>NC_139727.1:16081241-16706852 GCF_964211835.1 Anser anser | reverse complement strand
GAATTACTGGGGCTCAGGTTGTTCTTCTCCAGCACAAGCTGGGGGTGATTGCACGTAGCTTCACCGTGGGTCCTCAGCATCGCCACGGCTCCTGATGCCCATGCCGGGGACTGCTCGCAGCTTCCTCACGCCTCGGGCTGATGCTGTGCATCCTCTGTGCTCACCACATCCCTGGCACCTGCCTGGGATAGGAGAGCAAGGACTGCTGTGGGACCTAGAGGTTGCTCCAGTGTAATGGTCCGCCCCGTCTGGGCAAGGGCGCACCACCGGTCGCGCATCGGGAGGCAACGAGGCAGCGCGGACGCTTTCAAGTCTGTAAAGAAAGGGGAATCCTGCTAGACTTGGCAACTTAATTCACCAAGCTGGCCTCGACAGAGCTCATTAAGTTCTCGTGTATTCATTTCAGGCTAATGGCTGTCATGCTGACTGCTGTTTGATTTGCTGTAATAGACTTTTATGGCTTTCCAGTTTGCGAGGACGTGTGCGCCGGTGCCCGTGCCCCGTGGTGCTGCTGTAGTACATTAGTTAGCCGCTCGCGTGCTCGCTGCTCTGACCTTCAGGGCTTGGTCTCCTCTCGGATGCAGCCCTTGCGTTTCGCCTCTTACATGCCCCATCTCATCCTCCCCCAGCCCTAGGGTGCCGTGGTTTCGGGAGTCTTGGAGCTTGGCTTTTAAATGAGGGACAATGCCTTGCTGAGCCTACGGCGGGCTGTTGTGGCCGTGCCTCAGTCTCTGACAACTCTGATCTGCTTTAGCCAATCCGTTTTTCCATTTGACTGGATCTGCAGGGAACCCGGTCTTGCTGGATTCTCATTCTAGGTGGAGCAGAGCTGAGCCCTGTGTCAGTTTTGTGGTTCCTGGTGCTGGGACGGGGCTGGACCATTGGCCCTGGGTACCTGCTGGGTTATCCCATCCCACCTCCCAAGTACGAGAAGCCCTTGAGCTGCCTTTGAAATGAGCAATCTGCCCTGCAAGCCCATCTCCTGCACTGCTGCATCCAGGTGCCCACTGTCCTCACCCCTTGGGCCCTGCAGATGTCCCTCAAACACAAGGCTGTTATGTAGTGGGTGTCTGTCTCATACCCCCTCCCAAAGATTTGTTTCCCCCCACATCCTGAGCATGTTGGTTAAGTTCGAACCTGCCCCAGCCTTCTCTCTGGAGCATCAGCAGCCTCCACGAGCAGCAGAAAGGTCACTTAGCTCTCAGGATGGGATGCCCATACATCATCTCCGAGCTTCTCCGCTGCCGGAGCAAGGTAGCAAGGCGCTGCTGCGAGAGCTGTCCTCCAGCCTGGGACATCCTCAGCCTCCCTTCTTTCTTAGAGCTGGGATAAACATGCTTCTCTTGAGCTCATGCAAGCACCAGGAAGAGGTTAGGCTATGGGAAAGGAGCTTAAAAATAGGCAGGGAGGTTCCTGGGCAGCACACAACATCAGGTATATGAAGGCTGGTGTCACATCTTCAGAATTCAGCCCCGATTTCCCCATCAATTTTAACTGGGAGGCACGCGGCCCTTGCTGTCAGCAGCAGTCACTTCTGCTTGGGGGGTGGCCTTTGGGATCGAGCCTTCAGGAGCCACCAGTTGCTGTTTCCATCCTTAATATGTTGGAAACAGCACTTTTATGATGTGTGGGTTTTGGTGTTTAGTTTTTTTTGATTGTGCAGAAAGGGGAAGGAAAGGAGGGGACTGTCCCTACCCTGTCCCATTCCCCAGCCTGGAACCAAACCATGTGAGGTGGTGAGCAGGGACAGGGAGGGCCAGAGAAAAGCTCCCAAAGCCCTGGCTGTGTAATTACAATTATTATTTTGCTTTAATGGTAATAATGTTGGTAATTATATCAGTTTCCCTGCCATCCTGCCTGGGAGCCTTCAGGGGCTCATACAACCGCTGTGGTGGCTACGAGGCCTGATGCTGCGCATACGAAGCAGCTGCGACGAGCGTGAGCTCCTGCTGCAGCCCCACTGGCCATCGCCTTGTGCATGCCCAGATGCTTTTTGGGTTATTCTCCCCCCTTTTTACACAAAGAACCTTTAAATTGAAGGCGATAATAACAGAACTGATCAGAACGATGTTCCCACCATACTGTAAAGCAATCCTTGCTGGATGTTTTCCTTCCTCATTTCTTTTTTTTTTTCCTTCCTTTTTCCTCCTCCCCTCTCCCTGTTTTCCTTCTCACGCCCTTCCCCTTCTGTGTGGATTTTAGAATGGCACAAATAATTTACGATGAATAATTTACCCCCCAAATCCAGCCCTCCCCTCCCTCCGCCACCTCTGCGCGCACAAAATCCGCAGGCACACTGAACTCCTCCGCAGCACTTCCTATGCAAATTTATTTATTTATGGCAGGGTTTTGTTTTTATTTTATTTATTTTTTTTAACTTCCTAGAGAGATGCAAGTAAATTTGTAAATAATTCAGGCCTGTGCTCATTAAACGCCATTGGCCAGGAGCAAGTTGGTTCTCTTTCCTGGGCAGGCAAGCATCCACACAGAGTTTTGTAGGAACACGAAATGTGGTTCATCCCGTGGCTCTTGCACAGAGTTTTGGGAGTCGGTCTCTGCCAACGGGCATCAAGGCTGCACGCTTGGTTGAGTGAATATTTGCTCGTGCAGGATGGACAGAGGAGATGAGCACAGCCCAGGGAGGTGAATTTAGGGAATTTGCAGGGATGCTTACTGAGAAAAGTACATCTCATGAGTGTAAGGTGAGGAAGCCCTCCTTGGTCGATGATGCTGAGAAGCCCAGGGGTTGAAGAACAGCTCTGGGAGGGGGACAAGCCATTTTCTGGCAAATGAGATGAAGTTTTTAGTTTTGTGCAGTGCTGTCTCTCTGGCTTCAGAGATCTGGTCACCTTGTGTTTGTTTTGATGTTTTTCCTCTTTTTTAAAATTTTATTTCTGAGCAACCTTTAATTACTTTCCAGCCTTGCTCAGCAAGCCAGTGGAAGCAGAGCCGCGTTGTGAAGGGTCTGCCTTCCCTTCCACGGTCTTAAATGCAGAGATACTGTCCATCTATTAAAAAGCCATCTCTTAGCTGGATGAGATAATCTCTTTTGAGAGGGTTTCATCTGCTCCGTAATCACTAGGTAGAAAGTAATATCCCTCAAAGAAACCCAGCCTTCTCCCCTCCCCTCTCAACCCCAGCCCGTGTGATCAGCCACGATGGGGCTATTTCCAGAGGAGGAATGTGAAAACGTTCCTTTACGTGCAGAAAATGTCCAAGTCAGGGTTTTGGCAGCAGTGCCCTTTGTCACCGGTGATCGAGAGGCTGTGCAGGTGGCTTGTACCCGCAGGGAGGAGGTGAGCTGCTCCTGCATGCAGGGGACCAGAGGACCCCAATGATGGTCCAAGCCCCTGGATATGGCCAGGGTGGGATGCCCCGTGTGTTGGCTCTGGGTTGAGTTTGTGAATATTTAGAAAGATACCCACTGTCCGCAGAATATAAACGGGTCATCAAAGTGCAGGGAAGTTTGGGGGCTGTCTTGGACTTTTGGATACTAGCAGTTCCTTAAGGTAAGACCCGTTTGGAAGCCCACCGGCTTCTCCCTGCTGCTTTCTGCAGGCACTGAGGCAAGGTGCTTGAGGGGAACAGGCTGTGATGTGCTGGGTAAGGCACAGCTTGTGCTGAGGAAGGTGCCGTGTGATGGAGCAGGTGCTCAGACCCGGGAGCATCCTCCCCTCTGAAGGTCATTGTCATGCAAGGTTTTGTCGTTATTGCTGCTGCGTGCACGGTGATGCCAGATGGAGAGCCTCAGAGGGTGCCGGTGACATCCTGAAATCCCCTGGGGAGGGAGAAAGCCGCAGTCTCTGGCAGACCCATCCCTTGCCTGGCTGAACAGGAGACCCTGGTTCTTTAAAACACGTGCTCGAGGAGCGAAATGAGAGACGCAACAGAAACCACTGGGGCGGAAAACCCCAAATGGCGTGGAAGTAATGCGTAAAGTGTCCTGGAGATAACAGTCATTTCCACGAGGCAAAACTTGGGCTGGCTCTGGAAGGATGCTGCAGCGAGGGGGGGCAGCCCGAAAATTAGAAATAGTCGTGCTGTTCTGACTGGTGCAGTGCTGGGGTAGGCGAAGGGACAGGGGAAGGGAGAAAGGGGTGGAAAAGAGCCCACTTAGAGCTGGCTGCGCCAGCCACCTGCACGCCTGGCTGCAGAAATATTTGTTAACGCGTGCCCCAGATGCTGCTCCTGTGGGAAATATCGCTCTTTTCCACCCCAAAACACCTAGGCTCAGCAGCAGAGCCACAAGGTGGGCACGTGCCAGCGTCCTTGCCCATCACACCTAGGGCAGGGGGGTGGTTAGAGCTGGCAGGACAGGCTCGCCAAGACTTTTTTCCAGTAAAAAAGCTGGTTTTAATTAAGACGGAAATATTTAGGGGAATGCTGCTGGGGAATTAGGGGAATTTCCACAGAGGAAAGCTGTGCAGAAACAGGGCTTCGAAAGGAGGACGATAAAAACCGCTCTTGCAATAGATTCAGTCCAATTTCTTTTTCAGAATTGCGTTTTATGTTTTATTATTTTGTAATGCGTCAGGGACAGCCATGTATAATAAGTTTTCTACCGCTGGTCATACTTTGTGATAAAATAATAGGCTAAATCAGCCTCTCTCTGTATTTTTTTTTAAATATTTATGTGTGAACTGAACTGTTTGTATCGGTTCCAAACTATTTGCATTACAAATGGAAGAAATTTGATCTAGGAAAAAGTTTCAATCACTATTAGGCAGCCATCGCCTAATTTCCACCATTAATTGATCTTGAAACTTAAAGTGTGGTTGATTTATTCTGTCAGTAGGTGTGAATAATGAAGACAGCAAGAAAAAATGAATATATAGGGGTCCAAGGCAATTTCGTTTCAAGACAAAAATCAGAAAGTTCTTAATTTTTCAGGATTTGTTGCACAGAGGGTTTGAAAAGCATGGTTTGCCCCTAAATTGGGGTGAAAAGGAAAAGTTGGTGGCCAGGAGAAATGTCTGCTGTGTCTGGTCACCCCTCCTGCCAGGGCAGGGACCCTGGCCCTTGGGAAGGGACCCGTAGCTCTTGCTGCTGTGATTAGAGCATCGTTTTTGGGGGTTATTTAGCAAGAAGCAGGTGTGCCATGTGGTTTTGGGTGGAGCTGGTGTCCTTTTTCCTCTGGAGCATGTGTTTCAGCATCAGTCCTTAGCCATCATCTTACCCGGTTGGTTTGCGGCATGGTGGCACGATGTCTTCGATGTGCTCCGAAGGCACCAGGAGGTCAGTGGGTTTTCCAGAAGACCTGTTTTTCACTTTTAGGTGTGTGAAGCAGTGAATCCTTCACTGTTTTATTGTCTTTTTGCAAGCACCCCTGAAATACAGAGCGTAGTGTCATGCTGAGCTGTCTCCTTGGGACAGACACGGTGCGTGGTGACCCACGAGCGGTGGTGATGGTGCTTTGTGCTCGCCCCTTATGTGCATCTCTGGGGAGCCTGCGAGCCTGGTGCTCGCAGATTTGGGAGCTCAGGAGGCAGGTGGAGACCAGAAGAGGGGCAAGAAGGAGCCTGGTGCTAGCAGGAGGCTCGCAGGAAAGGCTGGGCACCGCCGGGCAGCCTGGAGGCGGCGGCGAGCCGCGTCCCTTCTGCACGTTCGCGCTTGAGGTCGGGCTGCGGCAGGCGTGCTTTTTTTGGGTTTTGGTTAAAAAGCCTCATCGGAGCGTTATGGAATCGGAATGTGAAGGGTAATTGAGCTGAAAGCCATTCTCTTCCCGCAGCCAGCACCGCGGGAGCCGCCAAAGCGCCCTCGGATGCCGGTCCAGGAATCCTGCCGGAGGAGCGCGGGCGGGGGGAGCATTCCCTGGCCACTTCCCCTCCTCACCCTTGTCCCTTCACCACCCCCCTGTGCCCACAGCTTGTGAGGTAGGGGTTGGAGGTGGTCCCTATAGGGGTGTGAGCAATGTGGATTTTGTGCAAAATGGGCAGGGAAAGGTAAAACAGGTTCCTGAGCTGCAGTTACACTTTTCGGAGGTCAGTCCGAATGAGTCGCTGCAGCTTGTTGGGGAGCATCGCCCCATGTCTGTCTCTCCCTCACCCTGTCCCCACGGGGGATGTCGGAGGGAAGCTGTCCCCTCCCAGTGACACAATGCCACCTGCACACGGCTCTGGGGCACACAAAAACATCAGATTTTTAGAGAACTGGAAGGGCTGGATTTTAACAACAACAATAAAAGGTACCTGGCTCTTCTGGAGGAACGCAATCATCGCACGCAACCAGAAGAGGTGTTTGTCACCGCTCCGGTCCCCTGCCTCTCTGACAGCTGATGGGATGGGGATTTGCAGAGCAGCTGGTGTGACCTGGAGGAGGGGATTAGCAGAAGACCCCTCCGCTTCGGACCCCCAGCCCCGGCGTGAAGCGTGCAGCCCCACGGTGCGCCTTGTTGCGCGTTATTGATTGCCGAACGGGCGCAGCTAAGTGCCTCTCATTAATATTTGTTTTGGTCTTTTCCCTGAATTCCGATGAGCGGGGGAGATGCCTCTTATCTCTCTCCTGCAGGTTTTCTTTCTAGAGGATTCCTCTGGCTGGTGACAAACCTGGCTTTGTGGCAGCCAGGCCGCCCGGCCCGCTGTCGGGAGGAGGGATGAGTGAGTAGCTGCCACGAAATCTTGGGAGCTCTGCAGAAAGAAAGTGAGGAACCAAAATTAACACAAAATTAAGAAGGAAAAAAAAAAGCGCCTGGCTTGCATTGTGCAGCTGAAAAATGTATTTCCATGCTCAGCTTGGTTTGTAAATCTCTAAAAGGGAAGGATTTGGGCACATAGCAACTTAAATAATGCTGGCTAAAGGTAAAGGTATGCACAAGGAGGAACTGGTGAGATTTGGAGCAGGTAGCCACGGACCCATTCTCAGGCAGGGCTTCTGTGGCTGTTTTTGAGGTGCTCAAGCTGAGTTAGTGGTTGTGGTGTCTGTATCTCCTGGGCTGTCACAGTGGCAGCAGTCCTTCAGCTTCCCAATGGCACACAAAATGGCTTTCTCTTCCATTTCTCTTCCTGGAGAGGAAACCTCTCCAGAGGAGGCTGTCCCACCTGCCCATGCTTCAACAGGGCAAGGCAGCGTTGCTTTCTGTCCTCCACATTAATGCCTCGTTTGTTAGGCTTGACTTGAGCTGGTCCACCCCAGGCTGTGGAAATGCTTTGGGGCAGCTTTCAGCTATTCACATTGTGCCCCTGAAATGAAAGATTTCTGGTGCACCCAAAAGCTCTGATGAAAGCTGCTTTAATACAGTCGCTCCTCCGTCTTTTCAGTGGCAACTTGGGTTCGGGTCTGCTGTGAAGCAATATCGGAGGCCATGGAGCATGAAAAGCTGCGTTTGTTTGTGGGTTACAAATGAAGACCTGTCAAAAACCTTTTTAAGCAGTGACAGAAGTTTTCTTTTTTCATGATACATTAAACTGAAAGGCTTTGCATGCCCTGGCTCTTCTCTTTCTCCCTTTCTACAAGTTGGGGGAAAAAATGGTGGGCTACAGCTGCTTTTCTTTTTTTGTGTCTTCCCATCCATTAGAGTCTTTTGCTGGGGTGTTTGGATTTTATGGGGTGCCATAGCTTCTGGAAAGTGGTGTGTCCAGGGAGGAAAGGGGCAATGAGAGGTGCATTGGGGCATTGGAGAGGTGGGGTACAGAACACGGACCTCTCCTTGTGCTCGAAGTGAGCGCTTTGCCAGCCTCGCTTGGAAACAGGGTGCAGGCTGCTTCCATCGATTTGGTGTCAAGAGCTGTTTTTCAAAGGGTAAACGTGTTTATAGGATTCCTGTCCTTTTGTTGTAAGAAGTAGGATGTCGTGCCTGGACACAGGGGTTTGCTAGCAGAGTGTCACATCGGTTCTTCATCAACGTGTTTGGTCGTGCAGCCCCTTTCCTAGGCGTGCTGTGCGAACAGGGCATCATTCACTGCCAGCCCCTGCGCCTTGTTTCTTTCACCAGGCTCTGTGGTTTCCAGCGGTATATTCTGGGTTGGCATGAAGAAAGAGCTTTCATTTAACGGACCTTTTATCAGGTTGATTTCCCATTGCCTTTTTCCCTTCGGGTGTGCTTAGGGGAGTTTGTTCTTTTTAACGGGTTTATTCCACTGGCAGCTATGGGTTTGAAAAGGCTGGGGGGCTTTGATTTGATGCCTGGAAAAAAAGTATTTGGTTTCTGGTCCCCTCCCGGGCTTGGGTGGATGGAAAGGAGGAGAAAACGTTGCAGACATTCACGGTTTGATGGGAAACTTCACGTGCTTCGTGTCTTCCGTGATGCTTTCACAAATTAGCAAACCTGGGATGTCTGCAACCTCTTCCACCAGTCTAGCGGCAGCTCTCTCATCCTGTCTTTGTCTCACACACGCTTTTCTTCCGCTGCCACAACCAGCTGAGCCCTGCCGGTGGTCCTCCAGGAGCCCCGGAGCAGGTAAGGTGCCAGACGGCCCCGCATATTTTAAGCGGTGCTACTCGAGTTCCTGCACATCACCTGCACCAGCACTGTTAGCCCTCTGCATATCTGCTTCTATTTCTACCTGAGCTGGGGCCACGAGGCAGGACTATTATTTTTCAGCACTGTTTTTCCTTTATTTCACTGTTACGTTCCTCAAACCTCAAGTTTCTCCTAACCGGCCCTGGAAGCAGCAGAGGTTTGGTTTGGTGATTTGGTTAAATGGCTATGGTGGTGGGGGGATTAAATTGAGCTTGACCCCTCCATACATCTCCCTTGCAGCTGAGGGCAAATTTAGCTGCTGATTCCAGAGCTTCCCTAAAACGGCTTCATCTGAAAATGCATTTTGGGCTCTCAAAGTTCAAGCATTTATCCTGAGCCAGAAATACACACAGATTTGCTCTCTAATTTAATAAAGTCATCCAAATAATATGATTTCTCCAATAACCATCGTTTATGTTTCACAGCAAAATGATAATGAGAAAGTCATTAGAAGTAATAAACAAAACAAAACCCAAACAGCAAATCCTTCACTGAGCTTGACTGATGGGAAAAAGAGCAGCATCTGAGGCTCAGGCCACACAATATTAGCCGGGTGCAGCTGGTTTTAAGTAGATGTGCTCTCGAAACATCAGTTAGCTTGTTGAGTCTTGAAGGGCTGCTGGTGCCAGAGCAGGTGGGCACCCATGGGGCTGCCTTTCTTGCCTCTTTGGGGTTGGCTATAGCTGATCCAGATCCTCCTCCTTGTCATGACTTGGGCAACATGCTCTGCTTCTCATTTCTTGTTTAAGACTTGGGTCAAGCATGTGTTGAACACATAAAGACCAAGAACTATGTCAAGCTATCAAAAATCCTCTTTTTCTTTATAACTGCATATGGGCTTCAACCTGAATATTTGTTTCTGCATTATCCTTACCCAGGTAAATTTTCCTTTGACTTCAGTATTTATTTTTTTCCTTCAGTTTTTTTCCTTCATTACCAGAACCTAGCGGTGCTGTATCTTCCCTCCTGCTGCCTCCCTCCAGCACTGGTTTCACTGGTTTTCAACTGGGACCACGCGAGGTGCCTGGTCTGTGTCTCCTTCGTTTTGGAGTGCTGGGAGAACAAAGCAGAGGCCAGAGGGATGTCATGGCCATGACTAAACACAACTCCAATAAAATGCCCTGCTAGGCAAATCATTTTCCCCATTTCATGGTATTTTGGGTGGCGGGGACTTATTTCCTCTCCTCACCTGAAGCCCCAGTGGTTACCAGTGAGGCTTTGCTTCCAGAGCCTGTGTCACTGCAGGCTCTTGGCTGCTGCTGTGACGCCCTCCCCGCTCTGGCATTTGTTCTTTTTGGCCCAAAATAGCCCACATCTGTTGCTGCTGAGCATTCATTCATTGCCTTTTGCCCAGGCTTCAGGAGAGGGAGAAGATATTGGGAACAGCTGCTGTCTGCTGGTTTTCTTGGGACTGTCAGGCATCTTGGCAGGTCTCATTGGTTTGGGGGTTTAGGGCACCTTTTGTTTATTTTTTTTTAATATTATTTGTATAGGTATGAAACAATCCCTCCTTAAAGCTCATATTTGCTGTTCCCACTTGAACTTTCTGGGTTTGTAGTGCTGGTCACTGTTGTGCTTGAGTCTCTTGGTGCTCCCCATGCTCTGTGTAGTTCCTATGGGTGTGTAACCTTAAATCCTATGAACTCTGCAAAGCCCCAACATAGGAGGTTTGAGTCACCCTTTCCTTCTTTGTTCTGTTTTTGGGGGTGGGCTCACATTGCTGTAAAGAGTGGTCATTTGGCTGGAAAGGTTGCCGGGAGGGGGTTCTGGAGGCAGCAAGGTTTGGCAGTGCAAAAGCTTCAGCTTGGCCAACGTGGGAGGCCAGAAGAGGAGGCAGAAGAGGCTGTGGCTGCTGTCCCTTTCCCAGATCCTACCATCCCAGCTCCCATCCCTGGGACTGGTTTTAGTGCAGAATGGGGTTTCGTTTCCCCCAGACGCCTCCCAAGAGGGTGATGAGTCCTTAGTTTTCAGCCCTCCTTCCCTGGCCTGACCTAATTGCTGGCAAATAGCTCCTCCAAGGAAAATTAAATTAAGAAAAATCATTGTTTTTCCTCTTCTATGTGTTCAGTAGAAAATAACTAGGTAAATAATAGAAGGCTGTCCCTGCAGAGCAGGAGGGGAATGCCTGGTGGGGGCGACAGGCTCTGCTGGGGCTGAGAGCAGAAGTGACCGCCTCGTGGTGGTGCTGAGGACCCTGGTGGCTCCTTGTGGCTTTGTGGGAGGAGGTATAAGGCCGATCTCATTCCCTGCCGGTGGTGAAGGCTCTGTGGGACCTACCCTGTGTGTGGCCACGGCTTGGAGAAGCTGAGCAGAGTGTGTAAATTGGGAGTGAAAAGATGCTGATGGAAAGCGACTGCCTTTTGTAGGAAATAAGGAGAATTAATGAATCAGATCAGTTAAGGAAAGCAGGGATGCTTTGGGTAAGGTGGCAAAAAGAAAAAGACTGGAAAACAGTGTTTCTGTCTATTTTTTTTCTAGTTGCCCCTTTTTGTTGCCTTCCCAGTGCAGGAGCCTGAGTTAGGTAAAAGACAGAGGGGCTCTCCCCGGGGAGAGGTGCCAGGCTTTGGGGACGGACGTCCCAATTCTCATGCAGCGGCCAGTCGTTTGGAAATAGTTGCTCATCAGGCACTTATGGATCTTTTAAGCCCCTTTCTCCCCCTAATAATCCCACCTCTGGGGAGGTATCGATTCGCCGCCGCCGGCTGCCTCTTGGTATTCCGCCGTCTGGTTTGGTCTGTGTAAATCGCTGCGCTGTCATTTTCACGCCGCAATTACCTGCTCTGATTTCTTTCATCCCCTGTCCTTTGCCAGAGATCTGAACTCCGTATCGACAAACCACCCTGGAAAAAAGAGGGCCGGGGCTCGGGAAGAAGTTTAGCAGCACAGAAAGTTTGGGAAGAACTTTTCCCCTGGGTGTGATCATCTCGGGGTCGGGGTCTCAAAGCGGGTCGGTCTATTTTTATTTTTTTTTCCCTGCTGGAAAATGCTCATCTGACACGGGAGGGATGCTGTGAGTGTGACTTTGTGCCTTGCTTTTCTTGCTTGTGGAAACAAAGGAAATTATTAGCCAGGCTGCTGTGAGGCTGGGGTCGGTGGTTCCCAAATATGTAGTGTGAACGGAGGGAGGGATTTTGCTGGCCATCCTCAGTCCTATGCAGAAAGTTTAGGAGATGTTGCTCCTCCAGCAGAAGCACTGGGATGCAGGATGCTTGTCCATCCTGACATGCAGGCACTGCTGCAGGCAGGAAAGATTAACCAGAAAAAATGGAGAGAGAAAGGTTGAGTGCCAGGCACTCGAGCAGGAGTCTCGTGGTGGTGACCCACAGCAGTGGGGTGTCCTCTGGTCCCCCCCCATCCCCCAAATTGCCCGGCACCGTGCTCGGCCCTGTACAACCCCACAGCTCCGAATGGAAAGGTGTTTGGTTATTAAAAGGGCACGGCTGGCCAGCCAGGGCTCTCGCTTGAGCACAGTCCCCATCCGAGCAGAGAATAAATTAAAAAGCCAACTGGCCGCGGCTGCCTCAGGAGCACCGGGACCAGAGATAGGGCCAGAAGTCAGATAGCAAACGGTGTCCAAAACGGCGGTGCCTGGTGCGAGGCGTGAAATTAAAACCTCCTCTGCCTCCTCCTGCACACCGTAACAAAGCGCTTCCTTCCACAGTCTGCCGGCACCGGGAGTGCAGAGGAGAATAATTAAATACATGGAGATGTTGGGGCCGGGGGAAGGACGCTGATGCTCCTTTGCCCTGGACCTGAGCTCCTTGTTGTTCTGCAAAACCTGCTCCTGTGATGGGGTTTTGCACCACGAGGGAGGAATTGGTCCCTTTGCTGCGTCCCCCCCGTGCCAGCCCTGCTCTCCCCTGTCGTGCCAGCTTTACAGCCCTCGGGAAGGGCGAGCTGCTGCTCTTCCCCCAGTTACCACTAAGGAATGATGAAAAGGGCAGGACTTTTTAATCAAAGTTACATTAGGTGAGGCTTAGATTATTCACCCTGCTTTATTGCAGCTATTTTTACACGGGGGTTAGAAGTTAATGCTAGCCGGTGAGCCTGGTTTTGCTGGATCCTGGCAAGCGCTGAAATCCATCAGCACATCCAGACAGGGTAGGAAAGAGCCCGAGCGCAAAATAAACCCTCTAGCCGAGCTGGAAAAAAATAAAATAAAGAAAAGAAGAGCAGTCAGAAACAAACCTTAAAAATCCAGACCCACAGTAATAGATGGTCTGGTCTGGAGGGGCAAAAAACAGCCAGGACCATCAGCTGTAATCAGCAGGAGGCGAGCTGCTGTAATCAGCGCCCAAAGTGGGGAGGGTTGTTGGGTTTGGGGTGGGTTTTTTTTTGTTTGTTTGTTTGTTTTTTTCCTTTTTGGTGTTTCTGTTTTTAAGGGAATGCCAGGGGTTTAGGCTGTGCAGGTTCCTTGGAGCTGGCGAGGATGCTGGCAGAGCTGCTGTCATTTCCCCTGCCTGAAGAAAGATGCGCTGAGCTGAGAGAGGAAAAGGAAGGAGTTATCCCTGTATTTCTGTATCTCTATCCCTGTATAGAAAAGGGTCAAAACCCAGCATTTTTTCTGTCTCTTGCCCCTCATTTTCCATTATCCCTCTGGGGCAGCACCCCCACGTTCAGGGAGTTGCTCCCTGCACTGACACCGATGGAGGTGGCACAGGAGGCCGGGAGGATTTGGGAGAGGGCTTGCAATGCCCGTGCCGTTCCCCTAGCCTTCAAGGATACCCTCTGGAGGTCTCACTGAAGCACATTAACAATTTCAGATTATGGTTAATGTAGCATCACTGCGCTACGGTGTTATAATTACATGCTTGTGTTCACGTTTATCCACCAAGGTTTTCTGCGGGCAGGGAGACACTTGTGTGTCAGCGACAAACCCAGAGCCCTGCTTGTGTGGAAAGCCACGCGTGCACCCAGTGCTTTTTGGCACGGTCTGTTTTTGACCCAGAAAAGGTTTTCGGGAAGAAATGGGAGAAAGAAAGATGTCACCGGTCCCACGGTGACACCTGCGCTCCGTGAGGTGACAGCGAGCCGTGCAGGGCTGCTTGGTGTGCCTGCAGCAGGAACAGCCACCTGGCACGGGTACCTGCTCATTTGGGGCCAGCTCGTCAGTAAAGGCTGGAGGAGGTGGTTTTAAAAACCAGGGGAGCAGGTGCGAGGCTCTCTGCTCCGGCGGCAGGGCTTTTGAACATCTCAGCACAGCGTGCTGATGCCATTCCCTAAGTCCACCTGATGCAGGAATTGTTTAGCTCACCCCCATCTTCTGGGCATAGTGGTGTGGTGGGTTTAGGGTTAGGTCTGGCATCCCTGGTGCACCAGCAGCGTGCTCGTCTTTAGGATCGACTTTAAAACTTTTAATCTGGTGCCAAATAAATAAATAAATAACGGAGATGGCAAAGCGGGCAGGTTTCCATCTGAGCAGGAGGGGCAGGAGGAGACAGTGAGAAGTCTTGGTGGAGAAGGGGTGTCCCAATTCCTCCTCGGCCAGCTGGGCTGGAGACTGGATTCTCCTGGGGGCACAAGAGGGAGGGAGGAAAGTGGCTGGGACCCCTCTGAGGGCCTGGGAGGGAGCAGATGGAGAGGAGACTGAGAGCAGATAAGTGCCTGCAGACCTCGTGGATGTGTTTGTGGTATGCTCTACAAATGAATGCAATACCTAATGATTCGTGGCTATTATTTGAAGGGCCCCACTGTTACAGATTTATTTGTCGTTTCCCGTAATAACACCGATGCTAATGAATTCATTTGTATTAATGCGGGTGTCGTGGGCTTCCGATGATGTTCCACGTTAATTAATGTACCATTAAAAGAAAGTGTCACCCAATTAATATCAAGTGGAAGCAGCGGCGCTGCTGTCCTGTCGTTAGGGTTTTGGTTGTTTTTGGTGTTTTCCTTTGATTTTTCAAATGTCTCATTGGGCTCCCATCGGTTGTCTCCTCCCAGCCTTGTTTTGTCTTTGCCCACCTCCTCAATAATGGATGGAAAAATAAGAGAAATGCAGCTTCTCCATCTCGATTGCCTGTGCCCTTCATCCCTCACCATCTCCCAGCCCTCTTCCAGATGACTGGGGAAAATGGCAAATAATGGGCAAAGACCTTCACTTTCCAGCAGGGCTCTGCTGTGAATGCACTTGGCCTGATGATATTCCTTGTGTTATAATTGTGCTTGGAGGGCAATGTGCTAGCTCACTGCATTGATTCGGAATTATTCCATGCATTAGTCAATGCCACGGAGTGCAGCCATATGGCTTAGAGAAGATGTGCGTGGCTCTGGTTCCTTCCCAACCAAATTTGCTCCTTCCCAACCCAAATTGTTCTCCGGGATGAAAGCATCCTTTCCTTCCGGAGCACCCAGCCTGTGAATGTGCATCCGTGTGCCTTCTCTGGTGTCGTCCCTGGCTGCACACAGCCGAGGAGGAAGGTGTTGCGTGGCCGTGGGCTGAGCTGCTTGGCTCTCGTTGCTCGCTGGTGCTTCATGTGGAGGGAGGGGAAAAGGGATGATACCGGAAGGGATGGGGAAAAGGGCACGAGGAGGTGATTTATTAACCTGATGGGGAGCTACCTGGGGTTCATTTCCGTGCACGGAGGTCCCTTGGGGCCAAACATGCCTGCCTGCTGATGTGCAAGGCAGTTCCAGGCAGCAAATGTCGCCGCGGATGCTCTGCTTGCAGACGTCCAGGTCCATGCTCACACTGCCTTGCCTCCTTACAGGCACAACACCAGCAGTATTTTGAGGTTGGGTTTGCATGGGGCTGTCACCCAACACTTCCCTGGGTGTCATCTGTGGCTTCCCAGGGTGGTCCTCGGGGGAAGCACCTCGCTTTCCCTGCCTTGAATTCGTCTGCTGAGAAGCAGCGCTCCCAGCCCCGCGCACGGTGGGCCAAGCCGGTAATTCAGTCCCCGGCTCCGACGCTGCGTCTTCTTCCAGCTGTGTTTATGGTGTTTTCAAAAGCCCCTCAATTGAATTATAGCTCTGTGGTGGCCGCTTGCCAGTGTCAGTCGATAATGAGGGAGGTCACTTAATAGAGAGAGCGGCAAGGGATACATATTAACGAGAGCTGATTGAAAGGTGGGGTGAATTTCAATCCAAAAAAAAAGAAGAAGAAGGGAAATTATCAGGTTTTAAAATCAAATTTTGAAATTGGAAATTGCTTGGCTCAGACTAGCAGTAATGCAATTAATAAATGTAATTAAAAGCGTAATAACGAACAAGGGAATTGGAAGCCCGCGCGCATCCGCGTGAGCTGGCGAGGCCCGTGCTGGCGGCCGGGGGAAAGCAAACCCGTGGGCCAGGGCTGGCTTCAACTCGTGGCAGAGCCTGCAGAAGGGGCCTGGGAACTGGGGTTTCATCGCCTCTGGGCTGATTTGCCTTGGGCAAGAGGCACCGAGCATCCGTGCTGCCTCCTGCCCAGGGATGGGAGAGCATCGGTGTTGGGAGCCTTTGGCTCCAGCACTGGGATTTTTGGAGCAGGAGACTTCAGTCTGCTATGGGGAGAGGGAGCTGAGCTGCTGAAATGGCAGCAGGGATATATTTAAGGGTAATAGGCTGACCTGAGGGGTAGCATGAGCAGCCAAGCATCTCCTAACAGGAGTGGTCAGCAGGGGGAAAAAAAAAGAGTAGTACCCGATATAGGGCCGGAGAGATGGTTTTGGGGCTGATGTGGAGGGCACAGCACTGGATCCCTCATGCCCCCCGTCCGCTCGCGTTGCCTCCTGGCATCCCATCGACCTTCAGACAGCTGCTCGGCCAGATTGCATGCCGTTTTCACACATTATTTGCATTGGTCCGGCGTGCACGCAGCCGCATCCTAATCGCCTCCACCGGCTTCTGCTGGGTGACTTTGCCCTGGGAGGTCGTGTGGAGGTCCTGCACGTGGCCAGATGCTCGAGAAGGGGCCTCAGGGGGCTTGAGCCTCTTCCTACGGGATTTTCACCATGGTGAAAATTTCCTTAGGGAAAATCCAGGAGGCACAAAAGGCCTCGCACACCGTGGATCCTCCCTGGGTGAAGGATGTGGTGCCGGAGCGGTCCGAAGCGGGACCCGCTCCCCTTTGCCCTCCTCTTCCTCTGCAGGAGGCATCTGTCTGCATGGTTATTTTTATCTCACATCTGCTGGCGTCGTAACAAAGATTTAATGATATGACATGATTTTGTCATCTCTTTTTTTTTTTTTTTTCCTCCTGTGGGAAGTTTCACCACTGGCTGCCAGAGTGAGAGAAAAGCTTTAAAAATGGGAAAAAAAAACTAAAATGGGGGGCTTATGTAGGAAGCTCACCTGTTTGCCACAAGATGTTGTAGGCTCCTGTCTGTCATCATTTCCATTCTTCTGGACAGAAGACAGATTTTGCTATTTCTGCCTCTCAGTGAATTAAACATAAGCACCATTGAGGAGGAACAGCCAGGAGGGATGCTCAGAAGAGCCCCACAAATGGCCCAAATGCTCAGAAAGCAGAAACACGGCCCGGCCCGAGCAGCCCCGATGCTCAGTGTGCCCATTGCATCGCCTTGGGCCCTGCCCTCTGCCTGTTCTTTGTGCTCCGACCCCAAAAGCGAGCCAGCGATGTCGATACAGATGTTTTGCTCTATTGTTCGGATGATGGACTGTGTCTTCTGAAAAATAAGATGTCAGCCTCCTGCTGAGCAATAGCTTGAGCCTGCTTGACCCAAAAACAGCAAGAGGATTTTTAAAGATGCCTTTCCGCAGCTCTGAAGGCAGATGGTGTGAGACATCCCCTAGTCCTTACAGCATCCCAAATGGGCACATGCTGCCCATGGGACCTTTATAGGGGCAGGAGGTCTTCATCTAGGGCTTGACCCCCTGTTTGTATGGGATTTGCTCTCCTGGATGATGGAGGGACCTGAGCAGCAAAGCTGTAAAAAGGGGATTAAAAATAAAGCTATGGCCACGTCGGAGCTCAGGCGGTGTCACCGGGATTTGTCACCTCCTTGTCCCCCCAGAAAGCGTCTCCCTTGGAAGGACGCGGCCGCTTCAGGCGAGGAGATGATGAACTCTTCTAAGCCTGCTCCGGGGCTATTGTCTGCAATACAATGCCGGGGAAATCAAGCTCTCCTCTAATCGGAGTGACCAGAGCGGATTTGCATGTTAAAAGGAGTGGCTGGGGGCACTTAAAAAGAGGAAGCGTATTCATCGAGCCTGGCTTTATCCTTATGAATATTATTCTTCCTGGGGACACTACGTCCCAGACGTCGGTGCAACCCAGCTCTGTGAGCGGGTAACCTGAGGTGCTGATCCTGTCAGGAACCGTGGATGGATGGTTGGATGGATGGATGGATGGATGGAGGTGCTGGGCAGGGCTGCAGGATGCTCTGAGGCTGCATGGTGGCTTGGGATAGCCCAAAAGAGGAGCTTGTGGGGATACCTAGTGCTACCCGAGGAGGTGTTCTGGGGTTGCCCCATAAGCAAAAGCCCCCCACAAAGGGCTCCTCCACCCTAGCACGCCTCCTGAGCCCTCCAAGCTCCGTGAACACACAAGCCAGGATTAAGACATGGCACACACAGCACGAGGCCAGGGCTTGCGGGGCAGATCTGGGTTAAGCGTGACAAAAAGCGAGCAGTCGTAAGGCAAAGGGTAGCAAACTGCTGGGATAAGTCGGCTGGGGAGGCTGTGATGTCTCTGTCGCTGGAAGGCTTTAAGGATGGAAACGATTTAGGTGTAGCGAGGGGACGGGTTTTTCTTTTGAGGTCCCTTCCGGCTGGATCTTTTATGCTTTTATGATTGTTGATCACAAAAAGAAAAGTTGAACGTGCTTCAAAAAATAATCCCCGGGCCGTACCCTGCAAGGCTGCTTTTAGCAGCTTGATTTAGAGGAAGGAAAAAATAAATAAATAAAGCACAGAAACGAAAAGTCGAGGTGGGAGCTGCAGCCTCTCACACCTCGCAAGAGGTGACAGTGGGCAGGAGGTGTCGGGGACATGTGCGGGGTCATGGCGTGCATCCAGGGTGGCTTCTGGAGCCTCTGCTCACAAAGGTGTGCTGAGGGCTCCCTGTTCCTTGTGCTTTGACTGAGCTCACAGCAAATCCTGTTGCTGGATGTGCCCACCCTGAGCACCACTCGGATGCTGCAGCTCGTTTCTGATGTTTTGTTCAAGGCGGTGAAACCCGAGGGCTGGGTCTGCTCCTCTCCCTCCCTACTCCCCAGCAGTTCCGATGCTTCCCCTCGGGCTGAGCAGGGCTAATTTGCCAGGGCTGCAAATGCACCCACTGCCCTAACATGTGCCCCCCTGCAGCCCACGTCCCCCCCAGCACCGCCTTTTTGCTCGCCAGCCCTGCCTCTGCCCTCGCAGCGAGGCGAATACACGAGTTTAGGATTTGCATAGGAACATGCAGCTGTTCCACCAAAAATGGATAATTGTTCTCCCCGCTGCGAAGTTAAACAATAAGAAGTGCCAAACTGCACTTGCCGTTGCTGATTTTGTGCACTCAGCTGCATATTTTATGCATGTAGATTAGTTACAGATTTATGACGATTTAACTGTTAATGCCTGCATTAATCGGGCCAGGTTGTAGTTGCTGTGGAAACTCCAACGTTGAGTTTTATGTAAAGTTCTGTGTTGCATTTAATGCATTTGGGGTGTGTGTGTGTGTGCTCTTTTATATTTAATGCCTTACGGTGAAAGCAGCGAGCGAATTGGCACTGAAAATAAAAGTGCCTTTGGGCAGAAAACAAGTTTCAGTAAAGAGTGAGTAATTTTTTCTGGAAAGTTGTGATGTCTGGGAAAATAAGGGCTTGTGATAGAGTGCCATCTTGACCACAGCTGTATAACTATGATTATAAGCGTGCAACAACTATTATAGCTGCCGCAATCCTGTAATAAAGGAAACAGCTGTATAACTTAGAAACGTTCTAAAAATACAGGACTCGAGTTCTTGGGTCTGTGGATATCGGTTCTGGTGGGCGACAGAAATTGCTGACGTGCGTCTGATGGGGAAATATGCTGGTGCATGGCTTTATCCATGTCTTTTTTTTTAACTTTTGTTCACAGAACACTCCGGTGGGCACTCCGATTTTCATCGTGAATGCCACGGATCCAGACCAGGGGGCGGGGGGCAGTGTGCTGTACTCCTTCCAGCCTCCTTCCAGCTTCTTTGCCATCGACAGCGGCCGCGGCATCGTGTCGGTCATCCGGGAGCTGGACTACGAGGTGACGCAGGCGTACCAGCTCCAGGTCAACGCGACGGTGAGTCTGCTCCTGCCCATGTTTTTCTGGAGGGATGGAGCCACTGCCAACTCACTTTGTTGCCCTGTCGTCATGTGGACATCCAGTTTTTCCTGTAAACTATCAATGCTGGGTGGATTCGGTGGTGATATGGGAATAGGGGAGCTGATATGGGCATTTTGGGGGTAGCTGCAGCATCGCAGGGCAAGGTGGAGAGCATTGACGGTCATCATTGGTCATCAGTGGCCAAGCTGCCTGCAACTCTGAGCATTTTCCACCTAGAAGGGCATTGTTGCAATGCGTTGGGCAGCTCCTGGAGCACAGCTGCTCCTCTCCAGCAGGACTTCGGACTCTGTGACCTTGAAGGTCTTTTCCAACCACAGCGATTCTGTGATTTATAACACTGAAAAGCAAGGATTTGGCATAGCATCTAGAGCCAGGAGAGCCCATTAAGTCCACTGGTCCCATTCCTTAGCATCCTGGTTTATTATGGCCGGATTCAGCTATACGAAATCTGCCGAGTCTTGCTCAGCAACAGCTGAGTTCTTACCTCAAGAGTGCAGATTTTGGTGGGCAGGGGAGGAGAAACCAAGACCCTAATTAGTCAATACCAGGAGAGGCTTTCCCACATGGCCACGATGGCAAGTTCATGCCCCACCACGAGTGGGAACCTTCCCATTCCTGTAGGTCTGTAGGGAGGGAATAAATAAGGTGCACCAGGCAAGATGCTCTGTGCAGCAGCTCCGTTCCCATCTCAGATGCAACCGAGACAGGTGAGATTCAGCCCTGCAATATATCTGATCCACTGTGTGTACAGGAGGGGGGGAAAACCCTTCCTGCCCCCTCCAGGCAGCTGGCTGGAGCTCTTGAAGCATGTGATTCGATCAAGATCATTGTCTTGCTGCAGAGCCACAAATGTCATGAGGAGGTGGAGGGCTGCACGGGGCTTCTTTGGTTTTTGCGGCCATGGAGGTTGGGCAAGCACAGACTGCGGGGCCGGGGGCAAACACCTCAACCTTTCAGCCCCATCCCTGCATGTTTAGGGCCGTGGAAATTTCCCCCCAAAGCTTATTTTTCCCTGAAACGTATCTCACTTTATTTTAAGTGCTCCAGCAGCGAGTCCTCCATCTCCCCCCGGTAAACACTGCGATGTTTCATTGCCTCCACTGCTGAGACACATCAAATCCTCTGAAGTTAACTGTCTCACCACTGCTTCCAGTCTAACAATCTGATGGAGTTTGCCTGAAAAACTGGTGAATGCCTCACATCCTGCAGTGCTTTGCCAGTGTCATCACATAGGCATATTGGTCACGTAGGCTCTCACCTTCCTCTTCCATATGCCAACAAAGCTGAGTTGATGTCCCCACCTCTAGATCATCCTGTGTCTATCAGTTGGCCTTTTCATGGTAGTCCAGCTCCATTGTTAGGTGTCACACCAGACCTGGACTTGTGGATGTAGTGAGAAAAGAAATACAGACACCAATGGAAATGGGCCCTTCTTCCATGTCTCTGATTCTGGTTGCCTTAAGGACACAAGGATGCTGCCTCCGTCCACCCAGCTCCATCCAGCCCTCTAGAGCTAGAAGGGGATGGGCAAATGCAGCATCCTGCTTGCCTGGAGAAGAGCATGGGGACCTTGTTTGGTGGGGTGGTGGTGGGTTGGGGTTGGGTGAGGGCTGTAGGAAGAGCTGTGGAGCCTTGGTGCAAGGCAGGAGCTGTACGGTGCCGGGGCTGGAGGCAGCAAGGGCAGAAGGAGATGGAAAGGGTAACATGGGAGAGGCTAGATGGGGAAACGTGCAACGCGCTCGCTTTTCTGTGCTATCTGTAATGCTTTAACCAAAATTTAAGAGGTGAAGGGGAGGGAAAAAAACATTATCTGAAGAAACGAAAGACTTCAACCTGATAATGATAACAGCAGAGTGCGAGTCAGAAATAAGCATCAATCCAGGCCATAAACGCTGAGGCCTGCAGGTTAAGAGGATAATGTACAAGCTGTGTTGTTGAATACGGTTTAAATTAACATTAATCTTCTGGCAATCAGTCCTTGGCGCTGTTCAGAGCCATTTTGCAGAAGTGTGCGGTAACCTCTAATGGTCGCCTTTCACCGCCGTGCTTGATTAGGGGGTCAGGAGAGATTTATTTCCTTCCCTTTGTGCCTTGTCTGCTCTGCTCCTGCCCTTCTAGCAAAGGGCTGAGGATGTCGGGGCGGCTTTTGAGCACCCATGGGATGAGCCAACAGCAAGAGTGGGGCACTGCCCCAAGAAGCCCCTAGCAGCCTTTCTCCAGAAGACGCGATGATGCTGGTGGGCTTTGCTGTGGAGAACCAGACGTGCAAAGGCATCAGCCCTGGTGGGTCTGGGGCTTTTTGCCACGATATTTTGGCTGCTCCTGCTCCTCCCGAGGGGGTGCAGGGATGAGGGTCCACCTGCCACCACGCCTGAGTCTAGGCTGTAGCTGCAATGGAAGGGAATTTCTGTTTTCAAGTAGGTGTTGAACAAAACGTTGCTTGTTTTCCACCCAAAGCACGATGACAATCAAACTGGCGCTCGCTGTATATTAAAAGGGGAAATGCTGGAAAGAAATGCATATTGTATTCCAGCTCAGAGGGAGGTACAGTGGATGATAATTCCAGCAGGTAGCTTGAAAAAGAGGTGATTACCTGGGCTACTCGTAGATTTTGACCAACTACAACTGAGAGCCTTTATGCCGTTGAATAATTCTATTTTTTTCTGATAAAAACCCTTTCCTGCCCTTGCTTTTCAAGGACCAAGATAAGAACAAGCCACTATCCACTCTGGCCAACCTGGCAATCACCATCACGGATGTTCAAGACATGGACCCCATCTTCATCAACCTGCCCTACAGCACAAACATCTACGAGAACTCACCTCCGGTAAGGGCTGCTGCTTCAAGCTGACATGCCGAGGGGGAACGGGGCAGGCTGTAGGACAGAAAGCACGAGGGATCCCAAAGCTGCTGGAGGGAAACCTCCCCTTTGCAGGGAAATTCATCCGTCTTCCCGTCAGGGGTTTGTATTGCTTGGGAGACAAGTCAAGGCCAAGGGCTAGGTTCAAATGGCATCTTGATAGAGGCAAGCCTTTTTCTTTCTAAAACGACGTGTTTCAAGCCAAATCCAACGTATGTTGTGCTTTTTAAAAAGGGACCCTTAGTCAGGAGGTTTAGGAAGCCTGAAACAGAAGGAAAATGTTTTCTTAAAACATTTTTTCTGAAATTTTAAGAAGGATTTATGTTGTTCTTAGCACACGCTCACCCCCTTTCTCCCCTACAGCATCCACGCATGCCATTCCTAGTAGAAAACTTGAAGAAAAACGTAAACGTTCCTGAAATGAGGCAGTTTTGAAAATGCCAGAGTGATCAGCCATTTCAGCATTTTGAGTCTTTTCCCCCAGGTTTTGCTAAATTGATCCAATCATTTCAATCCTTCTGAAACTGGGTTTGTCAGCAGACTTGCTGTTCATGGAAATGTCTCCCCGTCCCCAAACGCAGCAGCGACTTCCTCCTACGGGGAGCACGGGGGACAGCTTCTGCTCCCTTCACCCCGAGCACCAGCCCAAGGCAGCCAAATCCACCTCCCCAGCTTCATCCGTAGGGCAAATATTTTTGTACATGGATTGAAAAACCTTCTGTCCTAGAATGGTGCTTCTCCATCCCACAACGCCTCAGTCATGCTAGGTCTGGAACACCTGATGGCTCACTTCTTGCAGTGGCAAAGTCTCGTTTCTTTATGCCTTTTTATTCACTTTGGAGCAAAATTCTGTCTCTGACTGCTCCGAGTGTGCCGGATCAATAGGGCTGAGTCCTGTCACAAATCCCACAGTCAGGCAGCACATTACCTGTCTGCCAGCCCAAAGATGGCCAAAAAATGGCTTCATGAATTACTTTCATGAGGTTCAGTGCTGTTGAGATTAAGGAGTATTTCTGTGGTGGGCTGTATAAGAGACAAGGAAAAAAAAAAAGCACTACTCAGATCACTCTTAACTTGGGGGGGGAAGAAAATGTAGATGAAATTGTAGAAATGGAAGTCCCACAGGTGTCAAAAAATTATAGACTGCATCACTGTCATGGAGTGACCTGGTGTACAGTAGGCAAAGCAGCAAATAATCACTGTGTAAGCCGAGATGGGAAATGAATGAAGCCCTGCTAGCCCACCCAGTTCCTCTTGGCCCTGTGTGACATCTCCAAAGACATCGAGGTAGGATAAAAAGGAACAAAGCCAAGCAGAAGAAGGTGAGAAGCAGCGTTTGGGTCCATCTCGTGGCCTTTATTCCCATGGGAAGGGGGTGATGAGTGCAGCTTGCACCAAGCAATCCTCTCAAAAGGATTTGGTTCAGCCCCAAAGTCCTGTCCTTCAGGGGAGGAATCTCACAAAATGAGCTTGTCTTCTGCGTAGGGTTTAGTACAGGGGCTCTCCAATGGCAAATCTCTCCATGGGAAACCTCCTCCTGCGCCCTGCCTTACCACCCGAGGGAGCCTGCTTGGCTTTGGGAAGGATAACGACAGGTTTGGGTCAAGGTGTTAAGGCTCGGCCAGCTTCTGCCCGAAACAGGGCTCCCGTGCGCCCAGTTTAAGGGGTTTGTGGGGGACATTTGGTGTGCTGAGGCCATCTCCTGCCAGCCCCAGTCCCGGAGATGGCTCAGGCTTCCCCCACACGCCCGCTTGCCACCGCTCTCCCCTTTTATCTGCGGCGCACAGCGTGTCTGTGCTCCTCTATCAATGTATCGGGCGAGAATACCTAATCTAAAGTGTATACATTACCTAATAAAATCCTTCTTATTTGGGATTATTGCATCAAATTTTAATTTCCTCACTCGAGCAACAGCATGTCAGCCAGCCCGTCAGTGAAGAGCCGATAGAAGGTGAAAAGAGTGGATAAACTGCAGCAAATTACTGCAAACAGATCTCTATCAGCCCTTTGACTGGAATTGACTGGAATTAAGAAGTGAGAAATAGGATTTTTGCCTCCGAATCTGCCGTGGCAGCTTTCTGAGGCACTCTCCCCCTCTCCGCCAGCTCCTCCCGGTGCTGTGCCGTGCCTTTCAAGTCCCTAATCCTCAACGGGTGGAGAGGGGAGAGGAGTGCCGTGATTTTTTGGCAGACCAGGATCTGGTAGCACAACTGGAAGCGTTTTGGGCTCACATTTATTTGGACACCAAGAAGAAAGACTCATCGGGCAAAGGAAGGGAACGCAGTGGGGAGAGGTTTTGCTGTCCCTGGAGGAGTTGTCTTCTTCCTTGGCACTGGTTATCATCCCAGCCTGCCTCGGACATCTCTCCCAGGGCACCCAAGGTGTTGATGTGTTTCTTCATCCTTGGAGTCTTTTTGGGTGCACATCACCACGCCGTTCACAGGCCAGATAGCATCCCCGAAGCTCTCCAGATAAGTTAGTAGGGGCTGGAGGAGAGGTGCTGATGGTCTGATGCGAGGTCCAGGCACCATCACAGCTTCAGTTTGGGGTGAGAGAGGTGAAATCCACCTGCTAAGAGAGGAGCTGAGGCCCATGGAAGCCTGCTTTATCCCACAGGGAGCCATGCAAAGGCACGCTGGGGGGGGGGGGGGGGCAAACCCCACTGGCGCTCGGTCCTGAGATCAGCAGGTATGTTCCCTTGCAATAGCATGGTATAGATCCATGTAAAATATCATTAAAACAGTTTTAGTTCTTCAGCACCACCCCCGCCCCTCCAAAAACTCCTTGGGTTAAAGAAATAATGTAAAATCAGTGCTATTTTTGCCCTAGAGTCTCAATAGCTCCAAGTTAATTCTTTCTTACAATATTTCTAGTCCATCAGTGTGAACACTTTATTAAAAGCTCAGGGTTTTATTAAAAAAGGATTGATTTACCCCTGCCCCTCTTCAAAAAAAACCTCAAACTTTGTTTGGATAATGTGCCATTCTTTATTTTCTTTGCTTTCTTTTAAGCATAGACTCTTCCAAGTTATTACTTTTCTAAATCTTCTCCCTCCTTCCCTAGAGGGAGAGTTATTCTGTTCCAGTTTATACCCACCTCCCAAGTCTTTTTGTTGCTTTAAGAAGTGCCAGGAGCATTTGGGAGTTTTTGAGGGCCATGGGTTCACACCACAAATCCCCAGGGTGAGCCCCAGGCAGAGTTCCTGGTGCTGGAAGACAGCTTGGGATTTCCATCCTCATGGAAATCTCTTTTTTTTGCCAGATGTGTTTTGCTCAAGGTGGTCCCCTCCGATGTAGGGTGCAGCTTCTCCCCCCCTTGCCATGGCAAGAACTAAGTAGTACAAGGAATAGCATTGTGGTCTAGTGGGATTTTCAGAAGAAGAATTGGAAATTGAGATGTGGCTGGTGAGAATTCAATCTTTGCCATCGTGTGATGGCTTTAGCCAAGGGTTGGGCTTGGTTTTGTGTGTTTTCCCATTTCTGGTCTCTCTCTGGTTGGTTATTTCTGCTGGTGTGGTGGGCGAGGCCCTTTGTGATCATCACAGGCACTAAGAAATGTCTGTAGCCTGTGTGTAGCATCAAATTTTGCATCTTTTTTTCTCTCTGTCTCATTCCATCTTATGCTGAAAGGGAATCCCCCTTCCATTGACCACGCTCTGTGGCTCTCTGCATCGGTTGTTCCTACTGGCCATAAAACCGATAACTGCTGCCGGCTCGGTGGATACCCATTCTGCCTGTCCTGCTGCTACTCCAGAAGGTCCAGACAGATCCTAAACATGGTGGGGATGCTTCCTGGAAGCTGGGATCTTCCTATTCCATCCCCATTTGTGTGTGCCCTTAGCATCCTGTGCTCTGTCGGTGGGCGACGAGCGAGCTGTTGGAGCAGCCAGATGCCTTTGCACACCATGGGGCTCCCCAGCTGCTTGCCTTTCCCTTTTTTCATGCTCTTTTAGAAAGGACAGTTCCTGTCCGTGATGTAGAGGTTCTCCAGAGGCTGCTGAGCCTCATCAGCCAAGCGCTGCCCAAAGGCCAGTGCCCTGGGATTTATGGCGCATGTTCTGGGCTAACCGCAGGGTTTTGCTTAAAGAGCCTATTGAAATGCCCTTGGAGATCAGGGAAGGGACTGACCTGCCTGCCCTAAAAGCCAGGTACGTGGCAAGTCCCTGTTCTGCACCGGTGATGCTTCTGTAGCACCTCTCCCTTTGGCCTCCAGCTGAAGGAGTGCGGGGCAAACGCAGCGCTGCTGCCTGCCGTGCTCCCTCGTTAGCCATGCAAACACCTCCGCTGACATTTTCTTTGAGGGCAAGGAAAAAAAAAAAAAGATTGCTTCTTTTCCCACTGTTTAATAAACCAATGAAAACAACAACAGCTGAGTTGTAAATTTTTTCACACTCCATTAATTATGTGCATGTGCCTGTGTTTGTATTCACATGGGCTCGCTGCAGTGCGGCGGGGGACGCATAGCTTCTGGAGCTGACAGGAGTGTGTGATATTTGTATTTTAAGAGCTGAACAAGGACCTTGGGTCACTCTTGTGGTCCTCGCTGCCTTCTGGGGGCCTCAAGTATCTTAGTGCTGGCACATAAGCAGGATGGAGGATGAGGATGAGCTTGCAGAGTCCCCTGCCTGTGGGCAATCCCCCGTTCTCAATGTCCCTCCTTCTCCTCCTTACTGTCTTCAATTAAACCTTTGCAGCTCCTTTAGCTCGCTGTGCCTTTGCTAATGCTTCACTCCCACCTCCTTCTCTGATTTCCACTGCTGAGCTCCTGGCGACGAGTGGCTGTGCCTCGACGGAGCCCCGATGGCTGTCCCTGCCATGCTTCAAACCCTTCTCATCTGTCCCCACGTCCCCCGGCCCTGGCGCATGGCCGAACCCAGCCTGCTTGGTGGGACCCATCGGACTTGCCCCGGTGCCACCAAAGGATGCCATGCTCTAACACCCCTCTCCTGTCCCCGCAGGGCACCACAGTGCGGATGATAACAGCAGTCGACCAGGACAAGGGCCGTCCCCGTGGCATCGGCTACACCATTGTGTCTGGTGAGTCCTGGTGGGACACAGCACGGGGCACGGTGGTGTTGGCGTGGTGGTGGTCATCAGCAGGAGAACACAACCATTTACAGGCTTGACACCTTGTGGTGGCTGCCGTTAAGCCCTGGGGGCTCTTCCCAGGAGGTGTGGGCATTGATTTTGGGGGGAAATCTTTACAGCAAGCTGTGATGGCAGTGCCTGTTGGCTGGTGGCTGCGGGTGTGGAAATAATTTCCCCTATCGCTCCCGCAGAGCCTGGCCGCTCCAAATGCTCTTTTAATCAACCCCGGGGGTCAAGGTGATCTCACCCGGGCTTTCAAGCCCATTGATCCTGACTGCAAGCATCCAGGTCAGCCTGCCTTTGAAGATGCAAGGATTATTTATTCCTCTAATTCTCTCTGCAATTTATTCTGATGTGTCCCAGCAGGAATTAAACGAGAGGTTCCCCCAGCTCACGTGTGTTGGTGGGCAAAGTGCAGCAGGGGCTTTTTTTTTTTTTTTAAACTGATCCAAACCCTTTTCCATTCTTATTTTTATGCTTTTCCCTGGCTTTCCCACAGAATAGCTCTGAGGTTTCTTTGCTAGGGGGTACAGACAGACGGACAGGTGCACTGCTCTGCTCGCGGACACCAAGAGCTTAATCCTGGCCCGCTGCTGCCTGGCGGGGGGCAGCTCCCGTATCAGAGCATCGTGCAGAGCACATCAAAGCCACCAGGCTGCTTTGCGGTGGCTGACTTCTCTTTTCCCCAAGCCGACACCACGAGCTTTGCAGAGAGTTTTCAGAACTGGTTGGGAGCCATCGCCCCTTGGCATGAGCATCTTTCCTGCCTCCTCCCCAGCCAGAGCAGGACATCGTAGTAAATATTTAGCTCACAGCAAAAAAAAAAAACTTATTTTTCTAAAGCCAGTAAATATGTGAATGCACCCTGCCTCTGCTTGGCATGTTCTCCTATAATTTCCACAACCTGCTTTTTGCTCAAGAAAGATGTTACCCCACAGCCCAGCCGTGGGAAGCGGCTGCTAGCACACCTCCAAAATCCTGCTCACCCAAAGCACGTGAGTTTTTGGCAGGCAGGTAAAGCCTAATTAATTTGTCATTATCCTCGATCACGATGGGAAAGGTCAGCGAGCAGATTTCGTGCCTGAGCTGGTAGATTTTTATGGCAATTTTGCAAAAAAAAATAGTGGTCTAACATATGGGAAGCGGGATGCAAATTAAATTAGAAACAGACCGTAAGCAAGAGCGGGTAATTAGAGCTGGCACTGACGAGGGGAGGTGTCACTGGGACAGGGGATCAGGGCAGGGGGATGCCCACTGCCCCTTCCCAAGCCCAGGGCACAGGGTTCAGGCATTGCTACCCAAATTTTAGCATCCACCTTGGATATACAGCAGAGGGAGAGGCGTGAAGCGACCCAGACGTTCATCATTCCTTCGGAGCGGGCAGCGGTGTGATTTGGAGGCGGGATATGGAAATTAATTTGGCATTGCTGTGGTCCTGCTCAGCCGTAGCCGTGCCTCGGGATGTAGTGCAGAAGCTCTTATTTATACAGCCATCCCCAGGCACAAGGTCCTCCCCTGACAGCAAAACAATAAAACTAAAAGATTAACCATAACCACATAAAACAAGGCCGGAGATCTAACTTCACGCCGCCAGCTTACAAGGCTGTTAAGCCTGAAATCAGGCAGCAGCACAGCTCTGGCTAGTTGTCCACGGGGTGGCTTGGGGAGTTATGTCCATCGCTTATTTGTAACCCCCCTTCGGCTGTTTCTCCCCTTCCCTCCTGGCCTGAGGAGTGTTTCAGCCCCTGGAAAAAAATGCTTTTTAACTCTGTTTTTGCAAGGAGTGGGGGCACTGCAATGAAAAAGTGGTTTGGAAAAGAAAGCCCCGTGCTGCCCTGCTCGCTCCCGGCTGCTCCACGAGGTCGGCGATGCTCGGATGCTGAGGTTGGGGCTCTGTGTGAAGGACAGATCATTAATCCCGTGCAGTAATCCATGGCTCCTTTTTGGCAGATTTACGGAGATAGCCTCTGTGCTGGGCACTCTGCCTCCTCATCCTTCACGTCCCAGGCAAGGAGGGTGACTTGTACACCATGACTTGCTCTAGATAAGGCTTTTCATTTCGGGGAGCTCTCTGCTCAAAGCAGATTGATTTTCCTGGTGGCACGCAGGCACCAGCAGGTGATGGGAGAGCGACGGCCTCAGGTGTGCAGGGCACCACAGGCTCCTCAAAAGGCGAAATGCAGCTGCTGATAAACTGCAAGGGCTCCTTAAAAGCAGGATTTTTATCATGGATCAAATGGGTTTTGTCATCAGTGGGCATCATAGGGGTTAAGCCAAAGGAAAGGCAATGCCAAATGTCTGGTGTGGTGATGGATGGGCACAAAGGCAATCCACAAATCTTCTATGGGTCTTGGGAGCTCCTGCAGGTGAGAAAAGGGAGCTCTGGGCAGCTGGTGCTCAGGGCTCCTCAGAAACCCTCAGAGCAGTTTTTTTTTTTTTTTTCCCAAAAAATTGGCTTTTCTAGGAGGCTGGTTCAGTTGCTGGTGAAGTGCTCTCCTCCTAAAGCTGGCGCATCCCAAGGGAAGCATGAATTAAAAATAATTATTTGCACGATAGAACATTTTGTGAGTTACAAAAGCAAGAGGGGCGGTGTGTCTGAAGCTAACAGTGCTCGGGCTTTCTTCTGTTCTTGCTGCTAAGGAGTAAGATATTTTATACTATACTAAACAAGATATTTTATACTAAATCAGACTTCACATGTCCATGTGCCTTCCTTTCCAAAGGGCAGCATGAAGCTCTGACTGAGGACATCCCTTAAACATGACATCGGGGAGCATCCTTGGAAATACAACCCTCTAATTTTAATATTCCCAAATTCTTGGTCTGTGTCGTGCTGGCTTTTCCCCACGTTGGGATCTCTGGGTGAGCCGCTGGTGTGTCGGTGTCCTCGTAAATCACAGCTGCCGGGAGCGCCTTCCAGCCTGATTTAAGGGCACTCATCTCTGTAGGAGGACATGCTGATGGGTGGGAAAGTGCCTGGCGCTAAGTTATTCATCACAGGCTGTTTTTCCACCCTGCCGATGGCAGGGGATGAGATAGCACAAGGAGGAGGTGGTGGCTGCAGCCGTACCCTTGGGTTTCATCACCCCATGGGCTCCATGGCAGGCCGGGGATAACGGCAAGGCAGCGGGGGGAATGGTTTGTCTGCTTGGCAGGTGGTTCCCCCAGCAAATGGCCTTTGGAAATTAAAACTATACATCCCCATTTATGGGGAAATATAAGAAGTAGTTTGTGTTTAATTGCTGGGACTTTTCCTACCTGGGATTTAATGTATAGGCAAAGTGTCGGCAAGCAATGGGAAAGGATGAACCTGTCTCTAGCTGTGTCAGAGCTAGAGAAAACAAGGGCTCCTGAGATGTTTGCTAGTATGTAAGGTTTTCTGGCAGGTGTTGAGCCTGACCGTGTGGTTTTTATGTTAAAAGCTGATTCAGAGTTGTTCCTGGGCACGTCACAACATGCTGCTTTCATGTTCTGGTTCCTCTGCCTGCTGCGCCGGAGAGCAAAGAGGCGTTTTGGGGACCTGTAAATCCAGCATGGGCAGGGTAGCTGCTAAGAAGGTGCAAATATATATTTTCTTGCATTTTATTTGCATCCTTCAGCTGTGTGTGACTGCTCTGAGGTGGCAACGCTGGACGATTCGGAGCGGCTTCTTTCTGGGGATATGCACTGCCTCCTGCTCCCTGCTTACTGGGACACATCCTCTGCATTTGTTGGCTCATCTGTTTGCAGGAATGAGCAAAACCAACATTTACAAGCCTCACCTCATCCAGGAGGCGGACATGGGGTGGGTTCAGGCAGAAATAGGCTGGCAAAGGGATGGGAATGGTGCTCCTCTGTTTTCTTTGTCCTTTAGAGGAGTGATGGTTGTGGTCCAAGCTTCAGCATCCCCTAATATGAAGGGTTACCCTCAAAGCAGGGGCCTTGAATGTCTGTGGGCTTCGAGCATCTCTCTGATACCTGGCCACATCTCCTACAGGCTTCAGGAGGGGGATCAGAGCTTTGAATTTAAGCCTAGGGCGCTTTCCAGCCTGTCGCATGGGGGCAAAACCTCAAGGTGAAGAGCGGCGCGGTGGTCACAGCAGCTGACGGCCTATTTATACGATGATAACTGTGTCTGTTGCTGACTCTCTGAACCACATCCAACAGCATCTATTTCGGTGCCGAGGAGCCCTGACGGAGCACATTTGGATTAATAAATTACCCGGCGCGAGGTGTGTGATGGGTTCCCCTTTGGCAGCTCGTGAAAGTCATCCGCTGTGAGCAGGATGCTCGCCGGCACGGGCAGAGCTGCTTCCCCAGTCGGGCTGGGACCAGCAATGTTTGCATCCCCCTGTGGGTTTGGATGATGCTCATCCAAAAAAGTAGGGAGGAAGGAGGAGATGGAGGAGATGTCAGTGTCTTGTCTTTTCTTTCCTTTTTTCTGTTTTGTTTTGTTTTGTTTTTTTCCCCTTTGGAAAGGGAAGGCCCGCGCCATCCCGTGTCATCCGACAAACAGGATTAGCTGGGGGGCTCGGCTCAGCTGCAAATCCCCTCCTTGTCCTCCGTCTTGTGGTGCTGCTACAAAACCCCTCGGACATGGTGTTGGAGGGGTCCTGTCCCCACGGGTCCGACCAGCGTGGCCGGTGGAAAGCTGATGGAGAGAGGGAGAAATTCTGCAGGGACCGAAGGGTGGGGAGAGAAGAGAGGCTGGGGGGGGGAGTGGAAGGCGAAATTGCCTCTTTTTTCTCCCTCTTTTTTCTTGCTGTTGGGAGAAAAGGGAAGAAATGTGAGGATGATTAGAGAGATCTTTGCAGATGCCTCCGGGGAAGGCACATTGTTCGGCGGCAGCGCAAGCACTTCGGCCGGAGGCGTAACGGAAGGCTGCTTGGAGAGGCATTGTAGGGGAAATCAGGAACGTCCTCAGAGTGACAAGGCTGGAGCCACCCCTTTCCCTTCCCAGGCTCGTTTGCAAAGGCAGCGATTCTCTAGCCAGCAGAAAGGAGCCCCGGAGGGCACCAGATGTGGATCTTCCCTCTGAGTGGTCCTTGGGATCTCTGATGTGCAGCCCGGGAGGGTGTGTGGGTCCCTGCTTTATTCCTCTAGCCCCCAGAAGTGACTGTGAAGCATAGAACAATTTTTAGGGTGCAGAGCTTGGCACTGCATTGAGCCCTTTGCATCTAATCTGTGCCCCGTTGACCTGTTTCTACTCGAACACTCTGTATATAGTATTTTGTGATTGAAAACATATTTTTATTACACTTTATATTAGGGGGATAGTGGAACAATTGCCCCAGTACGTAACATGCAACATGGCAACCCTGAGCATCGAAATGCTTTGTGGCACAACTCAGTACATCTCGCAGGGCATCCTTCAAACCAGGTATGGGGAAAAATGTCAGTAATTGGCCGTAAATCCCAGAGCAAGGGTGGGAAGTCAGGATGAGAAGAGGCAGGGGCCAAGGAGGAGAAGCAGCAGTGCAGGTGACCTTATGCCTTGCCCATCACTAATTTAGCAGCCGCCCCCGATACTGTGTCAGGCTGGCATCGGATGTCCCAGGCTGCAGCCACCAACTGCTTGCTTTTGTTCCCCGGGGACTGTTGCAAGGGCATCCCCGGTGCAGGACATTCATCTTTTCAGCATCTGCTGGCCGAGAGGCTCAGGTGTCATCTTAATCCTGCCTCGGTGTCTAATTCCAGAGGAGGAGGTAGGCAGGATGCTCGCTGGAGGCACCCTGTGTGTATGTAAGGACCAGCACAGAGGCCAAATTTGGCTCAGACAGAGGAGAATGAGGCAGCTGTGGGGGGAAAAACACATCTGCTGAAAAGCAAGAACATAAAAACAGAGCGAGTGCTGGTAGTTCATGCTTCAGCACTCTCCTGGGCACGTACAGCTAAATGGAAAGCATCACTTCCAGAGCTGGGGCAGGTTAGGGGAGGAGAGGGCCACCAATTTTAAAGCACATTGAGATAACAGGCAGGGTTTGCAGAGCCCAAGCACAAGGCCTGGTCGCACGTGGAGGCTGGCAGGGGAAGATTCTTGTGTCCTCACCGTGCCTCTGCTCATGCTGCCCCTTTTTTTTTTGTCAGGGAACACCAACAGCATCTTCGCGCTGGACTACATCAGCGGAGCGCTGACCCTGAATGGGCCGCTGGACCGAGAGAACCCCTTCTACAGCGCCGGGTTCATCCTCACGGTGAAGGTGAGGTCCGGGAGACAGCCTCACGGCAGAGTGGGAGGGCTCCCTGCTGGGGACACGTCCCTCTGGGCCATGGTGGGCATCCATGGCTGTGAGCTTATGTTCCCCAGCCGAGTGAAGCAGGATGCTTAGTGCACCTTGTACCGTGGCCCTACACGTGGTTGCCCCCCTATGGGTGCATAGGGCCAGTTTTGGTATTTGGCCTCCAACTAGACCTGGCCTCCAACTAGATCCTCCTGCCATTGTATCCACAGAGGGAGAGGTGCCAGAAGTTGCCTCGCCAAGCAAATGCACCGGAGCACGCTTTCCCAGCCCCACCTGAGCACGGCACCTGGCTCCGCTCGCAGTCCTTTAATTGAAATCAATACCGAGCTGGGCAGCTGGTCGGAAACGCATTTAGGAGTATAGATTGGGCTGGGCCGAGGTGGGGAGGAATCAGCACTGCAGGAAGGGTCATTGATTGAGAGGGCAGCAGCCTGCTTGCTGTGGAAAGTGCTGGGCTTTGGTAGGGGGCAAAGGGACAAGAAATTCTCCCTCTTGATCTGAGGTGTAAGTCATACCGTGGGGTTTTCTGCATGGGGAAGAGACCCGCATCCATCCCTGCTACCTCTTGGTTTGGAGATTTATAGGTTTGAATTCAGTAGAAATCAGGAGAGGGGGGAAAAACAACACCATACATACGTTGTCCGTATTTAATAGGAACAAAACTATCTGTTTAGCCTTGGAAAGGTTTGCGAACCTGAAAGCTTGCCCATTTTCCTGCCTGCACGCTGCCAGGCTTCCAGCTAGATCACACTGCGCTGGCGGGTTTCCTTTTCCCTCCCCACAAACTTCTCATGACCCCCGAAAATTGCCAGCCCCTTCCCCCCGATGTTCCCTCGCCATGCAACATGCGGCGAGCATTCAGCTGGGTGGCTCTTCGTGGGATCAGCCTGTTCTGCTAGGCTGTGCAGGAGTGGAGAATAGCAATGAGCCCAAGGACGAGAGGAGGGACCCTGCCGGAAAAGGCTCTTTGCAAGCCTTACAAGAAAATCTGCTCTCCTTGCCTTTGGAGAAAGCAAAATTCAAGCCCCCCATGAGATAGAGGTGCGATACGGGGTTGTGACTCAGCCCCGTGTTAAGACACATGGTGCCAAACCTATTTTAAGGTCTTAATCTTGTTTTCCTCTGGTGCCCTAGTTTCTGTGCTTTTAGTAGTACTTTGGTGGTTAGCCTGCACCTTGGGAGGAGGCAGAGGATAAAATAGGAGTGCACTCTACCCCATCGCATCTCCCCTTGGTTTGGGGGCTAGTAGAAGGGAGCAGGTTTGCAAGCACCACGTCTGAAGCAGGAGTGATGCCATCCACATGTGTCATCACCAGCAGCATGGAAAGTCCTCGAGGTCCTGGGGCTGTGACAGGACCAAATGGCCCTGGGTTCCCAGAGGAGCTGTGGGTGCCTGGTGGGAGGTGGTGGGCTCAACCCTAACCTTGCTGTGGGCATCCTCCCTTAGTGCCACGTCCACACATCTCTTGGATATCCCTCAGGATGGGGATACCACCGCTCCCTTGGGCAGCCCGTCCCAATGCCAATAAAGAATTAGAAATTCTTCCTAATGCCCAATCTAAACCTCCTTGGCACAACCTGAGGCCATTTCGTCTTGTTCTGTCACTTGCCCCATGAAAAAAGAGCCTGACTGCCCTGTTGGTTTCTCTCCCTGCAGGGCACAGAGCTGAACGACGACCGCACGCCCTCCAACGCCACCGTCACCACCACCTTCAACATCCTGGTCATCGACGTCAACGACAATGCGCCCGAGTTCAACAGCTCCGAGTACAGCGTGGCCATCCCCGAGCTGGCCCAGGTGGGCTTTGCTCTCCCCCTCTTCATCCAGGTTCAGGACAAGGACGAGGTGAGCTGGCCCCTTTGTAACTGCTGTGGTTTTTGGGGGATGCGGGGTCATTGGTGATGAAGTGCATGGTAATATCCTATATTTTGTAGCTCTTATTGCTGCTTGGTCCCCAGAGCACGGACACAGGGTGGGCTTTCATGCAGTGAGGCTTGCACGGCCACTGAGAGCCAGAAAATAAGATTGTGCATGATGCTGATCCTTGCCTGCTGCTCGGGCATCACTAGGCTTCCTTTTTTTTTTTTTTTCCTATTTTAGGAAGGGAGGAGACTTTCTGCAGGGCTCCCAGGGGACCTTTGAGTCCCAAAGGGACTTTTCCTGGCAATTCAGGTAGATTAAGCAGTAGCAGCGAGGAATACAAAACAAAACATCTTCCCCCCATCCAAAAAGAAATAATAACAATATCCCAGTGGGTTGATGGAAATGTGCATCTTCTAAGAAGCAGGAAATTACCGTTAGTGGCTGGAAGGCAGAGGTGGCCTTTGCTGGTAGAAGTGATGGACGTGCTCTGCCCCAGCCCCGGGTGGGATCCGGTGAGCCCTGTAAAACCCGCAGAAATCCCGTTTTTTCACGAGGAGTGACTATGACACATAACTAACAACACACTTGTGACATGATGTCACCCACCAGGAGTTGTGAGCTCAGCCTGAAGAGGTGCAGATGAGCTATTAGGCAGATGAAAAGACTGTGTGTTTTTTTTTCCTTGAAAATGTCAATTACTAATAAAGAAGATGTGGCTGTGACAGATGCTGAGGTTAGTTTGTGAATAGAGTCACTGCCGTGCCTTCCGAGAGATGTCAGCAGCTCCGCGCTTGAAGGGCATTGCAACGCTCCTGTTTATGCCACATAAGAATGAAGGATCTGTCATCGTTCCTGGTTAAAAGCTCATTTTACTGGAGTCACTCCCATTCGAGGACTCACTCCAGCCTCTCAGCCTGGCTAATTTTAAAATGGGAGAATAAAAAATAGCCTCGCATTCCCAATAGGGTGAGCGAAAAATAGACTCATTCTTGTGGCTCCTGGTGAATTTCCTGGGCTTCCTGTGATTTCCCCGAAAGAATTGGGTGGGATTTTTGATTTTGTGCATTTCAGAAAGGGAGGCTAGATGCCTGGTGGTGATATTTGGGATGCTCTAGCTCCTCGTGAGAGCTGCGAGGTTTATAAAGCACTGGATTTGAGCTCAGTAAGGTGGCAGTGGGCTCTCCCTCTGCCTGGAGCTGTGGGTGCAGGGATGGGATGGAGAGGTCCAAGGTCTTCAGGTAGGGATGTGAGGGAGGACGTGGCTGACAGAAGCTGTTCCACCAGCACAACCTTCATGCTGGAGATGACACGATTCATTTGAGCAAGGGAGAAAGGAGAACAAGAGGAGAACTACACACACGTCCCTGGGGAGAGCGGCTAAGTAAATAAATGAGAGCAGATGGAGGGAGTGCATGAAATCAGAGCTAGGTTCTGGGGAAAGATCATTTTGTAGGAGCATGGTCTCCTGCCTCTCAGCCCATGTAATAAGTCCATGGAGAGCAATCCCAAATGTTGAGGCTGTTGCTTCAGCTCCTAAGCTTTCTTTCACCTTGTTGAGGTCCCGCTTGGATGAGTCTGAGCCCCAGTGTCCCCCAGCGATGGGTGGCTTTGGGGAGCCCATCTTCCATCGCACCCCAGATGGTCAGTGGAGGTTTCACCGTGTCCTGTAGGGCTGGGGAAAGAGGTGCTGTGTTCTGGCCCTTCAAGTGCACTGTGGGCCTTAAACAAGGTGTGTTTTTTTGGTGTTTTTTTTTGTGGCCAAGGCCACGTGGAGGACTGAAATGGTGGGGTTTGGGTCTATCTTTCTTCTGGTGCACCACCTTCAGCCCTTGCTTTCTGCAGGATTTTGGTTAACCCGGCTCAGCGCAGGCTTGAGCAAGGCTTTTCTTTTCCCCTCTGCTTTCTGCATTCCTCATGGTTTTTCAAAAACACTTGAACGTGGGAGAAAGCAGTGCACGGGGTTTGCTTGGTTCTGGAGCCAGCCTCTGTGAACCAAGAAAAAAGCATTAACCTCTGTGCGGCTGAGTTCCTCTGGCTGCCAGCTTGGGAGCAAGCCACTTGAATACCTTTCCAAAGCCGTTTGAGAGCTGTTTATGAAAATCTGTGAGAGTCTCCCAGCATTTATACCGAGCTGTGCTCGACGGGATGCTCCGGAAGATGTGTGGCTGTGTTCTCCTACAGGGGCTGGGTTCTCCTCTCACACACATGATATAAATTGGCAGGGACAAATAAATCCTGTGCGCAGCAGATTGACACCATCGGTTACCCAGTTTAGCTGGGAAGTTGCTGATGGAGAAATGAAATTCATGCTGAATACTCGGGGTGGGATTTTTGGAGAGGTCCAGCTGCAGCCATGGCTTCTGCAAGCGCCTCTTGTCCAGGGCATCCCTATTTTAGCTTCCTTCACCCAAGGTTTCGCAGTGCCAGCATCGCTGCAAGGCCCACAGGAGCATATTAAGAGAAGTGGCACGCCAGAGAAACCAGCTCTCCCACCATGGCTTTCACTCGATTTTCCTTGCCACGGTCGATTGAAGAGGAAGAAAAGGGCAGAGACCATGGAGAGCACAAGTATGATGGTCTGACATTTTAAAACAATTTTTAAAAAGTTCCCCCACAATAAGCATATTAAGGAAGATAGACGGAGAATTAAAAGATAGAAAGAAAAGAAAATTCAGGCAACGGGAATACGCAATATTTGGTGCACAAAGCTGCATCAGGGAGTTGCATACGGATACGGTATGTGCCCATGCGTGTGCAGGTGCAATATATGAATCATCCCAAGCATATATATGCATATGACAGGCACGCGCACTATAAATATGATCTACACAGCCAGGAATTGTAGGGGGGAATTGACGGCGCTCGAGTATTCTCTCCCAAAAGTGCCAGCTGCCAGTCGGGCTGAATTAGATTTCACAGGGGTTTTTGCAATACATGGAATTCACCAGCAAATTACCCTTAAAGAGGGAAAATCAATCATTTGGAGCAGAGATAAGCTGGAGGCGAGGCAGCCTCGGATTGATCCCGTCTGTGCAGGCGTGTGTGGAATTCGGGAGATAACCTGGGGAAGGAAGGCAGCTCCTGGGGTGGGGGGGCGAGCAGGTCTGACATTTGGGATGGACAGACAGACAAGGGGAGAAGGCTGATGGTGTGTGGAAGATGAGGGGAAAGGCTTGGGATGGCACGAGGCTGGGGAATGATTTTCTCCAGGTATCCTGTGGGATGCAGGGGAGTAGTGCCCATGGTCAAACAGGCATCAGGGTTTGGTGCCATCGTGCCAAGGTGCATGGTGAGCAGGGGGTGCAGGGCGAGCAGTGGGTGCAGGGCGAGCAGTGGGTGCAGGGCGAGCAGCGGATGCATTGCGAACAGCGGGAGCTAGGAGCGAGCGGTGGGTGCTGGCAGACTGAGCTGGCAGTGGAGGGAGGCTATCCAGAGCGCTCGAGTGAAATGCCTTGAAGTAGGTGGAGAGAACAGCCCTCTCTCTGTTTTCAAAGGAAGGATTAAGCATTACTTGTCTCTGCCTAGCTAGAACCAGGCGCAAGGTAGCCAAGCCATACAAAGAGGCACTAATTGCATTTAAATTTTTTTTTTTGCTTTCCTTCCTCCCCCACCCCTGCTGAACTCTTAGCACTTTTCTTTCTTTGCAAACATGCCAGAAGGAGAGATATTAAGCACTCCCCAGCTTTCTGCCCCTGCCTACAAGGTGTCTGTGAGGGAAACCGGAGCGATGCTGCTTCACAAAGGCAGGCTGTCCGTTTTGGAAACGTTACCTGAGCTACAGGGCAGAGGGATCCCAAGGGATGGGTGGGAGCAGGAATGATGAAGCCAGTGTGATGTTGGGTGAAAAAGCGGGGATAATGCTTCCAGAACCCCCTTACCCTGGGCTGGCACAGTGGATGCAGCTGGTTTTGGCTTCCTGATGCCAGAAGGGATTCCCAATCCCCACGTGTGGGGCTGGCCAGCTGAGCACCATTTGGGATAAATCAGCCCCTGAGAAGCCAGGTATCAGCACGAAGGGCTGATGTCGGCACCGCGGCAGCGAGGCTGTGATGTGGCTGCTATTACACACTCTGAGGAGCAAGCACGCGGGCAACAAAGTGATAATTATGCACAACGGTGGCTGCAATTGTCTTTAGCTGAATCGGCTTTACATTTTTCATACGTTGGGGGGGGAAAGGAGCATCGTGACCGGTGCGCCCAAGCATCCCGTGCCATGCCCAAGCATCCCACGCCATGCCCGAGCATCCCGTGCCACTCTGGCCATGAGCCCTCTGGGACCTCTGTGTGCTTGGGGAAGCAGCTCTTGTTTTGCTCTTCCTGGGCATCTCGGCCCTGTTGTTCGCTCCGGGTGGCCGAGAGGAAGGGGGTGAGGGATTTGAGAAGCGTGTGGAAAAAATCTCTGGAGCGGGGTACCAGTGGCGGCGCGGGCCGAGTCGGCCCCTTCTGCTGGGCAGCTGATAACAATTTGAATATTCAGATTTGCTTTCAGCCATCCGCAGGGGGCTCGCAGGCTCCAGGAACCGGGAGCAAGAAAAGCAGCATGGGGGCTGAAACCAAAAAAATAAACAGCGGAATAAATGTATGAACGGCACCTCACAGCAGCCCCCCCAATAGGCTGATGTTCTCCCCTTCTCCAGACCTCACATGGGGAGACTGAGGCACTCGAGTGGCTGGTAATTAGGGATGGCAGGTATCTGGAGACTGATCTCCTTCCCCAGCTGGAATTAATCCACCCTGCCCCCTCCCCGCAAACATTTGGGTTTCTTTTGATGTTTCAACTTTTATCTTGCGCCTCCAACTAACGCGCTCCTTGCTGGATTCCCAGCAAATCCCTCGCATCTCGCTGCCACAAAAAGGGGCTTTTGCGTGCCGCAGGGCCCCAGGAGAGGCAGGAGACACGTGGAGGAGATGCAGCACGGTTTTGCGGGGAGGAGGGCTAGCAGGGATGCTGCTCGGGTCAGCAGCTCTCGGTGGTCAAGTATCAAAAAAAACCAACAATGAGTTCTTGAGGCCGGTGTCAAGCCATGTGCCTCAGGTAACTGGCCTTCCTCTCCCCCTCCCAGGGCCCCAACAGCGTTTTTGAGGTCTACCTGGTGGGCAACAACTCCAACCACTTCATCATCTCGCCCACCTCCATCCAGGGGAAGGCGGACATCCGCGTCCGCGTGGCCGTGCCGCTGGACTTCGAGACCATTCCCCGCTATGAGTTTTCGGTACAGCGGCGCGAGGGATAGGGCGATGGGGTGTAAAACATTGAGGTTGGCTAGAGCCAAGAGGGAGGGAGTTATTGTCTGCATTAACATTTTTAAAATAATGGGTAACTTTGCAGAAGCTCCAACTCTCCCCTTGCCTCCTCACCCAGCTCTTTGCAAATGAGAGCATCCCCGACCATGTCGGCTTCGCGCGTGTGAAGATCAGCCTCCTCAACGAGAACGACAACCGGCCCGTCTTCAGCAAGGCCCTCTACAACGTCAGCCTCCTGGAGAACGCCACCGTGGGCACCACCGTGCTGCAGGTCCACGTGAGTAGGAGCATCCCAGATGCAGATCCCGCGTGCGGTGAGCAAATCGAGGGCTGTTGAGCCAAGGAAAGGATGGGGAAAGCGGGGAGCGGAGTGTGGAATGGGGTGGATTGAAGTGTTGTGGAGTGGTGCTGCTGGCCAGGGCTGCTGCTGGCCAGGGGTGCTCCTCTGGGATGAGAAATATCCCAAAGATGAGCACCAAAAGCCATGCGATGCTTTGGGGTGAAGTGGTCGTGGCCCCTCCGTACCTGCCTGCCCATCCCGCGAAGAAAAGCCCTGACAAAAGGGTTCGGTGTGTAAGTGTGTTTACTCTGCAAACAGATGGTGTGAAACTGCACAGAGCCCCCGAGCTGTTCCCATCTGACAGTTATTAATATTTCAAGCAGATGTTGAGCTAGTCAGGCCGTCAGGCGCTGAACAATGAGGTTGTTACTGCCTCTCCTCTTCCCCCAACTTCCAGCTATGCCAGCATTTCGGAGCACACGCAAAATCGCCAGGAGTTGAATCCTCCGTGATAAATCAGAATGGATGCAATTAGCGCTGAAATCCAGCTTTGCCCTCCCAGCTGATCCCAAACTTTTCACAGCCTTCGGGCTCCTCCTCCTCCTGCTCCTGCTGTGGGATGCGGCTTTCCCAAACCATCCCAGACACCGCAGGGATGCTGGACATGAGGATGCCACCGCTGAAAAAAATAGGCAAAAGGAGACTCCGTTTGCAGTGACAAACGGCCATTTGTCTCCACAGCGTTTCAGCCCCTAACTGTGCCTGTTACCCTATAAATCAGCCATGGAACAACCCCAGGAGCAGGCAGCTGCTGCTGCCTCCTGCTCCCTGCCCTTCCCTTTGCTGGTGTGGGGTCAGATCTGGGGCTCCTCGGGCACCCCCGGGTCCCTTACAGCATCACTTCGCCTCGTCCGCCCTCTAAGGTTTTTGCCTGCTCTCCATTCTTCGCTTCGCATCCCCTTCTCTCCGTACCCATCCATCCATCCATCTGTTTAATTCCATCCATGAGATGCATTTATCATACGGATTCGGGGAGCTGCTTGCTTGCAGGGGAACATCTGGAGGGCCCAGCTTCAAGGGAAATCCCCCCCGCTTTCCTACCCGTGCCTGAGCCTCTTCCCACGCAAACTTCCCTCTCCCAGTTCTGCCCCAGCTACCAACAGATATTGAAATATTATTATTTTTTTTTTCTGAAACAACTGGCCATGAAACCTTTTAATAACGTTACAGTAAAGGTCAGAGAAAGAATTTCACACTTCTTGAGCAAGCAGGCAGCCAGTATATAACTTCGTGCCCTCCAGGAGCAAGAGGCACCGAGAGCATATGCTGCACCCTAAATTAACCGAGGTGCCTGACACCCCCGGCCGAGCGCAGCTGGTGGCTTTCTTGATGCGAAGGATGCTCTTGGACCACAAAAGGATAAATCTGTTGTGGGGAAGGATGAATTCCCCCTGCTCCAAGCTGCGGGTCTGTGACCGATGGGTGCGGAGGTCTCTGCTCCCTTTTTCCCGGCCCTGGAGGTCTGCTGGCCATCCCGAGCCTCTCATCGTGCTGAGGATGGTGGGGCTGGGGACAACCCTTATGGGGCTCCCTTGGGACGTGGGGTGTGGGCACCAGAAGGGGTCATTCAGCTGAGAAGCTTTTTGGGGTGGAAGAAGCTGTGGGACCTCGCTTGTAGGGCCACCGAGACCCCAAGTTTCCTACCAGAGGAGTGGGGGGCTCAGCATCCCCTTCTGTCTGCTCAGATTCAGAGGGGTGGGCATGCATTTCCTGCTCATTTGCTGCTGTATTTGTTAGACCTGGAGAGATGGGGAAGGGCAGTAAGACAAGGCAGCGGGAGGGAGGAATTAAGGGGCGGGAGGTCTCCTTAAGCTCCTCGTATCCTACAGATCTGCACCGCCAAGCCCTCCTGAAAAGCTCCGATAACCAGAATCGTTAAAGCCCAAACAGCGAGGAACTTGTTTTTTTAACCACGACAATGCCTCTCATTTGCCTTGAAGGGCCTGGAGGAAAACAATTCTCTGGGGAAACATGGGAAGTAATCCTACCTCCCCAAGCCCTCCGGTCACCCCTGTCCGGTCTCCCCAGGGATGCAGCCAGCAAGCTGGGCCCGGTGATGCTCCCCCACAGCCTCCAGACCCCAGGAGCCTTCCGAGGGGGCTGCTGAGGCTTTGCAGAGCACTCAAACACCCCCCAGTGGTGGGGTTTGAGGCTTTGGGCTTGCTTTCCCCATAGATCTTCAGCAGCAGCCCCTGGACCTCTCCCCAGCTCCCCCCTTTTGCCACCTCGCTTCCCTGGGAGAAACCTTGTTAGTAAGAGCCTAATGAAGTAAATGTGCTAATTAACCTTCCATTACTCTCCTCATTTAAGCAACCTTTAATTTGCTTGGCAAAGTTTCTCTCCTTCCCCACCCAGCTGTCAGTTGGCTGCTGCTGCTTCGATCTCTCTTCGGCCTCGCGTCGGGGATGGGAAAATCGATCCCGCCCTGATTTCCCTTCCCTTCTTTCCACCCATCCGTGAACACCAGGCAGCAAGAAAGTAATAACGTGGTTTTCCCACCCTGGACATCAATAAGCAGCTATTTAACATGCAAATCACTCTCTCAATCAGAGCCTGCCCCATGCCTTCTCCCTCCTCTGGGCTCCCAATTGTGGGGTGGAGGCGAGGGACGGACCTGTTTTGGGGCAGCTCATCCTTGCTGGGAAGCCTTTTGGCATGGCCACTGAAATATTTGGGATTTATCGGGTCGAGATGAGAGCCCAGGCAAGGCTCACGTGCCTGCGGATGGGGACAGGAGGTGACAAGGTGGGGCAAATGTCAGCGCCAGCCTCCCCGTTAGCATCTTAATCAGGCCAGTTGTTCGCAAGCCCCCCGTGTGCCCCCGCTCCAGCTGTGCTTAAACAGAGCAAAATCACGTCCAATTTCCCCGGTGCTCAGGAGAAAATTGAATCCTTTATCTGCGAGAGGAGAGGCAAGCAGCACATACGTGAAGCAGTAAATAGTTAAATAATCAAAGCAGGCGATTCCAAATTGCCTGGAAAGTTAAACATGAGCGGCTTTTCTTCTTCGTGCCTGCCCCTTTTTTTTAGAAAACCTGCTCACACTCCTTGTTCCTTTTAAATATTCCTCTCGGTTCGGCTCTGTAAATACAGGGAAAGGGAGGAGGAGGTTTCCAGGTAGCAGTGTGATTGACGGATCTGAAGTCCTCGTCTTGCTGTCAGGGCCCAGTGCTCTTTGGCTGTGTTTATCTCTTTAATCTAAATATCAATCCGTAAGACCGAAATGGGGTGGAATAGGAATCATGACAGCCGAGGAGAGAGACACTTATTGCAGCTTTCGCAGCCGCGCCGCGTCCTGATGGAGCTGTCAGGATAAATGCGCGGCTGCAAAGTGCAGAGGTGGCAAAAAAGGAACCGCAGCCCCCAAAAAGGGACAGGCACGGCGGCAAAACTGAGGCTCTGCAGCCCCTAAAAGGCTCCGAGAAGCAGCCGTGTGCTGTGTGGTGGAGGCTGGGGTGGCATTTGGGGTCCCTGGGGAATGAATGAGGTGTCCTCCTGGAACACGTTCCTCTTCGGGATGAACAAGGAGCATCTCCCTTGGTCTCTCTAGGAGTGCCTCCACCTCTCAGGGATGCATTTTCGGCTTGCTACCCCTTGTTGAACTAAAAAGGGAGATGGGGCTGCGGGCAGGGGGGCACTGGGAATATTTCAGAGCCCACTAGGGATTTATATTTCCTGCATCGGACTCTGACCTTAATTTCTCTCGTTTTGCTGGGCTGTAAAATTCATTAGCGACCTACCGGCGCAGTGATTGAGATGTCAGCCAGGCAATTGTGTGGTTATTTAATCCATCAGACGTGCCGCTTGCCATTTGGGCGGACAACAGGAGAATATGAAATCAATACGGCTCATTAGCGGGGGACTCGCGCCCGGCTCTGTCGCGGTGCTCCGGCAAAACCCACCCAGGAGGGCACCTCGGCTGGCTTGGTGTCACCTTGGGGGTGGGACAGGGGGACAAAATATCGTGTTTGAGGCTCGTGCTAAAGGGCTAGGTTCAGCACAGAGTGTCCCTTGGCTCGCGGCTGAACCTGTGCTCTCCGGCCACTAAAGCACGGCCGCCCAGGCAAGTGTTAACCTGGCCGGCGAGGCGCTGCTGCTGCAGGGATGCTGTTAGAAAACACAATCAAGGAGCCCGGAGGAGAGGTGGGGAAGGCTCTGCTGTTCCCAGGGGGGTTGATTGGCTATTTTTCCCCCACCCTCCAGAGCCCTCTGGGGTCGTTAGCGGCGATTGAAGTCCTGCTTGGGGCGGCTGGGCATCTCCCTGCTCACTCCTCACCTCCATCCCTCCGTTGCGGCTAATCACGGCTGCCTGATTGCCGCCTCCTGCCAGGTTGGGGAAAAAGCAGCTTCCATCTGGGAAGCCGGTGCTTTAAGCAGGTTTTCCACCAGCTTCCTCTATCCGGCTTTGCAGCCCGGTGGTTACTTCTTGTGGCAACTCTGCCTTATCTCTTCCTCCTTCGCACCCCGAATCACCATGCAGGACGTGCCAGGGCTTGGCCGCTGTACCCCCGCTCTGAAGGCCAGAGCTGGCATTTAAGAAGAGCCTCTAGTTTGTTAGCAGGCTGGGGTGGCTCAGATATTCGGCGTGGGGACACTGCCTTGCCAGCCCCTTGTCCCCGTGCCCGCCTGGCGAGGCAGGCAGGCGAGAATCACGGCCGGTCAGTGCGGCGCCCTGACAGCTTTCTGACGTCGGGTAATTGCTTTCCTGCTACGACTCTTTTAAGCAGCGAGCTCCTGGCCAAAGCAATTTGCTCCCCATCAATTTTTATTTCCTGGATTCTGAGTGCAGGGTAAGGGGGGATGAGGCTGGGAAACAAAGGTAGCGGAGGAGCGCGGGCAGAGCCCTGACCCGCTCCTGGAGAGCCCATGGGAACCCCAGCATTCACCCATCCCATCCTATTCCCATCCAGACAGACCCAAATCAGCCTTTTGGTGGGCTTCTGGCCACCTCTGCCCTGCAGCCACTGGGTACTGACCCCCAGCTGCTCATCCTTCAGCCCCAACGAGGAGCAATGCACCCTGGTGTGGGCTTCTCCTCCCCCCCCCCTCCAGCAGGTTTTGATGGATTATTGCATTTTTTTGGTCGGCAGATTGGCGTGCACAGCTTTTGTCTCTTTAAGCACATCCCTACTCATCCCGCCGAGCTGCTGCGAGCAGAGTTAATCTCAGGTAGTTTGCGGAGTCGTTCAGTTGGGCTCGGCGAATGATGAATGTCGAAACCATTACCAGCGAAGCGCCGGGGCTCCGTGGAGCTGTTTAAAAATGAATTCTCCCATGTAAATTTCTGCTCCATCAATCCTTACGACATGTCAAACATTGCCATTGTTTCCTGAACAAATTGCGCGGTGTGCCCTCTCCCGCGGATCCGCGCAGGAGGGCAGAGCCGCTCGCCCGGCACCGTGGGGAAGGACGGATGCGGGGGGAGCTCGTGGGGCGAAAGGGAGACGGGTGAAATATTTGTGCCCAAGAGGTGGGACAAAGGTCTAGGCTGCGTGTTTGGGGTCAGCATCACCTGCAGCATCCCTGCGGTGGATCCCGTGGGTTATCCCCGCTGCCTCTTCTCAGGACTCTCCCCGAGTTGCACTGCATAAATGTGGTTTTGAGCAAAGCTCTGTGCCAGTGACAGCTCGTGAAGGGACAGCTGTGGACCTGTGCTTTCATCCTGCCCTTTGCAGGCTCCAGCGGGCAAATCCCCTCTTAATATTCCGGGCAACAGGCGAGCAGCCGCCAAAGTCATTTGATGGCTGCTTTAGGTAGAGCCCGGGGAAACTTCCAGCCAGATGCTTCTCCTCCCCGGCCTGGGTGCCAGAGGGGACCAGGTGGTGAGGGGACCAATCTGGAGGGAAACATTGAGAAAAGCCCTGCGAAGCCATCAGGATTTTGGCTCTTCTCCTCGTTCTGTCTCGGGATTGCTTTGCAAGAATGTGCGTGTTACCACTCCGATGGGTTCGAGCATCCGAGCATCCTTTTTTACCATTCAGAGGTAAAAAGTTTGGTAATGCAGAAATGCACAAGGATCCAAAATTAAACATGCTGAACACACATGGTTTGGGCTTTTTGCATATTCCCTGTCGCACACAAGTGCATCACCTCCTGCTCAGCACTAACAGAGCCCTCGAGCATGACCACCTCTTGTCTTCCCCGGTGCAAACGGAGCTAGCTCAGCTCACCCAGCTGTGCGGGGCAGAATCAGGCTGCCTGGCACCGTGGCTCCGTGCCTTTATTTGCCTTGGTGGCACTTTTAGCTGGCCCAGCAGCAACACCAAGGGCTGCTGGCCCTGTGCGCCGTGCAGCTCTGCGCTGACCTTCTCTTCACCTTCCTCCTTCCCTATATTTTTTTAGCCCAGCAGCAGAAAATTACACTTTCCCGGCATTGTCTGTCACTGCAATAAGCACTTACAAGTGCAATCGCACGGGGCCAAATGAAGGGAATTAGTTTTGCCCGTGCTTTGTGGTCCTGGCAGGTCCCCTGTAAATCATTATCTCATCACCAGCCGATCCAGGTGCGTGGAAAATGCCTTTCTTGTCCCAAGCAGTTAGGGATTAATGGGACCTAGGGCTGTGAGCACAGACATAGAGCCTGGGAAAAATCCTGGCTGGAAAGTTGAGGTCCCAGATGATGATGAGGTGCCCAAAGGCACTCCAAGGGAAGGGGCATCTCCACCGGTGTCCTCCAAGGAGCAGCTGGCCCAAGAGGGATGGCTGCAGGCAGGGTGGATTTGGGTAGGTTTGCTTGGTTTGGCTGAGTCCAGCGTGCACAAATAGAAATCAAGTCTGAGCAGTGGGGAGGAAAATCAGCAAAATGGGTCGGGCTGGAAGGTCGGCTCCACCAGGACACGCTTCAGCTGGCACGAAGCAGCAACGATTTACCAGCCAGGGTAGGGAAGCATTTTGGGGGAAAAATGAGTGAATTCGGGCGAGTTTTCACACTTTCACCCTATGGCATGGCAGGTGGGGGGGCAGTGAGATGAGCTCAAACTCCTGCTCTGCTGGCAAGGGTACCCAAGGCCTGCCAATAAATCAGGAGGGTTTCGGGAGCGGGTTGTGCTCCATGCCAGTCCTAAAATACAGCCTCTTGATGGTATCTGGACATAAAATGTGTCTTTGACCCTGCTTTTTCAGAGGCTTGGTGGTGTCTAAGTAATCCAGTCAGGACTCAATTTAGAAAATATACTGGGGGGAGGGGAGGTATATTTTGGGGCTTATATTCCACTTCCTTCATCTAAATATAACATTTTCTGGCCCTTGTTTCTTGCCTCCATTCATGCATATTTTATATATTCATTAGAGAAAAGTCTTTAAAACACACATAAATCTCGCCTCGCTCCTCTGGAGCTGGCACACCGAGTCTCTCACACCTCGCCCGGAGGCAAAGCCTTCCCGTGGCAAAGCCTGGCAGGATTTGTGCTTCCCAGGTCATCCTTCTTCTCCCTTACATATTTTGTAGCTTTCTGATTAGAATTTCTCTGCTGGACTCTCCTCTGTGGAAACAGGGCTGCTCACAGCAGACAGTTCTCGTCTCTGTTTTCTTGAAAATCTCATCTGCCTCAAATTGCCATATTTCATGCGCGCTGCCCAGATTAGCTCAGCATGTCGGTGCAAGTCAGGAGGCATAACAGTCCCCACCAGTGGAGTTTCTGGAGGTGGTGCTGAGTGCTAGAGAGATGCTATCTCCAGCTGGTGGCCAGTCAAGGATCCCCCAAAGAGCCCAAAGATCCCCATCCCCAGCTCCATTGGGTGCTCAACAGCAGCGTACAAGGTGGGCAGAGAGACGAGGGAGGTAGGGAGGGAAGGAAGAAGTTTGGGCTTGCATACCCGTTTTGGGTGGATGTTGGAGGCAGCATCTGCTGCGGATGCTTCTGGAGGAGGTGGAGGGTTGGCTGGGCTGAGCATCTACCGACCCACCCCAGAGCATGCCACCTGGCAAAGAGACGAACCCTCTTTAGGCAAGAATGTAAATGAAGGTTTTCCGTGAGTCGTGATGGATCCGCTGGTGTGTGCAATTCCCATATGTAGCTTCATTTATTAACTAACTTTTTTTTTTTTTTAGGCAACTGACAATGACGTGGGCACCTATGGGAAAGTCAGTTACTTCTTCAGCGATGACCCTGACCGGTAAGTGGCTGAACCACCAGGATAGTGTTGATCCTCAGAACCCCTCCTAACCCATCGAGAGTTCATGTGGCAAATTTAGGATGCCTGTTGTGTCCTACCTGGACAAAGGCACTGTGCTGCCTTGAGCAAGTGCCACTCGTCCCACCGTCAGGCTAACATATCCCCATCTCCAGTGTGTGGTCACCAGGGCTTGCCCCCCTCTCTCCCCCAGTTTCTCCCTGGACAAAGACACGGGTGTGATCCTGCTGACGGCTCGGCTGGACTTCGAGACCACGCAGCGCTACACCCTGACCATCATTGCCCGGGACGGCGGCGGGGAGGAGACAGCAGGGCGTGCCAGGATCAACGTCCTGGACGTCAACGACAACGTGCCCACCTTCCAGAAAGAGGCGTACCTGGGGGCGCTGCGCGAGAACGAGCCCTCCGTCACCCAGGTGGTCCGGCTCCGGGTGAGGGACGAGCAGGGGCGAGGTCCCCATCCACCATCCCTCCTCACAGGGCCAGGACCAGCTCCCGTGCTCACCCCTTGCCTCCTGTCACACCTAGGCATCTGACGAGGACTCGCCTCCCAACAACCAGATCACCTACAGCATCGTGCAGGCATCCGCCTTCCGCGAGTATTTTGACATCACGGTGTCGGAAGGGTACGGAGGTGAGCACCAAGGTGGTGTTGACAGGCTGTCCCCAACCCATCCTGCCCGGTGCTGAGCACCACGCCTTGCTTCCTTCCAGTGATAAGCGTGAACCACCCCCTGGACTACGAGCAGGTCACCAATGGGGTCATCTACTTGACCGTGATGGCCAAGGATGCCGGCAACCCACCGCTCAACAGCACCGTCCCCATCACCATCGAGGTGTTTGTAAGTATGAGGTGAAGGATGTCCCATGGGGGACCAGGCAGAGACGGGGGGCAGCGGTGGCCAGGAACACCCCTTCGCCCCTACGTTGCTCAACGTGAACAAGTCTATCCAAAGAGCACACTTCTACTGATCATCACCTCCTGGCTGACTGTCCACCGGTGGCTTTCAAGTAGACGTTACTTTTGTGCTTCTCAACCAAAGGGGTTTTCTCTCAACTGGGTAAAAAGAATATATATAATGGGGAGAATAGGAAGAAAATGAGGAGGAAACGTTTGACAACGGCACTTCAGGAAAAAAGAGCCATGAAAAGGCAGAGCAATAGCAAGTGGGGAGGGAGGGGATTTTTTTTCCTCCTTTGGTTGTTGGTTTTTAATAAAGAAGTCAAACTCGCCTTGTAGATCTCCCATTAGGGGACAATACGCTTTGTAGCGGGAGCCGCTGAGTCAGAACTAATAGCGCGCTGTGCCAGGAGCCGGGGAGATATCAGCGCTAATAAGCCTCTGCCTTGCTCACTGACGCCCCGCTTGGGGCAAGCAGCTTTTTGAAGGGCTTTTGGGGCTTCATGCGGGACAAGGGACCAACCCTGTCCTGCAGCGGGCTTCCCATAACCCTGCCCAGGTGGAGAGCTGGCCAGAAATGAGCCCCTGCCTCCCCAGGAGCTGGTTCACAGTGCCGTGGCGATGCTGAGCATGGCCTGATTAACTCAGGACCACTAACGAAAGGGTGTGGCAGCTGCCCTGGCTTGTACACACCTAAACTTGACCGTGGTGTAGCTGCAGGTCTCTGAGGGTGAGGTCTCTCCATTTCCAGCTCCCCCTTCGCTGGTTTGCCTTGGGAATGGTTGCAGTTTCCTCCTTGCCCCGGTGGGGAGAGCCGGGTGATGCTCTGGCTGGCTAAAGACCACCTGCTTCCAGAAACGGGAGCAGAGGATGGCAATTTAATTACAGTGTGATGGGCATCGTTGGCACGTGAAATTGCCTCTGATATCCAGTTCGGTGGCAGCAGGAGCAGCTGAGCCTGAGAAAACATCTCTGGAGCAGCCCCAGCACAACAACAATCCTGCAGCAGTGCTTTAACACCCCAGCAGCTCCATCCTTCCCTCTCTGTGCTGCTGGATTTGGTGTTCAGCCCTCTGCACTTTCCCCCATGAGCTGGTCTTGCGATGCGGGAGCATCCTCCACCCGTAGCAGCCTCTCACACCATCCCCAGCTCAGCGCCCTCCTCCCAGCCAAATTCTTGCCCTTGTCTTTGCTGCAGGACGAGAACGACAACCCGCCCACGTTCAGCAAACCCTCCTACGTGATAGCTGTCATGGAGGACATCATGGCAGGTAAGAGGCATGCTCCTCTCCAGGCAGCCCCTGGGGCCATGGGGGTGTCACAGCCAGCCTGGGGTACAGGAGCCCCTCGGTCAATGGGGGACTGCTTGAGGTGCTGGGGGACAGGGTGATGGGGTGGATGCCTCCTCCAGCCCTTGTTTCTTTCCCTCCCTACAAGGTGCTACCGTGCTGTTCCTCAATGCCACAGACCTGGACAGGTCCAGGGAGTATGGGCAGGAGTCGATCATCTACTCCCTGGAGGGCTCCTCTCATTTTCGGATCAACGCTCGCTCAGGTGAGCCTCCGTGTGCGTGCTCTCTCTTCTCCATTCCTCATTTTTCCCCCAGTTTTCTTCCCTTTTGTTTCCCCCTTCCCAAGCTCCTTCCCAAGCAGCCTGCTTAGGAGAAACACGATGTAAGGGAGAGGCCAGATTGGGTCACCGGGGAGGTTTTGGGAGAGGCACCAGCAGAAGGTCCTAGGGGACCCTGAGAAAAGGCTGGCAGTTTGGCTGCTAGGGCTTGCATTAGTCGAAGGGCTAATGAATGAATGCCTCCTTCCTCATGGGCATCTTTTTGGTTTATTAAGGGCAGGAATGCTGACAAAGCTACAACCACTGCAGCAAGGAGCTCCTTTTGTCCGTCTGTCCAGCATCCCCAAGTGAAGCTGCACATGGGGGTCTAGGAAGGAAGGAAGGGATGATGATGGTGTGTCCTGGGACATGGGAGAAGCCAAGAGCTATCCACCAGGGCTCCAAGTCCAGGCTCTCCGAGCCTGCCCTACAAGACTGAGCTCAGCTGGGTGCCAGTCTGCGGGCAGGAGCCATCCATCATTACGACACCTGTACGCTCAAACCACTTGTCCTGTGATTAATTTTTTCAGTGCACGAATTAGTCGGTGCCATGAGAGTTTGGAGGCAGATGTATTTTAGGAAGACCTTTAGCCCTGCAAATTTCCCTTGCTGGGATTAGTTTTGCCCCTCCAATCATTGTGTGGATGAGCTTTTCCAATGGTGTGCCAGTGCCTCTGTAGAGCAGCTCGGGCACCATGCGAAGAACAGGCTCTTTTGGGGTTTGGGGGACCCAAAACACCACATAGCCCCCAGGAGGAAGGGAGGGCATGGGTATCTTCATATATTTACAGGACGATGCCTGTAAACCCCTTCCAGGGCCCCTTCCGTCTCCATTATGGCACATCCCCTTTTCTACCAGTGCTGCTGTTCCCCAAACCCCGGGTAGGAAGTGACCATACAACATCCCCCATCCCTCTCATCCCCTCTGGCTGCAGGGGAGATCACGACCACATCTCTGCTGGACCGAGAGGCCAAATCCGAATACATCCTCATCGTCCGGGCTGTGGACGGGGGCGTGGGGCACCACCAGAAGACGGGCATTGCCATGGTGAGTGTGGGCTGGCCCCAGGACCTTCCCCAGGACAGCCTGGTGCCTCTCCTGCTGCCCACAGCCTTGGTGTGAATGCCTCGCCAGGGTGTGTAGGTCTGGAAATGAGGCTCTCCATCCCGGCCAGCCACGTACCGCAGCGCCACTTGACCTTCTAGTGCTTTGCATGTCCGTCTTTCCACGCGATCGCGGCAGCAGGAGCGTGTTCCTCCAGCAGCACGGCTCCCTTTGTCAGTGCCTCTTGAGAAAATGCTTGGTTGGAGAGCCTGCAGGAGCGCTTAGTTGTGCCTGATGACTGCTATTCACATACTGCCTGGATCAAGGGCTTCCAACTGCTTCTTTGATTCGTGGGCTCCTCGGAAGGGTCTGGTGGAGGTGTGGGCCATTGTGCAGCAGATTGGAGCGTCCTGGCTGTGGCTTTGCCTTGCCCCTCGCTGACGTTCCTCTCGTTTGCAAAAGGGGCTCTAAAAATCTCTGGAAATATCAGGTCAGAAGGCAAGGACCCATCTCTATGGCCCTATGTTGGAGCATTTAATTGCATTTGGGTTCTTCTCCTCCCCGAATGCCTGGCTGGGTTGTAGGAGGGATATTCCACAGAACAGAGAAACATTTCTTTTGTGCCAAAGAGTTCCCTAAAACAATTGTCACCGTGCTGAGGGCCATTAGGAGGGGTAGGATCCGGGTTGGAAACTGGAAGCTCCCCATGGAGCATCCCAGAGGCAGGACACACCCTGGGGTGCTGTGTTCCCTTTCAGGGCTCCAGATGGGAGGATGCTCTCCTGATACCTTCACTGAAAGGCAAAAATAGACTTTGTGCAACACAAACTGCAATTAGGACAAGAAAAAAAAAAAAAACCACAAAAATAAACCACCACCACCCCTATTGCGCGCGCAGATGTGGTGGCAGCTGAGCCTGAGTTCTGCCTTGCAGGTGAACATCACGCTGCTAGACATCAACGACAACTACCCCACGTGGAAGGACGAGCCCTACTTCATCAACCTGGTGGAAATGACCCCCCCCAACTCGGATGTCACCACGGTACGTGCGTGGGGAGGCAGCTGACAAAGCCTCCTCCTTCTCCTCCTCCTCCCCCTCCCACGGCCAGGTTTCCTCCCCAAGCCTTGTAGATGTCAGTCCTAAAGGTTCCTTCTCGCTGCCCATCCCATTTGTTTCTCCGCTCTGCTGGGGTTATTTTTTTTCCCCCAATTGTGTGGGTTTTGGCCAAGTTCTCCTTTTCTTAGCCTCGCCTGCGACCTCCTTCAAGGACCTCTCTGAAAGACATTGATTTACAGCCTTTCAAATCCCGCTGGTGAAATAAAAGAGAAGGAGAGCACGAGGCTTGCACTCCATCACGCCGGGAGAAAAATGACGGGCACGAAACGGAAAATAAATGAGGGGAAAGTGAGGAGAATCCACAAAACGGTGTAACGGGGAAGGCTGCGAGAGAAAACTGCTGGGGAGGGGACCAAAAGGTCTGGCAGGCGAGGCAGGAGGTGTCAAGTCTCCATGGGGTCTCTTGCAGCCCCCAACCCCTCCTGGGGGAGCCTGCAGGTCCCCCCGTGCTCTCCCTATGTCTCCAAAGGGTGGCAGGGAGCCTCTGTGGAGGCTGTGGTCACCTTGTGTGGACTTCCCAATTAGCGGCTGGGAGCTAATTACTGTCATCCATACGGTGGGAAGTCAGCTGGGACGAGCAGCAGGAGCTGGGGAAGTTACAAGTGCAATGAAGTTGGGTTTGAGGTTGTTTTTATGGAAATGTCCCTGGTAATTAAAACATCACGGAGGGAACAGCAAAGCACCAAATATCCGGCGTGGAGGGGAACTCCACCAGTGAATTACTTCCAGCGTTTCCTCTGCAGCAGCACAAGTTCTTTAGCACGCCTCTTTGTCCCCTTTATTTTATTTTTCTGAAGGGTGCCTATTTCTAGCTGCCTTTATTTAAAAAGCAAAAAGCCAGCGGCTGCTGCGTGCTCATGGCTCCCTTGCCATGCCAGCACCTGCTGGGCTTGCAAGACAATTTTGGTGAAATTCAATACAGCGCTTGGGGACGCAAAGTCCCTGCGAGGCGTCACGGAAACACAGCTCAGCCATGCTATCAGACACCGGTGAACCCCCACCTGGGAGCCCCGGATCCTCACCAGCCTCTTGGTTATAATTCCTTCTCGTTCCAGGTGGTGGCTGTGGACCCGGACCTGGGGGAGAACGGCACAGTGGTGTACAGCATCCGCCCCCCCAACAAGTTCTACAGCCTCAACAGCACCAGCGGCAAGATCCGCACCTCCGGCGTGCTGCTGGACCGTGAGAACCCCAACCCGCAGGAGGCCGAGCTGATGCGCAGGATCGTGGTGTCGGTCACCGACTGTAAGCTGGCCGGGGCGTGAGGGCACGGGTGTTGAGGGCAGGGACAGAGCCAGATGTCCTTGGGACCTGGCACGTGAATCCCAGGCTCGCTGCGGGGCACGAGCAGAAAATATAGGGAATTTCTGGAGGAGGATGGCAGCGCTGCTGCTTGTTGCATGCGCTTTCCATGTCTCCAGCTGGTTTTGAAGAGCAGGGGGTCATGTTTAACCTTAAGTCTGCCCCTTCCCATGTTGGCACTGCACTGTCCCATCCGTGCTGCCAGGAGGACAGGGTCCTGCCTGCCCCCGGGGAGCTCTCCCTGCGTGGGGACCTTGTTCTCGGGCAGGAGGCACTGACCTTGCCCCCTGCCCCATTCCCCCGCAGGCGGGCGGCCGCCCCTGCGAGCCACCAGCAGCGCCACGGTGTTCGTCAGCCTGCTGGACCTGAACGACAACGACCCCACCTTCCAAAACCTGCCCTTCGCCGCTGAGATCGCCGAGGGGCTTCCCGCAGGCACTTCTGTCTTCCAGGTGGGCGCATCCCACCCCTTGCTCCCTGTGGTGCCTCGAGGCCCCTTTTTTTCAAGCTGGCATCTCCAGGGCTTAGGGTTTATGTATGGCACTCCTTGTCCCCCACACTCACCCTTCCCTCTGTCCTCTCCCCCCAGGTGGTGGCCATCGACCTGGACGAGGGCCCCAACGGGCGGGTGACGTACCGCATGCAGGTGGGGATGCCCCGCATGGATTTCCTCATCAACAGCACCAGCGGGCTCGTCACCTCCACCGCTGTGCTGGACCGGGAGAGGATCGCCGAGTACTACCTGCGGGTGGTGGCCAGCGACGCCGGCGCGCCCTCCAAGAGCTCCACCAGCACCCTCACCGTCAAAGGTCCCGAAATTCATGGGTTATCCTCTAAGGGATGCTCTGGGATGCTCAGCGCAGCAGGGATGGGATTTGGGGAGCTGGCTGCAGCCCCGGGGACGCTCAGCCCCTCTCCCTCTTGCAGTGCTGGATGTGAATGATGAGAGCCCCACCTTCTTCCCAGCCGTCTACAACGTGTCACTGCCCGAGGACGTGGCCCGGGATTTCAAGGTGGTCCGGCTCAACTGCACGGACGCCGACGTCGGGCTCAACGCCGAGCTCAGCTACTTCATCACGGGTATGTCACCCTCTGCTCATCCAGATGAAGAGCCTTTCTCCCGCTGATTTTCACCAGACTGGCTTTCGGGGGGATTTGGGGATCTTCTCTAAAGGTCTGGGTATGTTTTTGGCTCAAAACTCCTGCACCCAGCATGGGGAATGGGTACAGCTTAGGGGAAAGCCCCAGCTTTTGCGACGCTGTGGTTAGGAGCATGGGATGGCTCGAGTCTCACGTTCCCAAAACTGGGGCGGTATCGCCCTCTGCTGCACCAGCTCCAGCTCTGCCAGGGGCTCTTTGCTACTTGCAAGCCTTCGCCCCCGGGCGTCCCCTACAAGATTAATGCTTAATGCTGCTGGGAGGGCATCCAGTAATGCGCATTTGAATCGAGGCATCCCAGATGTGTCGCATCAGGGGTGTTTTTTTTCCCCTGCCCTGGTGAAGACGACATCCCAGTCCTTGTTCCTTGCTGCAGGTGGGAACCAGGATGGCAAATTCAGCGTCGGCTTCAGGGATGGGGTGGTGAGGACGGTCGTGAGCCTGGACAGGGAGACGGTGGCGTCGTATGCTCTCATTCTGGAGGCCATCGGTGAGGGTTTCTCCCTGTCCCTGCGACCTCTGAAGCGCCCGTGCTTGGTGTCAGCACCTCACAGCCCATGCACACTATCGTGCCCTGGTCCCACCATGATTTTAGAAGACAGCCACTTCACCCCTTGGCCCTGGGGTTTTCCCTTCCCCGTTTATCCCCAGTACCGCAGCATCGCGCCCCTAATGCCCAGCCATGCTTCAGCTCAGTGCCTGCCAGCTCGTCCCCGGCCACCTGGCATGGGCAGAGGACCTGGCACCAGAGGCATCCTGGCCACCGTCCCCAGAGCTTTATAATGATGTACCTGTGTGCAGAAGGCTTGGGTGTCCCTTTTGAGTGGAGAAATAAGTGGCCTGCTCAGAAATTTTGGGCGTACAGCATTGCAGGTGCCACGGGGATGCTGCACCGTGCTCACCTCCCCGACCCCTCACCTCCAGCAGCCCCTTCCAGCACAAAGTGCCCTATTAAACTGCAAACCCTCTTGTTAACGGGGTCGATACCTGTCCTTGGGGCCTGTCCCCTACTTCGCAGTGAAACAGACACCCAGGGTAACACTGGTGGAGCTGCCAAAGGCTGGGCACCCCCCATGCAAAGAGGTGGGGGTGACCGAACCCCACTGCTGCTTTTCCCCCACCTACAGACAATGGCCCCACGGGGAACCGTCGCACGGGGACCGCCACCGTCTATGTCACCGTGCTGGATGTCAACGACAACCGCCCCATCTTCCTGCAGAGCAGCTACGAAGCCAGCGTCCCCGAGGACATCCCGGCTGCCAGCAGCATCGTGCAGGCATGTGGCTCGCCCTTCCTCACGGAGGGTTTTGCTGGGAGAAAAATAAGAAATTTGCCCCAATTGTTTGGGGGGGGGGGAGAAAACTTATGCGTTTGCGAGGTCCCTTGGCCAGCTGCCTCCCATCTTTCTCCCAAAAGGAGCTGAGAGCAGGGATTTCCACGGGGAGGGTGGAGAGTGCATGCGAAGAGAGCTACGAGCATTTGGGCTCTTGCTTTGCTTTTTGTTCCCTTTTGAGCGAGCTGCGGGCAGGGCTGAATGGCTCAACCAATGCTTAATGAATGTGGGTATTCACTCGGGCTTCCAGCACCCCTTCCAACCTACCTTCCAGCCTGGGAAGGCTCCTGCTGTCTCGAGTCCTTCTCCCGGCACTGGGAAGGTGGCAGCTTTGTCCTGGCTCCCACGGGATGGGAGGCAGAAGGAAGGGGGCTTTCCACCACACAGGTGGTCCCAAAGCACAAGCACCCCAGGGCAGGAGGAGAGCACGAACCTCCCTGAAGAAAGTAAACCAGTTTTCCCTTTTCCCAATGACTTCTGTAAGTGCTTCAGGCTACTGCTGGCTGCTGCAGGCTCTGCCAGCAGAAAGGAGCGTTGTGTCCAAGCCGGCGGTGGCTGCCAGCTTCCAAAGGCCACTTTCGTGCAGCCACAGGCGTGTTTACCTGCTCCCACAGCTCGTTTATTGAAGCAGGTTTTGGGCAGAGAGCCGCAGCACCCGTGCTCTCACCCCAGCTGCTGAGCAGCATCTGGCCACAGGGGCTGTGGGTCTACTCATGCCGCTGCCATCCACGGGGCAGGCAGGTTCATGGGGGCAGCAGCCAGGCTTCCCCCAGTCAAATATTGAAAAAAAAAAATTGTTCCGAAGGGCTCAGCTAAATGCCTTTAATTGCTGATTGGAAACTATGAGAGAAACAGCAGGGGTGAGCTGGGTGGAAAGCAAGATGCTGCAGCAGAGGAGGCGAGCATCGCTTGCTGCGTGACGCAGGAGGAAACCACATCCAGCCAAAACCGCAGGGCCTGGGAGCATTTTTCGGGGCACAGAGGGGCAGGGAATGGCACAAAATGCTGCAAAGCTTGGTCTCCCTCTCCTAAATTTTCCTAGCTGTACTGTTTGGGCTGGCTCAATAGCTTTTCTGTGGGTGGGAGCTGGTGTGCCCACAGCCTGGGCGTCCTCGCCCAGATGGTTTGCAAGCAGCAACCTCCTTGGCTTGGATGCTTTTTGGGAATCGGTGTCCTTGGGCAAAGCACTGCAGTGTTGCTCAGGGACACCAGAGGGGACCATTGTGCAGCAGCTGAGGTCCCCAGGCTCACCCTGAGCCCATCCTGACCCTGCTGGGTTGTGCTCTGCAAGCTTCACCCCCTGCTTTTCTTTCCTCGCGAAGGTGAAAGCCACAGACGCAGACGAGGGCGTCAACGGGAGAGTGTGGTACAGGATCGTCAAGGGTAAGTCCAGCTCCATGTGGGGCTGCACAGGATGCTCCTGGAGCCACCTCGGAGCTGCACAAAGCACATTTGGGGCAGCAGGGGGGCACGCACTGGGCACCAACGCTGTCGCTTCCTCGCCCCCCCAGGGAACGAGCACCACAACTTTCGGATCAACCCCGGCAGCGGGCTGGTGATGCGCGGCTTGCGGCCCCTGGACAGGGAGCAGAACTCGTCCCACGTGCTGGAGGTGGAAGCCTACAACACGGAGCAGGGCCCCATGCGGAGCTCCGTGCGGGTACGGAGCCCGGGGCGGAGCTGTTGGTGCTCTCGGCAGCTCCCAGGGATGCTGCAGCAGCCAGCAGTAATTTCCAGCCCTCGCCGAGTGGAGGCAGGCGTGCAGGAAGCTCGAGAGACCTGGCATGGAAATGCTGACGGAAAGTCTCCGTGGGTGGAGAAGAGGGTTTTGGTGGTGGGGGTGGCTTTTTTTTTTCTATTTTCCTGTGACACTTGGGTGCGCTGGGGCTGCGGAGTGCCTCGGCATGCTGGAAACCACAGGGCCAAGCACCTAGTTAAATTAGAGAGGGCCTAATTGTAATAATCTTGAGCAGCGAAACAGCGACTTCCTTCCTCCAGGAGGGGTTCCCACGAAACTCGATCCACCATCCCACCCCTCTGGTCACACCATATTTATTTTTAGACCCACCGAGCTGGTGGCGGGCTCTGGCTGAGTGCTACAAGCCCACGGCACCAGTCGGAAAGCAGAAGGAGCGAGGCTGTCCCTGGGGAAATGCGAGAAAAGGGAGCTTGACCTGCAGGCCGTGAACTCTGCACGTTTCCCACGAAGCCAGCAGCGCTCCTGCAGTGCAGGGCCTCCAGCTGGAGAGGTTTGGGGCAGGGGATCCCAAAGCGAAGTGATATGATACTGAGCCAGGGAAGGATGAGTCCCTCTGCACCACGGGGACCGCCAGCTCATGCTGCTTCAAGCCACCACGGCTCCTCCAAATTTCCCTGGAATTACAGGGGATGGATTCACGGGAAGGGGAAGGGGACCTGGTGATTCATGCCGTGCAGGTTTGGTGCTCCTCTGAATTCATCACGCCCTCCCACCGCATTTTTTGGGGGGGTTTTGCAGGTGATTGTCTACGTGGAGGACGTCAACGACGAGGTGCCAGTGTTCACCCAGCGGCAGTACAACCGCCTGGGGCTGCGGGAGACGGCTGGCATCGGGACCTCGGTGGCAGTGGTGCGGGCCACTGACCGAGACACAGGTAGGGAGCCAGGGAGGGGGCCAAAAACCCCATGGGGTGGGCTCAGCCTCGGTGGTTCTGCCCCCATGGGATGCTTGGTCCAAATTCACTGTGCTCCTGCTCCAGGGAATGGCGGGCTGGTGAGCTACAAAATCCTTTCGGGTGCCGAAGGGAAGTTTGAGATCGATGAGAGCACCGGCCTCATCACTACCATCGACTACCTGGACTACGAGACCAAAACCAGCTACCTGATGAACGTCTCGGCCACGGACCAGGCGCCCCCCAACAACCAGGGCTTCTGCAGCGTGTACGTCAGCCTGCTGAACGAGCTCGACGAGGCCGTGCAGTTCTCCAACAGCAGCTACGAGGCCGTCATTGTGGAGAACATCCCACTGGGCTCTGAGGTGCTCCGCGTGCAGGCGCGCTCCATCGACAACCTCAACCAGATCACCTACAAGTTTGACCCCAACACCAACACCCAGGCGCTGTCCCTCTTCAAGATCAACGGCATCACCGTGAGTGGTCTTCTTCGGCATGGTCTTCCTCGGTTGGGTTGGCCACCGTGGGTGCTGAGCCCAGTGGTGGATGTGGCTCTTCGCCCTCGGCAGGGCGTGATCACGGTCAAAGGCCAGGTGGACCGGGAGAAGGGGGACTTCTACACCCTGACGGTGGTGGCCGATGACGGGGGGCCGAAGGTTGACTCTACAGTGGTGAGTGGCTTCGTCTTCCTTCTCTTCTGCGCAATTGTCACCCAGGTTTTGGAGAACGCCACAATCACATTGGTATCTTCCATTGCCCATTTGTACAAGCTCTGCTGGTCCTGACAGACCCTGCTCCCGTACCCTGCACTTCTCCAACCCATGCAGGCAAACAGTAGGGTCTGGAAACCCCAATTTGGGGGAAACCCTGCTTTTGCATGAGCACGGGCCACTGCATTTTATCTTCTGTATATCACAGTGTCATATTTCTCGGAACACACGCGCACACACAAAACAACACTAGGGTTTGCAGATCTCTTACCAAACTAAACAAGTAAGTAGGCAAATCTGGGGGGCCTCGAACTACTTCCCCGCGGTTTATGCTGATGGGGAGCGTTATATTTGGCAGTTTCGAAGGCAGCCGAGCGGGGGTGATTTGCATCTCCCCGCCGCAGCAGGCGGCACACGGGGCGCAGGCGGGCACCGGCGGCTGGGCTGGCACGGACAGAAACCAGAAACGCGCTGGTTTGGGGCACCTGGTCCCCCGGGGGGGTTTCGAAGCCGGCAGCTTGTTCTTATGTTTTGAGACCTCGTATCTGGGTGATGAAGGTGATGCTGGAGGAAGGAGGTAGCAAGGAGGCCACAGTAGCCATTCCCAAGCTCATGGGTGCTGGTGGCCTCACTGCCCTGCTCCAGCCTCCCACAAATTGGCTAAAACCCCAGGGGGACATGCCCACCCTGCCCCACGGTGGGCTGGAAGACATGTGCCCGACTCCTCACCACCACTAACTTGTTTTTTTCTCTTTGTTTTCTCTGCTTCCCCTCCGACAGAAGGTAAGCACATCCATCTCGCCAGCATCACCTCAGGGGGCAGGATCAGTCCCAGATGTCGAGCTGTAGGGCAGCACCTCCTGCAGGTGGAGAGCAGGGGACCCACTTGCCACGCTCCGAGCTCCCTGGTTTCCATTCAGCACCAACAATAACCGCAGCAGCTCGCCCTGGGCTTCCTCCGGGATGTCGTGGCGTTGAGCCCCACTGCACCTGGGGGCCGGGGACACCCATAAATAGAGCCCCGGGAACAGAAAGGCTCTTCCTCTCCCGTTTGTGCATGGCGCTGCGCGTCTTTAATTGCCAGGGCGATGAGAGCATTTCCTGCGGCTAATTGTGGCCGAGGTAGCCCGCTCCCTTGTCACCTCCGGCATGCAAAACACAACGCTTGAGTGCTTTCTGTCTTTCTCCTGCCTCTTCCTCCCTCCTCCTCCTCTGCAGCTGCAGCTCCTGGATTCAAATATCCGCACCATTCCCGGGTGGCACGGCTCCTGCTCGTGCTGCCAGCAATTTGGGGTGGGAGGTTGGGATGGAGACGTGATAGCCGAGGGTTTGCCAGGGTCTTGCCCTCACCCTGCCGTGCCCACAGGTGACCATCACGATCCTGGACGAGAATGACAACAGCCCGCAGTTTGACATCACCTCTGACTCGGCCGTCAGCGTGGCGGAGGACAGCCCAGTTGGCCGGCGGGTGGCCGTGGTCCTGGCCCGTGACCCCGACGCAGGCAGCAATGGGCAGGTGGGGTGGTGGTGCCACCTCCCCCATGGCACCTTCCCAGCCCCTTCCCCTCCTCCATGTCCCTGTCAGGGGACAGGACACGAGCTCGGTGCCACCCTGGCAGCGTGAGACCAGGGTTGGCTGCTGTGAGGGTGGCCGCGCACCCCTGAATCCACCCACGTTGGACCATCTAAATGCTCTGAGGGTGTCTCTGGGTTTATTATTGTAGGGTCTCCTTCCCCTCCTCCCCATCGCTTGCCCTTTTCCTCCCCCCCAGGTGACGTTCTCACTGACAGCGGGGAACATTGGGCAGGCATTCGAGATCCGCACCACCAACAACACCTACGGCGAGGTGCTGGTGGCTCGGCCACTCGATCGGGAGCTGCTGGACCGCTACACCTTGCGGGTGAGCCGAGCCCCTGCCACACTCCCCCTGCCTTGTTTGGGCTTCACCGTGGCCAAAAATGACACGTACGCACCCCCCCAACCACAGATCCAAGCCTCGGACGGCGGCGTGCCCCCACGGAGGAAGGAGCACACCCTGCGGGTGACCATCCTCGATGTCAACGACAACCCGCCCGTCATCGAGAGCCCCTTCGGCTACAACGTGAGCGTGAGCGAGGTGAGGCCCCGGGAGGTGAAGCAGCTCCGAGGGAGCTGGATAATTAAGCAATAAAACACGATCAAGCATGAGAAAAGACAACTTATTTCCTGCCGGTTTAATTCCTGGGCCGGGGGTTCTCCATTTGAGGGTGAAAAATGAAATATAAGTAATAGCCGGTGACACTCGGAAGCATGGGAGTGCTGCTCATGATGAATAGCTTGGCATTAAAGTTATTGCCCTGCTAGGATTTCCTTATCTCTTTAATACATGGTTGGAGCTGGTTGAAGAATAGAAATTCTCTCTTGATTTCCCCCGTAATGGGATCATCCAAAAATAATTAGCTGTGCTCTGAGTGCATTATACAGCCTTCACCTTTGGGTTCTGCACTCTTTAAGGATGCGCCAGCCTAGATAGTGCCTAATACACAGCCTAATACACAACCAAATTGCTTCATCACAGGTCAAGGGGAGCTGCTTTGGTGGGTGTAGGGTTGGAGTTTGGTGCCTAAAGCAGCTTGGAAAAAAAACAATCTGTATTATGACTATTACAAACGATGTATTTTATGTGTTATGCTGTGCTGTGATGAGTTACGTGTGCATCCGCCCTGCAGAACGTCGGCGGGGGCACAGCAGTGGTCCAGGTGCGTGCCACCGACCGGGACGCCGGCCTCAACAGCGTCCTGTCCTACTACATCACCCGCGGGAACGAGGACCTCACCTTCCGCATGGACCGCGTCACCGGAGAGATCGCCACGCGGCCCTCGCCGCCCGACCGCGAGCGGCAGAGCTCCTACTGCCTGCTGGTCACTGTGGAGGATGAGGGCAACCCGTCCCTGTCGGTGAGCCACCAGGACACGCGCTTTGGGGCCGGCAAGTTGAGCTTTGGGGTGCTGAGTGTGGAAGGTGGGGATGGAAGTGCCGGGAAAGTTTGGGGTGGGTGCTGGATGCAAAGCATGTGGCTCTGCGGGGATGCCGTAGTGGTCTGGTGATGCACATGTGAACCCCAAGCGCCTTGATTCAGGTTGTGACTCAGGGTCCAGATCATACTTGGCACGTTCTGGCAGCCAGAGCTGTTGCTGCAGGATGTTTTGGGAGCTGCTGTCTGCCCCGTGGCGGAGCCGCCGTGCCTTTGCTTTCAGCATGCATCCTCGCTTTCCTCCCGCTCGCTCCGGCACGGCTGCGATTCATCTCGCTGCCTCTGCTCTGAAGTGGTTTGAGCAGAAATCCTGAACTGTTTCGTGTGTGTATGAGCTGAAAACACCTACAGCAGGCCCACATGCAAGCGGGGGCTGTCCTGCCCACTGTCTTTGTTAGACACAATGAATAGGTGCCTCGGGATGCGGGACGAGGGAGATGTGTGAACCGCGAAGCGAGTGCACGTCGCTCCCCGGCGAGGTGTGACCCTGCTGCCGCCCTGCCTCGCCTCCACCTCCCCCCTTATCTCTCCATCTCACTCACCTCCTGGCAGCGCTCTGGCTGCAGAGCCCTGCTCTACATTTTGAGGAAGCGTGCTGCAAGAAGCAGCGCAGGTCGCGGCTTGCAAATCTCCGCACTGCTCCCCGCCGGGTGGCTCATGCGCCTCTTTGTGTCTTCTGCTTACATCGTGCCGTGGTTGAAATCTCTTTCCTTAGAACGAGAGCAGCAGGTTTGTGCAAATGCAGCAGCTGGCACCGCCAGCTCCTTCCAAAAGCGTCCCCATCGTCCTGGGGAGCATCGCTGGTGCAGTGAGGGATGCTGTGCACGGGGCCTGGTGCCATTCCTTGTGGCTTCACCCAGGCTGGTAGCTGGGGTCTCTGATGCTTCCAGCAGCACCAATCCAAATCCCACAAAACAAAGCTTTGGGAAAGGCCAAAGAAACAGAGCTGGGAAAGGACTTGAAGGACCCGTGGCGATCCAGGACAGGGAGGGGGTGCGAGGTGTCCAGCCAGGTGCGCAGCCACAGTGCTGGTGCACCAAGCCCTGTCCTCTCCATCCAGCAGGAGGCCCGAGGGCACGGTCCTTAGGGGGATTTCCTGGGGGGGTCAGACCTCGATATCCCCTTGCACCATGCCCGCTGCAGAGGCGATGCCGTTCCCTCCAGCCACGGGTTGTTGATCTTCAGCCTGCTGCCACCGGGGATGCTCTGCAAGGGCACGCTGCTTTTGCTCAGGACTACCAATATTTTGGTATGACTAATGCTTATCGGTGTTTATTGGCAATTTTTTCCCTATTCTTTACAACAAAACAGAAGCAAAAGAAAAAAAAACCAAAACCATCACCCTTTGAGTAACCATTTCTACCACAAAGCCTTATCTCCTCGCCCCTTAGGAGGGCAGAGGAGGCGCTCAGCTTATCTGTGGATGCTGCTAGAGCCCAAGCTAAACCACAGCAGCCACATTCCCAGTGAGGGTGAGCAAGCCCACAGGCTCCAAGGGACAAAAATACCTCCTGAAATCAGTGCAGCTGGGCAGGAGCAGGATTTGCCAGAGCTGCCTGAGGCAGGCTGGTTTTGGTGCCCTGGGATTACAGTGAGGGCGATGCCGGCACGGCCACATGCATAGCTGGAAAACCCTCCCGCACCATGAAGATGACCTTTCCAATTTAACAGCATTTAAAAATATTAAAAAAGAAAAAGAAAAGAAAAAACGTAAGCATCCTTTTTTTTTTTTTTTTTTTTAATCATCACTGGTAATGAATCACAGGCAGCCGGGGCAGGAGGACTCCCCCAGCAGGAGCGAGCCGTTCCCCTTCCTGTTTTGCAAAGAAACCCTCTATCAAATGTTGGCCGGTGACACTGTTTTGTCTCGCCGTGGTTAAAGTACTTTGCCATACGCTCCTGGAAAGGATGTGCTGCCAAGGAGAGCTGGCCAGGTTAGTGCTGCACAGGTTGCAGCCCTGGAAATAAATTAAGGGCTGGGGGAGGCATGCAGGAGGAGGGTGCCCTCCCAGCATCCCAGCACTGGTGGGATGCAGCTCCCGGCTGCTCGGGCACCGGGACCGGGAGCTGCTCTTCCTTCCATCTTTTCTCTTATGCATCCTCTGGGGTTTAGGCAAAAGGTGAGAACCACAATGCTCATTGTCAATAAAAAGTAAATAGCGTCCGTCCAGGCACGGGGCGTGCGCAGAAAGGGGTGTGCATGGCCATGCACTCTCCGTGCTCTTCTCCATGGAAATAGGCAGTAAAAGTCAAAACCCAAGCAGGAGAGGTCACATCCATCCACAGGGCAGAGCCAGCACAAGAGAAACAGGCAGGGCTCCTGCACCTGGCTTCGTTTATTAAGGCATTTTGCTGTTGTTTGAGTCTTCTTGGCATCCTCCCCTCCCCTGCCGTGGGCATCAGTTCTGCCCGGTGCATAAGGACTGCCGCTGGCCAGGCAGGGAAACGTTCACTCGTAGTCCTCACCGCCTGGTCTTCCTCACAGCGCGAAGGGAAACCAGCGGTTGGTGTCCAGGCAGTAGGGAGAGGAAGGTGAGGAGGTCTTTTTCAGTTCATTAGATATTTTTCTTAATTTTCCGTGATTGGTGGGAGCTGCTGCCCGCCCTGGCCACGGCCCCTCCTGGTGCGACCACAGCGCGCTGGCCTCCTCCATCGCTTTTGCCACCAGACTCTTTAGGCTTTCAAGGAATTTGGCGAGTCAGGAACAGGGTCTGGAAAAGAATGCAGACAGCGGTGTCAGAGCAGCTTGCAGGATGCTCAGCTGCACCAGATATTGAACAGGACAGCAATCCATCCTCCCTGGCCCCCCACGCTCCCCTTGCTGCCTCCCTGGGGAGTGCTGCTCAGATACTCACCCAGCGTGGGGAAGAAGCAGTCCCCGGGGCCCGGGGGGGACAAGGGGGTGTTGGGCTCGGACAGCAGGTGCCGGCCGGATTCAGAGGGCTGCCGGCTGGCCAGGTAGGAGAGCTGGGGCCGGGGCCGGGGCTCCACGCTGCCCGCGGGGAGCGCCTCGAAGACGGGGTTCTCGATGCCCTGGGCACTGCTGCTGCGGGAGAGGAGAGGGCATGAGGAATGCTCGGGGAGGGGGGGGTTGGGTATTGCAAAGCCTTCCCGCACGGTGAGATGACAGAGGGTGTCTCCCCGACGGGTTTCTAACTAAGGATGCTCTGTCAGGGCACAGAGGCGCAGCTGTGGGGCTGCTTTGGCTCGCCACGAGACACAGGCACCCATTTTGTCGCTCTTCTGTGAGGCTTGGCAGGCTGCAGCTGATCTTTCAATGTGCCTGCTTCTCAGTGCTCAAATCCCCCCGAAATCTGCCTCAGGACCAACAGCCAGCTCTGAGGCTCCAGCAAGAGGGGGATGAAGTGCTGTGGTCCTTTGTGTGCGTGCGAACACCTGGCCGTGTGGGACAATGGCCCCATTCAGCGTCTATTTTTGCTGAAATATTTCTTTCTAATCTCTTAAAAGATCCCTTTTTTAGGCTCAGAGAGAGCCGAGATTGCATTGCATCAGTGACATCCCGCCGCGGGTGATTTGCATTTTTATTTCAGGACCCGATTTTAGCCTGGCACTTTTGGGGCACGGGGAATGACGGGGCTGCTTGAACTGGTGGTACCTCAGCTGCAACCCCGCGGGGGGCTGGGGGGAGGCTTAGCAGGAGGACAGGGCTGGTTTTTGGAGTGCAGGTGTGGGGACAAGTATGCTCACCTCTCCATTCGGACCAGCTCGTGGGCACCTGCCAGAGACAAAAAGCATTAGCACCCCGTGCACCCCATGAGACCCATCCTGCCCACCCATGCAGCATCCCCACACCCAGATTGTTCAGCATCCCAGCAACAAGCCCTTGGGGCTTTGCCTTCCCCCCCGGGGAATTTTGCAATGCGATGGGGAGCAGCAGTGCCCCAGCCATGATGAAACAGGCACGGCGTGGCCAGGGACAGATGTTGAAAGCGCAGTTCCTGCTCGCAGCTGGCGTCGTGCCCACTGCTGCTGCTGCACAACCCACTTCTCCAAAGGGATTCAGCCAGAGCGAAAAGGGCACGGCCCAAATAAGGTCTCCAGGGCTCTTGGTCGGGGAGATGCGACAGGGAGCACGCGGCGGAGTACGTACGTCTGCTGCTGACCGCTTGCCTCTGCTTGTAAATCAGGATCAAGATGAGGGGCAGGCAGAGGATGCCCACGATGCAGGCGCCCGTCGCAAGTGCAGCAGCCGTGATATCTGCAAGATATGACCACCAGCTGAGTTAGGGCCGAATTGCAGACTGATTTTTAGCAAAATCTGCCTGCCTAGCAGGCAGCAAGCGGAGCAGGCAGGAAAAAAAATGTGTGCACAGCCACGTGTGGGCACAGTTGAGCGTCTAGATACGGCGCTGGGGGCTAGAGGGTACACGGCACCGTGCGTCTGGGTGCTCAAGCAAGGCCTGGGTTTCCCCTGGCCTTGTTAAATAGTGGGGTGGGAGGTGCTGGTGAGAAAGCTGGTGGCTAGGAGAGCATCGGCAGAGGCACAAGTCACCCTCCCAGCACCCAGCTGTGAGGGCCAGGAGGATTTGGAGCACCAGGGGGCACCCATCCCTAGGGGGCACCCAAGCCAGGGTGGCGAGCAGCGCCCAGGGGAGAGGTTTGGGTTTTCTCTTTCTTTACCTTTGCTGTTGGCGGTGTAAAATGTGCAGTTTTGAAGCTCTCCTCTGCCTGTGGAGAAGACGAAAGCGTGTGAGCCCTCGGGGCTGGCTCGGGTGGCACCCAGCACCTTCCCCGAGCCCACCAAGGCTAAGCAAACTGGCCCTGAGCGTCCCAAAAGCAGGAGTTCAGCGATGGGGATCTTGTGCCGACCTTGCCTGCGGCTGGTGTGCAGCACAACGCCCCACTTCCCTTTTATTTATTTTTTTTTTCGAGAGGACAGACAAATCTCTCTCCTAACGCTGCAGATTGAGGGATGACATCCCCTGGCAGGAGCAAGCCCTTCCCGCAAGCCAGACCCTCCCAAGCAGCTCCGAGGCCAGCTGCAGCCTCCACGCCCCAAGCTACGCCCGCGCTGCTTCTCCGCTCGGCCCTCTTTCATGCAGGGTTTGTTTTCCTCTCCTCCGGAAAGGGGTTGAAGAAGATCACTGAAACTATGTAACACGGCTCCTTATTGCCTGCAGAGGCAGCAAAACCTTTTCCAGCGCCTTGAATTATTTTTTTGAGGTGGGTGGGAGGGATTGTTCCAGCGCTCTCAGGCCATCATTCGACCCTTCCACGTCTGCTGCTCCCCGTGTGGTGTGGGGCTGAGTGCCACCACGTCCCTGTGCCCTGGCAAAGCCACCACCAGGTGTTCATGCCCCGTGCCCTGATGCCCCTCTGGGACCCCGAGGCCCCTCTGGCACCCCATTACCCCTCCCTCGTCCCCCCGCTCACCTCTCTGGATCTGCAGCTCCACGAAGCCATGAGCCGCCTGCAGGGTCTGGGGCTTGCCATGCTCCCGCCGCACCTCCATGGCGTAGCAGCAGTAATTCCCGCTGTCCTGCAGCGTCAGGTTCATCACCACGATGTGGAAAGCCCCGTGGTGGTTGGGGACAAACTCCACGCCGTGGTGGCTGCCCTGCCACCCATGGGGGGACCTCCCGGTGCCATTGGGCGCCGTGCCGTGGTGCCGGCCGGGCTCGTGGTGCAGCTCCCTCTCGGTCAGGTTGCGGATGTGCTGCTTCTCGCTGCAGCTCTGGTCACCAGTGCTGCTGAAGTACCAGGTTTTGTAGAGCAGGTCGTGGCGGTCGGCCAGGGGCCCGCTCACCCGGCAGCTCAGGGTGACGTTCTGCCCCTCCGGGCAGACGCAGCGCACGTAGGGCGCCGTCACCAGCAGCGCCAGCGTCCCTCCTGCAGGAGAGGATAACGGGGTCACTATTGGAGCAGGGGTTTCGGCGTGGGGATGGCCAGGGCTTGCAGGAAGCCATCAGGTCCCCTAATGTCACCAGCAGGGGGACAAACCAGGCTCTGCTGGCTCCCTGATGCAGGAGATGCTGATGAGCATCCCGGATCCTAAATCAGAGATGGGAAGCATGACCCAAACCTTTCACGTCTTATTGTGGCAGAGACACAAGTATAAGTGCACCCTGAAAACGAGCCCTGCAGGAGGCTTCAAATAGCACCCAAGCAATGTCTTTCATGTGGCTAGAGGTTTGCACAGCTGGCAGGGGGAGCACGGTATGAGGCAGGAGGTGTGGGTCTGCGCTGAGGGGCACTTTGGCTCTGCAAAGAGAGTGGGAGGAGAAGCAGGGCATGGGGGTAAGGCTCTCAAATGAGGAAATGTGAGCACCTCGGGGCCGGTTGCAAAGGGCTCTCCAGCTCCTGTTTCCCCCCAGTGTGTGTCAACATCTGGTTAAAAAGGAAAAAAAGAGAAGAAAACAAAACAAACAAAAAAAAAAAGAGAGAGAAAGGCATAGGAGGAGGCCGTGCCCCTGAGATCAGGCGGGGAGCAGGTCCCACCCTGCTTGTTTTTAAGCAGAAGGGGGAACTGCTGGCGAGGAGCTGCCTGAAACCGAAAACCGTGCAGGGAGAGAAATCCCTCCCCTGCACGCGCGGGGCTTTCCCTGCCCCAGGGGCATGGGGAGGGCTGCAGCAAGGCAGAGGGGGGCACCCCGCTGCTACTGCGCCCGTGCCGGGGTGCTGGGGTGCTGGGGGGAGAAAAGGGCAAAGCCTGGCAAGCGTCTTCACACCGGTGCTCTGGCCCCACCGCTGCTAAGTGCAAGCATCACCTTGGGAAGCTGCCCAAAAAGGCCTTTCTGTTGTTGTGCCTTGCTTTTTGTTATATATGGTACTAAGAAAAGGAGGTTCCCGGGGCTGGTTGTGAGAAAAGGGCATTAGGACGAGATGTTCTTGCAGCTCGGCAGCATCCTGTTGTTCCACCAGCCCCGCTGCTGCTTCGCCTTGAGGTTTTTCACTTGCTATATCGAGAAGCCCCGGGGTGTGCTGAGCCTCCCCGCAGGTCACCCTCCAGCCTGGGACGAGGCTCCCGACGCCTCCACCCCACCCGAACATCTTCAGCCGTGCAGAGAGAGCGAAAGTGAAAACGCCCCGCGTGCCTTGCACGCCTCGTGCTCGTCCCGTGCCGCCGCGAGCCCTGCGCCCAGCAGAAAGCAGCTGGCGCGGGTCGGAGGCAAGTGCGCTGAGCACAAAGGGCACCGCCGCCGTAGTCCTGCTACCTGCCGCCACGGGAAGTGCCCCATTCACAGCAGGGGCCCCCCGGGAGCCTGGGGAAGGGAAGCCGGGGCTCTATAGGAGGAAGTGTCCGCGGCAGCTTTTGTTTTCCCCAAAAGTGGGGCCGTCCCGGTCATCCCCACCGACTCCATCTGGGGAGCCCACGCCGCTGCCAGCAGCCCTCTGCAGCCCCTGCCCTCATGGACGGGGGAAATCCAGGAGGATTGCTCGTGGGTTGTATGTTTTTTTTGCCCAGGGAATATCCACACCTTGGTCTGCTTTGTAGGTCCATGCCCAGCACGAGTGGTCCAGGGATGCTGGGAACTACTGGGATGAAAATCAGCACACTGACGGTAACCGAGCCCCATCCCCGGGAGGGGGCAGAGGTTACCACATGCATAAGGCCTTCGGCATGACGAATTTCCCTTCATTTTCGCAAGCATGGTGGAAAGCTTCCAGAAAGCGTCAGGAGCCGGAGCGGCTCCTCCCTGCTGGCCCACGGCTCCGCAAGCGTGCGGCGGGATGGGGCGGCTCCGGGGGTGGCACAGCGAAATGCAGAGAGGCAAAGTGCTCATGCCACAGCACTGCTATCTCTTTGCTGATGAACTGCTTAAATAAAGCAGGATTTCATGCCGAATCCTGAGCCGCTGAGAAAAAGCCTGTCCTGAGTCAATTCCCCTGCTCTTGCAAGCAGGTGTGCTTAGTTTCCAGTGGGATTTCCAGATGTGGTTCCCACCCCAGGCCAGGATGCAGCCTCTGCACAGGCACTCCCTGGGCTTGCCAGAGCAGGGAACCTGCCCTTAATTCCTCTTCTGGGAGCTTTCGTACCGATCAGCCTCACACAGAAATCCTGCAAGACTCCTCGTCACTGTGCCGTCATTACGCTTCAGAGTTATCAGCATGCTGAGAAGCACAGGGCTGTGCCCACCTCAGCACAAGTGCTTACAGCAGGGAAGAAAAAGGAGAGAAAAAAAGGAGGTGCAGGCAGAAAAGCTGGTGTCAATTGCCCTTATCTCCCATGGAGCCAAATGGTTTTCGGTCCCGGGGGCAGCGGGGAGCTCCCTGCTACCTGGTGTCCGCCCCGCAGCTGGCAGCACCGCGGAGCTGCTTTGCTCCTCTCCCGGTGCATTGCCTGTGTGGTTTTGGTCTTTTTATTTTTTCTTTCCCAGAAAAATTCAAAGTGAAACCCGGTGGCAGCAGCATGTGACAAACCACTGCCTCTCTCACATGCCGCCACCTGTCGTGGGCCACAACACTGCCCTGGCTCAGGGACGGGGTCACAACACCAGGCTTGGGCTTGGGATGAGATTTTGGAAATTGGAGCAAAGCAAGCTTTGCGGGGGGGTAGGAGGGATGCCTTTGGCTTAGCTCCTGCCTGGTCCCCGAGCCGGGTGCCCCCCAGCCGTGCCTCATCGGCACCGCCAGCAGTTGGCAGCCCTCAGCATCGCCCCGCTGCAAGCCCCAGCTGGCAGGAAAGCCACGGCCGAGGTGCGAAAAACAAACGTGCCGTGCCCCTTGTTTTTAAGCACACCTCTGCAGGCGCTCGGGGCCGGAGGAAGTGGCCAGCCTTGCACAGCTGGGCATCGTTTCTTTTTGGGGGCACGCCAGAAAAAAATCTTTTGTTGTCCCGGGGCAGGCGGAGACGCCAACTCGGGCATGAAGCCGCCCAGCTCATCCATGTGCGTGCGTGCAACCGTGCTGGCTGCGGGGCAGTGGCGGCGGGGCAGAGCATCCGCGGGGAGGCCAGTGGCCATGGGAGGAACACATCACCTCCCCTGCACCCCTGGGGAAGCTTTCCCAGCCCAGCTGCAGCTCGGGGGACTCAGAAGGGGGCTCGGAGGGGGAGACAGGCTGTTTTTTTCCTCCAATGCACGCTTGACCAAAGCGAAGGAGGAAAAGCAACCGGTGGGCGAGCAGAGTTTTGGAAACAGCAGCTCCCCCCAGCGCAAGCAGCATGGCCCCAAACACCGCTCTCTGAAGGCGACAGCAGTCCCCCCACCCCAAAAACCCCGGCAGTGGGGACAGGAAAGTGAAAGACCCCCGAGCCCCCTAGCCCAAGGCACAGCAGCTCTGGGAGGGAAAAGGAGAAGGAGCCGGGGCTTACCGTGGGAAGCCAGCAGGGCGAGCACGGCCAGCAGCAGCAGCGGCGGTGTCACCAGCTCCATCTCAGCACCGCGCAGCACCGCCGCGCCCGCCGGAGTCGCGCCCGCAGGAAATTTCATTGCGCCGGAGAGAGGAGAAGTGCGAGCACCCCCAGGAGGCCGGCTGGGGCAAGGAGCTGCGCCCATCCCTTCCCATCCCCGTGGCTCCCGGGGGGGGGAATTGGAAGCGCACCTTGCTTGTAATTTGTTTTTTTATTATAATTATTTTCAACGTGGTTGCAAGGATTTGGCAGGTCGCTAGTAGCTGGGCCAGGCTAGTGCTGCGGAAAGCCTCCTGGGATGGACGGGAGGTGGGTGAAAAAGGGGAACTCAGAGCAGTGCCAGCCCCAGGGCTTTGTGCAGAAAGCGCTCGAGTAGCAAACAGCCCGGTGGCAGCCGGAGAAATCCCATCCCTGGTGGCATCCGAAGCGTGCAATGTCCCTGTGGTGTGTGCTGAGCGCATCCTCTCCAGCCACGTCCCATGCACATGGTGCCCCGCAGCTTCATGCAAGTGCCTGCTTATCTTGCGGGCTCTCAGTTCACTCAAGCTCAAAGCTCAGCGGGTGCAGCCAGGGCCACCTCCTTGCAAAGAGACAAGCTCCTGGTCCCTTTATAGTGGAGCCCGGGGTCACTTGGAGGTTTGCAAACCGCCTAAAACCTTGCTGACAACCTGCTCTGAGTGTTTGAGCGTGCAGGGAAATAGAAAAGTAGCTGCGCAGCTTGTGGTTTTATGGCAAACGCTTCTGTGAATCTCTTGTCGAAGATGTAACCCCTGTCTGGAAGGAGGAAACTAGTCAGTGGGGGAAGGTGGAGGTGCAAATCCAGAGGGGTTTTTGTGACAGTCACAACCTGAGAGGGAGCTGCAGTGTGCTCACGTGCAAAGCTCTTTCCTGGAGCTGGTGAAAATGTCCCACCTGTCCCCCTGCAAAAGAAGGTCTGAGAAGTTCTTTTTTTGTTCTTCCTCTGAGCCAAGCAGCAGCATCTCAGGGTGTTTTCCATCCTACCATGCTGCCACCCTCAGTAGTAGTGACCAAGGTGTCCCCAGCGTCACCTGCAGAGACCTATCCCAAAGGAAGCGAGGCTCAATGATTATCAATTTTTGGCTTTTTGGGGGAAAGGAGAGATGCTGCCAGGGCGTGTTGTGCTTGGGAAGAACGATGTGATTTAACCCCTGTGCGTTTAGCTCGGTACCTGCTCCCAGCCACTGCCTCCTCCTGGAGATGTTTCTGCAGCCGGGCTCACTTTGTTTTAAGGCAATACCTCATGCTTCTCTCAATAGGGTTGACCCCAAGTTGGTCATTGTCCTTGATGGGTCAAGCCTCACCCCGCCAGCTCTGGGCCTTGCAGAGCCCACCCCACCACGGGGCTCACCACCATGTCCCCACGTCCCGCAGGCCACCACCACGGTGTACGTCACCGTCCTGGACGAGAACGACAACGCCCCCACCTTCCAGCAGCAGCTCTACGAGGTGACACTGGACGAGGGCCCTGCCACCCTCAACGCCACCCTGGTCACTGTGCAGGCCCTGGACCTGGACGAGGGGCCCAACGGCACGGTTGCATATGCCATCACCGAAGGCAACATCTTGGGTACCTTCCACATCGACAGCACCACGGTCAGTATAATGACACCGTCCCCAGACAGGCTGTGCCCTTCTCCCTCATCCCTCACCCCTGGCCGCTGTCTCTTGGTCCTGCAGGGGCAGATCCGCACCCTGAAGGAGCTGGACTATGAGATCAGCCACGGGCGCTACACCTTGGTCGTCACTGCCACGGACCAGTGTCCCGCTGCCTCGCGCCGCCTGACGTCCACCGCCACGGTAGGGTTGCAACACCATGGTGTCCTTAGGGTCCAGGAGTTCCCCCTCGTGTGAGCAGTTTCACATCTCCTTCCCAGTGGCCACCAGCTCTTCCCAGTTGGCCCAGTTGCTGCTCCATCATGGGGATTGCAAAACAGGGACATGGCACGGGTTGCTCATGGTTGGGCCAGGCCACGCAATCTTCTCAGATTATTCATCTGTTTTTTAAACTCAATTTTTGTGCCCCGTAGGGAGGTTATGTAAAGTCTCTCGTCACTTTTTGTTGCTTTTCTCCATAGTTCTTCCATTTCTTCTGGACCACGGTGACCTGAACTTAGCATGCCGCTCAAAGAGCAGGGCAGTGGACTAGCAGCTCCAAAACACGTGTTTTGCATGAATTGAGTACACTGATTATTGCTGTGGCCTAAATCGAAATGTGATGGGTTGTACAGCGGGCATTGTCCATGTCCAGAGTGATTTTGGAGCCTGCAGGTGAAAGGGACCGATTTAGACCTTCTGCCTCGGCTCCCTGTCATGACACAGATATTGAGCCAAGCACTTTACAGTCTCCCAGAAGTAGTTAAGTTTTTCTGTGCAGGGGAAAAAAAAAAAAAAAAAAAAAAAGAGAGAGAGAGAGAAACTGGAGGGGAGATAGCAGTGGGAGAGATTTCCATGGTTAAAATCTGTCCCTGTGAGTGTCATAGCTCTGTGCTGCCTGGGCAGAGGGAAGCCTTCAGCCAGACTCCTCTGATGTTGCTGCAGATGCCTTCCTGACCAGGAAAACTGCACTGAAAACCTGGTGACCTAGGGCTCTGCTGCGGGCAGGGAAGGCTCTTGGCGTGCTGCAGGCGAAGGCAGACCTTTCCTCTCTCTTGTCTCATTGAGACGTGAACCTGGAAGCCCCATCAGCCATGAGGACCAAAGCTAGACGGAACAGGAACCTCCCTTCACAGTCCATGGGGCTTCTGCCAGCACAGCTTGAAGGCAAAGCTTTTAGGAGAAGATTTAGTGATTATTTTGGATCGCGAGTGATAGGAAATCCATCTCCCTGATAAGGCGTGCCAGTGTTTGTTTTCTCCGCTGCTAGGAGACGGAGCAGAGACTCAGATAAAGTCTTTAAAGATCAGACTTAGCCAGTATCAAACGTCCATCTGATGGGTTTTACTACCCTCAGTTCAGGAGGTCAAAAGCTCCTCATTTTCAGTGTCTCTCTCTTACCCATGTAGCCAGGAGATGCGAGGCAGAGGAGTGCTCAATAAGTGCAACCTTTTACTAGCCACCGGAGACTCTCTTCATCATGCAGGCATTTTCCACTACACAAGTGCCCTGAAGGGTTTAACACTTTGCAATATAGCATGGTATAGACGTATAAAAATGCCTTCTGTGTAGGGTGACTCAGTTAAAAAGCCAAATCCCTGCAAGGCTGGAGCTCGGCTTGGCTGCTGGCCCCAGTGGCGGTACTCCCCTGGTGACACCGTGCTCAGCTGTGTCCCGAAGTTGTTGCTGCTTTTCCCTTTGGAGAACTGTAGGAGTGCTGCTGGCCAGCCGTCGTTTCTGGCCAGCTGAGCGTGTCATGGAAAAGGATGGTGAGCCAGCTGCGTTGGTGGTGGTTTATGTTTGATTGAAAAAGCATGCGCAATTTTTTTTTTTGGTCTGCTCATTGAAACGAAGCCCTTGAAATGTCCCGGAGGAAAAGGAGCGAGAAAGCCTGCAGAGAACGGCTCTCTGAACTCATGCTTTTGATGGCCAAGTGCATTTCTGTCATCTTTTCGAGCTCATTTGGGGTCCTTCCTTGCTCACCCTCTCCTCCAGCAGTGGAGAAGGTGGTTGGAGGACATTTTGATGCCAGGATGCGAATGTGGAGAACATCTGGTTTGGGCTTTGCCTTCCCCCTTGTGGTGCGCAGCCCAGAGGTTTGACAGAGCCCCAGCTGTGTGTGGCTGGATTTTAAGTTTCAGGGGTAGGATGAGCTAAGCCAGAAGTATTTGGGAAGTACTAGGTGGTGCTGTCCCTCTGTGGCTCACCAAGCTCACCCATCCGGCAACGAGCCCGGAGCTGGTCCCCTCTCCACTCACCTCCCTCTCCACCTTCTCCCCTCACCCACAGGTGCTGGTGAACCTCAACGACATCAATGACAACTGTCCCACCTTCCCGCGGCCCTATGAAGGTCCCTTTGACGTCACCGAAGGGCAACCTGGCCCACGCGTGTGGACCTTCCTGGCCCACGATGGGGACTCAGGGCCCAGCGGGCAGGTGGAGTACAGCATCGTCGCTGGGGACCCTCTTGGTGAGCAGGGTGGCATCTCCCAGGCTTCACACCACAGCTGGTGGCACGTCTCCATCCCTCTGCCCCTGCAGAGGAGCACGGGACGTAACCCCACGTTTTTGGCAAAGAAGTTTGCTGTCCGTTTTTGCTTTATTTTGTGGGGTTTTTTTCCAAGCAGAGGCTTGCCACCAGGCAGGGAGGGGGTGGGTGGAGGAGAGCGGGGCGGAAGCGTTTCAGAAAAGCCATCCTCCCAGCAGGCTGCTTCTGCAAATTCAGCCTTTCGACACCAGGAAATCCTGTTTGAGCAACAGGAAACTTAACCTGTTAGTGTCCGGGGAGGGGGCGCCCGGGCTTGTGCAAACCCAGCCCAGGGGAAAGGGGGAGGAATCTGCTGAACAATAAACGCCAAACAAAAATAAATAGTGCAGAAAGAGAAACGAGAAAGGCACAGCCCCATTGCAGGGGCTGCAGGGTGTTTTGGGGGGTCTCTGCAACTCGCAGCAAAGCTGCAGCTCGAGCCAGGCAGCCCCGGAGCAGATGGCAGAGCAGCTGCGGGTGTCCCCGGCCGCGTGGCAGCTGTGGGGACACAGCTACTGCCGTGGTGACTTCAGCCAAGGTTTCTGCAAGACAAAGCCCTGTCCCGTCTACCAGCTGGCCCTGGCTGCAAAATGTCTCCAGAACAAGCAGGATGCAGCCTGTTGGCTCGGGGGGAGGGCGGCGGAGGGGCCATGCCATGTAGCCCCCCTGCCCGGGCACAGCAGGTGCTTGGAGGGCTCTTGGCATCTCCAGAAAGGGCCACAAGCACCTCGCTTTTGGCCATTCAGCCCACCTACCTGCTCCTGCTGGTGCCTGCATAGACCCCAGCTGCTTCATCCCACTAATAATGGGGGGGTGCAGCCCCCAAACCCACAAAGCTCACCCCTCCCTGTGGCCAGAGCCCATGGTGCCCGTCCCCTTGGGAAGCCACGATGTGGGACACCAGTGGTGGCCCAGCGCGAGCCATGGTCCCACTGTCGCCGGCAGGGGAGTTTGTGATCTCCCCGGTGGAAGGGGAGCTGCGGGTGCGGAAGGATGCCGAGCTGGACCGGGAGAACATCCCCTTCTACAACCTCACTATCGCTGCCCGGGACCGGGGCGTGCCCCCGCTCAGCTCCACAGTGAGTCCTGTGCCCGGGAATAGAAAACATGGGAGGGAGGGATGGGAATAGGTGCCCCAAACCCACCGCTCTTCTCTGCCCCGGCAGATGGTGGTGGGTGTGCGTGTGCTGGACATCAACGACAATGACCCCCTGCTCCTCAACCTGCCGATGAACCTCACCCTCAGTGAGCACGCCCCCGTCTCCAGCTTCGTCACCCGCGTCCTCGCCCGGGACGCGGACAAGGGGCCAAATGCCCTCCTCACCTTCGATATCACCGCTGGCAACACGGAGAGTGCCTTCTACATCAACAGCACCGTACGCCCCGCGGGTGGGGGCCAGGAGGTGGAGGGTGGGCACCACGTGTGGGCACAGCTCCCTCTTTCACCCCATGTGTTGACTTGCACCCTGGGAAGGGTGTAGGTCTCCCCAGAGCTAAGGAGGATGGGGATTATGGAGTCATGGGACAGACACCAAGCCAGGTGTATAGGGATCTACAGGCTGGTGGGACCTCAAGGACCTCACGGCACCAGGCAGGGCTGCTCTGGTCTAGCTCTGCCGTCCCTAGGATGTCTTCTCCAACAGGAGAAGCCCACCTCATGTCCCTTGTACCTATTTTCTCCCTTTTTTCTCCATAGACCGGCGTCATCTATGTAAACCGCCCCTTGGACCGGGAGCGGGTGGCAGAGTACAGGCTGACCATCACGGTGAAGGACAACCCTGAGAACATACGCAATGCCAGGCGGGTAATTATGGACACTGACGGGGCCGCCAGTGGTGCCGGAGGCAGGGCGGGTGGGAGAAGGGGCCCCAGCCATGGCCAGAAAACGGAATGCATTTCCAACAGCAGCCACACCCTCCAAAAAAATCTGAGGGGCACAAGGAGGGGGCTGCAACCTCCCCACCAGCAGAGAATGAGACCAGTAGGTCTTAGGGCATGTCCAACATTTCATGTTGACCCCACGTGACAGCAGTAGACATCATGGAAGGTGGGCCAGGGTCGGGCTAGAGAGCTGGCCAACCACAATGACATCTTCCAGGATGTCCCAAATGTCACCCTTTGGAGCATGGGGTGGGAAGAGCCCAACCCTATAGTCTGGGTCCCTGCAGACCGTCCAGGGTGGTCTGGGGAGGAGAGGTGGGAGGCGAGCTTGAGGAAAGGACATTGTAGTCATCACCCTCTTGTTCCCGTTTTCCTTCACACACCTTTAGGATTTCGACCTGCTAGTCATTTCCATTGCGGATGAGAATGACAACCACCCCCTCTTCACCCAGAGTTCCTACCAGGCTGAGGTGATGGAGAACTCACCCCCGGGTATGCCTCTCTTTGCTCGCTTTGGGGCCGGGCAAGGGGAAGTGTCTCCTGGCCACCACGGGCTGGGCTCCAATGGTGCCACGGTGCAGGGCAAGGCTGCAGGTCAGTGGGAAGGGGTGCTGAGCAGGATGGGAGGTCAGCCTTGAGGAGACCATGGCTTTTGTCCATGCAACCTGTGGAAGCCCTTCTTGGCTCAGGCAAGACGCAATCGTGCAACAAATCGGCCCTACTTGGGAATTGCTCAGCAGCAGAGAACAAGATGCTGCGCCCATGGTCTGAGCTGAGCCATGTGGGCAGCCCCCAAACAGTGGAGTCTTGTGGGGGACGGGGTGCCACGTCTCCGATACCAGCACCTGGAGTTGCCTTGCTTCATAGGGTGGAGATAAAACAGTCCAACCTGTCCAGGTAGACATCCCTCAGCCAAAGAGCTAGGAATATCCCTCCTATTTCTATGTTTTTCTGCCTTCCAGCCATTTAAATTGCTCCAAGACCTCAGGTGTCTCCCCACCCAGCTGGTAGCTGCTCCCAGGCAAAGGGTTTGGGCACCTCCAGGAGCTCCCCTCCTGTGAAACCCATCGGGACTGACGGATGTGTCTGTCTGTCTGTTTGTTTTTAGCCGGACACCCCGCCGCCACGCCTGGGCCCCGCGTGCCGGTCTGCAAGGCTGCAGCAGCCACCCCCTCGCACCCCGAAAGGCCCCACTCTGTCACCTCCTCCATTCATTCATTGCTGTCCTTCATGCGTCACCGGGCTGGGAGGGGGACAGGGGACCCCACGGGGGGCTGCCACCCTCCCTAACCCCTGTTGTCCCATCCAGGGACTCCACTCACTGTGCTCAATGGACCCATCCTAGCTCTGGACGGCGACCAGGGCAGCAACGCCGTGGTGACCTACGAACTCTTGGGGACATCCCCAGTCCTCTTTGTTATCAACAACAGGACAGGTGAGGTGGCTTGGCAGGCTCCTGTCCCCAGCCCAGGGCCACCAGGCAGATGTGGGGTCTGTCACTCGGCTTTTCTGCTTCTCCAGGTGTCATTTCGGTGAAGCCTGGTGGTGTGATAGACCGAGAAGCTTTGCCAGACCCTCTGCTGGAGTTCATGCTGGTGGCCCGTGACATCGGGGGGCTGAACAGTACTGCCAGCCTCACGGTGACCGTCCTGGATGACAATGACAACCACCCCATCTTCCAGCCCATGTCCGTCACGGCATGGCTGCGGGAAAACAGCCCCCCAGGTGAGGACAGGGACGACATCTGGATGTCCCCATGGGACCCTGAAGAGACAGCTTCCAACCTTCAGGACTTGGCTGGGTTGCGGTTGAAGGGAAAATTTGGGAATGGGCTGCCCATGTTGCTTGGTGGTATTTCCTTGGGATGGGGGCTGGTTGCTGCTGTCCTCCATCCCTTGCCTTAGAGGGCTGTGTCCCCCCTTCCCAGGCTTTTCCGTCCTCCGCGTGACAGCCACGGATGCAGACAGTGGCCTCAACAAACAGCTGGATTACCGGATTGAAGGCGGGGGCCAGGACAGGTTCCTGATCGACGCCGCCACCGGGGTGATCCGCGTGGCCAACCTCAGCATCGACCGGGAGGAGCGGGACGTCTACCGGCTGACGGTGGTGGCTGTGGACCAGGGCACACCGGCGCTCTCGGGCACCGCCACCGTCAGCATCATCATCGACGATGTCAACGACTGCCGGCCCGAATTCGTCAACCCCATCCAGACAGTCAGCGTGCCCGAGTCAGCCACCCCCGGCACCGTGGTGGCCGAGGTGACTGCCATCGACCGGGACCTCCATCCCCGCCTGGAGTACTACCTGCTGGAGATCGTGGCCCGTGATGACACGGACGCGCTGGTACCCAACCAGCAAGGAACATTCACGGTGGATTTTAGGACAGGTAGGAGAGCGGGACGGGCAACACGGGCGGTGCGGACCCCTCTCCTTGCTTCTGCTTCTTCTTCTTCTCTACCTGGAGGTAGGTGTCCGAGATGATGCTCGCCTCCTGCCTCCCCACTCTCGTCCTCCAGCTGCCCCGTCTCACCCTGCCCTCTCTCCCCACTGCCTCTGGCCAACCAGCTTATCTAACCCTTTTCTTTCCTTTTTCCGGCTCTCGGCTCACCAGGTTTGTCTCAGTGTCTGTGCACGTTTCTCTCCCCATGCCATCCGTCGTCTCCTTCCATCTCACCCATCACCATCACAGGAGGGTAGTGGCTGCTCAGCCTTCACAGACCGGCCACGGGCACCCTTGCTGGGGGGGACTGGGATGAGGGGACTGGTGTAGGTGGTGCCTGGTGGGCTCTGCCCCAAGGGAAGAAGGACCAGGAGCCTCCCCCTGTGAGTTTTGGAAGCACAGAGCTGGTCTGAAACAGAAAAACTGCTTTGATGGAAAGGATGTGGGAAAAGTTTCCTAAAGATGCCCGGATGCTGTGTGAAGGTGGATGGGGACCATGCAGCAGAAGCTGCTCCCAAACCCCTCTCGTCTGCACAACCCAAACCCCAGCCGAGGAGCGTGAGACCCAGGAGGCTGGGCAGAGTGGAGCAGGCAGGAAGGCAGGTGATGGAGAGCACAGGATGGAAGGAAGTCATCTCCTCACATATCTATCAAATATTTTTCCCTGGTCAGCCTTTGGAGAGACAGGAGAGCAAGCACAGAGGAGGATTCAGCAGCTGGTGCCGACCGACCTGCCCGAGCCTCAGCAAGGTGCACGACTCTAACCCCAGTCTTTTTGGCTTCCCAGGAGCTGTGAAGATCAAAACTCCTCTCAACAGAGAACTAGTGGCCACGTACGAGGTCACCATCTCTGTCCATGACAATGCCAGCGAAGTCATCGACCGCTCGGTCAGCGTGCCCAATGGTAAGCATAGACCCTTGCCATGGAGGAGGCCAAGCAGCACAGGGACACACATTGCCTTTCCCGGCCACCAGCACAGCCTCCTGGCCCTTGGCCATCATTACTGAGCCAGGCACATGTGCAAGAAGGTGTGAAGGTGGGGCTGTCCCACCCCTGTCCCAGCTCAGTTAATTTTGTCCCAGCTGAATATTGCCATTGCTCTTGGTGAGCCACTTCAGTTGGCTTTCCTGGAGTTTCATGCTTGCTTTTTAGGACCATGTTTGTTTTTTTAGGAAGGATTTCTTCCATCCTTCCTTCCCTTCTCTGTCTCACCTCTCCTCTTCCTCTTCTCCCTCTTCTCTTCCCCTTTGGCCTCCACAGCCAAGCTGACGGTCAACGTCTTGGACGTCAACGACAACACACCCCGCTTCCGCCCATTCGGGGTCACGTACTTCACTGAGCGCATCCTGGAGGGAGCCACGCAGGGCACCACACTCATTTCCGTCTCAGCCGTGGACCCAGACAAGGGTGCCAACGGGCAGATCACCTACGAGCTGCTGGACCTCTCCCCGGAAGGCTATGCCTGCCTCGAGGATCAGTCGGCAGGTTGGTGGCCTGGGGAGGTGCGAGCCCCGCAAGGCCCGTGAGAGGGATGGGGGAAGAGGTGGGGTGTTTGCAGTCCCTTGGCACAGCCCCGTTACTAAAAGGCCTAAGCTACACTCCTTCTATGAGAAATTTGGCCAGGATTTGGCAACAGAGGGCAAAAACTCTCCATCAAGTAGAGGGGGAGCTCTGTGAAAGTGCTGTGTCTGATTTCCAGCTCATGGTCGCCAGCCTTGGAAGGTTTCTTTAATTCATTTCTCTCCCTTTATTCCATCGCCATGTCCTGTGTGGAGAGAAGGCCGTCAGGAGGGGACCTGGGGGCAGGGTTCTCATTTCAGGGTCTGCCGTCTTCTAGGGAAGGTCGTGGCCAACAGGACGGTGGACTATGAGGAGGTGCAGTGGCTGAACTTCACCGTCCGTGCTTCCGACAACGGCTCTCCCCGCAGATCAGCCGAGATCCCCGTGTACCTCCAGATAGTGGACATCAACGACAACAACCCCATTTTCAGCCAGCCCTCCTACCAGGTGATCCGGGCTCCCCTTTTTGAGTCCGTGTGGAGAGCTGGGGGTTCTCCGGGGTCACCACCACCCCGTCTGTGCCTGAACCATCTAAAGAAGATGGTCAGCACGCCGACATGCTGCATGTGAATGTCTTGTTTTGGGCAGGGTCACCAGGCTGAGACCTGCCGGGATGGTTGAGGTGCACTCACATGAGCATCGCACTGGTGGATTAGCGGATATTAACACCCTGTTCCTACTAAAATGGCACACGGTGCAACAACCAGCTCTCCCTGCTCCCTTTTTTGCAGAAAGCTGTCTTCGAGGATGTGCCACTGGGTACGGTCATCCTGAGGGTCAAGGCCACGGATGCGGATTCTGGGCGTTTTGCTCTCATCCAGTACAGCCTGGGGGATGGAGAGGGCAAGTTTGGGATAAATCCCAACACGGTAAGGAGCCAGCTGAGGCTCGAGCAGAGGAGGGAAAAAGAGGATGAGATGATCCCACCTTGTGGGACGGCCTTGCTCCTGCACCTCACGTTCTGCTCGAGTAGCAGTTCTGCTGGACCAGACCCACCTGGAGGTCTCTGTGTGCTGCAGGGGGACATCTACATCTTGTCGGCCCTGGACCGGGAGAAGAAGGATCACTACACGTTGACAGCTGTGGCCAGGGACAACCCTGGGGACATCCCCAGTAACCGTCGGGAGAACTCAGTGCAGGTAGGGCCACCACCACTCCTGTGCCGTGCCCTACAAGGTGTTAAATCTTGCTGGTGGGCCCGGGGAGAAATGAGCCAGAAAGAAAAGTGGAGGACCCCAGAAAACAAGAGTGGTGGGGTGAATGAAAGGCGCTATGCACCAAGCATCCATGGGAGGGGACGGAGCAGGAGGGGCAGGAGAGGGCGATGCTATTGTCTGTGAGTGCTCCGGCCAGCCGCGGAGTGAATGGGTGCCCCGGCCACGTCTGTCCCCATTGTTGGAGGCAGGAATTGGGCCAGCAGAGTGAGACGAATAGCAGGAAGGGCACTGCGCCCTGGTGCCGGTCACGGCAGGGGCTCCATCCTCGCGTGACCCAGTGCACTGGGCTTTGTCGAAGGTGCTGATCACCGTCCTGGACATCAACGACTTCAGGCCCCAGTTCAGCAAGAGCCAGTTCAGCACCAGCGTCTATGAGAACGAGCCGTCAGGGACATCAGTGATCACCATGACCGCAACGGACCTGGACGAAGGGGACAACGGCGTGGTGACCTACAGCATCGAGGGCCCTGGAGCAGGTAGGTGCTGCTGGTGGGGAGCTCCTACCCATGGACAGGGCTCGTGCAGGGTTGCAGTGAGGAGCTGTAGGGGCCAAGCCACACTTTCAGTGCCTGGTGGCTGGTTAGCATCAAGGCTGTGCGTGCTATCCCGGGAACAGCCGCTTTCGGTATTGCTCCACCATTCCCAGTTCCTCGTGGCGTGACGTGTTGAAGCTTTGCCCGTCTTCATCCTGCAGCCCAGCCTCGGCTTCCCCCCCAGCCATCTTTCCCTGGGTTTTCAGCACACAGAAATATAACCTGTGTCGTGGAGCAAACTCACTGCACACCTCAGAGGAAAGCCAACAAGGGCTAGAAGGATGCAGGTAGATAGCAAAATAGCATCCCCCCAAGATGCAGGGACTCAGCACCCAAGGGGGCAGGGATGCTCCAAAATAGCACCCCGAGAGCACCCGCACCCCTGCTTTGGGCAGCCAGCTCTGCTCCATCACCCCATTGTAGGGATTTCCCACCAGCAAGGGGTGTGCTTCACCTGGTAGGCTGGTTTCTAATGCATACCACTCACAGTTTATCTGGTGTCAAGCGTCCTGAGCCAGAGATATGTTTGGTCTGTCCCCAGAGGCCTTCAAGATCAATAAAGACTCCGGGCTAGTCACGTCCCGGCGGCGCTTGCAGTCCTATGAGAGATTCAACCTGACAGTGGTGGCCACAGACAAGGGGCATCCCGCCCTCTGGGGGACCACCATGCTCCACGTGGAGGTCATCGACATTAATGACAACCGCCCCGTCTTCGTCCGCCCACCCAACGGCACCATCCTGCACATCAAGGAGGTACATACACCTGGGTCTCGTGGTGCACACCAAATCATGGCACACCAAGGCCGTGCCCAAGAGCATGCCTGCTGGTGGCCAGACCCACTCTCCATCTCCACCGGGGATGAAACAGGACCCTGGTTTAGCACATGGCAAGAAGGTTTGGGTCATACTTGCTCGTGGTGGAGACTGGAAGGGTTTCCTGGAGCAGGGAGGGCATCTCTGCTGGCAAACATCTCCAGATGCTAGACCAGCCTCTGAGCAGAGCCAGAGGGGCATCCTGGGGAACAGAAACCCCAGCAGCACGCAAAATAGGGAAACGGCCGGCCATTGCATGCCGAGCATGTTCATAAACACGGGTCAAAACGCTGACATTTAAGACGTTTCTCCTTTCTGAGAAGCTGGGCTTGGTTCCGACAAGTCCCTAGAGCTGCGACTGTGCCAAAGGAAATCACAACTCCACGTTTCCCCTTTGGGGCCAAATTTGGGCAGCACGAGCCAAAACAAGGGGGTTTGGAGGGGCTGGTGGTGCAGGGGCTGGCGTGCAGGGCTGGGGCTGAGGGGCTGCCCATGTGCCAACAGGAGATCCCTCTGCGGTCCAATGTCTATGAGGTCTATGCCACGGACAAGGACGAGGGCCTCAACGGGGCGGTGCTGTACAACCTGCTGAAAACCGGGGCTGGGAACAAGGACTGGGAGTATTTCAGCATCGACGCCATCAGCGGGCTGATCCAGACGGCCATGCGGCTGGACCGGGAGAAGCAGGCGGTATACAACGTGAGCGAGGCGGCAGCACAGCTGCGGGATGGTCCGTGGGCTGGGCTGGTGGGATGCAGACCCTGCGGCGGGGATGGTGACTGCTGGCCCCGTGGTGGAGATGTCACACCACCACCTTAGCAAGGAGCCAGGTGGTTAGCAAGCGCCACCAGAGGATGCAACAGGGATGTGGTGCGACTGGGAGGTGGGCCACCAGAAGAGTTGCATCCTGGAGGACACGGTGGGCCACCTCCCGGTTAAATTCCACAAAAGCCCTCTGCTGCCCAGCCGTCCCCTCTCTGTCCCTGCTCAGCAATGTCTCCGCACCCTCCTTGCCCCCGTGGCTTTGCCCAGGACGGCGCTTTTGCCTCTCTCCCCAGCTGATCATTGTGGCCTGCGACCAGGGCCAACCAGCCTATGAGACCATGCAGCCCCTCCAGGTCGCGCTCGATGACATCGATGACAATGAGCCCATCTTCTTCAGGCCACCCGTAAGGCACCAGGGAGGGCACAGGGGGTGCTGGGCTGGGGACACACGTGGTGGAGCACGTGCCACTGGGCATCACCGCGGGGTGCATGGTGGCATTCTTCCACTTCTAGCCTTTCAAAGCAGAAAAAAGTCCACCCACAGCTCACATGCTGCATTAACCCTCCCCTTCCTTCTCCCGTGCTCTGGCAGAGGGACAGTCCCCAGTACCAGGCGCTCTCCGTCCCTGAGCACTCGCGGCCCGGCACAGTGGTGGGCAATGTCACCGGGGCAGTGGATGCAGATGAGGGCTCCAACGCCATCGTCTACTACTTCATAGCAGGTGAGGTGGGGACACACGGCACAGCTGGGCAAGGAAGGGGGTGATTGCCGTCCCAAACCTGCACACCCCTCGCTGAGGGTTTGTGTTGCACCTGATGGCTACTTGCTATGCTTCTAAGGGGGTAAATGAGATGCTGAACCTAAAGGTTGGTAACTCGTATCTCCTGTCCACATGCAGCTGGGAACCAGGAGAGCAACTTCCAGCTGAGCCGGGAGGGGAAGCTGCAGGTCCTGCGGGACCTGGACCGTGAGAAGGAGCCCTTCTACTCCCTCATTGTCAAAGCATCCAGCCAGAGGAACTGGTCCCCGCCCCGGGGCCAGCGTGCAGGCAGGGCACAGCCCTGGGACCTCAGCACGGACCTGACCCTTCAGGAGGTGCGGATCTTCCTGGATGACATCAATGACCAGTCCCCCCAGTTCACCAAGTCAGAGTACACGGCGGGTAAGGGGTGCCTGGGGCCGGTGGGGGGCACCTGGAGCCAGGGATGCTCCGGGACTAGCCTAGCTGGCTGGGGGAGCAGCCCAGCCCCAGGTCTCTGTTCCATCTCTCTCCCAAAGGGGTTGCCACAGACGCCAAGGTGGGATCAGAGCTGATCAGGGTCGTGGCAGTGGATGCTGACGTGGGCAACAACAGCCTGGTCCTCTACAACATCCTGGGGATCCGCTACATCAAGCAGCACTCCAACGACTCAGAGGAGGTGGCCAACATCTTCAGCATCGGTGAGTAGCCTGCACGCCGCTGAGCATGGGCCAGGGAGGGTCCCATGGCTGAAGATGTCCCCCCCATGGTCACCAGCAGCATGGCCAACTGCTGTTCCTCCATCCTATTTCATTTACCCACAAGACAGGCTCTGGCTTTGCAAGAGCTGCTGTAGGTCATCTGCCAAGCCCTGGTTTGCAGGTCCCTTCACGGGGACCTCACGTGGGTGGCTCGAAGTGACTGCACTAATCCTGGGCTTGTGGCCATCGTTCCACCAGGGACCCTTGATGGGATCCTGAGAACCTTTGACCTCTTCACGGCCTACAACCCTGGCTACTTTGTGGTGGATGTCATGGCCTCGGACCTGGTTGGCCACAACGACACAGCCATCGTGGGGATTTACATCCTGAGGGATGACCAGCGGGTCAAAATCATCATCAACGAGATCCCCGACAAGGTCAGGCAGTTCGAGGAGGAGTTCATCAGCCTGCTCTCCAACATCACGGGTGCCATCGTCAACACAGACGATGTGCAGGTAACCGGCTGCCTACGAGGTTGCTTTGAGGGGGAGGTACCCTCACACACTGCTTGGGAGCTGCCCTTTGAAGGTGAAATGTTGAGGCAAAGCAGAGGCTCCCCCAGGTTGTGAAGGTGAAGTATCATCCCACCTTCAGCCAACCGGTCAGTGATGGGGCTGCAAATGTGTCCCTAGCAGCCATGGCCATGCTGGAGACTGGTTTTCCCCACATGAATGTGGGTGGTGACATATGAGCACACCTTGGAGCACTCTTGGGGATGGCTCAGGAGGCAAGACCTTGGTCTTGCTGTCTCTCCCCAGTTCCACGTCGACAAGAAGGGCCGGGTGAACTTTGCACAGACAGAGCTGCTGATCCACGTGGTTAACAGGGAGACCAACCGCATCCTGGACGTGGAGCGGTATGTCACCCGGCCCACCACTTGGGCTCGCAGAGCCCCACGTGTACATGGGGAGCCCCACACACACCAAGATGCCTAAGCACCCTCCTCTCTGCAGGGTGATTCAGATGATCGATGAGAACAAGGAGCAGCTGAGGAACCTCTTCAGGAACTACAACGTGCTGGACGTGCAGCCTGCCATCACCGCCCGGGCCCCGGATGACCTCTCGGCCCTGCAGGTGAAGGTCCAGCTGGAGCTGGAGATGGCCACCCCGAGGCCTGGGGAGCTGCTGGCCCCAAATAACCGCGAGGGGGTGCCCACAGCTGTGTGCTGGATTGGTGCCGGAGGTTGCCGCTAGCCCTCTGTCTCTCCCAGATGGCGATCATCGTGCTGGCTGTCCTGCTCTTCTTGGCCGCCATGCTTTTCATCCTCATGAACTGGTACTACCGCACAGTGTGAGTGGCGCCCTGCAGACCTGTACCTCCCTCTCCTTCTGAGCATCTCCCTTTTTCTTGTCCCAAATTTGACATATTTCCTTTTTTTGCAGGCACAAGAGGAAACTGAAAGCCATCGTGGCTGGCTCCACAGGTGAGCAGCAGCTAGGCTCCGTGCCACTAGCCCCATCTCAGCATGTCTCTCTCACCACCGGAGCCCTTTTGGTCACTTTCGGGTTTTTCCCCCATAAAGAAGCACTGCCCCATGCCCACATCCATTCGCTGCTCAGCATGCAGCCACTGGGCAACCTCCACCATGCCTTTTGCAGGGAACAGAGGCTTCATGGACATCATGGACATGCCGAACACCAACAAGTACTCCTTTGACGGGTGAGTTCTCCCCATCCCTCTGCTCCCCACCTCACTACCCGGCACGTGGCAGGAACCAGGGGTGCTCCCAAGAGGGATGCCCACCTTTTACAGCCAGGGACGCAGCCTCTACTTGATGGAGGGACTCAGATGGGCATTTGTGGCCACTGAGTGCCGCACCTGTCCCCGGGCAGGGCCAACCCAGTGTGGCTGGACCCCTTCTGCCGCACCATGGAGCTGGCGGCGCAGGCGGAGCGCGAGGACGACCTGCCCGAGAACCTGAGCGAGATCACCGACCTGTGGAACAGCCCGGCCAGGACCCACGTGAGACATGGCCCCAACCCCTCGGCACGCTCCCCTGCACCCCCCTGCCCCGCACGCGTCCCCACGCCATGCTCTCTTCCCACAGGGCACCTTCGGCAGAGAGCCCTCGGCCGCCAAGCCTGAGGACGACCGTTACCTGCGTGCCGCCATCCAGGAGTACGACAATATCGCCAAGCTGGGGCAGATCATGAGGGAGGGACCCATCAAGGTGAGCGGCCCCCCCCACCGGGCATCCCTCACCAAGGGGCTGCCCTCATTTTTCCCCCAGCTCTGGTTTCCAGGTGCCACACCAGAGGGTGATTGTGCTGCGAGAAACACCAGGATTGGGTCAATTCCCCCCCAAAAAAAAGAGCTGTGTCCCTGGTGTAACCCATCCTCTCTCCCCATTCACCCAGGGCTCTCTCCTGAAGGTGGTCCTGGACGATTACATGCGCTTGAAAAGGCTCTTTGCCCAGCGGATGGTGCATAAGGCCACCGCCAGTCAGGGGGACCGCTCCTCGGTCACGGAGGTAGATGGGGCATGCGGGGGCATGGGGAGATGCTTGCCGTGCCCTTTGGGATGCAGTGTGTCTTCCTGGCCCCGCAGGCTGTGGCTGCTGGTGACCCCCCACCCGGCATTGAAAACCGCTCCCCAAAATGAGCAAAACAACATTTTTCCAGCTGGGGGAGAGATCACAGCCTCACGGAGGAAGAGGAGGGTCAGGTGCCTCCCGCTGGGCACTGCAGAGGGAAATTAGGACGCGTGCTGACATCTCCGTGGGCTTTTTGCAGCTCATCCAGAAGGACCTGGAGGAGGAAGAGGAGCGCAGCCCCAGCCAGGGCAGCCTGCGCTTTCGGCACAAGCAGCCAGTGGAGCTGAAGGGTCCCGACGGCATCCACGTGGTGCACGGCAGCACGGGCACGCTGCTGGCCTCCGACCTCAACAGCCTGCCCGAGGATGACCAGAAGGTGCTGGGGCGCTCGCTGGAGACTCTGAATGCTGACTGCGGGGGCTACGGCGACCACAACGCCCGCACCGAGTCGGCCAAGTCCACCCCCCTGCACAAGATGCGGGAGGTGATCATGGAGAGCCCGCTGGAGATCACCGAGCTATGACCAGCGGAGCCCCTCGAGGCCGGCCGGGGGCGGCAGAGGATGAGCACGGAGCTGGGGGGTGCAGCGGGGCCGGGGGCACCCCAAGACCGGCACTCGGCCCCCCCATCCCCTGTGTTTCAATCCAGCAGCCTTGGAGAGCTTGGCCCCGGGAAAGGGCTCTCAGGACCAGTTTGCTCTTCCTCACGTCTCATTTACCCATGAAACCATTAAATTTTTTTTATTTTTCTTATTAAAAAAAAGGATTTTTTTTTTAAATAATACCAGTGCTGAGTGAATGCAATGAATCCAAGCGTTACGAGGCTGGACGGGGGCGAAGGAGCAGCATGGCCTTGAGGCTTTGGGGAGCCCTGACAAGCTGTCCGCCCCCCAAAAAACCACGCTGGGGACCAAAACCCATCACACCTCGACCGCGGGACCGGGGGGGCCGGGTGAGAGCCCTTCTGGTGTTACCGTGTGTCGTCACCTTTCCGGCAAGGAAAGACCAAAACCGAAGACATTTCTCCATTTTGCTGGCTTTACCAAAATGTGTTACGACATGGAAAAAGAGAGAGACTGACAATAGCGGGGGGCTTCTGGCTGTCGAGTGTTCGTGTGTATCCTTCCTTCCCCTTCCCCTTCTCTCTCTTGCTTTCGGGTTTGTTCGTTTGGGGTTTGCTTCCCATCGTAACCTTGTTGAGAGTTTTGGGAATGGTCTGTTGTGGGAATCAGAAATACACTCTCTATGGCTTTGGTTAAACTGTCTGTCGTCCTTCCTCCCTGGCCATGCCTCCGGCAGCAAACACAGACTAAACAGATTAAACACGAGATTAGACATCTCACAGCCAAGCCGCCTTTTAAAAAGAAATCTTTTTTTTTTTTTTTTTTTTCCTTTAATTCATCTCTCTGCAGCCATTCTCATATCCCACGCTGCAGCAGCCCAGTTTTGGGGAGAACCATTAAATCCCCCCTAAGGAGCATCGCCCCAGGACAAGTAGGAGGGAGACGAGAGCCAGGCTGACGGGAAGGGTTTATTTGTGGTGCAATAATGCTCGTGGCCATGCTCGGCACTGGGCACCGCGGGCGTCCCCTTCCCGCGGCGGGGTGGGGACGAGCCAGCATCCTGCCGCCCCTCACTGCCACGGTTTCAGCACCAGGATCCCCCACGGGGGATGCTTGCTGGGAAGGAACCCCCCCAAACTCACTCATTTGTTTGTTCAGGGGATGCTTAAAGTATGTATGTGTGTGTATATATATATATATATATATATATATACACAATATATATATAATATCCAGAAATCCGCTGGCTGCAGCACTGTGTCCGTGGAGGGGAGGTGATCCTGCGCGGCATCCCACGGCGAGCAGCCCGCAGCTGGGGACACCGGCTCGTGTGTCCTGAAGCGAGGAAACCCCAAATCCCAGCCCTGCAGTCCTGGCTTTGCACCCTTCTGCGGGCTGCGGTGCTCCTGCTGGTCCCGGCAGAGCAGCAGGATCAGGGCAGATGCGCCTCGTTTGTGTGTGTATATGCATATATATATATATATACACACACACACACTTAGATGTATATATATATATGCATATATATTATGTATATGTTCCTAACTCTTAACTCGGCCTCTCTCTTCTCCTTCCCCCTGCAAAATTCATCAACCGCAGAAGTCATGCAAAGCCAGGCATTGCAGGCAAATCTATTCCACTTTTTTTTAACTGGTGACCAGAGGAAAAATAAAATAAAATTCAAAGCCTCCCCAGTTTGAACAGACCAGCAAAGGGCTGGGCTTGCCAAAAATCAAATGGGACCCGGGGAGTGAGAGTGCCTAGACTCTCAGCACTAGCGTTTTGGCAGCAGAAACCGTCACAGCCCCTGGAGCTGCTGTGGTTTCAGCTTACCTGGGCTTCGGCGTCGGTTCTGGGTGGGATGCAGATGGGGCTAACCCCAGGTTTTACCCCACAGGTAGCAGGAGAGAGGGGATGGTGGGGTGGAGGGATTTTGAAATGAGCCTAAGAGACCTCCCCACTGAATTCCCAGTCCTAAAACCAAGACGAAATCCCTTAACCTGATTTGAAAATCCAAGCCCCGGGGGTGGAGAAGGAGAAGGCAGAGGGGGCTGGGGCACCCCGGGGATGCACCATTCCCTGCAGCTGCAGGCACATCCCAAGGGGGGGTCTAGGATAGTTTGGGTGCCGAACCCAAACCGCAGCGAGCCCGGCCGGAGAGGTGGCTCCTAGTCCCATATATGACGCCTGCAGTGCTCGACGGCCTGCGGGGAGAGACGGGGAGGATGGAGGGGGCATGCAGAGCCCTGTGGAGCCACAGGGAAGCGGGTTGAGTGCGGCGGGTGGCAGAGGGGACAGTGACACCACTTACATCGCATTCGATGGCAGTAGCCATACTGGCACACCAGTATCCAGGTCCCCAGGCGCAGGGCTCCGAGCCCAGGGGCGAGTCGCAAGCTCTGATTTTCTGCATCAAAAAGGGGAAAAAGGCTAAATGGGGAAAAAGGCAGGGGGTGGTCGGGGGGGTGGGGAGGGACAGGTCGCACGCTGTCTGCCAGTCCCACCGCGCGTGGCAGGGCACACTCACAGTGCAGACGAAGTCGGGGTCCATCATCTGCACCAGGAGCCGCACGGCCGCTGGCTCGTACTGCACCACCAGAGCCTCACACTGCGGGAGCGAAGCCGGTTTAGGGTGAGCCCCACAAAAAAAAAAAAAGGAAAAAGGGGAAAAAGGAGGTGGTTTGGGGACCCCCTCCAGCTGACCTGGCCAGTGAGTGGTGCAGGCAGCAGCTCGCAGCCCTTCTCCAGCACGTCGCCCAGCTCCGCCAGCGTCTCATTCTTCAGCAGCTCATTATCGAAGTAGGTGATGAGGATCTGGCAGACATTGCAGAAGGAGCCCGTGGCCGGCTCGAGCGCGGCGGCCACCCCACGGGCAGCCCCCCGGCGCGGGCAGAGGCGCAGCATGGTGCAGATGGCCCGCGGGTCGGTGGCCTCCAGCAGCATGATGACCACCGCCTTGCCATAGGAGTCGACGAAGTCCTTGCACTGCCTGATGACGCCGTGGGGCAGCATGTAGCACACCTTCTCGATGTCATTCACCAGCTGCTCCTGTTCGGGGGGAGGGGGAGGGGGGGGGAGCGAGAACAGGGTGGTGATGCCGGAGGGACCCCACTGCCACCCTTCTCACCGCCCCCCCCCCCCCAGCCCCACGAAAGCCCCAGCTTGCCTCCGTCATGTTGTTCTCCAGGAGGCTCTCGGCCGCCCTGACGGCAAACTCGCACATCTCGCACAGCGGCGTGGTCTCCTGGGGTAGGAGATTAAAAAAAAAAAAAATACAAGGTGACACTTCCCCCCACCCAGCCTTTAGGATTTTAAGGGTGGCCGGGAATGGGACAAGCCCCACGTACCCCGTCAGGGACCAGCATGCTCAGGAGCTGGGCCACCTTCTCAGAGAGCAGTGCATGCATGGATCCTGACGATGACAGTGACAAGGACGATGACAAGGAGGGACAGAGCCCCAGCAGGCTGCAGAGCTCCCGCGGGTCCTGGGGAGAGACGCCCCGAATTCAGCAAGCTCAGCCCCCATCCCAGCCTTGTCAGGTGGGCAACGGGCATCTCGCTTACCTCAGCCTGCTGGGAGGAGGGATGCGGAAAACAGAAAGGAAAAATAGTAATTAAAAAGTGAATGACGACAGTTGCAATGTAAAAGGGGGAAGAAGCTGTTCAGAAAGCAGCCCCCTCGCTCACCAGGTGCCGGAGCAGCCAGGCAGCCGTGTCCGCGTACTCAGCCAGGTAGCGCTTGCACTGTGTGGGGAGAAGGGGGCACGCTGAGCCCCCAGGGGCTTCACCCCATGCTGAATACCACCCCCCCCAGCCGGGCGGCTTTGTGCCCCCGGCACAGTGACGTTACCCGCTGTGCCAGGACGGGTGCCAAGCCCTCGCACTCCTTCTCGGCACGGGATGCCACAGAGCGGGCGAAGGCACCCAGCTCCATCTGCACGGCCGCCACCAGCCGGGCGCAGTCCCCACACAGGTCCCCCGGCTCCTGCAGGATGACAGCGGCACCTCAGAATCAGAGAGGTAATTAACAGGGATGGGACACCAATGGCAGGATGCTGGCAGGGCCGGGCAGGTACCTGGGCACGAGGAGTGTCCTGGGGCTGGAGCAGGAGCGGGACGCCGGCGATGACAGGTATGGTGAGCTCCGCAAAGTCCTGCGCAGGGGCTGGCGGCGGCTCCTGAAACTTCAGGGCCCCCTCGGGGCTCCCCCTGGGCTGGCACAGCTTGATGGTGCCACACACCACCTTCGGGTCCGACTGCGGGAGCAGGGCGATTGGGGCTGGGGCCATCACACCCTTCATCCCCCCCCATCTGTACATCACTTCTGTCCCCATCCCCTTTTTGCCCCAGGATGAGCCCCAGCCCCTTGGGGGCTGTACAACCTCCCCCTTTGCTCCCCATACCTCAAAGGGGCTGCCCCCCGCCCCGGGCTGTTACCAGCACTTGCTTGCCCAGCTGGACCAGGATGAGGATGCCGGTGTCCACCATCTTCTTGCACTTGACCGACCAGTCCTGGAAGGGCAGGTACTGGCATTTCTTATCCAAGAAGAGCCTCAGCTTTTCCTAGGGGACAAAGGGAGAGCTCAGGGCCGGGCTGGCCCTGCAGGGTTGTGGGGGGGACAACAGCCTGTGCCCCCTCCCGCTGATGACCCACCTCGGTGCAGTTGTCCTGCAGGATCTTCCCCAGCGTCGAGACCACCACCTGGCACAGGTGACACGGGATCCCTTTCTGCTGAGGCAGGGGACACATTAGGATGCTGCTGTGGCACCCGGACCCCCTGCATCCTCCCCACATCCCATCTTTGTGGTGTTTTGAAGGAAAGAAACCCTGCCCACCAGACCCCCACCCCCACCCCCCCCCCCAGGTTTGGGGCCAGAAAAAGCAGGATTTGTCCACCAGACACCCCCCCCCCCACCCCCCCCACCCCCCACCCCACACACACACACACACCCCATTTTGGGGCAGGGTGACCCCCCCCCCCCCTCCCTTCCAAACTGCAGTTACCCCCAGGTCTCGGTCCCAGACGGTGAGCCGGCACAGCTCCAGCACCCCACACTTGGCCGCCGTCCCCACATCACGGCACCACTCCTCCAGCCGCTCGCCGCACTCGGGGAGGGGGCTGGCCCCAGCTGGGGGGGGGGGGGGGGGGGAGAGGTTGATAAAGAGGGGAGCATCAGCACCCATGCCGGGGGGGGGGGGGGGGGGTCACCATCCCTACCCCACACCAGCACCCCATCCTGCCCCGAGTCTGCCCACAGGCAAGGACAGATGCTGCTCACCCCTCCCACCCTGATTCACCTCAGCTTTCGCAACAGCATCATTTATTCTTTTATTTATTTATTTATTCATACTATTTTTTTTATAATCCCCACCACCTGCTGCTGGCTTGCAAAGCTCCCCCAGCCCCAAGCCCATCACTTTCCCCTTTTGCAGCATTTCTTGTTAAACCTGATAGGGACAGGCACACGTGTGCCATGGCAGCTTCATCCCATTTAAAAGCACGGCAAACCTGGGGCACCCCCTGCCTGGGCAGCTGAACACACAGAAGGCGGCTGCTTAAAAAAAAAAAAAAAAAAAAAAAAAAACGCACTAATAAATCTTGCAAAATAAATAATCTGGGGGTGCCAGCGTCGCTCGCTCCATCCAGGCATGGTGCAACACCGCTTGATAAGCGCCTACCAGCAGCGCCGGTGTTTTAATTGCCACCTCTGTGTGTCAGGATTAATTTTCTCAGGCACAATGGGGCAAGATCCATCCTCGCCAGGGGTTGCAGCCACCAGCGCCCGGCCGAGGAAGCTGCGGCAAAAGCGCTGGCGCAGCTTGGCAGCACTGGGTGCGTTCAGCCCCTGTTGCCCCACCGGCCCCGGGGCAGGGTGAGTCCCGCTGCTTCCCATGGTGAGCGTCCCACACACCTAGATGTGTGCGAGATGCCGCATCAGCTGAGATATATATATATATATATATGGTATGCTTTTTTTTAATTTTAAAGTGTGGTGTTAGCATCAGGGGGAACAGGAATGGCAAGTCAGATAAGAGTTAAAGGGCAGCAACAACAAAAAAACATGAAAGGGAAGAAAAAAGATGACTTGCAACATGTTTCTGAGCTTATATATATATGTATATATACATATATACAATACATATAATAAATATGGTAATATATAAAAACACATACATATGATAATATCTAGGTCTAGGTCTAGGTGAAAAATGAGCACCGAGGCTTTTTCTCAGCAAAACCTCCCCTCTGTCTATTTTCTTTTTCCTAAGACAATTCTTCCTCCCAAGCCTGCTTTGACCGAGGAAACCCACAAAAGGCACGGTTTGGTGTCAGAAAGCAGTGGCGCCCTGCTCCCTGGCGGCACACCGCTGCCTGCGCTCCGCAGCCCGGCCGCAGGGAGCAGCTCAGGGCCGCCCCGACTCGATCCCCACCCGCCGCATCCTCCCAGCAGGATGGGTGCCCGAGAGCAGCACCACTTTAATTGGCTTTAGCTCGCCCTCTCATCCCACGAGCTCGCCGGTAATTGCGGAAGGGGTTGCACGCGCAACCCAAAGGGTGCCCCAAAGCACCAAGCGCACGGATGAGGCCGGCCCTGCCCGACCCACGGACACGACCACAACCCTGCCTGACCCACGGACGTGGGCAGCTCCGGCCACACAGCCCCTGTGGGGGGACGGTCCCCTGAGGTCCTTCTGGAGGACACGTGAGGATGGGGAGATGTGGCTGAAGTGCACCAGTGGCTTGCACTGAGGCCTAGCTCTGCTCAAGCTGAAGCTGTGAAAAATAATACTAAAAACGACACTAATAAAGGGTGGGTGCCCTTCCCCAGTGGAAAGCATGGCCAGGGGGGCTTTGCTGGGGGTTCAGCGCCGCTGTGGGGGCTGCCCCGGCACCTGAGCGTGCCGCACGGGGACAGGAGCTGAGGCAGGAGCCCCGGCCGAGCCGGCCGAGCCTGGGGAACCGGTTGTGGTGCAAAGCCGGGGGCGGCATGTAGGCCCCGCCGCCCCAGTTCCCGGCCCTCACACTCCGCCGCACACCCAAAACCGCCCCTTTTCCCCCTAAACCCACCCCAGGAACCCCTGCAGGTAGGAGCTGGGGTTAAGGCTGCCAGGGGGAAAGCCTGGAGCAAGGGGGACAGGAGGATTTGGCAAGGATCGCTGAGGGAGAGCTGGCAGAGCAGGCTCCGTGTGGCCCTGCCGCCTGCATCCTCCCAGCACAGGCTCACCCGGAGCAGACAAATTTTCCTGATCTTCCTGGTGCTGGTAGGGGTGCTCCTGCTGTCAGCTCATCCACCGGCACCGGGAGGGGAGCTCTTCCCTCTGAGAGGGGCTGCCTCTGCCATTTCATATTTCAGAGCTCCGTGAATTTCCCCTGGGAATAGGTCGTGGTTCCCCATGATCAAGGATCACGGGGCAGAAAGCTCCAGTTCCTGGGAGCGCTGTGCCTGGAAGATTTGCTTGCTCACACCCAAAGCCCTGCTGCTGAGAGGTCTCCAGCAGCACCGGACCAGCTCACCCTCACCGGAGCTCAGCACAACAGCCAGGAGCCCAGCAGGAAAGGCTTCCTGTCCCCTGCTCCCCCTAGCCCTAAGGCTTTGGGTGGCATTTTGGTTCCTCCATGGCGCAAGCACCACAACTATTGCTCCCACAACGCACGTACACAGCCAGGTCTGAAGCCAGGACAGTCGACAAGGCAGCCCTGCTGACTCCCCACCTCCTCCTCCCCTTCCCACCCCATTTCTTCCACATCCCTCACACCCCTACAAAAAGCTAGCTCCCTGCTACTTGTATTGTTCACAGGAGAAAGGGGACAAATCCCTTTTTGCCCTTAAAATCCCCTTTAAGGGCAAGAAAGGGCAATTCTACATTGACAAGTTAAAGCACAACCTGTTGGAGAGTGCCTTGGCTCTCTGGCATAACCCCAGCAAGGGACAAGGAAGGATGTGGAGTTTAAACCCTCTTGGCCTTTTAAGAGCAGGCAGACATGTCCAGGAGAATTTGGAATGGTTTGTGGGCTCCAGTTTTTTAGGCTGAGGAAAGAGTCCTACCCGCAAGGCCTGACCTTACCTTGATAGGACCCCAGGCACAGGGCCAGGACCAGCACCCAGCCACTCCATCTGCTCTCCATGCTGTCCCCAAGTTAGTCCTCAGCAGCCGGTACCTCCCTGTGCTTCTCCCAGACTGAGGAATCTTGCAGCAGTTGGGAGAAGTAGTGAGAACAGACACCTACGCAGGGCAATTACCACACCCCTCTCCTTATGCCTTGATTATAAAATCATCACCAGCATGCAAGAGGAGGGAGGGACTGAAGCCAGGCAGGTATTCCCAGGAGGTCAGAACCAGCCCAACCTCATCCTACAGCCCTGTCCTATCTGCTCAAAGCTGGCTTCACCACTGCTTGCACTACAGAGCAGGAAAAGCATAGAAAAATTCCTGTACCAGGCTGGACAATAAACAGAGCATCATCCTTCCCCCTTAAAAAAGAAGTCAAGACAAGGTAAGTTTAGGACAAGTGAGTCAATGGTGAATTTTAATCAATGGTAGATTTAGCACTGGTGTATTTAAGCAAGCTACTTGGCCACCTCTAAAGCATTTAAAAGGAACATATTGCAGACTGGATTGAAATGAAACAAGGAATGAAGACACAGGAAAGCCACACAAATGATAGCAGGCTTCAGTGCTGACTCGCAAACAGCTCTAGCAAGAACTCCCTCCAGCCTGCGCCGAGGAATTGCAACACCGTGCTGTTGCCTCACGGCAGGCATTGCGCTCATCCAGGGAAGAGACCAGCAGTGGCAATCCCTGGCAAGCCTGCAGCTGCACTCAGTATTAAAAAAAAAAAGGGCTTGACAGGACATGTGTGTTGCAATGGTAACCTGAATCCTGTCATTCAGCCTCAGATTCTCTGCTGGAAAAGCTTCAGGTGACATTTTAGGCCATGCCCTCTTCTGTGGCAAAGGGACACTGACAAGATCAAGATCCTTCAGCAGCTAGTACACAACAAGGAAAGAAACAACACACCGGTTTACAGAAGTTTTTATTGTTCATTAAAGAAGCTTTTGTGCAAAAATCAAGACAACATTCTTTAGAAAGCAACTGCACGTCCCCCCACACATGTAACTCAAGCGGGTCAGGTGCCACATTCCACAGGAAGTGAGAAAACTGAAGAGATCCCCAGCAGGAGCACAGGACTTCCCCCAGCTCACCCTGCCCTAGAGGCTGCATGAATCAACCAACCATTTGCTGCTAAAAAACACACAAGAATTAAAACCTTGCCAGCCTGTAAGAGCAAGTGCTGACCCATTCCCACCCCCCAAAAACTCACACAGAAGAACACCATCCCCTTTTAAAAAATCCTGTGCTACATGCTGTGGTGTGACACAAGCTGTATCTCTAGGGCAGTGATGCTGAAGAGAGCCCGTCGCCTACCTGGCATACCTACCCCTGCTGGGATACACTGCTGGAACCACTGCAAAAGCCTGCCAATACAGGAAGCTGCAGATATTTTACATCTTTAGAGGAAATTCATTTATTTTTTTGAAGCAGTGAGCACTTCAGAGTTCTGTACACATACAAACAGGAAAGACAATCAGTATTGTTATCTGCCGACACTGCCCAGACATTCAGTATATACACGTAGTAATAAAAAGCTGCAGTTGAGTGGTTTTCCACTGAACTCCATGAAAATTAGTTTGCTTGTTCCTGAAGCACTGTTACTGGAGCTCCCGCCTCACCCAAGTGACCACAGAGAGAGGAGCAGTTGCTGGCACCTTTCTGTAAAGGACTGGAATTTTCAAAGCTCCACCTCAGCCCAGCTTCTCCTCCCCAAAGGTCTCTCCAGAGCTACTTTGGTGCCTTTTGGGGCATTAACTTGCTCAAAATTTTGCACTCAATGCCAGTAAGGTGCTGCGAGGTCTGCCTCAAGCAACATGATTCTCATCCTCAAGCCTCACGACCTCATGGGCCTGACTTGTTTCCAGGGTAGCAGCCTGCCTTGGAAGTCTCCTGTCCAGAATTTTGGCCACTTCAGTGTAATACTTTCTTACTGCACCACTGCAAAAGGCAGCTTGCCAGGTATGTCAAATACCTACCACAGTATTCTTACTCTCTGCCATCTCCACTCACTACTTAGATACATTTCCCAACAGAAATGGAAACTCCAGGGGAAAAAATTTATACTTACAGCTACTCAGAAGGATGAATGCCAGTGAGACTGGGTGGCAGCAATGGGAACTGCCTGCAAGCCTCACAGCACCTCTAAGCTTTAGGTGACTGAAATATGCTGTGAGAGAAAACCAAAAGCAAGGAATGAAACAGCTGCAAGACTAAGCAGAATTGAGCAACTAGGGCAAGGAAAAAAGGGAGCCATTCCTTAAGGATGTCGCAGCATGCTTCAAAAGACTGAAATCCCACTGTTCAGGGCTCAACAATAAAACACCCACGTTGAGACTAAGCAGGCCAAGGAAATAAAAAAGACATGATCTAATATCGAGGGAGGGTTTCCTTGCCTATGATAACACCACAAGCTGTAAGCGTGGTCACTCAAGTGCAAATGCATCTTTTTACATACCAGTTACTTTGAAAGTTAGCTGGGCACACAAAGGCCCCCTTCCCTGCATTTATAAAGCTTTGAAAATTCCAGCCGAAGGGATTCCAGGATTCAACATTATCCCTTAGAGTTCCCCTACAGTCAAACAGAACAATTAATATTCTAGCCAGATGTTAAAAACACAAAGCATAGAGTCTTCCCACTGCTGACTACAGAAAGACATTTGAAAGTTTAGTCACTATCTTGTTCTTCTTTAATTTAAAAGATAGTAGTCTCATTTCATCTTCTCTGCCATTCTTCCCAGCACCTAAAAAACACTTCAGCCTACCAATTAAAATCTACAACACACTGACTATTTTTAGGAGCATAATGAGTTAAACTGTACAATCAAAAGTATCTTTGTTAAGTCAACAATGAAGATCTGATCCTTCAACAGCAGCTCTGCTACAGAAGAGTTACAATAAAGGAACTTGAAGGTCAAATTGTTAATGAGGCAGAGAGGAGGGACATTTGAGATACAGCTCTCCAGCCTCAGCCCACACTTTTAAGAGCCATGGCAAACTTTCAGAACTGGAAATACTTCTTCTAGTTCCATACATGACGTTTGCAGTGATCAACAGCCTACAGGGAAAGAAATAGCATACGTGAGTGGAAAAAAGCCTGTTAGCAAACAAGTGGCCACTTACATATACAATTAACACCTTATTCTGAGCTAAGGTCTTGGGATCAAATCTGTTTTTCTTTAAATAAGTGATTCCATAGAGGACTTCAGCAAATAATATTTTTGTCCCCACCCAGAAGCTTCAGGAAAGAATGTTGATGCTTCTTGGCCAGTAAAAGGCCTGGCAGAGAAAGCATCAGCCCACAGCAATACGGAAATTTCTAGAGCCTGATCAGAGGTCATGACATGGCCTGTTGGCTCTTGGGTCACACACTGAATACAAAGCTCTGGATGCACCTTACTATAGATTCTGAAATGCATGCAGAGAAAAAGGAGGAAAGGGGTGAGGAATCAGTCTGCTTGAGAAAGCTAAGAGCTATGGAATAACCTGGAATCAGACTCACCCACCTCTAGCTAGTACCCACTTGCTTTTTGAAGCTGAAATTCATCCACTTAAGAGCGGGCTAAAGAAGCCAGAAAATTAGTTTTTAAGGAGGTACCAAAGACCAACAGGAAACTCAAGGCAGAATCCTGCCGTACGTACGTTGCACTGAGCAGCAGTCTCCATGTTCTTACACCAGTAACCAGGACCCCAGACACAAGCATCATCCCCCAGGAGGGGCTGTTTAGCTGATCCACAGACTCCTAGTTTCTGTGAAAAGAACAGCAGCACAGTCAGTATCTCTCCATTTGCACCAAAAGACCTTGACTGCAGCCCCACACCTGAGCTTCCAACTGAACAAGTGCAGGAGCAAAGCTGAGGTAGCTTTAGGAGCTCCCACAGCACCGTGCTCCACTGACAGCTGCAGTAAATCTGCAGCAAATCTGACACAAGGAAGAATTAAGTTATCACTACTACTTCACATCAGGCCTTGATAAACAGCTTCTAGAAAGAGACTGTTCAACAACTGTCACTTAACTTCCTCTCGCCACGTTCAGGACACACTATGCTTGTTGCTGAACCTCAGCAGCGGATAACCCCGGCAGCTCCTTCCTTCTGTCCTTCCTTGCACAAGGCTGGCAGTCAAACAGCTGTCTATTCATTACGCCGAAGGCCTTGCACAAGTGAGTTTGCTCCAAGCATTCAGAGTGCTAATCTTTATTCCAGCAGAGTTTCTGCATGCTAGGCACTGAAAGGCGCACAGAAGAGCAGACAGGACTGTATCAGAGCCCACCCTGAATAGAACTAAATGCCATACTCACAGTGCAAACAAAAGTGGGATCCATCATCTCTGCCAGGAGTTGCACAACCACAGGTTCATACTGTTCCACAAACTGAACACACTGTAACAAAACACAGGTTGAGAGATTCATTTGTTAAGAGATTCATTTGTTAAAGCCCTGAAAAGATTATAGGAAGATACGCTCTTTAGCAGGCAGGCCCAAGCACCCCAATAATTCACACCAAACCAAGAAACCAGAGACTTGAGCTCTGCAGAGGAAAAAGGATTCAGCAGCACATTAACTACAAAACTAGATCATTTTTAGCTGGCTCATACCTGTCCACAGACACAACTGAGTATGTACAAGGCTATGATTAGAAAGCTGTCAAAAGGAAGAGAACCAAAGCAGGACAGGCTTTGATTTGCAATGTTTAGCCTCTGATAGCAGAGATCACTGCGATTTCAGGAGGAAAGCACACTCAAGTTGGAGACAAACATCTGAAACAGGCTGGCAGCAATGCACTCATAATGCCTCTTAAACATCTTTAGCCCAAGCAGCTAGCATTTACTGCAGCAGCACAAGTGCTTCCCATCATCAACAGCCAGCCCTCTAGTGGAGAGGCCATCTCTGAAGCACAGAGATGTTGGCACTCTCAGCAGAGACTAATGGCACCGATTAATAAGTCAACCACAGCTATTACGCAGCTGCACAGCAGTTAGCAGGAATAGCTGTTTCACAGCTACTTTAAGCCTGTGTATTATATGCCTGCTAAACTCATAAGCAGTCACCACTGCTGAGCTGACACTCAGCAGCACCTAATAAGATTTTCAGGTAAATCTTGATAGCAATGGCCTAACAGGTGTTGCCTTTTGCTATCTCACTGGAATTATGCCAGCCTACTTCCAATTACTTTGTTAATCCCCTGAACAAGATCAGTGAGGTGGGGAGAGAAAAAAACAACCTTCAGCTGTTCCTACCCACTGTTCTCACAGGATTTCCAGGCAGACCTTTACTGACTGCAAATTAGTACAACAATCCAGCCAGTCAACCCTTTGAATAGACAGAGGCTTTCAAGGGCCTGCCAGCCACCAAGGATAGGGAATGGGAAAATCTAGTGGAAAAATCTAGTCCCTCCACACCCCCAAACTCCTTCCAACCTCTGCAGAGGGAAAGATTCCTCCAACTCTGACATGTTATACTGACTGTTCTCATAAAAACCACCATGAGATGCTACCCTCTAGCTTTTCCAAATACTGTGCAAGATGTTTCATCCTTCTGTTCATCTTTGACTGCCTTGTTCCAAGTGGAAGGCAGGCTGCCATGCAGCCAGGACTGCTGCAGATCAAGTCTGCTCTCCCCCACCCCACACACAACTCTTTTTTAACTCCCTTTCTCTACTGCACACAAGAGGTTGCTATGCTTTTGTGCTAACTAGTGAAGAGTACCAAACCATCAGCAAGACCATTGCTTTTTAGCCTGCTACACAAGATGCTTTACCTGATCACTGACAGACTCTGGCAGGAAGTGACAGACTTTTTCCAGTAAAGCCTCAATCTCAGCTGTTGTGGCATTCTTCTCAAGCTCTTTGTCTGCATAAGCAACTATCATCTTGCAGATATCACAGAAGCCACCTGCAGGTTTCACCAAAACTGACAAGACAAAAAAAACATCAACACTTTGGTAGTTCCCCCAAATAGAAGAAAGGAGGCAGCATCACACCAAGGATAGAAACGTGTCCTCACAGAGGATATAACCACAGGTGAACTGCTCATTTAGCAACAATACTAATTCCTCATTACCAACCTGGCTGCTGTGGAGGCTTGTTGGCTGCACAGCACTTCAGCATCACACACACAGCTTCAGGATTTGTTGCTTCCAAGAGCATGTCAATCAAAGCCTGGCCATAGACTTCTATGAAGTCCTTACACTGGTCTTTGACACTTGCTGGGAACAGGTAGCAGATGACCTCCATTTCATGCACGATTTCCTCCTGGAGTACAAGGAAGGATTAGTAGCAAGCAAATCTGACAATTCAAAAGTAAGTTTTTTGCTTACTCTGTCCTAACAAAGAAAGAGGAAGCTCTTGCTCTTGTGAAAGTGAGTAACAGAATTAACTTTCCTTCCCCCTTTCTAAAGCAGCAATAAGTCACCCCCATTTTAGCCAAAGCCTTGGTAAAGGTACCATTTTTGTCACTTACACACCTCTGTCTTGTTGCTCTCCAACAGGCCAGTCACTTCTTTCACCATAGTCTCACAGATTTCACACAAAGAAAAGGTCTTCTCTTGAACCGAGGCTTTCTGAGTACACATTTATACAAAACAATAAATCAACACGAACGGGTTTGACAGAGAATAATTCATAGAAGATCAGTCTAACAGCATTCACATTCAGGTCCAGCGCACTAACTTATTTACCTGGCTAGCCAGTTTGAGCTGGATTTAAAAGGTCTTGCAGAACCCCAAACCTCAAAGGTCTTAGTAAAATGCCTTTCTGAAAAGTAATTTTGTATGATTATTTAAGACCACAGTCCTCAGGTTGTGTAAGGCAGGGAGCTGAATCTAGTAAACACAGAAATTAAGTACTGCCACAGTGGCTGGAGTCAAGGGAAATATGAAGTGTTCTTTAAAATACACTGAGAATGAAATTTGTTAGAACTGAAAGCATCCTCCTGTTTGGAAAAAAAAGTCAAACTGAAGGACTTAAATTGTTTGAACTCTGTTCAGAGGATAACTGTCTGCAAGAGACTTTCCTTTTGAAAAAAAGCTCAGCCCACTTCTCAACCCAAGGGCTGTGGGAAGCTAAGGTGCTTCTCCAAACTGAGCTTCAGTGTTTTGACTCTGATCAGAATCATCTGTGCATGGATAACACTGTCCCATTTTAAAAGTGTTCAAGGGATAACTACCCATGCAAAGCAAAAATAAAATTCAACTATTTGCCCTCTAGTGTTTGTCAATTAGGAGGGCTACTATACAGTTATAGAACAAGAGTTCCTGCTTTAATTCTGAAGTCTTACCTTACAGCTTCATGTCAGCAAAAGCTCCACTATTCTAACAAGTCAGTCAGCTGTCTCCTACTTTACAGATCTACCTCAAAAAGTAGAGGCAAGGATTTCATATGCAGGAAGACTTGGAGCATTCTATGCATACAAGCTTTTATTTTTCTGTTCCATCCAGTTCATTACAGTAAAGCAAACAGGACAGCAAAGCTATTGAGAACAAAAAGTTATCTTACCTCCACAGTTTCCATTTTCACTTCATGAACCACCTGAGCTGGCACCAGAGTCTGAAGGGGAACAGATTTCACAGAAGGACAGAATCCAACCATGGCACAGATGTCCTTTGGTTGCTGGAAAGAGAGGTATAACATATATTTAAGAAAGGTATAAAAGATATTGCCCTTTTTAGGGAGCTTGTGGGAATGCAAAGAGAACAGGGGCCAAAGCTTTTAAAGGCTCCAACACAACTAGAGTTTCAAGACTACTTCTACTTCAAGTACTGCCAAAGCATTTGATATGGTTATAGACAGGACAACTACCAAATCAAACTTAGCAGCTCCTTTAAAAGAGGAAGAGGTTAGGCCACATCCATTTAAGAACCCATTTTCCAGGAGCTAATACACTATGCAAGCCCTTCAAAGGAGTTGACTTAAGAGCTACCAACACCAAAACAGACCACCACCGTCCCATTAGACCTGCATCCATAAGCTGCTCCCCTGAAAGCTCCAAGTTATTACAGAAGAGGCTAATTATCCTGACTCCAGAGTTCACCCCAGAACTGAAAGAAATGTCTAGGAGAAAGGACTCCTTTTCTCATCCACAAACTACCTTCTTTAAAGTATCCAGTAACACCACACTTTGCAAACAGAAACAGACTCCTGCATTACTGAACACAGCCTATAAGAAACAAAAGTTAACCGTGTTAAAAGCCTAACCCTTTTTTTTTTAAAGTACTTGCAATATACTATATGAATTTCTAGTGTTCTTCTCATCACCAGAGCAAAAACAGAAACAAAGCCTTTCAAAAAGCCAAGTCTTTTGAGAAAGTCGTAACTGACTTTACTAAATGCAAAAATAGATGCCCAACATACTCTAAGGAGGCCACACTACCTAGACAGTGAGAAGGGCTGTACAGAATAATATACTAAATTTGAGTTGTCATCATCCATCTGCCTCCCCCCCAACCCCCAAGTCTATTTAAGCTATAAAAGTTACCTTTGGTCCTACAGGTAATTAGAAAATCACACCCCACCCCATTACCAGGGCATCGAGCTTCTTACAGCAGAGGCTTATGCAACAGCTTATATGCATCACGCCATATCCTCATGCACAGGCAAAAGCAGTATCTCCATCTAACAGTGCTGCTTCAGATCACATCAGGCAGTACCTTTAAGTCAAGCCCTTTGGTTCATGCATTGTAGTAAGCATTTCCCAATAGTAATGTTAAAGCAACACCCACATACACGCGACAGGTTCTCCCTCAGAGAGATGACAGACACAAGGTCTCCCAGGACTGGTTAAATTAGAAGCCCAAACAGCTCTAGGAAGCAGGAGCCTAAAGGCCTCCTGCACCTTCTTTTCAATTCTGAGCATCCCCTACAACCAACCCACTACAAATTTAAAGATTAACAAAGAAAGGACCCGGGGACAGCTTCACTGAAGCCCTTTTGAGCCCAAATATTAAACCAGAAGCTGACAGGAGCCTCTGGCTTGCTCTCCCCACATCTATCTGGTATGAAAATGAGCAGATCTGCTCCACCAGCTGAAATCTTGGTATCATGCGCTGGTAGCCAGAGCTGCAAGTAAGACTGATCCACTGGAGGAAATCTACTGCCTTTCCCTGTTTTAATCACATAAATATCCCTTGTATCTGTCAAAACTGAGTACAATCACACCATGTACACAGCTAATAAAGCAAGAAGTGAACTACAAGCCCTTTAAGAGCAGTAAGTGAACTACAAGCAGGCTATCACCACAGGCAAGTTGCTCACCTACCTGATCCTTCTGTTGACAAAGGAGATTGGAGACAGAGGAAGACAGGAGAAATTAAAGATAACAGTTAAGAAAAAAAAGTCAAGCATTTGAACTGCATAAACTCTTTCCATGAAGACAGAGCATGACACTGGCCCCATCCCAAAGATACACCTAAAACTTTAGCAGTGCTACAGCAACCCACATTTAATATTTAATTGCACAGTGCTAACCAGCATTATTTATTTGAAGCTATTCAAATGTCCTGGGCAAGACTATCTTCAGAGTCTGAAAACTCAGCCAGATGCAAGGTGTGGTCATGTTTTGTTTTCAGGTGTCAGCAACAAACTACACTGCAATGCTTACAGTTAAAAACTAGCTGTTGTTGGAATAAGGAGTTGTTGTCCTGCCCCCAACCAAAAGTGTAAAAACAAAAAAGGCCTCTGTGTTGCCAAATTCATGTTCACAGCAGCCATAGACTCTATTCATAAACTCATGCCATAACTTGCTACATATTTGCACTGCATTCTCTAAAGAACAGCCTGCCCCATATTTTTTTTTTTTTAAGAAAAACAAGTTCTTTGAGGTCTGGATAAAGAAAAATGCTATGGAGGTGGTCAGAGGTAAAATATATTGTTGCTGCAGAAGACCAGGACTGGTGCAGTACCACTCATTTTCTACAGCTTCTATCACGAGCCCAGAGAGCAGCAGATTTGGGACAGCAATTCCACAGTGCGGAGGTTTAGTCTTGCTTCAAATAGACACTATCTCTAGCACTTACTTGAACGTATTTTGCTATACTGTGACAAAGACCAACTCTAACATGCTTACACAGTATTTGGAAGGAAAAAGTGGTATAAGTACAGGGCTGAGAAAATATAAAAGAACATACATAAAACGTTTTCCTCTGTGTCTCAAAGCACCGGAGTGCCTTTTGCACTGGTGAAATAGTTGTGGAAGAGGAGGAAAGAGCTGAAGAAAACATTCAGGGACTTAGGTCACTACCCAATTAAACGCCAAATTCAAAGTGTTAACAACAAGACTCATTGCAGTAAAAGTCTGGGTAGAGCTTTTGCTCTGTGTTTCCTGCTTCCAAATAAGTCAGGTACACAAAGCAGAAAAATGAAAAGAGACCAAGTATTACAATTTACTGATCTTACCATGTGCATCATCATCTGGATAGCCAAGTCAGAATATTCAGAGATATAGCTCTTGCACTGCAGGAAGTGGGAAAAGAAAGTCTTGCTGTAATTATCAAGCCACTTAAGCTGTAGAGGCAACCTAGAATTTCCTAGTACTTCTCAAAGTATTAATTTACATGCTCTACTTAATAACTATACTGTTGTCTTTCAGAGCTCGTCCCAAACATAAGATGACATTTCAGGTTACACAATCATTGCCCACATAGCTGTTTATCTAGCAAGTCCTTCTGTTCCTCTCAGGGCAAAACCACGTTGGTGTGACCCCATTACCCCTGCCAGGTCACTTTTATGAAAAATGTCTCTAAGGGCTATCAGCAACTTCCTCCTTCAATCTCTTTTTCCCCTCCTCCCCACTCCCACAACCATTTGTTTGACCAGAAAGCTCATGATTTCAGTGTTGAGGTGTTGTTGTTATACTGTGTAACATATCCTACGTTACACATGCTCCTTTGTTTAATTAGAGATTATACAGAGAGGACTAAGGCACTGATAAATTATTTTATGTTTATACACAGAAATGGATTTTTAAGTAGAAAGATAGCTTACTATATCAGCCATTCCAGGTCCCAAACGGTCACATTCCTCCTTGGCATGAGCAACTAAAGACTTTACAAAAGATGAATTTGTCCTGACAGCTTCCTGAACATCAGTAACCAGCTGAATGCAGTCTTGGCACACATCCCCATTTCCCTGGGCAAAGAGTGAAAAGCTTAAATTGACACATCAAATAGCTAATTTTAGAAGCTTCAATTACTAATAAGTTTTAAAGCTATTTTAAACTATATGAAAACCTAAATAAATGTTATAGAATACCTAATATGAAAAGACAAGCTGCTGTTGGTATGTGCAACAGCCACTAGGTGGAGATTAGGTACCTACCTACCTACTCAGCTGCAAAACCCAAGATAACTGTTAAGATACCCAATCAAAATCTCTTGGGTTTGTTTACAGACCACAGGGGGAAGGCTTCCAAATCTGGCACAGCTCTCCACCCACAGCAGCTTGTTCTCCACCCACCTGTTAACTCCCATATCTAAACTCAGCCTCTACTCCCAAGTTCATAGTCTCATCTACTCCCCTTTGTCAATTACTTGTTTCTGAGCCAGTCACCTCTGGACTCAGAGACAAACGCTTCCTCCGAAGGGCACAGTCAGGAGATTAATCAGAAAGTAGGAGAATTCTTTTTTTCTTTGAATGCTGGTGCCAAACTGGTGCCAAAGTTGCTCTTGGAAGAAACTGTTTCCAGCAAGACCTGCTTGACTGCTTGACAGTCCTGGATGGGAACAGCCCAGCACAAGACTTAGCTTTACAGGTTGATCCAAAGCAACACATGCAGTCCACGCAGGCTGCATCTATTACCTCACTTAGCTCTAAACCCACAGGTTAAGGAAAAAAAGTATCTATATATATGCAGCACAAAATTCACTAGGAGACAGTAACTCAGGTGAAGAACAAATGCTGAATTCGTGCCCAGGACAATCCCTTGCCAAGAACCACCAATAAGCTCTTACACAAAGGAGCACTGGCACTCTGGAACAGAAAGTGTTCACTTCTCTTGCACAGCATAATGCCACTGCATTCTTACCTTAGACTTCTGCTTGGGCTTGTCCTGAGGGTAAAGGAGGAGAGGCACATTAGCCATAAGCGGGGATGCCAGCTCAGAGAAGTCCAGCTCTGGTATCTTATTGGTCTGAAGTTGTTTCTGAAGTTTCATTGCTGCAAGGTGCTTCTGAAGGGACTGGCACAGTGAGAGGGCACTGCATACAACTTCAGGTTTATCCTGAGGGAGATAAGATATATAAATAAAAGCTCTAGACTGATTGCACTGTTATATGACAGAGTAGAGAATCAGTCAGCTGAAACATTACAGCAAGGGAAAGTGTTTCAGAGTAAGGAAGCAATCTTCAAATTTAAAGAACGCCAACAAAAGTTGACTCATACAGAAACAAAGGATCACATTCACCATCTTACATAGAACAGAAATTCAAGAACCAACAAGAGCACAATTTTCAATTCAGTTACAAGTCATTTACTTACAAACTCTTCTTTGACCATATCCATGATAACCGGTAGGTAGGAATCCACAATTTCTTTGCACTCAGAGGCCAGGCCTTGATCAGGGAGAAACTCGCATGTCTTTTCCAAGTAAGAGCGGATCTCATCCTAACAGGACATAAGGTGGGCCACATATCAAAAGCTCTTTCCAAATGCATGATGTAAAGCCTAAAAAGGCCCTTGGACTCTGGTAGGTACAGACAGCCAGCAAGCAAAACTAAATGAGGTTTTCACACAATATCCTGAGTCAGAACAGACCCACAGAGATCAAGTCAACTCCTGGCTCCACGCAGAACCACCCAAAACCAAACCCTGTATCTGAAAGCAGTGTCCAAACACTTCAACTCCAGCAGGTCAGTGCTGTGACCACTGCCCTGGGGAGCCTGTCCCAGTGCCTGACCACCCTCTGGGTGCAGAACCTTTCCCTAACACCCAGCCTGACCCTTCCCTGTCCCAGCTCCGTGCCGTTCCCTCAGGTCCTGTATCTGTCCCCAGAGAGCAGAGCTCAGCGCCTGCCCCTCCGCTCCCCTCGTGAGGGAGCTGCAGGCCGCCATGAGGCCTCCCCCCAGCCTGCTCTGCTCTGGGCTGAACAGACCAGGGTACCTCAGCTGCTCCTCACACACCTTGCCCTCTGGGCCCTTCACCATCTTTGTAGCCCTCCTTTGGACACTCTAAAGCTTTACTGAAATTCAAAAAGATTACATCAACTGGCTTCCCTTGGCTAACTAGGTGGGTGACCCTATCATTAAAGGAAACCAAGTTTAAGCAGGACCTTCCCCTCGGTGAACCCATGTTGGCTGTGACCGATGACCACACTGTCCTTCAGATGTTTTTTGATAACTCCCAGAATAAATTTTCTCCATAACTTAACCAGGCACTGAATTGAAACTGACAGGCCTGTAATTACCAGGGTCTTCTTTATTCCTTTCTTAAAAATTGGAACGATGTTTGACAGCTTCCAGTCAACTGGGACCTCTCCAGATTCCCAAGACCATCGAAAAATAACAGGTCCTGCAATGCCGCTCTGAGTACACTGGGATAAATCCTATAGACTTACATGCATCCAGATGGAGCAGCAAATCCCGCACAAGGTCGGGGTTGGGTGTGAGTTTATCATTCCTGCAATCACAGTCCTCCAACTCAGGGAACCTGGGGTCCCAGAGCCTATCACTGATGTCAACAACAGAAGCGAGGAAGGAATTAAACATCTCCGCTTTGTCTATGTCTCAGTTTGTGAGGTGGCCATCCTCATCGAGTAATGGACTTGTGCTTTCTCTGGCCCTCCTTTTGCTGTTAACATTTAAAAAAATGTCCCTCACAGTACTGTCTGGCTTCAGCTCTAATTGAGCTTTGGTCACACAAATTTTCTCCTTAAAAAGGTGAACAGCATGATCACTGTGGCCAAGACAGAAGTTTTGCATTACAGCTTTATTTTCCCCAGTCCTGGACCTTCAGTGAGACCCCAAAGTGAAAAATTTGAAACACTTCCTGCAAGACCTGCACAACATAGTCTTATCCCCACAGACCATCTACATTTAAGAGGAAATGAAATTATGGGCTGGTGGAAAAGTGATCTGTTCACACAAAGTACTCTGGGTTCATGAAAGATAAAATGAAGAAGTCACATAATCAAAATAAAGCCCACTTTACCTGCTGTAATCATCCACTTCTACACACCGCACTATCCCACCCTCAAGATTAATGGTCCACTAACACAAGAACAATCATATTTAGTATCTACAGACAATCAGGGACATGTTAGAGAGGGCAAGGCTTGAGAACGTGCTCATCTCAACATCCAAAGAGGCTGCATTTCAAAGCCCTATCCTATGTAACCTAGCCCCTTTCAACATTTGCTGTTGAGATTGGGAAAATATCATGCAGACCCCTTCCAACCCCTCACCTCAAGACCTCATTATGACAATCAAATCAACTAGTGCCTTGGGGCAAGAAGGGGAACTATACTTACCTCTGTGCCATTGTCCTTCAAAACCTTGCCGACCACTGTTACAAGTTCCTTACACAAGTCACAGGGGATGCTGTTCTAGGGAGAGAAGTAGTGTTACTTGGAAGCAGAATTAAGTGCCTATAAATGCAGTGTGCAAGGAATAATGTGAAGAACAAGCATTACATTCAGAATTTAAAGAAAAAATATTGGCTGAAACAAGGAGGGGCATTTTAAAACAGTGAAGCTATTCCAAGCAAGTTCCACTCCAGTTTCTTCAGTAAATCAACCTGATATGAAGCAGGTATGCTATCACCCGCTTATTTCACCTAGTCCCACCACCCTTGAATTGTAAAGTTTATTGCCCTGAGAAGCCCTCTCCTGAACCTGTTTTTACTTTACTCTCTCAAGAATCTAAATTTCCAAAATGCACAGGAACCTTTCAGACTGCTTCACTCATTTTAATTACACTCTGCCCTTCTAACATTCCCCTTTTCCCCTACTTTTCCACAAGTTGAAACACGTCAGGGCACATATACATGCAAGGTGGGTTGAATGCAACACCATGCATAAAATGCCTTTTTCCTCCAAGAAAGTTAGGGAACACCACCATAAGGGGTACAGCTACATCTATAAAGCAGCACTCACTTTTAGCAGAATTTGAAAAGCCATGCTAAACTTGGCAATTGTATCATTATGTACTGTCAGAGCTTTCATAAGTTAGCACATACTGTATCCTTTGTAGAACATTAACCTGTAAGAAACACCTAAAAATAAAAGTGCAAAGTGCTGTTTCTTTATTTTTAAATAAACCTATGAGTTTGGCATGGCTCAGAGTAAGAAAGGGCTCTATGAATTAGGAATCTTCTTAATACAGAGGAATGAGTCTGAAATCCCCTAGCTCTGTTCCACATACTGCTCAGCAATTGTGCAACAGGTCACACGAGAAGTCAGCAGACAAGTTGTGCAACGCAACGAAATGGAAAGCAACCCTTATCTGCCACCCAAATTAACTCGTGGCAACCAAGACTAGTCAGATGTAGCACTTAACTTCAATCAGCAACTTGAAAATCTTCATCGGCACATGGAAACCAGCCACCCAAGCTGTAAGTGGGAAGAAATCTCAGCAGTTGATACTTACTACAGTAGGCTTGTTCCAGACATTCTGCTGGCAGTGTTTCACCGCTCCACATTGCGATGCTGTCCGAAGGCTCTGACACCAGACCTCCGGACCCTTTGCACAGTCCTTCTGCCACACAACAGGGTTGGCCACAGCTGCCAAAGAAAGAATTGTTCTTTCAGTTGCACCTTGGAATGATTTGCACTTCAAAGCAAGCAGGTTAATGCCATACCATGTAATTACAGACTTTCCATTAGGCCACTTCAGTTTACTAACACTTTTAAGCAGATTTCAATCCAGCAATTTTTATCCTGAGAGGTAAGGATGAGTCTCAAATACCAACAGCACAGCCAAACAACTCCAGAAAACCAAAGCAGCTGAACTTCCTCACCACCCCGGCAGCCCATTCCTCTATCATCCACCTTTCATAAAGCAAACAAAAACCCCAATGTTTTCCTCATCACACTAGACAACTTGAAACAGAAAAACCACTCGTTGCAGAAAGCCACACTTGAGACTGCATGCTGCAGCCCCTGCTCTCCTGTCCTTACAGCAACTTCCAACTCCAAACCAGCAGCCGCATCTAACCTGTAATTGCTGTCTGCATTCCTTCTCCTAGGTGATCACTCTCTTCTCCTGGAGCAACAGAGCTGCGAAACTCATTTGATTAGAAGCCACGACAATGCACACATTTGCATGGAAGGCTTAAGAGCCAGGTGAAGGCTGAAACACTGCTCACAAAATTTCACGAAAGTCAAAGCCAAAAAGGGACAAAACAACATGAGACATTCTATCAAGTAGTTTTTAATCCAATTAAACCCATTTAGATTTTATTTCTTCTTGGTCAGTTCAGCTGTGTACAAAAAACTGTGTGCAGAAAAAAATGAGGACAAACCCTTGCCTGGACACTACCTCCACCCCACATGGAGCTGTCAGGTAACCTACAAAGTTTTGAAGTTAAATACAGAAAGCCACTTACAGGGAGCCTCCCTAAAGATGTGTAAAAGCTCTGTACTGTTAGTAAGCAATGGGGACAAGTCAACAAAGCTCACCTTCTGGCAAATTTCAAGCCATTTTATTTATTGTGCTGGCCTGCAAACACCACAGGACCAGCTGCTCAGCTTCATCCAGTTTTCTAAATCCATCCTACCTGTGGGTAGGCTCAATTTCTTCAGCAGTCAGCCTCTCTTAGGTTGCACTAACCGAGGAAGAAACAACTCCTAAAATCCTACAGCAGGCAGGCTCCAGTGAAACCTGTTACAGTCTAATCCTACAGCACACTGCTGTCAAAGTTTAAAAAAACAAGCCTGTTCAAACCTATTAGCTGTATAGGTGTTTTTCCACAGCCATTATTTTCGCATCAACACTATTTACACATCGCAAAATGCTGTAAAATTACATTGTCAACCAAGAAGCAGAAAATTAAACTGTTTTGATTGCTACGAAGCTTCTAGTGAGGTTATAACAGATGAATGATCACTTTTCTATTTCTCACATCTCGACTACGTAATTAGAGGATCAACTTAACAGCTGAATTACCAGCACATCTGCTAGGTACACAGCCAGTACACATCAAGTAGAGCCAGATAAACAGTGCTTTATAGGTGACAGTCTGTAGCCTTTCAGCTGTTGATTTCTAAAGCCTGTTTACACTGGATTTCACAGAGGAATGACCCATTTATTTTAAGAAAAACGTGCTTGGAATACTTAAGCTTCCACACAAGAGCAAGAAGTTTGTCACACTCTCTCTCTCCCAGGAAAAAGCATGGAAAAATGAACATTTTTCAGCAAAGCAGCACATTAAGACTGTAGGAATAAAGCTTCTAAACTTGTAAGCATGCACAGTTAGCATAATATTTACAGATGGCCTGTTCTAATGTGCAACACTATTATCTGGAAGCACCAACAAGAGTACAGTTTTAAAGTCAGCCTGGTCAGGCAGCTAGCTGTTAGCTCCTGGCAGGATGACAACAAGCAAGTAGCCACTTGGTTGAGGAAGGAGTTATTCTTCCCTTTCAGATACTGGCAGCAAACAGGGTAGGAAGTTCTGCAAGGTAGAGTTAAGTCTGGCTAAAGTCAAGCACGACCTCGACTTTAAACAGGGGAATTAAGGGCTTCTAACTATTTAGAAGTAAAGCTTTTAACCTATGCCTTCAGTTCTGTGCATCAAAAGAAAATCCCTCTCCCTCCCATCTGCAACATGCAATAAAGCTACAAAACTAAACAACTACAAAACAACAAGAGTTATGCCATGCAGTTTAAGCTCTCAATCTAATAGGTCATCTAAAACCCAAACTGAGGAATTCGCACAGTAACTTGCACTGGTTTGATCTAGCTCTTAATGAGCTTTCAGTTTTTGTTTGGATTTTTATTTCAACATGCCTGTCATTCTATGAACCTTAATATCCACACCAGTTTTGGCAGAACCTCCAGCAACTGGTCTTGTTCCTCCATCATCTCTGACCCAGTTATCACAACTACAGGACAGAATACTAGGCCACTGGGCACACAGTGCCCAGATTTGAGGACAATGGCACAAATGTTACCTGCAATCCTCAAGAGGAGATCGGAGCCACAAAAAAAAATCCCACACAACTCAGAAGAGCCTGAGACAAGTAACAACAAGTAAGAAGTATGAGAGGCATCGAGCAGTTTGTAAGCACTGAAAATTACCTATACAATGCAAGAACCCCGAACACCTTCCTACTGGCATTATGTGAAGCCCTCACTCCTGCACACCACCACAGCAGGATGGCACACCAACATATCTACAAGGCTTTCCCATCAAAAAAAGCCAAGAGACCCAGGAAACCTTAACTGGTTATAAGCACAAACTTTTACCTGCAGAGAACAGAAGTATCCTGTCAGCTACAAAGGACACTGGGGAAGTTTGTTTTTACCTTCTGAGAAGATAAATCTACGTTTGATGCTTTCAGTACAGATCTTTCTTGTCAAATGGTGACAGCACATTTGTTTGGGCCACACATCACTGGCACATTTCAGAAGCAGCTACAGAACAAAGGCAACATCTGCTAAGTGAGGCATCTTTTCTTCCTTCTTCCACAGTGACTTTAAATACAAGTAGGCTTGTATTAGTTTATATTATGTTAAATTGTATTACCCAGCCCAATTTCTGGTATCAAAAGGATGCACCTTCACTGCATTATCCACCCCCCACTTTCTGAATGTCCAGGGAAAAACAAACAAAACTAAAAACCTCTACATTAATTCAGCTTTTGCAGATTCAGAAAAAAGTCTCAAGTCCTCTACCATCTCCACTACTTATTTCCTTTAGCTTGTTCTCCTCTTTCTTTTCAAGACAGCATTTTTCCTTGTCTATTAACTTACATTACACAACCAAACTAACAAGTGTTAAAACCTTGTGCTGGTTCACAACAGAACAGTTACCTTGCCTGCTCCCTAAAAACAACCTCTCCAGCAAGACGTGACACTTTAATGTGGTATTTCACATCCTCAGCACAGCAGCAACCTGAAGAAAACAAAGCACTGTCAGTTACCTTGCACAACTCTTAATACTTGCTGGATAAACCCAACGGGATTACCTTCTTAGTTACCTCTGGCATCCTTTTATTTCATATATTGTTCTTTACCTATCTGAGGTCATCCATTTTTAAATAGGTTTCTCCTTTCTCTGTAGATTAGCTCTCAACAGTCACATCATGCCCTTCCAAACCTGCTCCCCTTCCAAGAAGTTCTCACAAGCCACTATTTTTAGAGAACCAAACAAGTTTATCTGTGAAGGCCACGGTGCTTCGGTACTCCTCCTCTTCTGTGGCTCAGCCCTTCTTGAACTGGTTTCTTCTGTTTTAGAAGGAACAGCCTTTGCTGCACTGAACTTCTCCTGAATTAAGCAGAGAGAAAACTGAGGAGGAAGGAAAAGGGGGAGGTGAAAATGCAATCCACATACCAAATTAAAGTGCTTTCAGATGTAAAAGACTTCAGCTTTCAGGCTTGTAGCCAAGCTGACAGCCCACAGGCACCCTGTGATCCTCGCCTACTGGCAGCTTCTTGAAACCAACGATGAGACACTCAAACCCACTTTGACTTCTCCGATGCTTGTGTCTGTGAGACTACAGAAGCTGTCTCCTGGAACAAGCGTTGCCTCAAAAACACAGCCTGACAACAATCAAACTCCCCAAAGTCAGAAAGGTAACAGCAGCAGCAGGAGCCACCTCTTCCCAGAGGCTCAGGTCAGTAACCTAACACTGCTGGAATATCTCTGACAGAGTCCTGACAAGCAACAGCTCCTGCACAGGGCCCTGCCAAGGAATTCGTACAAAACTACTGCCTCTTTCCTTGCCGCTAGGTACCTGGGAGGGCAGCGCTAACACACAGACGTTGGTCAAGCAGGGGTGACAAACCGCTCAGACTACATCTTTTCTACTTGAAGGGCTTACAGAACCACGCATATGGAAGTACGGTGAGCCTCTTCCCTCCTCTTAAGCAAAAAGTAACCTAGAAGGAGACTTACAATGGCTGCATGACCAGTCTGCGAGGGCAGCTGCTGGAAAAATGGTTAGGTAATTACTTCTTCTGGCAATAGCCTTCCCTTCCCTCAAGCATCTGTTAGACTTCTTCCACTGACAGCCAGCCCCAACTTCTCCTCGAGATAGGCAGAAAAACCTCTGAAGCAATCTCCTCCAAAGCTGTACTCAATCTACTAATGAGACTTTCGTGATCAAGCTTAATTAACACCTTATATAAGCTTCTATGAACAGGGATTCTATATGGGCCAGACCAGAGTCCCTAAAGAGCAATAGGATAAACTGGGAAACTGTCACCCAGAACACAGAAATTCTGCTTGAAGACTCAAGTCTCCTCCAAACCTGACCGCTAGTAAAGCCTCAATGTAAGCAGCAGTTTCATGGACAAATTAACCTGTAATTGGTGAGAAAAGGAAAGAGCTGAGCTGTTGTTTATTTTAAAGCATTGCACTCAAACGTGGAAGATAACTTGGGGTGCTATCAACTCTTATGCCTTTGTGACAATCCAATTTGTTCCAAATATATCAACATCCATCAGGAGAGATGTTTTTTTCCAGGCTATCCCACTTGGCAGTGTTTAAAGAAAAGCCATTATCTCCCAGAAATGCCCAGAGACCAAGTGAATGCGTCTACCTCCTCCACTCTGCACTCAGTAACTAAGTCTTCCCCATTCCTTTTCGGAATTGCACGTGTAAAGCATCTTCAAGCTAAAGAAGTCAAGTGGGATCAACTTCTCTTCATCAAGTCTTACAAAGTGTCAACAAGTCAAGGGGTGTCCACAACCTCGAGTTATTTGAAGGGCCCGGTACTCCACAGCCTCTCCGGTCAGTTAGTGAGTTTAAGGAACATTTCACAAGTTGTAACCAGCTCACACCACTAAGAACTCATGCCAAAGTCTACTGTGCTTTTAGATTAACAAGGCAGCAAACGGCCGCAGCATTTGAAAGATTACAGGCAGTTTGTGGGGTAAACAGATGAAATCTGGCTAGACGTTATCGGTTCTTCAGATGTCAGCTAAAATCAGAGCCTTCCTGTCCGATATCTGCTGATCAAGTATCAAGCTCAAAACATTCATAGTGTAATTCACAGGAAGCAAATTTTCATTTCAAGCCACGATTGGGCTCTTCGTTGCGGTGGGGAGTGCCCTCCTGTTGTGGCATAGTACCTTTGGTGTAAAGCATCGCTCCTACCTCAGACACGCCCTCGCTTCCCACAGCAGAAGATAGACACTGTAGGAGGAGCAGCTTCTGTACATAAAGCAATCACAACAAAATTAAAGATAACAGAACATGATGAGCCGAAGCAGTAAAATTAGCTCTACTGTCCCAATAAGTGGTCACAGTTCCTGTAAGGCTGTAAGAGAAGCACAATTTCTACGCTGATCAGAGTTTGCTACAAGGTTGCCAAGCAAGCAGTGACTTCTCCCTGAGATTTTCCTGCAACAGAAGCTGGAAGAGAGATCTGGATGTTCCAGAGCATCTGGCAGTCACCAGGGGAAAGCGGTCCCACAGAGGATGTTGGGATCTTTCCCAGGAGATTACAGGAAGAATTATCCCTGCAGCAGAAGTTTTTCCCTGTAGAAATACGCCTAAACTTTTTAAACAAGCTTGTTTTCCATCTCAATTCCTGGTTTGTTTTGGGGTTCTCCGGGGATAAATGGATGGATTTCATGTAAAAGTCTGCAGAAACTCTATATTGAGCACTCCCCTTTCTCCAGGCAAGTAGATTCATCCCACTTGCTAATTACATTTAGAGTGCCACATCTGGATGAGGAGAGACCAAGTTCTTGGCCAAAGGTTACACTGCAGTCCCAGCACAGCACAGGTGAAGTCCAGAGACACACAAAGTCTTCAGAAAACAGAAGGGCAGTTCTAGACACCTCCGGGAAGAAACAGTCTCTGGAGCAATGCTCTTTTCCCTGCTCCCATCAGAAAGAATGAACGCCAGAGGCAGAGGACAAGAGGAAGCTCCTTTCAGGAAAGGAAGGACATTAGACCCCCGCAGCTGAGCAGAGAACATATGCCAGAGGGATGAAAAGGGACATTTCAAAGAGCAACTCTGGGAGGACAGCAGTTAGCTATGGGAGACCCTGGAAAGGCAAACTGTGGTGCATAAACTGAAAGAATAACCCAGGCAGGAGAACAGCAACAAAGCAACTGAGAGCAGGAACGAATGAAGTGTTGAACCCTAATCTATGCATACTAATAGCCTGCATCCACAGGCGAACATAGTCAAAGGATTTTAAACTTATTACTGAAAAAAATAAGCCTTGAAATCTCGTTGCAAGATTCAGTTACTCTGAATTCAAATCCCTCTAGATGCAGACTACTGCAGAAGCAGAGAACAAAGCTTAAAAACCAGAGTAAACAGTGCAAATATTTCTCGAGAGGAAGAAAAATACCAGTATCTGAAACTAAATATTGCTCTGTGACCCAACGCACAGACAAGCATTACCCCAAAAATACACGCACACACTGCAGAGACCACAGAAGTACCCTGTTTAACTTGCAGTCTTAGCAGCAGCAGACAAGAACTGCTCCACCAGCAGCAGAGTCCAACCTCCCAGAGAGTCCCGCTGACACCACCGTCACCTGATGGAGACACTTCCAGTTTTGCTGACAAGCTTTCGTCTCCTCTCTCCTTCCACCTTCCGCGCTATCTCAGCTTTTAGAGCTTTCCAGAACTGCTCCTTTGTGGTACGATGCAGAGCACAAACCAAGGCTGCAGGAAGACAGCACGAACTCCAGCATTTCTGCAGAAGCGACCACGCATTTCACTTGGAGCAGCCGTGAATATGCAGAACAGCTTGTTCAGTTCCTCCAAGAACAATTCTTTCTTTTTACGCCCCTTCCGCAAACAACGCAGAGATTGTCCAAGGACAGGTTTACACGCCAGTCACGTGGCTGTAGCAGCACTCTGTCACCAGTGTGTTATGTGATGGTGTATACCTCATACCCGCAGCACTCCTCCAATAGAAAGACTTTTTAATACGCCTTCCTTCCACTGTCTGCCTAATTTCATCTCCAGCACAAGCACAGCCTTGCTGTTAGAAATCACTTTCCCTGCCAGAACAGGCCTGTAAACTACAGAGCACCGGTCTAGCTCAATTGTCTGCCCTTACCACCTCCTCCAGGAAATTCAGGTCAGGCAGACCAGCTCAGGTCTTCAATTCATCTGACGGTTTTCTTTTCCTTAATGTTCTGGCTGGGGTTTGCTAGAGGAATTACCAATCTCAGGAGGAAGGAAAATTAAGTCTGCTATTATAGGAGGAATAAAAACCACATCCTCAAACTTTTCACTTTCAGCTTCCAGCTTAACTTTCATTGTACCAGGAGAAACAAGAAATATGCCTTACTCAAAAGATACCAACTTCTGCTAAAACTCTGCTCCCAGCTTTCCTTCTTTCCTGATGTCGAAGATCAGCAATAATCAAAAAGCATACTCCTAGTATCACAAGCTCTCTACAACCTGCTTTAATTCCTTTGTGTCTCCTTTAAAGGGAAGATGCACCGGAGCATTTGTAAGTAGGTCAACCAAAAACCCTCATGGCCTACCAGCCATGCTGTAAGCCAGCCAAGTAACTCCATTAGGATACAACAAGGGTAGCTAGATTTTGATGCAGCTAATTAGCTAACTTGTCACATGAAAGTGGTGTCCCAGGTTGTCACAGCCAAATCTCCAGAAAAATCTGCACGGCATTACCGTAGGTGAGTCAATTAGTAGTCATAACTGGACTCTGGTGAAAAGAGACAGGTGTTTATTTCTGTTAAAACAGTGACTTCCTAAAGAAAAACAGGACAAACGAGTCTTCTGCTATGCTCAGTTGCATACACATGCCCTTAACAAGCAGACCAGGTTAACTCTCATTGCTGAACTGGTTTCTCATTACAATTTCCCTAAATACACTAGTGGGAAACTTGGAAGAATGCTTCCAAGACAAATGCTTTTTGCTCTTAAAGCGCAAGAAACTACAATTTTAGTGACACAAAAACAGTCCCAAGGAAAGTGATGACCCACAGGAGATAATTTAGCATAGAGCCAACACAGAAATGATATTACCCCAGCAGGTAAACAAGCAGAGTGAAAGGCAGCATTTGCTTTGTTTCCAGCCTGAAAAGACAGAGTTTCTCCACCGAACTGCCCACATACCGGTACAGCAGAAGCGCGCTTCCTGGAGTATAACAGTAGTGCACAATTCCGCAATGTCTGCAGCCTGCCAGTTGGTTACACCTACGGCTTTCAAATAGCTACTCAGGCTTTTCTTTATCCGACTGGTGAAATATGGCAGGTTTAACAAATAGGCTGGATGTTTACAACATTTTATTTAAAGGAAAATTCTCAAAATAAGAAGCCTAGGTGAATCAGTCCACTGCTGTATCATTGCACCTTTAATGTGGGGGTCTCTGTGCCACAGCCTGAAGGGATACACCCCTCTAGTCAGCCCAGGAATCATTTCTACAGCTGTCTAGCTTCCTCAAAACACAAAATGCAAACATTGCCCTTGCTAATCTCTAGCCCTAACGGTAAACACGGAACGTTTCTTATTTCCCCACCACCACTTTCACATGGGCACCAACCAACAACAACGCAGTACAGAGACAAAGCGATGGGATTTTCCATCTGGAGCCGTAAACCCAAACAAAACAAGGCTGTTAAAAGCACATAACAGAAAGGGCTACCTCTTGGTGTCTCAAAGAGGATTAGCACTGAGCCGTCCCTGAAGTGGCAAAGATAAATGGGGCCTCTTGGCCAGCTGCTGGAAGCAGGACAGCTTCTAGCAAGCACCCTTACAGAGCTCTAGGTCATGCAGGTGCCTTTCCCTAATCATCGCTAGGAGAAACATGAAATAACACGGTGGTGCTGTTAATGCAGAGCCCCCTGAGCCCGGCAGTGCTAAGGGGGCTCCCCACAGCCCCCTCCCCTGCCTGCTGCTCCCCCCGCCTCCACTTCCCCACCCCTGCTCCTCCGAGGCCGCTTCTCCCCCAGGCCCAGCACCGTTAAACCCGGCAGCCGGGCCCGGCAGCTCCGTGGCTGCTAGAAAAAAAAATAAATAAACACTTTTATACCCTCCCTCGCCCCCAACACGGCCGGAGGTCACCGCAAGGACCCCGGGGGCTGCGGGAGGGAGGCGAGGGGAGGCCGGGCCAGGGGGATAGGGCTAGCCTGGAGGTGTTGGGAGGCCCGAGGGTGCCGAGGGGAGGCCCGGGGGTGCCGGGGTCCACCCGTGCCGCTTACCGGCCGCCAGCAGCGCCAGCAGCCCCAGCACCGGCGCCGCCATCGTCCCGCGCCCGTCTGCAATGCGGCGCCGCCGCCGCGCCCTATTTATAGGCTGCGCCGCGCATGCGCGCTCGGCGCCCCGCCCCCGTGCGCGCCCCCGCTCCTGCGCGTGCGCGAGGGGAGGGTCGCGCCCGGCGCCCCCTCCCCTCCTCTCTCCCTCCTCCTCGCTGGAGCCGCGCAGGCGCTGTGCGGCTCGGGGTGAGAGGGGCGCGAAATGGCGGCCGCGGGGCTACGTCACGGCCCGAATAAACGTTCCCAGTAAACGTCCCCGTCTTAATAAACGTCCCTGTCCTCGTAAACACCACGGCCCTAATAAACGTTAATTTTAATGACAATTATCAAAGCCTGAGCTGGCTTGATGCATCCCAGCCCCTTCCCCTGCACTGATGCAGCCCACTGAAAGAACAAATTGTAAAAATACAAAACGCAGAATGCTTTCCTGAACCTGTGCTGGGGGCTTCCCGTTGCGGGAGGAAGGGTCCCACTGAGCCCTGATTACCTCCCAGGGACGTTCCCCAGTCTCACTTTGACTCACAGAGCCTCAGTGCCTCACATCTGAAGCACTCACAATCTGCAAGGCTCACCCTTCCTCTTTCAGTTCGTTTTTCTTCGTTTCTTTCTGAAGATTCACAGATTCACAGATTCACAGATTTCTCTAGGTTGGAAGAGACCTCAAGATCATCGAGTCCAACCTCCGACCTAACACTAAGTACTCCACTAAACCATATCCCTAAGCTCTACATCTAAACGTCTTTTAAAGACCTCCAGGGATGGTGACTCCACCACCTCCCTGGGCAGCCCGTTCCAATGCTTAATAACCCTTTCGGTAAAGAAGTACTTCCTAACATCCAACCTAAAACTCTCCTGGCGCAACTTTAGCCCATTCCCCCTCGTCCTGTCACCAGGCACGTGGGAGAATAGACCAACCCCCACCTCTCTACAGCCTCCTTTCAGGTAACTGTAGAGAGCGATGAGGTCGCCCCTGAGCCTCCTCTTCTCCAGGCTGAACAAGCCCAGCTCCCTCAGCCGCTCCTCGTAAGACTTGTTCTCCAGACCCCTCACAAGCTTGGTCGCCCTTCTCTGGACTCGCTCGAGCACGTCCATGTCCTTCCTGTAGCGAGGGGCCCAAAACTGAACACAGTACTCGAGGTGCGGCCTCACCAGAGCCGAGTACAGGGGCACAATCACTTCCCTCGACCTGCTGGCAAGATGATGCGAGCAGGAGCATTGTACAGTCTTAAATGGCTCCTCCAAGACAGGTGCACACTCCTTTTACCTCACAAGGCCACCACAACTCAGGTCTCACCCAGTGTTTTACAGGACACAAAGATCACTCCATAGCTGGGCTTCATGCAAGTCCTGCCTTCATAGGACCAGCCAATCACAACTACATCTTTTCTTTTAATTAATCAACAGTTATTGCAAGTGCATGTGCAGATCTTCAAGATACTGCCCTTCAGACAAGTGCATACCCAGCATTACCGCGTTAGGTCCCTACCTACCTGTACATTTCTCAAAGACTAGACTTGTTGATAACATGTAAAGGTTTCTGTGCAGTTTAAAGGTTTGGGGGAAGTGGATCTGCTTTGTTTCATTTTGCATGTCTATATCCAAACAAGGCAAGACATACTTCTCTTATGAAGATCTTTTTAAAGTCCCAAGCCAAGCTAAGAAGCCACTGTGGGCAGCTGTTGGTTATCCTGTTCTTCTTTGTGAGCAGACACACCAAGAGTGCCCCACAGCTTCATCCAGAGCCTCCAAAGACCACAAGCAGCAGGACCAGGGACTCTTAGGTATTTCCTAACTAAATCCGATGGACAGAACCAACCAGACAGAAAGCCATCGTGAACAGCAATTTTGGCCAGAGCAAGCAAACAACCTTTACTCTGGTCCTAAAGCCACCTTGCATAGGCAGGGCCTGGCATGCCTCTCTTATCTCTTGTGTGCACAAAGTGTTGATAAGGCACCTTAACTTTCTAAGCCAACAGTCAGCTACTAGCTTGGGAACACACACACACACAAACAGCTTTGTGAAGAAGAATATTTAGAAGCGGGGTGGGGGTAAAATAAGACTGTTTGGAAAAGGAGAGCCATTTCAGCAGGCAGGGTGTCTCTGGTGCCACCCCCAATCCCTTGTCATGGCAGGCAACAAGACAGCCACTGCCAGCCAAGATCTGCCTAGAGCGCTGCCACTTCTAGTTGTTTGGAGACTTCTTTTTTTTTTAATTATTATTACAAAGCATATAATGATATCTAGCTATCACCTTCCTGATTGTCGCTATGACATATCTTTACTATTTCTGCGATATCTCCTAGTAGTTTTCTCACTTAAAATGGAATCACAAAAATTATATAGCATCAAGAGATCAAGCACTGGCCATTTGCCACTGATGATGGGACTGTCTGCAAGAGGGAAATCCCATAGCACAGCTCGTCCTACTGAGACCAGGTCCAGCTCACAGATACGAGGAGCCCACTGCATGGACAGAGACCTCACCCTGACAGCATCAACAACAGCTGTGCACCGTCTACCTACCACCTTCTGCTTCTGTGAGCTTCTGCTCAGATTTGGGGTTTCCCCGAAAGATAGGCCTTTCAGATAAGATGTCACATAAGGCTTCCCGGGAATGGCTGTGGCTTGTCCGCAGTCACAAACAACTGAGTCAGTGTGCTGTGGATGGGGGAGAAGGAGGCCTTTCTGACACCATCCTGGGCACCATGTCTGGCATCCACCGGGCTCTGCCATGAGCAGCTTCAACTCACTGACCTCCCCTCTCTAAGCCAGCTTTCTGCAAGCCTCAGAAATAGGACAAGACCTTTTCTTTTGGTTATTGAGCTTACTTTGACAGATAGCCAGTTGAGCAGATAGTGGGGCACTGCCTACGAGATGCAAGCATTTCTTCTCACAGGCTCTGAAGCCTCCTTGCAGTAGCCTGTGCAAATTTTTAAACCAGAACCACAGTTGTTTAAATACAGTTGTAGGCTGTTTGTCCAAGAACTTGTTTTCAGCCCCAGTTTGAGAGGCACAGAGAAAGTGAGTAGGAAGAGCTTTGGGCCGGGAAGCTGCTGGTAGCAGGGACTGTGCTGCAGCCCAGCCTGTGACTCATCTTCAGGGCTGCCTCCCCTACCAACTAGTCCAGCCGGGCTGGCACCATGGCCCGGCCGGCTCCAGAAAGCCTGATGCTCAGTTTTGTCATGCCTACGGCACACAAATTCCTTCCACGGGCTGCCTCGCCCTCCTCCTCCTCCTCACGCTGCTTTCCCCGTTTTGCATAAGCAGCACGCGCACACACGAGACATCTCTGTTTGGCAATCTCGGAGGCCAGCCAGAGGCCCCTGCAGGCTCTGCTTTTGCAGCCTGCCAGAGACAGCTCTGCAGGAGAAACTCTCTCCTTGCCAAAAATAAATTTAAAAAAAGGCATTTTCTGCAGCGGCCTGGCTTTCAGACCACTTTGCATTTCCACTCCGACTGCACCAAGCTGTCAGAGAGGAAGCAAAAGCAAGCCACAAATTACAGCCTGGCAGCCTTGGGAAGGGCCTTGAGCACATCTGAAGTTTGTTCCAGCCCAAGCAGAAGCAGCCTCCCAGTGACTCATCAACATCTCGCCGGGTCCCGGCTCGAGACGGGCTCCCCGCCGCACGCCAGATGCTCTGCCCCCATCCTCGCCACCGGCACAGTGCGGAGGAAAAACTCCAGCTCCGACTTGAAGGAGGAAGCACCAGGCCATTTTCCAGCTCATCTGGCCCACAGCGGGTCCCCACCTCCTGTCACTTTGTTCTGCTGCTCCTCGGGCTCCTCCACCTCCCTGCCACAGCAGAACAACCCTGCCCTGCAGAAGCAGATGGGTCTTTGCTGGATTAGTGACCCGAATCAGCCCAGGGCAGCAGAGCAGCATGCCATGAGCCGGCAGGGCCGTGGGAGGGAGGCAGAAGCAGCCCCACGCTCCTCTACGAGCCTCGCAGTCCCTTGCACCAGCACAAACAGCCCAGCCCGGGGGCTTAGACAGCAACAGAGCGACCCAGTCCTCTCCTCAGGCCGTTTTTGAGCCTGGATCCAGTTTGCTGTCTGAACGCTGGTGGCAGCACGGGGTGCAGGCAGCTGAGGACCATCCCCTTTTGGCAGCGCTCAGTTAGTGCTGCTGGCACAGCGGCCCTGCTCCTTCCCACGTTCAACAACTCAATTATCAAAAGGGGTCACATCAAGTGCACCGGATTTTCCGAGCAAAGCATAACATAGAAAGCCTCAAATCTCTGCAGAGAGTTCTCATTTCAGCATGTCCTTTGTCCTACCCCGTGCTTTTGATTATAGTTAAAAGTTGATTATTTCTTTTTATTGTTTCTCTAGCATTTTTGTAGTGCTTGCTGGGATTATACCATTCTTCCAAGGCAGGGCACATCCCATCACACTGCACTGCTATTTCGAACCAAATAGATCAGCCACAGAGTCGAGGGACAGCAGCCATAAATGCTTTGCCCTCGTGAACCAGGATTTCTGACCGGTGCTTGCAAGACCTGGAAGCACAACAGAGTCGATAGAAAAGCAGGTGATTCTTCATAAATACAGAGGAATCAATATTTCAGCATCACCTTGCAAAGCCCATGCTTCAAAGGAGTTGCATAAAAGCGCAAATTCCCATCTCTGCTCTCATTGTGTCATCTTTCCAGGGCTGTAAGCAGTAAGAATGCAGCCAGACAAACCTCTGCTACTGGTGTGCAACAGCCTTTGAAGGGGAAGCAGTTTTCTTTATATAAATGGAAAGGAGAATTAAGTCACGGGTTTGTTTGTAAACCCTACTTCCCCCCTCCACCGAACCAAACCAAACCACCAAACAAAAAATAGAACACCATGAGAAACATACATCGAGGTTACCCAGGAAGAAAATAAAATAAAAATTAATAATAGTGTTAAAAAAATTTATATCAGAAAGTAAAAGCTGGCCAAGGAAAAGAGGAGGGAGATTTTTGGACGCCTTGGTTCCCATTCACACTATTACAGAAGCAGCTCCCCAGGAAGCACTGCCCCTTTTCCTCCCTTTCCTCTGTAAGGATTTAAAGCAGGTGACTCCAGCTGCTTACTGGGAGCTAAGATCCCCTCCAATAAAATGAGCAGGCTTGATTTTGGGGGATTTCTTCAATAAAAGTGAGGGACAAACAGAAGAGTGCAGTTACCAAATCCTGCCCTGCCTCAGCCACATTGTGCTGTTGCACTGAAGCTCGCCACGGTTTGAGAGCAGCCAGCTCTTTGCAGTGTCAGCTATTCCACCAAAGAGCCACTTTTCAGAAGGTGCTTTTAATGCATCAACTCCATTAAAAATATATATATAAATAAATAAACTCTGAACCCTTTAAAAACCAGCCCAGCCCATTTCTAAGAGCTAACCCCTCTCAGAAAGGACACTGCTGCAAAAATAAGCTTTTAGCTCGAGTCCTCAAAGCTTAGGGGGAGAAAAAAGAGAAAATCACCCCGAGCATCCTGTTTGTGGCTCCCACATGCCCACACCAGCATGCAGGAGCAAACACCTGGCTTTTTGTATGCACCCCTGGGAGTATGCTGCTGAGTGGGGACACAGGGGGGACCCTGCCTGGGTCTTTATTCAGTGTAATTCTCGGTGTGGAGTGGAGGGAGAGGGCTTTCAGTGAGCTCTCGTGCAGAGTTACTTCCACGTGGCTTGGTCCTCAGTGAGCTGAGCTGAGCATTGCTTGGGTGCTATGGAGCAAAGCCTGATGTTCCCCTTTCCTGTGCTTTGGCTCCAGGCTAACGGGCAACGTATTCCTCATCTTCCACCTCCTCCTCCTCCTGCCCATCACCTTTGGGTGGTCTCAGCTCAACGCAGAACCAACAGCTCCAAAGGCCACTGCCCTGCTGCTCTGCTTTCCTTACTGCCAGCCAAAAAGGGGCAAAACCCACCTGCCAAAATAAAATAAATCAGGAAGCTTTTACAAAAGATGGGACCAAGTTCCTTTTATTTACTTTCTGCTTTGCAGGTTTGCCAGGATTACACGTGGAAGCTCTCAGGGCTTTTGCTGCAGCGCAGGCTGTTTCAATCCAGCCCTCTCACAGAACAAAGCAAATCTGCTTTGCCTCGGTTCAGCTGACACAGAAGTGATCGCACAGTCACGGGACGCCAGAAACCACAGCTTTAAGGAAAAGCCCCAAGTATTGTGGGCTTTGCAGAGAAACTAGGCGAGATGACAGGACAAAAAGCTACTGGGGCTTGTGTAAGGGACTTACACCCCGGTTTTATTCATCCAGCCTCTTGTGTTCGTGCTGAAACATGGGGAAACGCCGGAGCATCTCCTTGTGGCAAGCACAGGACGACGGGGATGCTTTACGGATTCCACAGCAGCGCAGTGACTAATGACACAATGCCAGCCGGTTTTCCGTGGTTATCACATTTTTCATGATTGTCACCTGATGGGCATCTCTGAGACTTGCTCATCACCCTCTCCCAGAACTGAACCACTCAATAACCACTTGTTTTAGCCCTCCCTTTGTAGGTCACGGAGCTGGGGGTCAGCGCCGCGCACCTGTGCAGACTCAGCTGCAGGCACAAAGTTGCTCAATCTACGCTCACCGTTCTGCTGAGCTTTGTTTGCCAGGGCAAACGTCAAAGGAGGAACAAACCCCCTCTTATCTTTCCCCGGGGAAGGGGGGAAGAGGCGGAGGAGTCCCAACCCTGGGCGCTGCAGCCCAGCCAGCCCCAGAACAAAAGCACGGCTGAGCCAGAGGAAAAGAGAAAAAAGAAAAGAAAAGAAAAAATGCTCCAAGCCACCACTTGTGCAAGGCCACAGAGTGACTCCTCAGGCACATGGCACCGGACGGAGGAAAGGAAACCGCCTCGCTTCCCCTTTCCTTTCACCAGGACCCTCGGCAGCTGCCCTTAAAACCCACCCCACAGCTGCTTCCCCTCCGGTTGGGTTTTCATGCTGGGCTGCAACTGCTCTCGCCGTGCTCCTGTAGTTGGACAAGGTTCAGAGCCACGCTCAGTCCTGGCTAACAGACCTGCAAATGAGAGCTAATTAACCCAGAGAGATATGGAAACTGTTTTTCCATTTTATTTTTTTAAAGAGGATTATCAGGTTTGAGCTGCTCCTATTTCACAAGAGAGCTTAGAAAGCAAACGGCTTTTGCTCCTGTTTGGTTTTCCGGCTGCTGCCTGGGGCAATCAGGAGATAGGAGGAATTTGAGTGATTTCTGACACAAGCCTCCAGATTTCCCCATCGCCTGCCCCGACCAGCCCGTTTGCAGACCGCCTTCTCTGCCTGCGAGACCTGTGGGGTTTGCACCTCTGGGATCTCCCACAGCTCCAGCCACAGGGCTTGGCTGGCCCTGTGGGTGCCCCGGTGGAGTCTCCAGGCACTGGTTCCCTCTTCTTTATCTGTCCCGGTGCTCCTTTCTTCAGAAAGGCCCTTCCCCATGGTGAGCAAAGCTTCAAAGGCCCTGGTGCCCTGATTGTGGGTTGAACAGCGAGGATTTGGTTATCTCAAAGTAGCCAAGGTTTCCAGGCGGAGGCGTTATCTTTGTGTACGACTACGGGGGATTGTCCGAAGGCACCCTCTGTCCTTCTGCAAACAGGGGCTGAGCTCCGGGAAGCATCAACCCCCACAAAAAAACCTGGCAGCCAAGCGAACCAGCGGCAGTCACGCGCCAGCTCAGATCCCTCTGCAGGCAGCTTGGCAATCCTGAGCCTGCAGGGTTTTTTGGGATAGGATGGCTGGACGCCTGTCTGATTAGGTTCCTGTGGGTCCTCAGCAATGATTGGAATTAAAACTTGCCCAAAGTGATGCTGGAGGGGGCTGCCCTGCTGCCTCGGCCCTGTTGCTTCTGTGTTTTCGGTTCCTAAATGCACGAGCCTCCATCTGGCTTTTTTCGAAGGGTGTATCAGCATGTTGCTCCTCCTGGGCGATGGTGAATGTCTGAGGGACCGGTCATTTATTTTCACTCACACCATCCTTTCATCATCTGCAAACTTTCTGAACAATTAGCATGTTTTCTTCATCATTAACAATGCAAAAATAAAAGAGAGAGAGATAGAGAGAGGCCTGCTACAGAAGCACCCAAAAACCTGAGATTGAGGAGTCACCCCTGGGGTTTTGTTGGCGCTGAGCACATTTAAGTAAAAGGTGTTGCTAGACACTCTGCAGTTCTCACTTCCTTCTTTCGGAGGGCACAAAATTGGACAAGTCATGTTTTTGCACACATTTCTACCCCTGCCAAGGCTCAGAGCAGACATAGCTGGTGCCCTCGGTGATCAGCCCCCTTTTTTGGGGTTTCCCTTTGTACACAGACTGGTCAGAAAGAAAAGCCCGCTATCGGTTCGGGTCCATCTCCCAGCATCAGGCAAAGGGAAGGAAAATTTTGTTCGGTTGATCCTAACCAGGCTTTCCCAGGTTGGGACTTGCCCCCATTCGTCTGTGCAGAGAGCAGGGGGACGTGGATTCACCCAGCGGAGGATGCTCCTGACCTTACAGAGGTGCACTTTTGGCACTGCAGTGCAGCTCCAGAGCCACTGGCACAGGCAGAAACGTGCTCGCAGGCTGCGTGCGATCCCCCTTTCACCTTTTCCTCTGCGCCAGAGACTCAGCAGGACAAAGCAGACAGCTCAGGGCTTCCCACCCCCTTGTTTCGAAGGAAATGGGAGTGCAAGGACGAGGCTGGGATGTGCCTGGCCCAGCTTGCAAACGACCTCTGGCAACTGCCGGCCAGAGGAATCACCGTCTTCTGCTTTTTCGGTTCCGATTTGGAGTTGGCACCCGCCCGCTTCCTCACGCTGAAAATAGGAGAAATTGGTTATCTGGAGGCCCATCGCCCCGCGGCTTGGTGGCCCTGCTGGGGGCGAGCACCCGCTGCGGGAAGGCCACCACGAAGGGGACGCAGAGCAGAGGATGGGGAGCAGCAGCCTGGGCTGGCCGGGCGTCCCCAGCACGAGGGGACATCACCCGGTGTCCCCGTCCCGAGCTTTGCCCTCCCACCGTCTCCCCTCTCGCAACATCCACGAGCATCGCTGCTTTAGGTCGGGAAAGCGCTCGCGATGAGCAACAGCTGAAAATAAAGGCACAAAGCCCGGGCTCGGCGACTTCCCCGCTTCACCCTGGGCGGTTTCGGGGGGAAGCAGAAGCGAAACGGGAACAGAAATCGCGGCGCGGGGCCGCGCGGGGGCGCAGCGGCAGCGGCACCGGGAGCGCGCCCGGCCCCGCCGCCGGCCGCGGGAGGGTTTTGGGGGGGGAGCCTGGGTCCTTGCGCCCCCCCTGGCGAGACAAAGCCGCCGGGAGCCGGGTGCAGCCCTGGGACAAAGGCAGGACAGCCCCCCCCCCTCCAGCCTGCCAGCCACATCCCGGCCCCCTGGGAAAGGAAACCCCGGAGGGAAGCAGCCGAGCGGCGGTGCCGGGAGGGCGGAGGGCGGAATGGGGCAGCCTCTGATCCGCAAGGCGAGCTGCCAGGCAGGCTCTGCCCCCGTTTTATGGAGCAAAGGCCAGCCCAGGCTTCCATCCGGCAGAGCAGGACATGGCCACCACCGCGCCCTCAGCTTGGGCCGGGGGCACAAAACGAGCCAGAAGAGTTTGATGCCATCGAGGGCCGGGATGCTTGGTGAGCCACCAGCAGAAGCCTTGGGAAGAGGAGCCCAGTGGTGCCATCACCGCTGCGGCAGGGCTGTCCTGCTCCGTGGCTTCATACACACACACGTCTGTGTTGGCACCCCTCCTGCTGCCAGCAAGGTGCTGTCCCACGCTCATCGCCTTCGTTAGCAGCAAGACACTAACAAGCTACACGGGCCATCACATGCAAACACTGATAAAACTTGTGTTTCTGCATAACACCACGGGAAAACTATGCTGGGAATGCACAAGAGGATGAAATATCTTATGGGGACTGATTTTTTGGCTCTGTCTTCAGATGTCTTTTGGCTCTTCACTGTGGAGCTCGGAGGGGACGTACAAATTTCCACGCATAAGCCAGAGCTGCTGGTCCCGTACACCTGGATATTATAGCCCACACTGCGGGGACAGGGACAGCCCGTGCACACCGAGGGGGAGCTGCTGGTCCCCTCCTGATGGCCACGGTGGCCAGCACTTCCCCAAAGGGCCACGCTCACCAGGACACTTGTGCGCATTGCATCGCCTGCCTGGCACAGGGGGACCATCAGGTGCCGCAAAGCTACCTGCCGACCCTACATGGGGACCAACACGGGGTCTTGGGGTGACCGATGCGGGATCTTAGGGTGACCAATGCAAGGTCTTGGGGTGACCAACACGGGGTCTTGGGGTGCACTGAGGGGGGCAATACCAAAAGGAAGAAGGTGGTCGTGGAGGTGGGGGAGCGAGAAGCAGCCGGCGAGAGCCACGGAGAGGGAGCATCGGGGGGGGGGGGGTGGCACAGAGAGAAACTTTTCCCCCGAGCTCCCCGTTCCTCAGCACGGTGCAGGATCTGGCCCTGGCACTGCGGGATGATGGCCTGGGGCCCCAGCCCCGCCCCAGCCCTGCTCCCCCCTCCGGCACCCCGGGAGGAAGGCAAGAAGGAGGGAGGGAGGGAAGGAGGGAGGGAAAAGAGAGGGAGGGAGGATGACAGCGCCGTGAAGAAAAGCAGGGGACCCGCCGCCCTCCCCGCTCCCGCACGGCAGGACCGGGCCCACGGGGGTAGGTGAGGGTGGCGCTGGGGGACACTTGGCCGGGGGGGGGGGGTCCCTGGGGGTCCCGGCACCCAGCAGGGGCATCCGGGGCTGGGTCCAGTGGGGGGCTCGGACGGGGAGTTGTGGGAAGTTGGGGGAAGGGGAAAGGGAAAAGAGGGGGGAAGGCACGTTCCTGGGACCAGTGGGGTTGGGGGGCTCCGTGGCCGCCCCCCACAGCCCCTCGGAGGCGGCTCCAGGGCTCCGCCACTGCCGCCTTTGTGCTGCCTCCGGCCGCGCCTTTGTCTGCGGGCAGGGAGCCCCCGCCGGGCCTGGGGTGTCCCCGGGACCCCCGCCCAAGAAGCTCCTTCGGCAGCTCGGGGGGACGGCAACAAATAAAAAAATATATATATATTTATAGAGAGAGAGATGGATGCATCCGGAAGAAGGCAAAGCCGGGGTGAGCCGCTCCTGGCCGGGAAGCAGCGGGGCGGCGCGGGGGGAACTTTTCCTGCAGCGATCCCGGAGTTGCATCATCCGGCCCCATGGGCAGCGCTGGCAAGTTGGTGGCAGGGGGCTGCTGGGGGGCTGTGGGCACTGGCCAGGTGGCCACAGGGGCCGCTGGGGTCGTGTGGCCAGTGGTCTTGGGGTCTGGTGGCCGGACCCCATCTCGGCACCGTTGGCAGCCCCGAGCTCGGCCTGAGCCCGCAGCATCCCCCTGCTGCTCGCCAGCCCCTCGCCAGCTGCAGGTGGTGCCGAAAAACCCGGCTGCTGGCTGCGGCTGCCAGCGAGTTTGGTTTGAGTTTGGGTAATTTGGGGTAGGAGTTTGTTTCGAGTTGGGTTATTTTTGCGTAGCTGGGCACCGCTCGCTGCTGGGCCAGGTGAAACCCCGAGTGTGCCGCAGCTGCGGGGGTGCTGGGTTCGGCCGGGGTGCTGAGCGTGGCTGGGAGCAGACAGCTCTCCTCGGGCACCAGCCGAGGCCGGGGGGGGAAAACTCACCCCATTCTGGCCACAAATTTGGGCTGGTGGCACCAACTTGCTCCTCTGATGGGCACCTCGCTGGCCCCGGTTTGGCTGAGGCTTGGTGGCTATTCTGGGCAACTTTATAAACAGCGTAGGAATTGACTTTTTTTTTCTCTCTCTCTCCTATTTTAACTTGAATTACACGTGTTGTTTTTGAGAAAAAAAAAAAAAAGTACCTCTGAGCGAAAAACACCGGAGGGAGCAGCCGGTGGCCAAAGCGAAGCGGTGCCACGCTCCATCGCCTCCATCCCGCTGCCTCCTCCCCTGGCTCGGGGGGACAGGAGCCGGCTGGGGGGGCGAGCTGCTGGACCTGGAGGAAAGGCAGGGGCGGGAGCACAACCCCTCCGAGGCGAAAGCGAGTGGGGAAACCATCGGGTTTCCCAGCCTCGGGAGGGGAAGTAGTTGGTAAATACAGAGGGAGCCAGTTTGTTGTGATAATTTTTTTTTCTGCACGGGTTGCAGACAAAGAGCAGATCAGCCCGCACGCCTGCTCTCTTTGTTGTTCCAGCCAAGGCTTTTGCTGGGTCCTTTTCCCAACCTGGTGGAGCAAAGTGCTCCAGAGGGGTCCCGGGCACCGGCTGCGAGCCAACGCTTTGCCTACCGGCTCTGGGAACTCATCCTCAGCCCGTTGAGTCACCGGAGGAAAATGTGACTTCACCCAGTCACACCTCCGGCTGCTTTTCCCCGCGAGCCCACAAACGCCTTTCCTGCCCTGGATGCCGTCTCCCGGCCGGAGGAGGGATGGGGAAGGGCTGGCCCCGTGCATCGCCCCTCGCCCGCTGCATGGTGCTCGGAAAAATCACGCTGAAATGAAAAGCTCTTTGGGTTTGGGAAGAGCCGGGTCCCTGCAGCCGCGTCCCAGCTCTCCCGTGCACAGAGCCCCTCTGTTCCCCGCACAAAGAGCCGCTTGTGGCCCTCCTCCTGCCCCGGCCGGGCTGCGCCGTGCGGTCCCCAGCGAGGAAGAGCTCGAGGACGCCGAGCAGCCCCCGGCCACCTCGCCGGGTCACTGCGTCCCCTTCCTTGATGCTCTCAAACCACCAAAGCCCCAGGACGTGCGGGGCTCGGCGTGCTTTCTGCCCGCCCCTTGTGCCTCTCCGGCCCCACGGCTGAGCCCTGCGAGGGTTCAGGGACCCAGCGGCTCGTCCGTTTGCAGCCGCTCCTGTATTTAATGAATTACACCCACCCTGGGCCTGCAAATCTGGGGTTTTGCTGGAAATCGCTCTCTGTACAGTCCCCATGAATAATTTCTGGTCTGTGGTCATTTGTGGTTTGTCCGCTGTGGGCATTAGAGAGGGGGAAATCCTGGGCTGGCTGTGCCCAGGGCGCTTGGCAGCGCTCAGAGCGCCGGCGCTGACCCTTGGAGCCGCCTTCCCAGCGCTCACGATTACAAATCTGAAACTCATTCCCCTGGCAGCCTCCCTGGGAGCAGCCAGCACCCTCTGCCAGGGTCTGTATAATTAATTCCCCCTCTGGGCTGCTGAAATACTCCGCCCCCTGTCATTGCACGGGCACCCGGAGCTTCACGGGGCAATGGGAAGGCTTTGGGCAGCAGCGGGCGCGCGGTGCTCCGGAGGCGGGCGCTTTGGCAGGGCAGCAGGCACCAGGAGCACGAAAGGCAGGGGTTTACACGCACGGCATGTGATGGAGAGTCAGGCCACGTGAGGCCCTCCGCCTTCGTCCGGTTCCTGGAAACCCCCCGGCTTTCGCTTTGAGACCCACGGGAAGACAGAAGCCGCGCGCCCCGAGCACGTCACAGTAGGAAGCCGCCTGGCTCCCCAAAAAGTACCTTTGCCCCCTGCCCTGAGCGCCCGGCCCAGCGAGGCCCCCTGCCCAGGGGGGGATTTTTGGCCGGCAGCACGCAGGCAGCTGGCAGGGATTGGGTTTCGGCGCTGCTGGGAGGAGGAGGAGGTGCGGGAAGGGGTCTCCTCTGGCAGATTTATTTCGGGAGCAGGGAGAGCGGCGCTGTCAGCAGCTGCTGGGCGCGGGGTGGAAGCGATAATAGGAGCCCCCCCTCCGCCCCCGCCACGGGTTTTTACAGCACAGGGTGTTTGCCGAGCTCTTGCTCGCACAGCACAGGGGAATTGCCTTCAGGCCCTCGGCATGGGCTCTCCAGACGTAGAGGTTGCCAGAGAGAGCAGCGAGTGCAGGGGAAGGCCCTGATGTGTCCCCTCCTTGCCCCCGCAGGCCAGGGCCACCTGGAGGGGGATGCTGAGGAGCAGAGGATGCCCAGCAGATAGCGCAGGGCACCGGCAGCCCAGCCGGGGGCTCCCCTGAGGACAGGAGGGACGTTCAGAGGACGCAGAAGCCCCGGCTTCCCAGCTCTCCCTCCCCATGGAGAGGAGATCCTCCTTGCCCCAGGATCTCCGGGAGGTGCTGCACTGCCTGAAGATGAGGAGCAAGTACGCCGTGCTGCTGGTGTTCGTCGTGGGTCTGGTCATCATCGAGAAGGAGAACAACTTCATCTCCAGGTAGGAAGCATGGGACCCCCTGCTTTTAGCCCTCTGTCCACCCGCCCTGCGTGCTTGGCGACCCCAGGTCCTGCAGGGAGAAGCGCAAGGGGGGTCCCCAAAACCTCTAGGGGGATGGAGGGGTGGCCTCAGCCCCAGGCTCTGCTCGCTCTCCCGCAGGGTGTCGGACAAGCTGAAGCAGTCCCCGCAGGCACTGGCGGAGGCCAACGACACGGAGGCCAGCCCAATGCCGGCCGAAAACGGGTCCCTGGCCTCACTGCGCCAGCTGGATGCCGCCTTCTCGCAGCTGAGGATGCGGCTGCGCAACGTCACCCTGCAGCTGGCCGGGGGGCTGGCGACGGCAGGGACGGTGCCCCCGGAGCCGCGGCGGCACGTCCTGCTGATGGCCACCACCCGCACCGGCTCCTCCTTCGTCGGGGAGTTCTTCAACCAGCAGGGCAACATCTTCTACCTCTTCGAGCCACTGTGGCACATCGAGAGGACGGTCACCTTCGAGCCGGGTGGCGCCAATGCGGTGGGGTCGGCCTTGGTGTACCGTGACGTCCTGCAGCAGCTCTTCCTCTGCGACCTCTACATCCTGGAGAGCTTCATCTCCCCGGCGCCCGAGGAGCACCTGACACCCTTCATGTTCCGGCGGGGCTCCAGCCGCTCGCTGTGCGAGGAGCCCGTCTGCACGCCGGCCGTCAAGAAGGTCTTCGAGAAGTACCACTGCAAGAACCGCCGCTGCGGCCCCCTCAACGTCACGCTGGCGGCCGAGGCGTGCCGGCGCAAGCAGCACGTGGCCCTGAAGACGGTGCGCATCCGGCAGCTGGAGTTCCTGCAGCCGCTGGCGGAGGACCCGCGGCTGGACCTGCGCGTCATCCAGCTGGTGCGGGACCCCCGCGCCGTGCTGGCCTCCCGCATGGTGGCCTTCTCGGGCAAGTACGAGACCTGGAAGAAGTGGGCGGCCGAAGGGGCGGCCCCGCTGCAGGAGGATGAGGTGCAGAGGCTGCGGGGCAACTGCGAGAGCATCCGTCTGTCGGCCGAGCTGGGGCTGCGGCGGCCGGGCTGGCTGCGGGGCCGCTACATGCTGGTGCGCTACGAGGACGTGGCGCGGGCGCCGCTGCGCAAGGCGGAGGAGATGTACCGCTTCGCCGGCATCCGCCCCACGCCCCAGGTGGAGGAGTGGATCCGCGCCAACACGCAGGCGCCCCGCGACGGCAGCGGCATCTACTCCACGCAGAAGAACTCCTCGGAGCAGTTCGAGAAGTGGCGCTTCAGCATCCCCTTCAAGCTGGCGCAGGTGGTGCAGGACGCCTGCGCCCCGGCCATGCGCCTCTTCGGCTACAAGCTGGCCGGCAGCCCCGAGGCACTGACGAACCGCTCGCTCAGCCTGCTGGAGGAGGGACCCCCCTCCTGGGTCACGTAACGCCAGGGGGGAACCGGAGCTGGGGACCGGAGCATCCCGGCGACGCCGAGCCCCGGGGCCGCGTCGCGTCCACACCGATGGGTTCCTCGGGAGGGGCAGCGGGGGTGCTCCGGCATCAGCTCCGCTCCCCGTGGAAGGGGGAAGGATGCGACCCTGAGACAGAAAAGCTGAGCACAAGGGATAACCCTGGGGCCAGCGGCAAAACCTGACCCATGCACCAGCTTAAATGGCACCAGCTCCTTTCTGTAAGGAGCCACTGAGCCGGGGAACCGGAGGACGCAGCCGGGGACCCACAGCCCCCATGCGGGGGTGACTTTCTGGGAGGTTTGTGCAGCCTGGGTGCTTGCCAAAACCACGCTACGCCCTCCGAATGCCGCTGTCGCAGTCAGGGAGCACTCCTGGATGGGATTCAACATGGAAAGCAGCACTGCTGCCCCGCGGCCGCGCGTGATGTGGTGCCCAAAGTGGCGCCACCCCAAGCACCAGCGGCACAGCGTGCCAGCACCAGCAGGGACCCGAACCCCAAAGGCCTTACTGGTTTAGTGCCTTCACGCCAGCACAGACTGGGAACTGCCCGCAGAGCCCCAGCCAGCAGCAAGATGAGGTGGCTTCTCGGGTTTGTGCTCTTCAGTGTTGGTTCGGGGGGGTGTCTGTTTATTTTTAAGTTTGTTTTCTTCCTTTTTCTCTGTGTACCAGGGTTGCAGGGCAAATCTATTTATTTATTATGTGAAAAAGAGGGGGAGGTACACCAGGGGTCAGAGCTAAGCCCAAAAAATCAGACCAGCACAATGTGCTGCAGAGAAACAGGGACACCTACAGCGGAGGCAGGGGGATTGTGGCCCATGGGAGAACCAAACTGGGGATGCAGCTCCCCAAAAAACCCTGGCCACAGCAAGGCAGGGATGCTGCCATCAGCAAGCACTGGCCTCAACCTCGCACCGGGGCGAGGACACTCACTGGTGCCTGCTGCTTGCCCTGGAGCAGCTGAACCTCGTCACCTGCTGGAAGCTGTTTCACTTGACTTAATTAAAAATTAAAAAAAAAATGATAATACAAAGGAGCAGATTCCAAAGCATCTCCTGTCTTGTTGGTGTTCATCCCCTCCAGTCCCCCACCCCATAAATGTGGCCCATAAGCCACAGGCAGGATTTGGAGAGCCCATCGCTCCTCCAGGAGACTTGGCAGCTGCCGAGGACCTTTGGGGGACAAAGCGAGGGGCCCCCGCCGCTGTCCCCGAGCCCAGCACGGCCACCCGCAGCTCGCTGAGGCCACCAGCCCCCTTAGACAAAAGCAAAAATAAATAAGCAAAACTCAGCCGCCGCCGGCTCGGCTCTATTCCTGCCGGCACAGAGCGCTGGGACCGCCCGGGCTCCGGCAGCAAGCCGCGGCTCGGCGAGCTCACAAAAGCTGCGTTTTTTGACCCAAAGTGGAGAACAGAGGCGGCATTGAGGAGCGCGGGGAGCAGCCATGCCAGAGCCGTCGGCAGCCATCCTCCTGCAGCAGCCGGGGTTTTTCCTTTTCCTCCTTTTGCTCCGCTTGCATCTGGCCTCAATATGTGATGGAGCCGGGGTGCTGGATGCTGAAGGGCTCAGGAAAGGAGGCAAAAGTGGGGTTTGTGCCGAGCAGTGCATGAAAAAAGCTGATGTGGATGGGTTGGATGGGTCTCCTCACTCGCCCTGTGCATGGAGAAGCAGCCTCGGCTCCCCCGTGAGCAGGGTTTTGTTTGGGAGCCTCCTGCTGGGCAAGCAACGGGTGGCCGGGCTCAGCTGTACGCCGGGATGGAAACGGCTGCGGTGCAAAAACAGGGGGGGGAAACCTTGTCCCCATGGATGGACGGGTCCTATCCTGCACCCCGGGGTGGGAAAGCAGACAGGCAGCCCAGTTTCTGCTCTGGAGGGGCAGATGCTGGAGGAGCTGAACCTTAAACTCCTGGGAGCATACAGCAGGGGAAGGCTGGAGGCTGGAACAAGGTCTTTTCTGTGTAAGAGTACCCATTGCTTTGGCCCAGGCTTGTGCAAAGCAAATAAATGGCTCAAATTAAATGGGGCTTCGCAAAACGGGGGGGGCAGACGCATCCCTGGCTGGCAGCCCTGGGAACAGGGCTTCAGAGGGTGACGAACGGCGGCGTCCCCATCCCCATCCCTCCCTGTTGGGCAGGGAGGGACAAAGCCAGGCCTAGGAGGGACAGGCAGAGCAGCCAGGGGAAATACAGGGAGAGCAGCCGGGGCAGGGGGAGCCGTGCTGATTTAAGGCGGAGGGGAGGGCTCCGAGCCCCTCTCACCTGCGTCACCGCACTGCCTGCACGGCCGCAGCCCGCGCTGGCTGCAGCCTGTAATTTCCAGCTGAGCAGGAGCATTTCTTCCTGGACATCCTCCAGCTTCCACTCAGAAGTGTCACAGGACAGAAAGGAAACGTGCCCCCAGCCCGTGCGGATCGCTGCAGTGGCTAATTGCTCTCGTTAGGGGCACGTAGCCATGGCTCCCACACAGAACTGGGGCTCGGCAGTGCCAGGCACACGGCTCCACCCGAGGCCAAAGCAGCCACAAGTTGACACACAAAGTGCCTGTGTCACCTCCCCACAGCCCCAGGCTGTGCTGAGGTCTCCTCCCAGCACACCCAGTTGGCTGCAAGAGCTTTAACTGGCCCCTAACTGGGGGACCACATGCAAGGACAGTGATGGTGCCCAGCAGCCCCCAGGCTGAGACGCCACAGGTGCAGTGGGGTGCACCTCCTGCTCCCCTTGGCCCCACCCGGCCTTGCTCTGGTCCTTCTCCATACCATTAAGGACACGGATTTTGGGGAAAAAGGACGCGTTTTCAGCCTGAGGACCTACCTGCAGGTCCTGCTCCACTCACACGGGCCATGCCAGAGGACTGCATCCACACCAACACCAAAAATCCCTCCCTGGGAAGGACCCAAGCTTTATGAAATAAAACAGCTCCCAAAAGGCTCAGGCTCACCCCAAACCAAACAACCCTCTTTATTTCATGCCCTAGAGCTGCTCCCTCCCCTTTATAACCTGCCCTAAACAGGTCAGTGCCTGCAGCTGTGCTGCGTCCCAGTGCTGGCTCAGGCCCCCATAGAGCCAGCCGCAGCTGTCCTTTGGGGAAAATGGGGGAAAATTGGCAATTAGTGTCACCAGAGGGAGACTGTCTGCAGGTAGCCCAGTGAGGGGACACGTGCTGGAGGACAGGGCCACCAGCCGAAGCCTGGAAATTAATTTTAAAAAGCCATTTTCCAGCTGGGCACAAGGTTTATCTCGAACATAAGAAGCCCCTGCTGCCCTGCCGGCCCTCCTAACCCCCCGTCCCCTTCTCCTCTCCTGCTCCAGCTCGAGTTAATGGGATTGGGCTTGCTAATCCCCCAGTACTACTGGAGGGGATTTCTGCACCGGGACCAGGAGCAAACCTATGGCCAAGCCACCGTGTGCCCCATCCACCCTGCTGCCTTCTGCCCGGGCCCAGCCTTGCCCATGGTGGGCTCGGCACGGTCCCCGCGGTCAGGGCGAGGGGCCGGGGGCTGCAGCAGACATGGACAGGTCGGAATTAAATGACAGCCTTGTTTTCTGTTGTGTTTTTTTTTTTTTTTTTTTTAAGAGGCTGCATGCCTGACCAGACCGCATTTCTTGGTCCGCATCCCATATTTATCCTGTAATTACACCTTCAGACAAAGGCTGCCTGTCTGTGAGGGCGATTTTTTTAAGGACACAGTTTTATTACACGTTGTGCTTTCACTGCCATGAAATCCTGGGGAGGGGGAAGAAAACGCCCCGCGATTCGGGGGTGAAAGCTGTTCTTTCTTGAAACCCAGACCTCTCCCTTCCCATTCCTGAGGAAAACCCGACCACAGACACACATCCTGCTTCTCCAGCACCCCGCGAGGAATAACGCCACCAAAAACAGCACCGGTTTTGTCCCATACGAGAAAGATGTCACCCAAGTGCTGAGCCTCGTGTTCTGTGCTGCAGGACCAGCGAGGTCCCATAAAAATCCCATAAAAAACGTCCTGGGTAAGGCTGGTTGAGCTCTTTGCACCTGCTTGGATCACAGCACCACAAGTGATGAATTCCCACAAGCCAGCGTTTTGCTTAAATTAACACCCACCGCAACTTTGGCTCTAGAGGGCCGGTGAAGATGTGCACTGCACGAAAACCAAAGGCATTTGGTGGAGTTTTTGGAGCAGGGTTTCCTCCAAGAGAGGAGCTTCACCACCAGGAACAGGGGGAAGTTTTGTGACCCCAGCTCCCCACAGCTGCTCGTGCAATACAAAGCCCAGCTGAAATGCAGAGAGCCATGAGCTTTGCCTTTTTTTTTTTTACCTGAATCCCTTTTTTTTCCACATGGGATCTGCCTGTAAATGCATGCGGATATTTTGCCCAGCCTGACCGACACAAGGTGGCCTTGGTGCCGAGGGCTGTGGTCGGCGGCCAGCAGCAGGGCTTCTCCAGCTGATGTCACCGAGGAACTGGAAATAAAAAAATGAGCGTGGTTGGAGAGGGAATAAATAAAGCAGAGCCTTGTTGACTCTCGTTGAAAGCAAATTTTATTTATAAGGTAAAAAACAGACCGTGTTGACGTTTAAGAGCAGCCGGGAACTGGCCTGAATTGTTTTTTCCAGGCAATCCTTTGCCCTGGGTTAACCCAATTTCACCCCGGGTGGTGGCAGAGACCCCTGCGGCACACGGGAATGACCAGAGCTCGCTAAGAGCAGTCCTTAAGTCCTGAACCACCTGTTTTCCACCAGGGAGAGGTCTTCCCCGGTTTCCCAGCAGAGACGTCGGTGAGGGGACAGATGGGACCTGAGCATCCTGAGCTCTTCCCAGAGGGAACAGTCCCACACTCGGAGGGACTTGAACCAAACCTGATTGGGGGAGGACACCGAGACAGGCCTGGCCGAAAGCAATCCCTCCATAACGTCTCGGGAAATGCCGGCACCTTTCCAGGAAAGCACCTCTCACCCCTGCGCCTGCTTTCAGAGCAGGACGGGGGGACTGTGAACATGCAGAGGAGGGCAGGAGGCAGCCCCCCAGCCCACAAGATGTGATGCTAAACTCACCGCTTCTGGGGCATCCCAGAGGTGGGACAAGCATCCCCTGGAGCCCCTTCCCTATGCTCTATTCCCTTACAAACAAGGGAGACAAACCCTCTTTGAAGCTAGCCAGCTCTTTCTGCAGCCATCTGCTTGCAGACGGCCGGATAAATGCTGTCAAACACCACGTTTGCCAACGCTGAGCACACACCTCTGTGCAGAGAGCTCCCCGCGACCACACTGCCTTGAGCAGTCAGACTTTTTTCCCCGTTTGCTTGGGGCTCGATGTGAGGTTTCCCGAGCTGGTCACAAAGGCCCCTTTTACCTCCACTGTTTGCTCTGGGTCCTGTTTGTGCCGCTGGCCTTGTCTTTCTTGTTGGTGCATCTCCAGCTCACCGCCTTAGAAGTTTTTCCCCTTGTTTTTCAACGGTGGCCCTGACCTTCTGGTATTAAACTGGATTCTCATGATCACCCCATCTGCCCGGGAGCAGAAACCTCACTGGGATGTGGAGCTGCCCCTGCCACCGGCTTTGGCTCGACCTGAAGGCACACAGAGGAAAAACAAACCCACCCGGGGCCATGCCTGGGGATGTTTTGCCTTTGTCTTGGAGGCAGGTTTAGGAGATTTGCGTTGTGGCCAGCAGAGATAGGGCAGGAACAGTGACTGCTTTGTGGCAGGTCCGGTGCAAATATCCCTAATTAAGGTTTTTGGCACCCTCCATGCTTGCAGGGCCTTTGTCAGCCTCCCTGCGATGGAGGACACCCAGCACGTCCCCATCCCACGCCGAGCTGGCTGCACCCTCTGGCGGCCACACTGCCTCCCTTGCAGCATCCTACCAGGACGCCCTGAAAATGCTGCTCCACCCCAAAGCGTGGGCACGATTTGGGATTTTCTGCCTCTTGGCTACCTACAGTCAACGGGCAGAACCAGCCCTCAGGGAGCGAGCTCAGCTCGGGGCCCACCTCCCCGTTTTTCCTGAAAAAATGCAAATTCCTTCCTCCATCCCCACGGGTGAGGTTTGGGGGGAGTGCTCCAGACCTCGATATGGGGCTGGTGGGTGCTGCAGGAGGAACGAGGAGCAGAGGCGGCCTCCAAACCCTCACATCAAGCGCGGGGCAGCTCTGCCAGCAGTGTGCACGGGAGCTATAATTACCACGGGGCCGGCCGGCTATATTTATCCGCAATGCCGCACGAGCCAAAAGTCTTCGGGGGAGATTTCTGAGGTCTGGGCGTCCTTTTCACTGCAAACCTCTTCTTCAGCCCGAAGGGAAAACCATTTAAAACATGCTTGTAGCCCAAGGAGCTCGAGGTCTGCAGGTGGGGCCTGGAGCTCGCAAAACACTGCTGCAGCCGGAGCTGCAGGGATGCGTGGCTCAGCACAGCTTGGCACGGCTCGGCTCGGCACAGCTCAGCACAGCTCGGCATGGCTCCGAACAGCTCGGCATGGCTCAGCACGGCTTGGCATGGCTCCGAACAGCTCGGCATGGCTCCGAACAGCTCGGCATGGCTCCGAACAGCTCGGCATGGCTCAGCACGGCTTGGCATGGCTCGGAACAGCTCGGCATGGCTCAGCACGGCTCGGCACGCCCCGCGGGGTGCTGTGCTGAGTCAGGGGGCGGGTAAGAGGCGGGCCAGCCCCAGCAGCGCTGCGCTGGAGCCTTCCTCACCCCGAAGAGGAGCGTCAAGCGGCCCCGTGCCGAGCCCCCGCCATGGGCTCCCGGCTGTCGGTGGATGACTCCGTGCGCGTCGTCATCGTCGGCGGTGGCTTCGGGGGCACGGCGGCCGCCAGCCAGCTGAAGGCCTGGGCCGTCCCCTTCGTGCTGGTGGATATGAGAGATGCTTTCCATCACAACGTCGCTGCCCTGCGGGCCTCCGTGGAGAGCGGTAAGAGGCGAGCAGCGTGAGTGCCGTGGGCCTGCTGCCTCGCGGCCAGCTCCTGTATCGCACCTCGGGGCCCTGAGGGGAATAACGAGGAGCAGGACAACGGAGGGGCCTCCCCTGCCCCTGCCGTGCTGAAATGTTTGACGTTTTCCACCTGGAAAACAAACACTTGGCTCTGGGAGGTCCCATGTACCGTCTGTGTTAAGCTAATCCCATGGCTCACAGGAAAAATGAGGCATAATTATCCAGATGCTCTTTTTTTATTTTTCTTCAAGAACTTAAAAGTTCGCTGAAGTGAAACTCTCGGTGGATGGAAGGAGCAAACGGGTGGCACGTGTGAAATGCTGCCTCGCTCAGCAGTGAGGGCACACGGGACAAAGTTCAGTCAGGGACAGGCTCGGCCTTCTCTGGGGCACCCGGCTCACCCCACCTCTCCAGGAGCTGGGGATTTAGGGGGGAAATTCAGCTTTCAGGGCTAGGAACAATCGTCAGAATGATGCCAAAACCTTGTGGGGTTTGTTAAACCTCCACACGGAGGAAGATCTCTTTCTTACCATCTCCCCCTACCACAGGATTTGCCAGGAAGACTTTCATCTCCTACTCCGTCACCTTCGGCGACAGCTTCCGACAAGGCCAGGTTGTCGGCATAGACCCCGCGAGGCAGCTGGTCCTGCTCAGCGATGGTGAGGTGGGTGGTGCAAGAACTCGTCACCAGAAAGCTGGCAGCCCTTTGGGATCGCCTGCTGACGCTGAACATCAGGCTGCAGCAGGGTGTGCTGCGAGCCTCTCCTCCTCGGGTTTTCTTCGGCTGGGTTTTGGCTGCAGGAAGGCAGTACCCCAAACCCACACCAGCTTGGGTTTGGTTGTAGAAGGAACTTGGAAATAAGGCTGCAGGCAGCTCTTTGTGTTTGGGGTCCTCTGGCAGGGGAGGGAGCAGGATGAGCAGGATCATGGGGCGCCTGGTCACAGAAAATGTGCCTGGGAATGGGAACGGGAGCGTGACCCTGCCAAAGGAGGGAGGGTGCGCACATCACCGCACGTCTGCGTGCTCTGGGCAGAATTGTGCCCTGGGAAAAACAAACTAGACCTTGCCCCCGGAGTCAGATGAGCTGGGAATGCTGCTCGGCTGGGCCCTGACCCATGCGCTGCCCCCCGCTCAGAGGGCAGAACGCTGATCTGATCGCCCCTCGGCCTGGCTGAAATACCTGACCCCAAACAACGGCCTAGATCTGTGCTGCAATAGGGGCGTGCCGCTAATACTCCATCCCACCTGGTGCTCAGATAAGCTTTTGTTCTCAGGGCTGGATTTAGAGCTCAATTAACCCTGGAGCTCAGATCCTTATCTAACCACAGGAATAAACACAGGGAAGGAGCTCCAGGAACTCCTCTCAGCCCGAGCATCTCACCTCTGTTTGGAAGAGGGTGAAGGTGGGAGGTCAGTCTGTTATTTGTGTCCCTCCGGACTCCAAACTCAGAGCTCCAGCTGATCTCTGGAGCCCTCTGTGATGGCAGCTTCAGCGACTGACGCAAATACCAGGCTATTGCCTGTAAGCTTGTGGTAGTTCAGACTCCCTTTTTAAAAGTCTAACATCCCGTTCCACCTTCTGCCCTCCCAGGAGCTTCACTACTCCCATCTCATTCTTGCAACAGGCAGCAATGGGCCGTTCCCTGGGAAGTTCAACAAAGTCATCGACATGGAAAGCGCCATCCAGACCTATGAAGACATGGTTAAGGAGGTGAGGAATCAACTTATTTCCCAGGAAGCCTTCCCTGCCTTAGTTCAGCTCGCGCCACCATGGGTAGCTGGAGCTATCTGTGTCTGAGAAGGAGACCACAATGCCTGGAGGGGTAGGACAAGCAGCATGAGCTAGCTCGTTTGGTGTTCTGCACGCCCCGGGGGAAGCACTATCTGCACAAGGGGAGACCTGAAAAGCGCAACAGTATTACAGTATAGACAGGGAGGGTACATGGGGTTCTCATTTTTGTTTCTTCCTAACAAACTAGGTGTTTTACTGGTGTTAGGCTGACGCCATACATCAGAAGGGTCTGCTTGCAGAGTGGCTGAAGGTACCTGGCTTCCTGCACAAAACCTTTCTCTCATAACATCGGTTTCTTCTTTACTTCAAGATTGAGAAAGCTGAGCGCATCCTGGTAGTGGGAGGTGGAGCTGCCGGCGTCGAGATGGCTGCAGAGATCAAAACAGAGTACCCAGCCAAAGAGGTAGCAGCACATTAGTTACATTAACTTGTTTTTGAGACTGTTCTTTGTTGGGCCTGCTGGAGGTATTGGAGATCACTGCAAATCAGGAGCTTCAAATGCAATGCCAACCTTCCTCCCCACTGCCTCCTCTTCTGGGAGCACCCTTATAGCCTGTCACCAGCAATTTTTGACACTAGATGCCCTTCACCAAGCTCACTCTCTTTGGGCATTTTAGTGGGACAGAAGGAAGCTGTCTATTGCTGCTGCCACATATGTGGTGTCCTGGCCCATTCCTGTATCCCCTTTGCTATTTTGTCCCCAACAGGTCACCCTCATTCACTCCAAAATTGCACTAGCTGATGCAGAGCTGCTCCATAGCGTCCGTCAGGAGGTGAAGGAGATTCTCCTCCGGAAAGGAGTGCGCCTCCTATTAGGTATGGACTTATCACCTCCGAAGATCTACAAGCTACTCCTCCTTCAGCCTAGTAAAGGTTTGTGACCCAGGGTTCTCTGTCCCAACAGGTGAAAGGGTAAGCAACATGGAAAACCTCACAACAAACCAGTTCCAGAAGGACATGGTAGTAAGGACAGAAAAAGGCACAGAGGTGGCTGTTGACATGGTGGTCCTGTGCACGGGGATAAAGATCAACTCTTCAGCATATGCCTCTGCATTTGGTAAGTGAAAAACACCGTGTGTGGAAAAGCAGCACAGTTCCTCAGTGTCTTCTGCTTGAGTACTGTGAGGTTAGAAATCAAACTTACACAACCTGCAGCGGTTTTTCCATGACACAGCAAATGTTCCAACATCACATTAAATACTTAACTGTGAAACGTGACCTCCAGAAACTTACAGATGACAAGGCTTACCATCTTCTTTGGCTCCTCCTGCTAATACCTGCAAGGAACCTCAGTGTCCTAGTTCAGCGTCAGGCAGATTACACCTAGAAATTGGTGACAACTCCTGTCGTCAAGGCCAGGATTTCCTCCCAAATAATGCGCTTGCAGAGTTCTGAGCACAAATAGGCTCAGCACGTTTGGCATTCTTGCTGCACAATCAGTGCCACAGGGCATTCAGCGGATCAGTTTTCCAGTAATACACCCTCAGTCTGCATCCCTTACAGCCCACTACAGCTATGGAGTGGTGTGACCATTACCCAGTCCCTTTCTCAGGCTGTGTACGCTAGATCTTCATGATTCCATGTTCCCAGACATATCAAAGGATAATTCGTTGTATCAGAACGTGCAACAATTAACTACAGCAAGGCAACAAGCATCTCTTGTGTGATGTAGATAAGAGGATGAAAAACTAACTCCCCTCTTTTTGTCAATGACATGTTGATAATATTAGCATTTTGGGGTCTCAGGCATAGTACACAACCCCAACCTGAAAACTTACTGTTTGGCAAAGCAGGAGACAAGCTGGCGAGTAATGGAGCTTTGCACGTTAACAAGCACCTCCAGCTGGAAGGCTACGAGAACATCTACGCCATCGGGGACTGTGCAGACCTGAAGGAACCCAAGATGGCCTACCACGCTGGGCTCCACGCCAACATCGTGGTGACAAATATCATCAACAGCCTGACACACAAGCCGCTTAAAACCTACCAGCCAGGTAAGGTCATCTCTTAGCAACTGGCTTTAGCTGTTGAGCTGCTTTTCTGCAGGGAACAGCCGTTTTAACATGTATGCATCATAACTTGCATGGGATGCTAATTAGAGATGGGGGAACCCACAATTGGGGTTGACTATATAGGCTTTATCTTAGTTCTTGCCAAAGACCCTGCAGAAGTTAATTACGTGCGTCGGTCTAGGTAGAGAACATGTCCTTTCTTCACTAACGTCTTCCTAGTTAATCTACTGGTGGGTGTCTGCCATTCATCAGTCTTGGTTCCTTTTCTTTAAGTTCCTTACTGCCCAATTAAATCCTAGAAATAAGGAGAGGACTTGACTTTCTCCTTCCTTCTCCCCTTAAATGATACAACAAGCACAAACTGAAAAATCTAGTAAAAAAAAAATATCTAGCTAGGTAATGGGTCTCATTGATAAGCAACTGATTTGCAAATACTTACTGTAATTATCGTGAAAGCTGTTCCATATGGATGGGAGATATCTGGACAGCTGCTGGGTTTTTAAAGGTTGTCCAGTCTACTTTTTTTTTTTCTCCACTTAAATTTTGTTGTTTACCTCTTGGACTCCCTCCTGGGAGGACAAAGTCATTCTACACTACACAGAGAGTCAGCCAAATCCTTCCACTGTGCAGCCCTAAAGCAAGAGAAGTGCCTGGCATCTCCTGTTACACCATCAGGAGAGCAGAGCTAGCCTTCAGTTTTTCTGAAAGGCTGATGCCTCATGAGAAGAGGGAACGAACAAGGCAATCTCATAGAAGTAGAACAGATGGTAGAGAGAGTTGCAAGTTGTTCTCCTTGGGCCTGCTCCCTTCCTTGTCACACAGCACATGGGTTACTGTGCTCAGCAGCACATGGATGGGGAGGAGGCTGCTGGAGCCAGCAGAAGTACAGCACCTACATGGAGTATGGTTTGGTATTTAGGTTTGAAATTGCTTAATTTAAGCTGTCTTTTCTTTCCAGGCTCCCTAACATTCCTGCTTTCAATGGGTAAGAATGATGGCGTAGGGCAGGTGAACGGCTACTACGTGGGACGCCTCTTGGTGACCATTGCTAAGAGCCGGGACCTGTTTGTCTCCAAGAGCTGGAAGACAATGGGACAGACAATGCCCTCTTAAGAGGGGACTAGAAACAAACCAGCAAGGAAGTCAACAACTGGAAGAAGGTGAGGGCGCACTGTTGTTGCTTGGACAGACCGATGCTGTCTCCCACACCACCTCCGAAAGCCACCCTTCAGTGTAATACATTGAAGGGGGCCCTGTGTTACACTAAAGGGGAAGGAGGCACTTTCCAAATTAATGAGCAAAGTTCTCATCATAAAAAACAAGGAAGGAACATTTCGTTTACTTTCCTGGTGAGATAGCTCTGAGCAAGAAACTTGGTTTACCTCCATTTGTAACAATAAACACTGTGGTTTTCAAAATGCGTGGCTTGTTTGTTATGTGGTTTTTCCCTGGCTTTCTCTACTCTAGCTTCTAGAGAGGTATCTGCCTGTTACTCGGGTACAGACCTGGCATCTGCTCTGCAGCACGCAGGAAGAATGGCTTGCAGCACTGCCTGCGCAAAACCCACCTAAAGCTTTGAAAAGGCTGTGGTAATCCTGAAACTCAGCAGAATATAATGCAGCTTTGTGCCAGCATCTCCCCAGCAGCTTTAATTAAGTCACAGCACTATACTTCTGCCAGAAGCTGGTTACTTGTGTACTAAGTGTGATATAACACGTACTTAATTAGGGATGCTGCTTTTCTTTTTTTAAAGGTGAGAAATTTCCAGAGCAGAACTAGGGCTTATAACAATAACCATACTTGACACATCTTTTTCTTTTTTTTCTTATAAAACAAACAAAATCAACATGAAATATTCTCAGTAATTACAGAGATTATTGTGAATTAAAAGCAAAACAGAAGCTCCTCATGCGTCACTTCTAAAATCCTTCCCTCCTACCCCACCCCCCGCGGGCTGGAGGCAGACCTTTAACATATACCCTCAAGGGAGGGGAAAAGGGAGCAGAATATTTAAGAGCTTTCTCTAAAGTGTGTGTGTGAAAAATTCATCACTACAAATCTAAACTGAAGTTACTCTTTAAAAACTTCTAAACTAAAGTAACAAGGGACACTAAAACTCCTGAAAAAGAGATGGTAACTCAATTGCTTAAGGTGATATAAATGGCTAGAGGATGCTAAGATCATGAAGAAATCGGACTAAACCCCCCTCTCATCTCTAGTCACAGCTCTTCATCAAGTCACAACACATCACACTACTACCACTCCCCCTCCTCACCACATTGAAAAAATAAAACCCACCTCTAATGCTTTTAATGCTACTCAAGTTTGTTGAAAAATAAAGTTTCATTTGGCTGCCGTTGCTACTTAGTGTCTAGCTTGGCCATTTCTTGCACATAGATGCCAATACTTTCGCTGTCGAAGAGCAGAAAGTAAATGTTCTTCAAGGAGGAAGAGCTGGTGCCGTCAAAATGGGTGGAAATAGCTCTGAGAGTCACCTGGGCTGCCGTCTGTTTTGGGAAGCAGTTTCTATGGGACAGGGGAAGAAAACAAAACAAGAGTGTCAGCTGCCTGTGCAAATATTGTGCACACGTGATGCCGAAAGGAACAAACCATAGCCATACCCACTACAGGTTGCTGTTAAGACAGCATTAGTTACAGTTTTAACACGTGCACATCCCAGAAGCAAACCCCAAGGTTCTGATAACAACATTCATCTGCTGCTGTGTTAGCTTCCTTGCTGGCACTGTCACCGTTTTCATTTGCTTCTACTCTACACTAACAATACTTTGCTTGAGCCTTCAGTGAAAATAAATGAAGTTACAAATTCAAACCAAGATCCATTCCTTCCTTCATTTTTTTTACGGTAATACTCTCCAGGCTACTAACTGAAACGCTACCAAATTTTACAGCAAGCAGTGTTGAATTGTGACTCTTCTTGGAGCACCGGGCCCATGTCCTTGAGACTTTAGTTTTATTGTATCTTAATCACTCTCGTACTCCCTTTTCAACTCACAGAACTGTTCAGCTGCAGCTCGTTTCCTTCGCCCTCATTTCAGCACAGAGTAGTTACTGTGAAGGTCAGCAGCTTTTCATCTTTGTTTATACGAAATATGACTGCTATAAAAACAATTTCAAGTACTGTTCTACTTAAGCTTGATGCATACCTTGTGAAACACCCTGCCTTATGCTATGCCTACACTTAGGAAGGTCTGCACATTGCTGTACTTCGTGCTTAGGAAGGTCTCCACATCGCTGTACTTGTCTAACACCAAAGAGATTCCTCGACCTAGAAAGCATCCGTTTCCTGAAGTGATGGATGTGTCTCTCTGTCACTGAGATCTGGAGAGAGAGAGACGTTCTCCGGCATTCCCTGATGGAGTTTCTCTGCTGCCTGACAATGGCTGTGACAGTTCTGCTGATTTTGCACAACCCTAAAGAGCATGGATGTAGTTTCCTTGCTACATAAGCATGTAGAAAGCCGAACAGCTCCCAGAGTCTGGATGAGACTGTACTGGGGTGCACTGAATTGTCTGAAGGCGAGTTAAGACCTGGCTGAGATTGCAGGCATTGCAGGCATTGAACTTAACTGCTGCTTGCTCTCAAGTTTAATGCCTCCTATTTAGATTCTACTGTACGATAATGCTCCAAAGGAAGTCAGATCTATGCCAAAAACTTTAGCCAGAACAACCACGCCCTTACTCTCGGGCAGGATCACACACAACTCTTCTGCTTCTCAATTAAGTTTGTCTTAACTTATCCTCAAAGATCTTCAGTGACGGGCCCACTCCAGAACACAGATACGCCATTCCAGTGCCTAACAATGCTTACAGTTGAAAAATCACAGTATTTTTAATAGCATCCAGAGCAGCTTTTAAATTGCTTTCTTTTTTTCCCCTTTTCGGATAATAATATGCTGTACATTTGTGTATTTCCCTTCCTAAGTGCAGTACGACTCACTTCTTACTCAATTTTACGTTAGCAATTTCAGACTTATCCCATATATATTAAACACTGTCCAAAAAAAGAGCTTGGAAAATGATCATCAACACCTGTCATATGCATACTCACTATCATCTAAATGACCACTGACAGACAGGCTTTTACTAGTTCTGGTCCCACGACGAACCTCTGTAACAACCCAGTTAATGTATCTTTGTGGCAACAAGCTATCGACAAAGACTTTTTGAAAATGTTTTCCAGCTAGTTTATATTCACTTCATAGCACAAATAACTTAATCTAAACTCCATTTCTCTACTTTCTATGATAAGATTATACATGTGAAAAGCCCTGGCGCAACTCAAACATCCCATCAACTGCTTCCTTACCTACATTATATCGGTTACTGTAAACAGTTACTAAGACAGGACAGAAGGAAAATTCACAGAATGAAAGGTGAACTTTAATAAAGAAGCAATAGAACAATTTGTCACACTTTGCTTTGACTGAACACTAAAAATAAAAAAAAAATGTATCTGTGTGTAAAGGAAAGCAATTTATGTAAAAGTACATTGCCTCTCTACTCTTTTATCCTGGTCCATAAAAATACTGTTGTTTTGGAAAACATCTGTCTAAAAATGGCATTTCCTCCTCCTCTCTATTCAGCGAGATGTGATGATTTCACTGGTCAAAACAGTTTTACTTTCATTTCATTCACTACAGGGCCAATGCAACTGGACTGTGCCGTACACATTCTATTCCTTGGGCATCACGCAGAAAACCAGTAATTACATTTCAAATTATTCATAAGCGTGCAAAACCTATTGTGAAAGAACAACTTCTGCAGTTAGTGAGGCTTGTGTATGGTTTCTTATAATCAGAGACCAAGCACCTTCAAAAAACAACTAACAAACAAAACCAAACAACACACCACCTTTGAATTTCTTAGTCAAGTACATTTTATTTGCTATTTATTAAGAAAGAAATGTGAAGTTTTACAGTTGGTGTCATAGTTGCCTTTTTAGAGCAGAACTGTATTTAAGAAACGGTGATTTTCTTTTGAAAGAAATCATTTGTGTGACTAGTGTATTTAATATATATTCTTGGGATGACTTAAGTAAATATTCTGCGTTTACCTAGCTCAAGAAGCATCACTTACCTTCAGTATGGTGGCAGTGTAACCTTATTAATACCAGCAGAGATTTAGTAAGATTCACTACAGTAAAATGAAGGGACATAAGAATGCTCTTTCATTCTTCTACTCATAGTCAGCTCAGCTCTCCTCTCCTGAGAGTACGCTCATTTCTCTACACACAGGCTCCCTCTCACAGCAGCAGCTCTGATAGTTAGTCATACAATTGTTACACAATTCAGAATCCTCTTATGCAGAAAAAGTCATACCTGCCACTGGGAAAAGGGGGGAAAGCCACAGACTTCAACTTCTTGTCTTCTGCAGCTGTTAAGCAATTCTTTATGGTCTCTTCAAGCTGCTCTTCGCACTTGTCTGAGCCCCACTGCGGGATGTGACAGTGGATGACAAACTTTGCTGCTAGGCCACTAGACTGAGTAAGTGCAGCTATCAAAGGAAAATACAACATTTAGTTTTGAAAAGAAATCACCCTGCAATGACTTCTCGATCCCAAGTACTTTCTTAATTCCATTGCCTCTCCCAAAAGAAAGATATTAGGAATGAAAGTAAGCCACAATGACTCACTTGCAATCATAATCTGACTGTACTATCATTACTTGTGTGATCAGTTGTTTCTTTATTCTCTAAAGAACCCGGGCTCATTTGGTTAACAGACAGTTATTCAATAACATTTTATAGCTTTCTCATTCTGCATGGCCTCTGCATGTTCTTTTTTATGCAAAGTATCAAAACCTTGCACTGAATACAATGTCGTTAATTCTCCAATAGACGTTCCTGCAGTGCTGTCATGGCCTTATCTGAATGCTTTGCACAAATACTCTGCAACATCTGTACAGCTCCAGAGGGTTAGTAATACTTGCATTCCCTTCACGGACAGGTAATTTCAGACTACAACCTCAGAAATCAAAGATGTTTATTGAAAGTAGCCACCAGTAAGGTCCAATTAGAAATCTCAGACTCATTTTTTCAGGACTTGCAACATTCACAGCATAGCATCAGTTTGCTTTTGTGGCAGTTGTGACTTTTAGCACTTTTAAAATCTAAGCCTTGGGACTCTCAGGTCAAACACCCAGAAATTAGTCATGCAATTATTGCCCAAGGATGAAAAACTTGGATTTCTTCACTTGTCCACCATCACAGAAGAATTCCATCTAATGCTTCACTCTGCTACTTAAATTTCAACCAGAAGAGAAGCCTCAGGCCTTTAACCTAAGGAGCAAACTGATTGAAGACAACACAGGTAACCTGTGAACAGCACTTGAATTCAAGGCCTAGGCTGGAGCTCAAGTGATTAAAAACCATTTGTTAGTGCTTGCCTGAAAACCAGTAGATGTGGCAACATCAAACACAACAGCACAACACAGTGCTTGACAGAGTACATTTTCCTTCCATTAAACTAAGATTATCCTCTTTCCTGGGACTAGTTTAAGAGCACAAAATAAGTCAACTGTCTTATCTATGTGATGTTGATAGAGAGAAGTAGTTTAGTTGGATGTTGTGGCATGTATTTCTGATGCAATGCAAAAGTGAAGTAAAATGTACTGTACAAAAATCTCTCTATAATTAGACTGTTCATTTAGGAAATCTGAAAAACAAAACCATTTAAAGTACTGACATGCTTTTTTCAGTGCTTTTAGTATTGAGGTACTAAGCCACATAAGGCACGAAGAGATGTATTGTAACTTCTCCCATCTTCACCCACATTCAACTCCTATAAATTGGCTAAATTTGTCTACAAAGGAAGACAATCTCAAGCCCTTAACTATTCACTGCTACACACGCGTTAAACATTTGAAGAGAGCTCTTTTGTAATTTGTATTTCTATTTTGTAGCTGTAATGCCTGGTAGAAGAGCAGCAATTGCTCTTTGAAAACCATGCCAGTTCTATAGATTATATCACATCTATGTTTATTGGCGTTCAAACAAAGTGAGGTAGTTGCTGTGACTGCATTGTTCATCAAATATGCATAAATGAGGGTAATTTGTAAACTAGAATTGCTCATAGACTGAGAGCTAATCCTCTCTAAGAAATGTGGTACAAGTAGGAGAGGAAAGAGGCACTGAGGTGATAGCACAATTTTTTCCATAACTTTTGGACTCCCACAGACAGAAACTGCCTAAGGAAAATTAATCATCCTGCTGTAACTTTTCAAGGTGGTACCTAAAAGCCCAAAGACAGGATGTGCACAGCACAGAGGTATCCTAACCCTCTTCCCTTTTTCCCCTCTCCTGCCCCCAAACAGGTAGCCTGTATCAGCAACAATTTTGAAGAAGAAACAAACGTTTGCATAACATAAGCAAAGGCACATAAATAATCAAGAACAGCTTCGAATGCCAAGAGAAAAAAACATACTGAAGAAGCCATTTCCACAAACAAAGCATAATATCCTTTTTACCTTCAGCAACTTCCAAAGGTCCTTGAGATTTGCGAAGCTCCTTCACTGTTTCTAAAAACTCTTTTCCTCCTGCCTTTTCCAAAGCCTTGCCTGCAAGGAAACAGAGCAAAATGCCTTGGCTTCAAGTTACCAGCAAAACAAAACAATTCTATGTGATTTGAAAGGACATTGTGCACATATTGTCATGTTTCCCTCTATCAGCAGCAGCTGATGTTTATGCTTGCCACTATCAGCCACAGATAAAGTTTACTTTTTATTGTTTTCACAAAAAACTTCTTTGTTATTACCGCACATTAACATAGCTATCTGTAAGAAAGCTGACTTCCTTTGGCTTATAGTTAAAAAAAGTGAAGAGGAGGATTTTCCAGACTCAGATTTTCAGTCTTCTAAATCAACTCAACATACAAACACTACTACTTTCCTGAAACAATTCCTGAAATAAACACAGCTGGGATGCCAGTGAAGTCCTCAATGACTGACTGTATACAACAAGGATCCAAAAAGCCTGCTAGTGGATTCAGTCCCTCTGTGCAACTGGCTACATATCTTTTTTACACCCCCCATGGCAATTCCCCTGTTTTACATCACAGTAATAATATTTCCTTATATCACATGAGCAGTATGAGGCTTTGTACATGGGTATTTCTGAAGCATACAAAATTCCTGTAAGGAAAAGCATAACTGTAAGTGTTATTACTGTACATGATTTTCCTCACAGAATTTCCAAAAGCAAATGTAAAAAAGAAAATAACCCAATAAAGACTGGAATAATTATTATCTACACCTTTACTGCACATATGCAGCAACAGATAATCTGTGCTTTCATTGTTGTTAGTCATCATTAAAAAAAAAGATAAATTAGTGATTAGCATATTATATCTACTCAGTTCCAGCCCGATTTTCAGAAGTGTTCAGTGATATTATATGGCCTGGGGAAAATCCAGATGAAACTGGATGGAATCCCAGCAGGCAGCTAGGAGACCAGCTGCTGTTGCAACCTTAGATTTTTCTTTTTCCCCTGCACGTAGCAGGGCCTCACCTATCTCCTCCTTGAGGTCTATTTCAGCAGTTGTAGGGTGAACGATGCCTTCTACTTTCATGGAGCCAATATGGCTGATGTCACTCTGTGTCAGAGAAAGCTGCAAGGTAAGGATGAGAGAGTAAAAAGAATCAAATTAGTAATGTGTCTAAAAGTACTTTCATACAAAAAAAAAAAGGGCTGGAAAAAAAAAAGCTGGATTCACAATTCACACAATTTTTATTGTGTTCAGTATGGTTGATTCTGATTTTTAACCTTTAATTAGTCTGTACACCGCTTGATGTTTCATGACGTGCCCATAGCTTGGAAGCGTGTTCCACAGGAAATTACTGCTATAAGATTCATTCATGTCCTAGCATCACACTTCGAAGGAAAAAATGGTCACTTTGGAAACCCTCTTGTTTAAAAGAGGAAAATACTAAAAATAAAAGGTTGTCCTCTATAGAAACTCTTGTCCCCTGTAAAATATTTGCAGGGGGAACTACTACTGAAGGGCTGGACCCTATCTTGATCCATACAGACTTCACCACCCATGTAATTAACTTCATTTCAGCTCCTGATGTAAATAAAACAAGGAATGTTTTACCCACCCATGCATCAGGACACAAGAACTGGCCAAAACTTGATGTCTTAAGGAGCCCAAAAAAGGCTGCTCCCCAAATCTCACAGCCTCATCACTTTGAGCAGCAACAGAGGACAGAAATCCTAGAAATTATTAAAAAGACTTTACAGTTGCTGAACATGTGCCCGACACACCTAATTTCTTACAAGTTACGCTACAGAATTTATGTCCTAATAAGAAAAATAAACACTGCCCATTTTAGAGAAGAAAGGGGGAATCTGCACGGGTTCTGGGGGAACTAAGGACAACACAGAACTCTGACAAAGGAGATACATGTTTCATCCACCTAGCAAGATTACTGCTTTTAGCGGTCTTCTGGATCTAGTATGCATCTGGCATAAACTAGACCACTGGTTTATTATGAGATGGGTTCGGGTAGACTGAATTTTTAAGCACTGCTTCATATAAAGGTACACCAGTGGAGGGGGGGGAGGCTTACAGAAGCAATTTCAGGAAGAACGCTTTTTCCAGATGAACCTACTACTTGAAAAAAAATAAATAATAATAATAATAAATCTTTACTATTCTATATAAGGAAGGAAAGAATAGAACAGACAGTTGGCTGGACCCCACTGACACGGTTTATTCTGGTGGGACAGTTTTGCAATTCTGGCCAGGCAAGGTGTCACAGTCTGTGCAGAGATGGAGAAGCAGACTTGATCACTTTGAACAGTCAGAAAGGCACCCCATGGCCCACTTTCAGACCGAGTGCCCAGGTTTCTGGCACAAACCAGTATGTGGAACTTGATGAGCGATCCTCAGGCTTGGCCCAGAATTATAGTTTATTTTTTAATAAATGATAAATAGCCCAGAAGATTAAACCTGGTTTGTCAGTATGATAGACACTCAGACAAATCCAAATGGAACAAAACTCTGCCATAGATTTAGCCAAGAAATCAGTCTCTAGAGAAGAGAGGCTGACTAGCATTATTCTTGGAAATCTTTTATCTGCAGACGTATTTTTGCGATCCTCTGCCCCACCTATGACTTGAGTGAGTTCTGGCCTTAAATTTGGAACCACTAAGGAAGAAGGCAGAGAAGATTTTTTTACTGGTATTAGATTTAAAGCATCCTTCTGTTTATGCTAGGCTTCTTTGCTATGATCCCAATCTGTTATATTATAAGTTGTATTACCTTCTGTCCTGGCACGAGGCTCTTGGAGGACAAGATAGTAAAACCATCCCCGGGTCCATCTTCAGATGTTGAATTTGAAGCTCCTTCTTTTTCGTTGTCCTTTTGTTTATTCTAATTTGGGGAAGAGGGGGGGAGAAACAAAAACTCTTGAATTCAAATTAACGCTTAATGTTATTCAGTAACAGATTTCATGAGTTAATACAAATTTCATCTTCTCAGAGCAATATATTACTCATAGCTTTTTACTCCCCAAAGATCAGGTAATAACAGAGGTCTTCACTGTCTATAAAATGCTAAAACATCAGTGGTTCATCTGAGGCTTTACATATGTTTGTAGACATTGAGTGACAGGGGCACACACCTCCACCTGTGGTTTTACTGACAATTAAGGTTGTATTTATGGGTGGGTGTGTGCTAGTGTGTTTGGTTTTGCTGCTAAGAGAACAGAGCTCACACTGAATCAAACAGTAACCCCGACAAATGCTCCAATCTGAAGGAAAAAACATCTGAAAGAAACCATAAGCCTCAGATAACGATTCATAAATCTCAATCCCTATTGACAAAAGGGAATCACACCTCCATACAAACAGATGGAATGACTAAATGAGATAACTACTAGGTGAAGGTTGAATGCAAAACCCCCTTTGTGAGACACATTCCTTCATGCAGCCTAGCTCCAGAAGGATGAAGCCTGCTGCTACCTGGGCTGCTGGAGCACACCTTCAACTAAATTTTGAGAGATGTGAGGATAAGTCAGGAAGCTAACTCTTAACAAGTCCAAACTTTGCATGTGCACAATTCAAAGTAAGGTGGTAGATGAATTCAGTACAGAGGCATCCTATTCTAATTAATACACAACTCTGCGTACGCAACTCTTTTAAGAAGTTGTTTCTACACGTTCTCAACTACAGAGATGTATCAAAGCTTAGAGGTCTCCAGAAAGATGTGCTTAAAAAAAGAAGTTTAAAAAGTTTAGGTCAAAGTTTAAAATGATTTAATCCTAGCCTAATCAAAATTTAGCAATGTTTTAACATACAAGCTTTGGAATGACAAACAAAGAGCACTGATCTGGGTTACTGCTTTACCAAATTAAACCATTTTGGATGGTGACAGAGGACGGGCAACCATGAGGGAGGATGCAGTGGTCAAGTTCCGATTCACTTATTCTTCTCCTAACTCTTAAAAAAAGATTGGTAACAGCACAGCTAAGAATATATGAAACAAAATGCTTGTCAAAAATGACATGTATGTACCATGTCATGGCAAGTTCTCCAGACAGTGAAAAAATTTTAACAGCCTGTGAAAGGCTGATGGTGTGAGATGTCTCAAACAGAAAATGATTTTAAATGCTGCTCCCTGTATTTTAAAAGCTAGAGCTCACTGCAACACAGCTACTGCGGAGATAAAAATTTTACAGTTACCAAGAAGGTACTGCAGAGGGTGACATGGATACCTGAAAAGTTTCCCTTGAAGCTTTAAAGGTTTTTGTTATAGAAATTCATAATAAAAATACTGTGATAAGCATCTTCCCCTTTATTTCTAAGTTTAGAGAAATAAGTTCCTGATGTGTCTATTATCAACTCCTACCTCCTATTTCCAGTTGCGACAAACAATTAATGCAGAGGCACCAATTTATTCCTCCTGATCATCTCAGTTGGTTTTGATCCAAACCTTCTCTCACATATCCAGGATCACATATCTGCCTCATGCTTACCTTTTTGGGTGTCCGGGCTTTGTTAGACTTTGCCTTCTTCCCACTCTTTTTGCTCACCATGGATTTTCTTCCCTTCTTCTCAGGAGTAGGGGAAAGGATAGTCTCAGATTTGCCTTTGGCACCCCGTTTCTTGGCCAGGAGCTCTGGCTGAATTCTGGGCAGGACACCTCCACTTGCAATAGTCACACCTTTTAGCAACTGCAAGGAAAAGCACCGTAAAGGAGCTCGTTACAGATTCTCTAAGTCTGCACTCAAGCAATTTTTGCTGACTCCATAAACACACAAACACACAGCCCACACTTCCTAAAGCACTGTACCTTTTCTGTGTATCACAAGAAAGCCCAATTAGAGAAAAAACTGGCAAGTCCCAGCAAGGTCAATCAGCATACCCCAGAGAACTCTGTTACTCTACAGATCAGTCTCTTTTCTGTCTTTCAGTGCTGGTCTTTCAGCACACCTTGGTGACTCGCAAGCAGTGAGTGAGGGTAAGAGGATATAAGCACTTGCAGACTACTTTAAAAAAGTAAATAAAAATTGCACCACAGTGCTGCTGGAGGAGGGCTGTAGACCACTTTCACAGGAAAGCAGATGCAGTGGAAGTAAGCATAAGACCCAAGAACCTGCTTTGCAACAACAGGAACGGGCAGCAGTATTTACACAGAGGACAAAACCTGGCCGATCCTAACTGACAGCAGTAGATCTGTTCCACAGGCCAGTGACCAGTTTTATGGTGCAGGGAATGGGCTGGTAGTGTTCCAATTCTTTTCCTTCTCTCATCACCTCTGTTTTGAGTTTTCAGTTTCCTTAACAGAAAGCAGAGCTGGATGACTTCATGGGCACCACATTTTCATTATTTAAAGCAGACAAACTCGGTGCAGGAACCTTTCAAGGTGTGAGTGATGTCATCCATCTTTACACAAGGCCATCCAAGAAAAGGTCCTCTGATGCTGACTGATCCTTTCCAGCAGCCCTGAATGCTGCAATTCACAACTCATGCCATGACCTCTCTTCTCCCTCCACAAGTGATCGTCAGAGTCAAAACACACTGCAAAACCAGTCTGTGTGCTAACAAGACTCAGACATATGGAAGGAGAGGCAGTGCTGGATGCAGCTACAGCAGAGTGAGCCAGCTCCCTATCCAAGATGGGCCTCGCAGACAGTGTAATAGAAAACACACACACTTCTACAGCTTTTGGAAAAGGTCGTCTGTCTTGCATATTTTTATTAAGTATCAGATATCACCGAGTTAAAAATTAAGCATCAAGTTCTCCCACTTCAACACAACCCACAGGCTGTGGAAGCAACCAAATTTATATCCAAGTGATTTCAGATATAATATCACAGAACCCTTTTTTTTTGGCTCTTAATTTGGGTTGGCAACATCTTGTCATCTTCTACTTTAATAATTGTGTTTCATTCATGTGTCAGGCTAGTATTTCTAACTTTCTTGGTAGCAGCTTCATTCATGCTACAGCAGATAATACACACTGCAATGTAAAGAAGTACCTGATTCAGCTCCTCATCATTTGCTACTGCCAGGAGGATGTGCCTGGGGGCAATTCTTCCTTTCTTATTGTCTCTTGCTGCATTTCCTGCTAGTTCTAGAATTTCAGCTGCAAAACACATTGAGATAAAAATGAGTAACAAAAATGTAACTTCTGTACACCCTGTATACTCATTTTACGTTCCCTTTTCCTATCTATTTACCTTTTCAGGGGTATTTTACCGATTTAAATGATCTTTGCTTTGGAAATGCAGAAACCAAATAACACTAAATATATTTTAAGATTACGTAACAGAATTTGTTCTTCCTAATTTCCTAAAGGACAGCTAGCAGAGAATATGCTAAGCTTGGTTCACATAACTTCTTTTATGATTCCCAAGTCAGAATTCTCTTTCAAAAAAGAACAAACACCCTATAAAAATGTACATCAGCAGTCCAGAATTTAGCAGTAACCCTGTAACAGAACAGCAAAGCATGCAATGAAACCCCAAACCTTGTTCAGAAAGTTGTGACAAAACAGCAAGGATTCTGAGGACCAGGTAAGACAAAGACTGAGGTGCATTTAAAGAAATACTTTGAAAGCCAACAAACTAGCCAGGCGATGCTGCAATTCGGTATTAAAGGGCATTGAAAATCTGTGAGAAGCTTCATTTCAGAACAAGATACAAAAGGTTTGACTTAGATGCAAGCAGAGACAACACGAGAGCTTCAATGCATGATCTATTGGTAGAAAGTTCTCTAGGTCTCCTGGAACAGGCGGTCATTTCAAAAGTTTTTCTACTTTTGCAGTAACTTTTAGACAGTGACTGAAGTCGCTGAGGGTTTTCTAATTGGTATAGAGGAAACACAGACACATCTTTCTAAGCAAACTGTAGCAGTCAGCATAATTAACTTACACAGTTTAGGCTGTATTTATGACTTATTTCTCATGTAAGAACTCTACTGAAGCACCAAGAAGAAAGGAGAAGGGAATGTTTTGCTCCAAATAACCATCAAAAGTCATACTTGCACCTTATTTTGTTTAAAAAGGTATCAAGTGCCTCTGTCTTGTTTTTGTTTTTACATTTGTCAATAACAGGAGTAAGAAACTTACAGCCCACCAGCTTTCTGTTATGATATCTTACTCCCATTTCATCAATTATATAAAGAACTGTAACTATTACAGAAAGAACTTCCATGGAAAGTCTAGTGGGAATCTGCATAATGCTCTCTGGCTAAAATCCAAAGGATTTCAACAAGAGGTTTAGCTCTCAGTTCATGGGAAAAATACAAGCTTTCAATTTCGCTCTGTTAGAATAACAAAAGTGCATACTTGTCATCCAGCTTTCACTGCTAGAGCACACATATTTAACTGAATGTTGGAGATTTGAGAGCCATTGTTTCAAGTTGTGTGCATGTTCACAGCAAATTGCTCAAGAAACAGTCATTCTCTGTTGAAAATTTTCACAACTATTCATGCAAAACTTGCAAGAAACATTATTAAAGTTACAAAGAGGAGCATTTAAATTTTAGGAGCTATCAGAACCATGGCTGTCATAACTAGGCCTCCAGCCTGAGGAAAAAGCAGCGAGCAGACAGTCAAAAACAGGATCAAGACAACACCACAGTGGGTCTACAATAAAAGCTGGGCCAGCAACCTCAGCTCTGGCATTTCCCAACTCCGAGGTGTCTGACCTAGACTTTAAAGGAGATGGAAAAGAGATCCTGCACTGTCCAGTGATGGTCACCCCCGTGGGGCTGCAGGGCTGGAGCCTGCAGATCCCTGACCTCTGTTGGTGGAGCTAACGCAGTAGCAGACAGCAGTAACAGATTGCCATCCTGTGTGCAGACCAGCAGAGAGCAAGAAAGAAGACCCATACTTCTCCATGGGGTTGTGCAGATTTATGCCGACAGCAGAGGGAAATTGCAGCAGGAATTAAAAAAACATACTTACCTGGATGGGAACTGAAGTTCTTTCAGATGTGCCAACAACAAGCACATCCTGCTAACCGTGTGCTCACCCCACTCCCCCAGGTTCTGGGTCCTTTGGCCAGCAGCATCCTGATGGTGCACTCAAATGTCCTCTGCCTAATGTTGAGAGCAAAAAACGCAGAACACTCAAACGCCAGGCACTTTTCATACACCACAGGACACCAGGAAGAAGGGAATCCAAGACAGAGATGATGTAGGGCAGACCGCAGATGATGCATATAAATAACTTACCAAAGGATGCCAATAATTTGCATAGGTACATAATTGCTTTACCTCCTTCTAATGATTGTCTATATGCATATTTTTCGAATGCTGGAGACTTCGGAACAAAGGCAGGGACTCAGTCTTAAGAACATAAAATGGCATTTGCAAAAAAGGAAAAAACAATCAAATCTGGAGGCTGCAGTTATCACATCCTCTGCTGATAAGAACAGATCCCTAAAGAAACTGGTTTATGTTTCCACTAGAAACATCTCGACAGCTGAGGTCATCTAAACTCTAAGGAGACTGCAGTCTGAGAATATAACTCCTATAATGAAGCCCTTCACTGTAGCAAGCTCTATTGAAATCGGGCATCTGGATATTCTCAGACATAAGTTGGTATTATTTTATGTCCTCTCAACAGCAGACATCAAGAATTAAAATGAATTCTGAAATAATTTGGCTCCCTCAAGATTCAAAATCCACACAAGAAGCCTCCACACTGGAAGCTTAACTTCAAATTCAGACATCTTCAGCACAGATGGCTAAAAGCAACCTAGCTCATTTGTACACTCCGCATTTCACCGTGGCCTCATAAAGGAATTGAACATAGGTAGCAGAACCATGTCCAGAACTGACCCGACTCTACACAGCACCTAGGTGATTAAGTTCATATGTAGGTGATCACATTATCAGTAATTAAAAAAATCAAGGCAAATCTCATCCTCTGCAACTACCTTTATAAAAAAAAATGTGGAGTTTCTTGGACTTCAGGCTACAAGAGAGTAGAAGACTGGGCACTGGTGTTTGGATCTTGCAAAAGTTAAGTGATCCCAAAGAGAAGGTTTTAAGTCTTTTCAGTAGACCCTCTTAATCCTGTTTGATAAGTACTCAGGACCAGGGAAGAACCTAGCTGTCCTGCAACCAACACGAGCAGCCGCTAAGCTATGACCTGAACGGGATGCCATTGTCTCATCCTGTAACATACACGAGAAAGACAGGTTTCCTTAGCTGATGGATCAACAGATTTGGAATATGTGTGAACTAAAAGCATCACAGTCAGGCCAAAGTTATTTGGTCAGTTGAGCCCAGCCTGCTTTTGTGAAGCGCCCAGTTGGACCGATAAGGAAGACAACTGAGAACTACTGATAACAGAAGCAGACCGATTTCAGACAGGTTATCGGGTTTTCCACTTCCCCTTTAAGGTAAGCTCTGACAGTTCCTGTTATGCTACCACGTACAAATCTGCGCAGTAATACCTTTTGCTCTTACAAGATGCATCAGATGGAGTTTTTGGTCCTCCATTGGCAAGCGGAAAACCAACTGCTCAGTTTGTCTCTTGATGGCAGATGAGCACGCCAGACAGAAGAGCATGCCAGTCGGTGTCCTTTGAAGGAGGAAGCATTTGCTGGCGTTGTTTCTTCCCTAATTTAGAGAACGTGGCTTTCCACTGCCACCTCGATCAGTTCCTCTGACCAGCACATCGTTCACAACTCTTCTGCTTCCTAAGCAAGATGCATCTGTACTCTTTGCCTATGTTTTGGAAGGTGCTTTACGGCACACATTGTGCCGATATTTGACTCGGACAATGACAGCTGCAGTCAGCCCCGCACACACTCACAGCACAGTCTGGCACGCGCGTGTTGCAAAGTCCAGAAATCGAGAACCGAGGCCATTTTTTCATGATTTTTTTGAATCTGAAGCCAGTGGAGCCCAACACTGTTCCAGTAAACATAAGCTTCTGGATAGGAATTAAGTAGCAGTTTTGCAATATGACTTGCAAGCCTAAGATACGAAACAGGATAGAGAGATTATAAAAACATAAAAAATAAAAAGCTTTAGATCCCTGATAAGATCTTCCTCATATTAGCTAACCAGTCGAGGTTAAAAAATACCTCTTCTCAAGATACACTGCAGTGATTGCTGGCATTTTTACAATGGAGTTGATAAGCCAAAGCTCAGATTCAGTGTTGACAATGGCAGTGGGCTGCAGCCACAATCCATCTCGCAAACAAAGGGAAAAAAGGGGATCTAGTGGCTTGCAACACAGAGAATGCCTATGAAAGCCAAAAGGCAGACTGAACCACGTGGTGGCTGGGCTCAAGGTGTACACGCACCACCTGGACGATGCTAGTCAAGAGGCTCAGTGCTTCACGGTAACACAATACAGGCCACTGACAGATCACATACATGGCCGATCACTCACAGGAGAGTCCATCCTACGCCCTGGATAGACGTCAGGCAGCTCTGGTCCAATCTGACACCTCCTGCCTCACCCACCCCACCCATTTCCCAGTTGTGACTTGCTTTCCCAGCTCCACAGCCCATTCCCCTTTCCTAGGCAGCCTACACCTGAGACTTCCACCTCAGTTTCCTTCCCTGGACATCTCTGCCTTCTGTCCACTCCTCTCAGACTCGACCCTCCTTTCTAGATTCTTCACCAGCAGCACCTCCCTCCATCTGATCCATGCCCTATGCCCTATTTTTGCAACTTTCTCTTCAGCTTTGTGTGTATCATTTTGGATACCCTCCGCCACTTACTTTCCATTTGGCCCTCAGTTTAACTTCCCCACCAGCCAGAGCCATACTCAGCTGTCTCTAACATCAGCATTCTTCTCCCACAACCATCAGCTCCTCAAAATGTTACTAACTGTTCCTCCTTCCCTGAACAATCTGGAACCTGTTCCCTGACCCCAGTCTCCCTTACCTGGGATGTTTATCCACTTTATTCCAGCCCTTCCCAGTTCACAGCCAGTAAGCAGGATTAGCCTCTCCTACTCCCACCCAGGGCCTCTCTGTCTCCATCTCCAGTCCCAGACCTCTTGCCACCCACCTCTGCGCAGCTTTTGTCAGCTCTGGGCTGCCTGGTACCACTGAGACCACAGAAAGCATGCTCCCTGCTCTCAGTGCTGTGACCAGGGGCAGCCAGGGACAGCAGTGAGAGGGGAAATTCCTTCTGAGCACCTGTAGCCATGGGCTGAAGCATGCTCAGTCACTGTGTGGGGCGGCCCACGCGCGGTCCTGTCTCACGTCAGAGCTGGGAGAGGTTGAGGCATGCTCCGTCACTCTGCGGGGACGATGCACTGGCAGTCTGGGCAGCACTAGGAGCTGAGAAGGTCCTCACTGAGCTTGCTCCAGCCTAAGTCTTCGGAGATTTTAGCTGTTAAAATCAAAGAAGTTGCTGCTGAGCGTGAGCAATCTGTGATTTTTCAAAGTTACAGCTTGGCCAAACAGAACAAATTTCCTTGGGATGGCAGACACCACCCTTCCCCTTTCATAAAGGAAAAAAGCCTCTGCTTAAAAGCAGAAAATAAAAAAATTAGGGGAAAAGTTATCATGAATGCTTTAACATGGCAAAAGAAAACTGTTCAGCCCATTTCGGTGAAAGGGTTGAAGAACCATACCAGAGTTCCCCACCCTTTTACTCACACTCCCCCAGATTTAGCCTGAAGCAGTTCCCCTGTGTGCAGGCTTTCAGCCCAAGTAGTCACCATTTGATGACAAAAACATCACCAAACAAATTTAAAACAGGAAGCATCAGATAATGTTAAGAAATGCTACCAGTTTGATATAAAATACCCTGTCTGACAACAACCTCGGAAAACCACATTTTGTTTCTAAAGGCATCCCAAAAATAAATATTATATATTAATGCACACACATTGGGAATAGCTAGATCAGCAGGATCAGACACTGTAATGCTGCTTTTTAATCAAGCTATCCATCTTTGTAATCTTTTCAAACAAAACTCTGGACAGAGCACAGAAACTTTGGTTTGGAAATCCACAAACAATAGGTGTTTGCTCAGAAATATTGCTCTGCTCTCACAATATATACAGGGTTGGGCAAGGGTTCTCTCTGCTGAACCAAGCAGCTTAAAATAACATTCCCTTACAATTTATGTGGGCCCCCAGCCTACATATCTAGCAGTTCTCTTGCTTGGCTGACTATACATTCTTTTTTTTTTTCCTAAAACACAGTGTAGGCCTGCATATAATCTGTCCTTACCATATTAATCATTTAAATTTAACTGCATTTACTAGCCAGAAGCAGAACCAGAACCAAGGTATATTGTTCTAGTTCAAACAGGCAAACAGTGCTGTGCTGTAGGTTCTGAAAGGCTTACCATAACTTAGTCTGCGCTATGGAAGTGCTGCATGCAACAGACACTAATTTGGCAATTTGTTCATACACCTCGTAATAACTGTGACAGCTCAGAGAACAAGCTTCTCCAGATGTTTATTCTAGGAAACTCCTCTGAAGGCTGCGGGCCTGTGGACTGGGAATAGAAAAAAAGTGTTTCTCCCAAGACTGAAGGTCAGCAGTCACTAAGGAACATGTTATTCAATAACAAAAGTTAGGGCAATTTCCAAAATTCATGTAATACTGTGTTCTTCTTGTCACACCCAGACAACCTATGGCTGTAGGTGACTTCTAAGCAATTCATGATCAATGGTATCGAAAAGCAAACACACCTTGCTAGAGAAATCAATATTTACGGCAATCCTAAAGGTCTCAACTCCCACTAGAAAACATACAGGGGCCCAGCAATAAAAACAAGGTTGAAAAGCAGTGTGGGCAGAGCAGGAGAGCTGTAAGAGCTATGAATCCTCTGCCTCCACATTTCCCCCAACTCTGAAGCATCTCTGCTGAGTAGCACTCTTTGTCTTTAAGGAAGCTCCACAAGCCACGGATTTCCCTGGAACAGCACAACTGCACCAGCTCCACTGAGGGAGAGACTTCTGCACTTATAAGACTTCGTTTTTAACGTCTGAAACTGGATCATGCAAACATGAGCATACTTATGTTCTTAATGAAGCAAAAGGGCTCCTCCAAACTCACTTTCAGAACTTATCCTTCTCTATGATGAAATAAGACTGAAAAATACAAACGTGTTAGCTCTTACACAGCATTAAAAAAAAGAAAGTGGGGGATATGCTCACCATCTTGGATTTTGTTCTGCTTTTCAATGGCGCTTTAGTTTAAAACCAGCTCTGTACTTAACTCTTGAAGGAGCTGGAGGTAAACATAAATGCAAGCTTAAAAGTTTTGTTCACATTTTTTCCACAAAAGCAACATTTTATTTTGGTCCTGCAATTAACCAGCACAAACGCAGAAGTTTCTGTAACATGCTATCAGGCATCATCAGAAATGTAACGTGAAGTTATCACTGCTTCAGATTTTCTCCACACCTTTAAAGGGAAATAGTGCTTTTAATGACTTTATGAGAGAACAGGCTTTGGTGTGTAAAAAGACAGCAGTGTTTACATAAAGACTGGAGTACTGTTATATGGACGACCAGGCTCCATGCATGCTTCTTCTTTGCTACTTTGGTAATAAACTACACTCCTGAAACATTAACCCTCTCGACTACTTCCAGGCTTGTAACTCCTCACAGATTCTTTAATGCACCTCAGTCTTGATCTGTAACACTTTAGTAACTTGAACTAGAATCCTCTCTCTGCCAGGCGGTGTAACAATCCGGCAAGGTGCTGTTTTCCCACACTTAAACACGAATCCAGGCAGATAAGTTCATAGGATGGTCCAAAATACCACAGTGTATTACAACACACCACAGAATATTACAGTATATGTCATCACAGTGACACTTGCCCCTTTCTCTGAAGTCACTTTCATAAAGCAAAGGAAAACCTCAGGTGTGTAGGAAGATTTAAATCCTGACACAGTTTCTTTATACATCCAAGCAAGCCAGACAATTTTTAAATACAAATACACCACCTCCATGTCTCATAACACTTTGACACTGCTCCACGAGGAAAAATACAGCCAACAAAACAGAGTTTGTTCACTTCAAACACACTACAGATGTACGAAGTGAGGGTTTTTTTTCCCCTCTCTACTGTTATTCATATCCAACTGTATCAAACCTATCAGTTTTCTCTCAAACTACCTATTGTAGAGCAGCAAATTGTAGAGCAGCAATAAAGAACAAGCAGCCCAACTAGTGATCAAGCACAGTGCCTCTAAAGGAGAAAATTTCCATCCTCAGCCTCTTCAAGAAGCAAATTAATCTCCTTGAGCATTTTAAGCGAATTTATACATATCCTGCCCTTTCAGAGCCAGATTTTCAGAGTGCTGAACACGTTCATATCTCACCACACAGGTACCCCAGGCTGCCGTGCACAATCAGCACCTGATGGTCTGATCAGGATCGGGTTCTTGGTTTACCTGCTAGATACTCTATGACAGCTGCCATGTAAACTGGTGCTCCAACACCTATCCGGTACTTGTATGTTCCTTTCTTTAAGTAGCGCATCATCCTCCCCACAGGGAAAATAACGCCTGCCCTGCTGGAGCGTGACAGTTTGGACATTTTCTTCTTCCCACTGCGGCCCGACATCTTGCAGCTTTGTGCTTTTTAACTTGCTGGTGATTCTTATTCCTTTACTCCAAACCAAAAGCTGTAAGAGAGAAGAAATAGAATTGGTGTTCGGGATGTGAGAAACATCTTTATACATCATTGTCTTGTTCTTCCAGAAGAAAAGAAAAAAAAAAACACAAGTCCAGTCTCAATATGTGATAAAGTTGAGGCATTATCTATATTCAGACAACTGGAACAGGTGCTATAGCTTTGTTTTGTTTGTTTGTTTTTGACTACTGCACTGCCAGTATAGCAATACCACAGAAATACTGTTTGGAGAATTAAAAAAATATTAAAAATCCAGCGTACATTAAATGAATGTTTTGTTTTTTTTTTTTAAAAAAAAACACAACCAGAAACAACTCTCAGAAAGGCAGACAGCCACAGCATGGCAAGTTTCAATGCTGATTTTAAAGTTCAGCAAGTTACAAACAGCTGAGAACTGGGGCAATGGATAGCATTAAGCAACCTGAAAAGCAGATGTCGATGCCACCTTTGCCTGTAACTAGAGGAAGTTGTGCTGCTTGCACAGCAGAAGACAAAGCCTACTCACAAATACAGCTTCCTCAGGGGTCTTTTATACAGAAAATCTAGCATGTCGGGCTGAAGAGAAGCAGGGAAACAGCCATGCTTCAGGCACCTCCCCTCGCACCGCTTGGCCTCAGGAACAGAGCCCCAAGGGGCAGCTCACAGACCTCACTGCTTTAATAATTCTCTCTGGATCACCTTCACAGCATCTAGAGATGGCTGCAGAAGCCTTCCTCCATGGATCTAAAGGATTAAAGAATTCTCTTTAATCTCCCATCTCAGAAGGACTGGCTACCATTTTCTTCTGTCCATCCAGCTTTCTCGGGATGGGCTTTTTCTGCATTGAGAGCCGATCTTGGTACACAAAGAGTAGCTCAAGATGCTCTCTCCTCTGAAGCCAGTGAGGAAAGTGACTGCCACAGATGGCATTTCTGTTAACGAAGGCACAGCTACTTAATTCCCGGCATTCACTTGCCTCGGTGGAGCGAGGAAACAAAAGGCAGGAGATAATCTAAAAAGTACTGACAACTTTACGTGATGGCGTAAAATTTTTTTAAAATCACAATCTGCATTTTAAATAGACATCTGAAAGAAGTCCTTTGGCAGCACTGCAGGCCCTTGGGAACATCAACATTCATTCGAGGAGGGCACAAAGCTGCATTTCGTTTGCGATCCTCCAAAGAGGGTCACCTGTCCCCAGCACAGCCAGGCATTCACAGAAAATGGCTCATCCCTAACAGCCTAATTCCAGGGTGGGTTTCTACAACAATCTAACCTGAACACTTATGTCAAGGAAATAAAACCACTTCAAGGCCTGCAGGAATCTACAAAACCCTGCTGTCTCCTCGTCTATCAGCCAGATCATTTTTCTTAGTGCCTGCGATACATCCTGTGGGCATAGTAGCAGAAGTTGGGAAAGATTAAACCAGCAAACCTATCAGATGTAGGGACATCAAAATTTATGCTGCTTGTCATCCTGTCCTGAGTTCCACAAAAACCACCAGGCCGGAGTAACAAGTGGTAGTAAAAAGCTCATAAACTGCTGCTTATCAGCAGAGATTGGACAGCAAGGGCCACTTCAAACACACCCAAGTGAACCAAAATTTCCATGTAATGGGAATAAAGTGCATTTATGCAGGAGGAATCAGTTGTGTATGACCGAACAACTGATGTGGAAAGGCAAGCTTTGTGCTGAGGCCTCTGTGCTTCAGATACGGCACCAAAAGGGGAATCCTCGGGAGTGTGATGAGGTTGGCCAGAGGCCTGACAGAAAATCTGAACAGAAAGATGAAATAAGACATAATAACGGTCTTTTGAGACACAAATGACTGCTTCAAAGGTGGAAAAGATGCGAAAAGCTCTGTGACAGGATCACTGAAAGGCGGCAGCACCTCTTCCTCAGCACAGCTTCAGAGAGGCGAGAAATCTGCAACAAGTCACCAAGGTACCGTCGGACCTGCCTTCGGACAGGAGGCTGGACAAGTTCATCTCTTGAGGTCCCTTCACCCTGCCCCAATTGACAAAATTTGCTACTTCTGACAAACCCTGCATAATCTTCCAATTTTATATTGTGCTACTGGTTAACCTTCATAAAGCATCCTTTTCAGTTTGTGGTAACTGACACTGAAATTAACAAGCAAACGCAGGCTGGGATCTAGGTTTCTAGCCAGGAGAAGAGCAAACTTGTGGATCAGCCTTCTGAGTAACACAAGCAACAGTATCTCATTTTAAGATGAAACTTAATAAATGTGTGGAATAGCCTATGATCTGGTTCCTGCAACGCCAGGATAGTTTCATCACCCTGCAATTCAGTTCTGCACTGAGATCCTTACAGAGAGCCAGACTGAAGGAGCACACTACAAAGAATCATGAATCTAAATCATATCAAGCTAGCCTCTCATATATTTGCTGTAGTACCAAATCCCAGTTGCTTATAAATCAATGGGAAAAAAAAAAAAAAGCAAACATCATGAGGTTTACATCCACGGAAAACACAGTGGTTGTACTTGATCTCCGTGATAGAAAATCAAAACATGTTTGCATAACTAAGCACACTGCTCCAGGGCACACCGTTACATTATATACACTTGTGTGTATAATTAAACACACTTCTGGCTCATTTCTTTGTTGCCTCATTGGACTTTCCACCTTTGTCTCCAGGCCTTTATTCTCTCCTTATCTCCCTCAGCCTCCGCTATTCTCAGCCATTTTTGCCCCCTGCTGCCAAAGCAACCTTTGGATTCCCAAACATTTTTCCAAATGCACTGCAGGTATCAGTTCAGGTTACGTTTGCAGAATTTTGCTTAAGCCCCAGAATAGCAGAAGTTTCAAAACTCTGCTATCATTCTTCCCCTCTTCTTTGCAATGTACATGGCCCAGGGTACACATGAAACATCTTGAAGCTTTGTTCTTTTCTTGTATCCTACAGAAGATGATTTCTGGTAGAAAATACCAAGCTATGGCATAATCAAATCTGCTAGAATACAATTAATGTGAACTTGAAAAAAGAAACAGGATACACAACGGCAGTCAGCTACCTATGCCTATCTTAGAGAGTAGATGCTAAGGCAACACTTCACAGGCTCAGATGAACATCAGTCCTCACTATCTTGTACAGAAGAGCTACATCTTGTCCACAGCAAAGTCCCAGGGGCCAGGATCATTTCTCCCCCTGGCAGGGACCTGCTTTACCCAGGAGGATGGGCATCAACTCACACCTGACACCACTTACACAATGCACCCACCTGGACTGCTCCAAAGCTGCCAACAGCAGAAGAGCTATGAGTGGCAGCTATAACACTGTTGTTCCTCATTTTTGTCTACAGGTGACGCTGCTAAACGTCACGAGCTTATCAGTCGAAAAGCACCCAAGTCTACCCACATTAATTATTGCCAACTGATAAAATGACTCTGGGTTTGCCCTAACAAACTACAGTCCCCATTAAAAAAACACTGCCATGGCATGTACATGAAGTCCATCCTCACTGAGTTGGAAAAACTGCATCTATATCTGGCTACCGTGACATCATGAGGCTTGGGCAATTTAAAGCAATTAGTGCTTCCAATCCCCTAATTGGTCACGGCACACTCCTACTCTTCACAGCTCCACCACCCCTGTGTTGCTATGGGGGATTTAATAGCTACCAGATCTCCTGGAGCTCTCTACAATATGATGAAAATAAGGTAGACTGTTGCAAGCTGGGCCTTACTCTGGGAATTGCCTCTTCCCAAGAGCCCAAGGCAACCAATGACAATTTCCTTTTGCCCGCTGGAAGCTGGGCTCTCCCTATTCCCAGGTGGATCTGCTTTGGCCACTTGGAGGTTCTGCCACTGCCCACACTACCACCCCATCACAGTTACCTGCAGAGAGCAAGCACTGCTCCACAAGGACACCCAAACACCAGACTGCCCCATGATTTGCATCCCACATATCGAGGTTTACCAAAACAACCTTAAAACCACTTTCCAGCCCTTCCTACATCGATGCTCAGAAGTACAAAACCACGTAGTGACATTTAGGTAGTTAAGAACTCAAATACTTTTTACAATAAGACTAACACACAGACCCAAAACCAGATTGTGATGTGCAAGTGAGCCTGAAGTGGAAAAGCTGGCCAGGAAGCAAGTTCAGAGATTAACAGGTCAAGATCTGGCAAGAAAGCATGGGTGCCCTCCAGGTAGTTCAGTGCACTACCAACTGCCTACAACACATCAACAGACTTTTCTTTTTTCCTAAACAGAGTTGTTAGATGAAACAAACACAGATTTTTAACAGTCGATCAAAAAGTATCTAGCTCAGAATTTGCTTCTTCGAGCCCAACGTAGAAGCTGTTTCTTGTACGTGATATTAGCAGCCTGACAGAGGGACAGAAGAGAAGGTGCTCTCCCGTTCACCAAGTCCCTTCTTGCACCAATCCAGACAAGCTCCCCAGACTGACCAACAGAAACTACCTATTTTTTTCTCTCAGAAAGAAAAGTCACGGGAAACAAAGAAAAGAAAGCTTAGCTTGTGTAATGCAGCACGAAAACTATTGCAACACGGGTGGAGATAAGCAAACTCCAGCTGTTCCTCTTCACATCCCCGACCAAACGCAAGACAGAGGCAAGGCAGGATAACACCTACACCAGGTATGAAACACACACTAGCGACTATCACTAAGTATTTGAGAAATAATTAGGCAAATCCCTGGTCAGATTAAACCAGGCGCTATATAAACAGTGTATATATAGCCAGCAGGCTATATATACAGTTTTCCTGCTGGATTTTCCAGGTGGCTGAGACATCCCTGCAGCAAAACGTGCCAAGTGGCACTTGGGCAGGGTTGAGAGCAGGATTTGGGGCAGGGATTAGGGTTGGAAGTTTTGGCAGCAGGCGTTCAGCAGGGAGCTGGACCCCGGGCTGTGGGACTTACACCACAGCCCTTCAGCTTTGACCTGGGACTGCTGTTACTGAACCGTTCCATTGGTACTGAGCAGTGTTTTGGGGTGTGTGCACGTGCTGTGCGCTTGTGCTGGGCACCCACGGACCTTGCCTTCCATATATTATAACTTTTATTCGGTAAATTATAGATGAAATGTGGGGGGGACCCGGGGCCCCTCAGGCGAGGCGCCAGCATCCGTTGGCGGCGGGGCCGGGCGGCACGCGCAACGCCGCGCCGTTGCCATGGCCACGCCCGCCCCGCCCACCCCCCTCCCTCTCCCCACGGGCGCTGAGGCGAGGCGGCTGCCGATTGGCTGCGAGCCGGCGAGCGGCGGGAAGGGAAGGGGAGCGGCGGGGGCGGGGCGGCGTGAGCGCGCGCTCCGCGCAGGCGCCCTGCAGCGCGGCGGCGGCGAGCGGCGAAGAGAGGAGCCGGGGGGGGGGGGCGGGGGGGCGGAGTGGCCGTTGGCTTTCCCGCGCAAACCCCCCCCCCGCCCCTCCCCCCCTCCAGTCAGCGGCCGGAGCCTCCGTGAGGGGGCGGCGGCGGGGCCGGCGGCGCGGCTCGCACCCCCCTCACACCCCCGTAAGCCCCCCTCAGACGCCCTCAGGCCCCCCCTCAGGCCCCCTTAAACCCCTTCAGCCCCCCCCAAATCCCCTCAGCCCCTTCCCTCAGCCCCCCCCCCCCATCCCCTCACGGCGGCTGAGGGGAGCGGCCGCCCCGCAGCCCCCCCCCGCCGCCCGCTCCTCACCTGCCGGTGCCCGCCGCCGCCGCCCCCGTCCTCCTCCGGGCCCCTTTCCCCCCTCTCTCTCCTCGCCGCCGCCGCTCGCCCTCGCCTCCCCCCCGGCCCGCTCGCCCCGCCTCAGCCGCCGGCTCCCGTCTCGTACGTGTGGAGGGCGATGGCGGCGGCTGCTCCCGAGGGGGGCGGCAGGGCTTTCCTCCCGCTCCGCATACCGCCTCTAGGAGGAGTCACCGCAGCCCCGGCCTGCAACAAACCCCCTGCGGCTGCCGCCCTCCTTGCCCGGGGGGGAAGGGGCCGGCAGCGGAGCGGAGCCCCCGGCCGAGCCCCCCCCGAGGAACGTGAGCCCGGTGCCGGTGTGCCCGGCGAAACAAAGAGGGAGGACGGCTCTTTGTGTCTTGCGGCCTCCCAGCCTCATCCCCGGCCGCCCCTGCGCTTTGTAGCCCGGCCACGAGGGCTGCGAAGTTGCTTGCCACAGGGAAGGTCGCGTTCTTCGCCCCCGACGCGGAGCCGAGACCTGCAGGACCCGCGATGGCGTTACGAGGCTGTTGGCACCTCTGTTGGCAGCGCCACAGGCACGATGGCACGGCGATGCCGACGAGAGCTGCACCTCCAAAGCTGATCTCAGGCACGTTTAAACATAAAACTGAGTTTATCTCACCGTTCACACACAAACGCCTCGCATCGCTGCGCTGGTTTCCCTCGTTTGGAGGCTGTTGTGAGGCAGTAGGGACGCGGCGTTAACCCAGATGACTCCCACTCGCACACAACGTTGTTCTAGGAGGGTGGCTGGGAACAACAGAGCAGGATGATAAAGAGGCATCCATGCTTTCAGCGTGCCCTTTGTTGCTGTAAAAACCACAAAGGTTCACCGGCTTCCTGGAGTTTGTTTCTGGCCCTGCCAAAAAGAAACTTTTGTGCCCGCGTAGAGTTGCATTCGGTAGGGAAAAAAAATGTTGAAGTATTCCTTCAGATTATATTCATTGTGGACCACACCATCTCCCAAAGAAAAAGGGCGTGAGTGGCGGCAACCTAGGGTTTTCTCTGTGAGCACAGGCACTAACAACAGCTGTATTTTGACATGCTTTAAAATGGAAATAAAGACACTCCTTGTCTTTTTCAGCAAGTTGCCCAACAAGATCCACATATCCACAGTTTAATGCTTTGGAGCCTTCTCTTCCCCCTCCTTTGGCCCAGAATTTTTCCGATGTGTTATGAGGAGAGATTCCTCATCGCAGCCTTATCTCTAAGGGCTTTTCTTTCTTCTTTGTGGCAATCTGCCTTTACAAAACTTCCAGGAAATAAGTACTTGAGATGTGAACCCCTGTGCCAGATTTAGATGAAACTGGCCACAGATTTACTGGATAAGTGTACGGGGGATGCACAGACCTGCAATGAGTTAGCAGAAGTTCGTTTTTGTAAACGAGGTCAAAATGCTTTGAAACCCCAAGATAAAAACCTTGCATTTGAATTATTTTACACGAAAGGGGAAGTCTTCATTGGATCTTGTCTGTTAATACTTTGAACATAGCAAAGGGAAAGATACCTACAGAGTTGTAAGTGTATTGGAACAGATTTGGGGGAGGGTGGGGGAAACGGAAGATTTTCAACTACAAAGCATAAAAACAAAAGAATTTAAAACCCATGTGAAGAAGGAGGAAGAACATTTGTGTTTTGCTATTTCAAAATAGGAATAATTGCATCCAATAATACTCGTAACCATGCATGTGGCACATAGCTTTGTTATTAAAAATAATTTGAGATGAGACAAAATAAGCATCACATATTTTTGAAAACATTCCCAGTTTGTTGCAGATTAACAAATAGTTGCTGTGTGATAACAACACAAAAGCGTAGGAGGTCTACAAAGAAAAAAACATTTATGCCTTCTGCGTGAGACAAACTTTCAACATTTGGACAATTCATTCTATTTACAAAAAAGCAAAACAAAACACCACAACTTTTTCTGTTTATACACAACCTTCTCATTACCTGCAGTCATATTTTCAGGTCCACCACATGGGTATGTGCCTTTCTGATGGCTCCGAGGAAATAAAATGTTGTCAAGGTGTGGCTCCTTCACATCTGCCTTTCATAGTAGAATGTGGCCATCAAATGCCAGTCCTAGAAGAGGCATAGCTCCTCTGGGTGTGCGGGGCTGCGGCCTCCTCATACAGCTTTTGTGTTCCCTAAAATAAAAATCTAATTCTTCCTTTTCTCTTTATCACCCATGACAAGTTGCTCCCATTTTCTGCAGCAAGAGCCACACGTCCCAGCAGCCGTCGTGTCCCTGCAAAAGTCGCCACACCGCTGGCAGCAGAGCAGGTACTCTCTGGAGACGGGCTTTCCTGTTTTGCAGCAGCTTTCTGCTATTGCTTACGTTATTTCTTTGGGGATCGTGGTCTGGGAGGGGGTTCTGTGTCCAGGGAAGTAGCACCAGCACGGAGGAGACCTGTGTGCTTAGTGAGCTGTGCGTGCAGGGCCTTAGAAGTGGCCGTCAACTCACAAGCCACAATGCAGACCAGCAAGGATAGAGAGCTACCACCTGGTAGCTTTCAGAACCACCTTTTTTAGAGCAGCGCAGACACACATATTTTCTTCCCAGCTCTGAGCTCGGTGTTGAATGCTGAGGCTGCACGGGAGTGTGGCTAGCAGGTCCCTTACGCTGCTCGACGAGGCCTCTGTGGCAGCGGGTATCTTCACCATCATGGTAGGCAGGGGATGAGCCCAAGGTTTTCGGTCACAACAGCTTTATGTTCTGGTCTGTCAGATCAACTTGTTCAGGGAAAGATCATGAATAAGTTGCATTCCTCAAATGGAAAATTTACAGCGCTGGATTAAGCAGGAGCTTCTCCTCACCATCAACAGGAGCGGAGTCTGCCCTCCCTAGGTTGTGCAGAGACCATCTGCCAGTTGCCTTCCCAGTGCAAATACAATCTGTTCCTTTGTCAAAATAAACAACATAGCTATTGACAGAGCAGTTATAGACTGCCGCCTGCCTAACTCACCAGCGAGTGGAATAACAGCCTGTTTATGGCACTCTCGCTTTTGGACAGAAGCTGTTATATCTCAAACATTGCAATGAATATTTCATAGCGCCAGAACCAAGAGATACGGCTTCACTCTTGCTTAGGCTGGCAGGCATCCAGGGTTGGCCTGGCAGTACAGTAATGTCAAGTACTCTGAAAGCTCTGTCTTACTGCCCCGTGTAATCCAGGAGTTTTATCAAATCAGTACAAGTGTTGTCATGTTGTTAGGACAGCCTAACACAATAAAAGTTGGTGTGCGTATGTTATGGCAGTAGACAACAGATATAATAACTGAGTTCTGCAAATAATCCGTATTTCTGTTATGACTTTTCCCCATTTTGAGCTATTTCTGAATCCCACACACACACCCTCCATAGCGTTTACAACTTTAATATGCTAGTATTTTGTGCACAGCAAGCTCTTCTTAAAGGAAGCAGGAAAACTAAATCCTTTTTTTGAACTCTCTTATTGTAGTATTAGTGTGAAACCAGACCTTGGCATATACTTCAGAATTAAACTGTTTTTGTGCACGTCAGGTTCTGGCATGGTTTTTAAGGAAGATTGGTGGTTAGGATATCTTCAAAAAAAGTTGCAAAGTAGCTAATGCATAAGCAAAAAGAAGAGAGAAGTGTTTCCTGCCTAGGCACCCATTCTAAAAGCTGAATGTGGCTTATTAGAGGAAAAAAAAGTATTTTTCATCCCTGTTACCTATCATTAAACACGAGATGCAGACTGCAGAGATCATTGTCTCGACTCAATTAGTCATATAAGTAAAAATATTAATATAATAGGAATATTCAAATAGTTATGGTTATTCCTGATAATCATGTCTTTTTTGTCAAATTGAAATTTACAAAAATCTTTTAGAATTAGAGAAAAAAAGAATAAGGGAACAAAAAAGGGAAAAAAACACTATGTTCAGTTCCAGAATACCCTGTAGGGTTTTATCCTCCACAGCTCAGAAACAATAGCCAGAAACGGGCGAGGTGTACGGAGAAGTGGCACGGTGATCACACATATGGAATGGCTTCTCTGAATAATTAAACAGGTTGGGACTTCTAGCTAAGAAAGCTGAGGCACACTACAAGACGAGAAAGGCCACATCTGTTTCTTTTGCTTCGTGTCCCTGTACCTCCAAAGGAAGGTATCTTTGTTGTTAATAAATAAAACTCCTGTTTCAGTCTCTGAGCTTAAGCAAAGCTGGATGGATAGAATGGTAAGTTTGGCTCCAGATTCAGACGATAACCAAACACTGCCGATCCCAATGTAGGAGGCAGAAAAGCCTCTATGTCTGTAACGCACACATTTCTTGAAGCAAACTACAACAGCGTGCTTACGCTTCTACCACAGCACGGTTTTTCAGGGATGCCTAGAGAGAGATGCAGAGAACACCACACCCCAGCAGGCACCCAGGGACGTCTGCTCTAAGGGTATTGGGTCCTGGCATTTGTGGAACTTCGCTTTTCGTTGGAGGAGCAGGGGTGTAGCACTTCATCAGCGCACTGTTTGGTCATCAGGTTGCTCCTCTAGGCATCACATCAGATTTGTGCTTCAGGATGTTTTCGTAGCAAGCTGCCACAGCTCACGGAAAACTAGATTCTATTTCTCATTCCTCACGAATTTGCAGAGGGATCTTTGGTAGCTGTTTCTGAGTAGTTGTTCTTGTGCTAGTAAAAATATTTGTCCCTTTGCACTTACCCCCTTTGGTATGATTTGGAGCTGTGATAGATATTCCCTTTCTCCTCTGGTGACATTTACAAGCACGGTATCTTCCTGCACAGGACCAGTATGCTCTGAGCTTTTCTCAGAGAAACTTCAAAGGACAGGACAGCACTGCACATTTGTCTACTTTCATAACTGCAGCTCAATTTGATTTAAAATAGGCAATTTGAATCATAAATCAGCTTTTTATTTTTCCCCACAGAGTCCTCAGGTGAAAAAAAAAATCTCAACCTGATCTATAAATGGAAATGTATAGAAAGGCTTCATTTGGGTCACTTGTTTGTCAGGGGCAGTATACAGCTAACTTCCAAAACATTTATTGCACAAGTGCAAAATGTACTGCTCCCCCGAGGTATAGTGATTATACTTGCAGGAGCCTTTAAAAAAACAAAACAAAAACAAAACAAAAAAACACAAGAAAAACAGAAGTGACCTTAGAGCCCCAAGAAATAATGGGAATCATAGGTTCCTAATGCATTTTCCTCTCCAAGTTGAAGCATCATAATGTGCTTTTTTTTTTTTATGCGTAGCTTAGTGCATCAGTCCCTGTTAACCACCCAGATCCTTAAGGATTGTCTCATGATCCAGGGCTCATCGTAGCTAAACCCAGAGGAGGTCAGGAGCGAGGCACTTAGTTTTGCTGTCTAACAGCTCAAGAGCTAAAGGTTTTTCAGCAAATCACTTCCCTCTCAAGGAAACGCCACTGTGTCCATGGGCTCTTTCCCTTTGAGTTAATGCAGAGAGAAAGCCAGGAGGGGCAGAGACGGATGTTCCTGGAGCTGCCCATTTCTCCCCTTTGGCTGAGAAGGGAGCCAAGGGAACCTTGCTCCAAGGCAGGTGTCTGATTTTCATGTGTCTCGAGTTAGAGGAGGTAAACATATCTGGGGCATAGTGCGATGGTCATGTTGGCTGTCACAGCGTTTGAGGCCAATGACACCTTCCCTCTTGTTACCATGCCAAAACCAAACCGACAGGCCAGGTGCTGCTAGCCTCAAACCATCAGCCAAAGGCTCAGTCATTTGGGTTTTCTTTGCTTCCCCCCCCCCCATTAGCAGGGATTCTTAAAAGCTGATCAAATGCTTTACTTTAGGTCAGATCCCTTAGACAACAGCTTTTGGGTTCTGAGCCTGTTATTTTGTGTTTTCAGAAAGAGCTCCGATAAGGCTGGTCAGGTAGCGGGGGGATTCGGGGTCTCTGGTGTCCAGTAACAGAGCTCAGCTGATATTGCTGCCTTTCCCTTAGCACAGGCACCACGTTGGGCTCTGTCCTCTATCCAGCTGTTTTCACGAGGCTGGTGAGAAGGTTTTTGAGACTTTTGCCCCCCTGCCAAATCGGTTGAGATGTGCCACCTAGTTCCACAGTTCCTGGGGTGACTGGTGAACAGCAGATGGCGTCCTTTCCTTAGGATCTTAATCTGAACACCACCCCCAAGTGCACAGAGGGGCCACCAATTTCTGGTGTGTGATTTGCATTAGCTGGCATTTAAAGAGAGACAGAAACTTCATGTAAGTAAACAGGTATTTTTATAAAATGGAAAAGAAAGTATGTACATCAGACATAACAAATGCAGATCATACTGGAATATTATGGCACACAGATTAAAATAGAAACCTCATTAAAACATTGACACCACGGAGTAAAGCTTCAACACAAGGCACAGGGAATTCACCAGACTCCTCTTGGAAAACGATGGGATGACACACCAAATAGGGTGGTCTGCCAACCATCGGAACAATCATCCAGCCCAAGACATTTTCTGTTACCTCCTGCCTGGTTTTCCAGCTCTCCTTCGGTTTTCCAGAAGTCCATTCCCCAAACTTCCTCCTGGAATCCCCCAGGTTTATTCTCATCATGATGCAGTGAATAGGCTAAGGCATTTAAAATACCAACACACAGCTCTCGCATAGCAATTTTCCTCATAATATAAAACAGCACCTCAGAATAAGATAAGTACTGTTTTCTTTATCTGATAACTTGGTACTTGGTGATTAAGTGTATAAAATTTCCATCGCTTGCAAGAAAGTAGAAATGCTTTAAAGGCACTATAATTAAGCTGTGGGTTACTTTATTGTAACTGAACTTCATTTATTACTGAGCAGTCATTCAGCAACTTAAGCGCACACCTACTCTTAAGGACAGGCATGGTTTCTGTGAAACCATTCAGTTAGTTAATGGACGCGAAGTGGGGAACTGAGGCACAGTTCTAGTTCTGACAAAAATCGTAGGCTAGTTTTCATTCATACTGATGGAAATCATCAGAAGTGAATCCCTTTTCTCATACATGTTAAATGTTTCATCTGTTAATATCTTTTAAGTTTAAAATCACACAAACATTTTGCTTATAAAATAGTGTAAAAATACTTACAAAGAAAAACAAAATTATTTTAAGTTCTGTTATGATCAGTAACTCCTTATGCCATAGCTCAGAGTGTAACCCTACAAAACAGTACCTCTGCTTTTCTAAAATAATGTTAGAAACATTCAACATGGAATTCAGAATTTCCAGGTTTAAAAGACAAAACAAATCAAAGTTCTCCTATTACCACGGAAAAAGTAGAAAAGAGAAAGCAAATGCTCATTTTGGCTGAAGAAGCTCCTACAGAGGCTGGAAAGATTATGGGAAAGAACAGCCTTTTGTTCTCTTCATTCTAGCAATTATTTAATGTGGAATTTTCTTACAGGCCAAAAAGTTTTGAGTAGCTGAACTACATCAAAAGGAGTTGAAATAGTGTCTCAGAATCAGCACATTGACAATAATAATTACTGGTAATACAAAAGAACATTACAGCACTTACATTCGTGAAAGCCAAACAACATTGGATATTTAATATTAATAAGAGTTCAATATAACCAATGTAAAAAGTGTATACAGACTTAAATGTCTCAGTCAATCAGTGTTTATAGGAACATGCAGAAACAATGCCCTGTTGATATTTACCCATAACTCATCACTTTACTACAGCTACATTAAATATTGTACATTCTATGCCACCAAAAAAAATAAAGTCTCTCTTATAAAATTCAAGAAAACCAGATAGGTAACAAATTGCTTCAGCAATCATTCTCCTGCAGGGATTAGTGAATTAACGCCTGACTGACACTGACTGGCCGACGAGCAGACCTTTGGCAGAAAGCATCCCCAGTGTCAAAGAATTTGGTGTCCAAATTAGAGGAAGATGAGAAACAAGCAGTGCCAATGACACAAGTGTTCCAGATGTGGGAAAATGACACCAGGGAGGTGTTTTGCTGTGCTCTGAGGGCTCTGGGTACCAAGGGGAGATCCACTTGACACACCTTTCTTGGCAGAGCTCATAAACAGGGATGGAGAAACCCAGTGAGGAAACCATCAGCCACATGTAGTGAGCTGGGGAGCGGAGAGCGTCACCTCTGCACAGCACTGCTCTGCACTGGCTGCATTCAGCACATATCGCAATCAAAGGTGTGCTTCTAAAGCAGATCCCCTGCCTGTGCTCACACGCTCTGCCTTGGCTCCCAGCACAGAACTGTCACTGAATATACAGACTGGGTTCCTGGCAGATGAAGCTGAACACAAAGGTGATCTTCAGCAGCGTATCTTGTGCATCCAAATCACTAATGGCAGCCAGCCTGCGAGGCCAGACAAAATCGAGGCCTCCACAGTCACAAATGGAACCTCTTGAGCCAAGGTGGTTCCTCAGCAGGACCTGGTTTCTACTTCAGACCTGTTCTTCTCAGACAGCACTGACTGGCAATGTAGATGTGCCCCGTCAGTTCTATCACCAGCGAGCCCGTGGCATCTGCAGGCTCTCCCTGTAAATCAGCAACTCCCCTCCCATTACTCTGCTGCTGAGCATCTGGAGTCAATTTTGCATCGTTAAGTCTGAGAATTTTGTGGAGTCAGGCCATTCCCCAGCATCAAAGGGATGCTCAATCATCCTTAACAGGGCGGGGAGAATGCAACAGCTATGTTCTGCCCCAATTTACCCTATCTCTAAATGAAAAATGGTGAAGGGCAAGAAGAAGTAAAGTAATCCCGTTGGGTTTGACAAGTGGGAAGTGACTGAGGGTGAGCCCGTGCTGTAGCTGAGGCTCCTGCTGCTGTCCCTCGCGTGCTGTTTCCGACACCTGCCCCCTGCTCCATCGCAGGGATGGCCAGCACTGTGTCTGGTTCTGCTGCTTACCTTTTCTGAGGGCTTCTACCACTGTTATAGTGGCTGGGCACTAAAGAGAGCAGGCAGGATGACTTTACCAGTCTAGGATGGCATTTTCCCCTCCCAACTTCAGGTCCTCTGTAAAAGTAGGGGGGGCTACAAAGCATAATCCCAAAATGAGTTCTCACCAAACAGGGCTTGGCATCAGCACAGCCATCATTATCATCTGATCTGGGCCTGGGGCCGCAGAAACTAAACCCTTGCCCCTCTGGGCAAGCCAGCAGAAGGTAACTGCTGCAGAAGAGGCAGTGGACTTCCGAGGAAGCACGTCATCTCCTCAAAAGACTCGCCAAGATGGTAAGACTGCTTGGTCTGCAGCTTGAGCATAACACCAGGGTAAAAGCAAATCCTTGCAGGAGAGCAGAAGGGAAGATTTACTGAAGCAATGTTTTGAAACATTACTGTGAGAGAACAATGGAATTATCACAAAATGGAATTTCACACGCCCAACAAATCCCCGCCAGGGACAATGGACTAACAAACACAGCCTGCAAGAGAAAGCAAGAACACAAGATCCTTTCCATCAGTTTCACAACCGATCCTCTTGCACCTACCACCAACATGTCTAACCTACTACACTCAGCATGTGACAGCAGTTAAAGTCATGTTTTGCAGCAAAGAAAAAAGAAGTCTAGCAAGATTTTCTTAAACAAACAACCCCTCTAATATTCGTACTAATTCTGTTTGAAAAAAACACTTCTTTCTTTGATAACTTCAGCAAGCAAATAATCATAAGAAAGCTACGAAGCTAAACTGGTCTTGCCACGTAGCATTTTAAACAGTAGAACCTTTACAGTCAACTCCAAAAACTTAACAGATATCTACGGTCTTAATTCGTATTTTGCTGTGATTTTTTCCATTGGATCCAAGTGTTTGACAATGAAGGGCTACAAGAAAGGAGGAAGGAGTGCAGGAAGGACAGATAAATGAGTAGGAAAATGATCAAACTGTGACCAACACAGATTTTCTGAAAATGCAGAAAAAAGTCCTTGTCCCTGACAAAATGGGTACATCTGGAAATAATAGGGACAAAAACAGGGCAAGGGGAAAAACGGGGATGTGTAAAAGAAACAGGCTCTCACATTTGCATGCGTGTTCGATGTGGAGCAAAGGCTGAAGATGAGCTGAGTGTAAGTGCACTGCTGGATCTAGAGGAGGGAAAACAACAGCGAGAGACGACGATACTGTGGTAGGTAACAACCAGGAGCTTGCTGTTTTCAAGAAAGCATCTTTTGAACTGCTAGCTCAGAGCTACCTCCTAGCTAAGTCTGAGATTTCAGGCTGTAGAATGCTCCTGAAGAGGGCACAGCAACTCTTGCCAGACTCATTTCTAAATGACAGACCATATAAAATCAAAAGAGACCATCTTTAATCAACTGGTCCCTCGCGCAGCCCTTTTGAATTTTGTAAATGGAGTTTTGGAGAGACCGTTTTGTCTGGGAGAGGTCACTGGTACCTGGTCCCTAGGCGCAGCCTGTGGGGATGCGTTTGTCCCCACTGAAAACCGGTTTGCCTATGGAAAGCACCATCTTACTCTTGAACTTTGGGAGAAAAAACAACACGCTAGGAATGTCCCTAGGACATTTTGAGTCAGAAACTTTTACAAACTTATTCCAAAAGCTCATCAAAAATATATTTAAAAGGAAACACTAGAAAAGAGCAAACAAATTGCCCCCAAAATATCGTTAATAAAAAGAAGTGTAGAAGTAGCATTATCAAACTATATACATAATTTTTTTTATTAAAAAAGAAGAAAAAAGCACACCTACCGCCTGCAGTTCTGGTCAGGTTCTCCCCTTCTCCCCCCACCCCCCAAAGAAATAAAAAATAAGAATTAGAAATAAAATAGATTAACCCTTTCATCAGCCTGGTTCCTAACTGAAACAATTTATTCCCCTACTATTCTGCTTACTGAACACATTTGTTAAGAAAAAAAATCACAATAGGTGTTCTTTAGATCAAACTCCAAGTAGAACTTTTCCCCTGCTCTTTTTAAGCCTTGAATTACGTTAAAAGTATACTTTCTATGCAATGGACAAAAAGGTACGGCTGCGGGGTACAGATGTCCTTCTCAGAAGGTCGGGACTATTCCAGCTGAGTGGACAAAGGCTATCTGAACAAAGGTTATTGCGTTTCTGGGGCTTGCTCAGATTTATTAAGCATCACTTTGAACCTGAAATCAGCTCCTTCTCTCTGAAGCAGCATGAATTGCTTGTCATTTAGTTCTGCCTAATGATTTAGATATCATTCATTAACTCTAATAATAATGGCCCCGATTCACCAGAGCACTTAAATATGCAAATAGTATCATTTAGGCCAATGGCAATCACACACTCAAAGTTAAATGTGTGTTTTAATGCTTGGACAAATGGGATTCCCAATGTACTCAATGAAGAAGAAGTGTTACGAGTCATGTTCACAATATATGCACTTAGTATTAATTTTAGCTTTTTTAGTGTATTGGAAGAGCTCTGGTGAAAAGACTACAACGTTCACGTGAACAGGATTTAACCTGCAGCAGTGGGAACTGATGGCAGGTTTGTGTGGCAGTTGGTATGAGGTACCCACAGTTGTATGTTCTGACCTTCAGGTAGCTGGGAAATGTCCTCTGCGCCCCTCAGCACCTTGCCAAATCTTTATTGCCTTTCAATAAATGTATTAGAACACGTGACAGTGGGATTTGACCCTTGTGATCCTTATTTTCCATCTGGAAGTACATCTGTTGAAAGGTACCCACAGAAAGGGCCTTAATATGACAGCAAAATAATACTTCTGGAGGGCTCCAGACAAAAAAAACATCCAGTGTGTTTGGTGGAGACCAAAGCAGAAATACAGGAAGCAAAGGAACTGTTCAGTGAAACCAGGTTTTATCCATACTTCACATTTTCCTTTTCTGACAAGATATTTCACGCCTTCAGTATCTAGTATGTTTTCCCCTTTTCAGCAAAAGGCTTCATTCCTTTCTAATTTACCAGGAGAAAAAAAGTTTGTGATGAAAAGGTTAAAGATGGAATCATCAAAGATACAGGTGGAAGTTTGTCATCTGGGAACCAGATACGGTAGGAAAAGGTTTTTCATGTCCTCGGAGCAGCACTCTAAATTGAGCATGCGCAGCTTGACTGACTTTCCTAAAGAAAACTGTTCCAGAAGGATTTCTTTCTTGGATCAAAGGATCCCCCCACTGAAATTGTTTATATCTTGCACTCATTTATACAGCAGCTGCTGGAAAACGAGCCCAATTCTTCATCGGAAGAGCCTGACCACAATAATAGACTGAAGTGAAAATGACCAAAGAAAGAGAACACAAACGGTGTCATTTTCAAACTCTGCCACTGGCCTCTGGGAGAAGGCCGAAAGCAAAGCAAGAAGCGCTGGCACGCTGAGCTCCCACGGCCCCACCAGGCATTATCTGGGCACAGACTCCTGGCGCACAGTTGAAGAACTCTTCCCAAGCTCCAGGGAGGGAACTTGCAAAGCATCTCCAGCAAGTCTTCAGGAAGGTCCTTCTTCTCCTTTCTTTTTGCTGTCATTTCCCAAACTCCTCCACCCTCGTTTCTCTCACTTTTTGGCTATCAGCCAAGGAGTTTGACCCTTGAAGGGGCAGACAAACAATTTCACATGAAACAGGCCAGTTGGAAAAACAGCACTCAGCAGTGACAACGACCTGGTCCCAGGTTTCAGCAGGGAGAGGCCCTGAAACTAAACTGCTAGATTTGGAGTGGCACAAGCCCAGCCTCTGCTGGTCAGGTTTTTCTTGAAATGCAAGGCACATACGTTTGGGAAGAGGAGCTGATCGCTACAATTTCACTCTGACTCACAACCTCAGATTGATCAGCAGCGGCTGGTGAGATCTCTGTTCCCACAGCGTACAGCGGTTTCAGATTTTATGAATACAAGGGGCTATCTACTTCAGGTAAGAAACAAAAAACAGGTTTTCGCCAAGGTATAAAAGGGACTACTGGTTTTCAAACTAAAGTCAAAATTAAATGAATTTTCAAGTGAGTAGATTCTCCTCTGAAACATCAGTCTCAAAAAACTTTAAAATGCTTTTTGCTGAATTAATTTCAGCTTTTAAGGGAACCCAAAAGGAAGCCTCGGAAAGTCATATACTGTGCTGCCCACAATAAACACCTTAGAGCCCAGCAGCGACCATGAAGACAAACCAAGGCTATGAACAGAACCATCTGAGACAGAGAAAAGGAATGTAATAAGAACAAGCACATGAGCTGATGCCACGTACACGTGCATTTAGGAGGCACACACCTTTGCTGACAGAAAGTAGCTGAGTCATACAAAAGGAGTAGCACCAAAGTCTCCCAGGGTTTGCCCTGGTTAACTCAGGAACACCTCCACTGATGGCAAAGGAATTATGCTGGGGCAAAGCTGGAAGTAGGGAGCATCAAGCCCCCTTTGGTCAGACTCCTCCCCTGCATTTTGCTGATACAAGTCAGGTACTTTTAAAAGTTGCGGCAATTGCATTTCAAGGTCCCCTCTGCCTCAGGCAGAAGCTTTCTCTCTCACAAATATATCACCTAAAAATCATCCCAATAAACCAAAACAGACAGAGGATCAGTTTGAGACTCCTAGAGGAGCCTTCAGCAGCTGCGTTAAGACAACACAACACACATGTGCTTCTTTTGCTTTCAGATGAGGCAAACCCAAGCAAAGTCCCATGCAGTACAGTCACAACAGTTACAAAACAAAAATACACCACTCACAGCAAAGGGAACAAGAAGTATTGGCAGGTTCTTCTACGGACCTATCAGTTTTTGAGAATTAACTACAGCCAGCATTTTTAGAAAGGACTGAAGCGTTCAAACCACCTACCTTGTGGGCTACATGCTATAAGAGCAAAGAAGAAACTCCCTGCTGCCACTACCATCACCTTTCAAAACCAGCAGTGTACCTGGAGGGGCTTTTATTGCTTTGTGTTCAACAGGTGTGTAATTAAAACGCCAGAGCTGTGTGGTATCCTTGCTTAAATGAGTACTGTTCTTGGCTAAGCAGCTGCAAAGCTTTGTACCAACAAGCTGGGTCTTAACAAGAGACCTTACTGAGAAAACAAACAAGAATCCCTCAGTGCTCTGCAGTTCATTTTCTTTTGGTGCCATGTCAGCTCCAGTACCCCAAGCATCTCATGAAAACATCATACATAGAAAAGTTTCATCCACAGCACAATGTTGGCATAAGAAGAAATGTTTGTAAAGATCACAAATTAGTTTAGTTTGAAAGTTACATGGAGCTTCCTAACTGCAAGAGCAATCTGAGCAGGGAACAGCCTGTAGGCATGGGACGCAGGGTGGTAGAAACCTCACTGTTTTTTAGCTGAAGCTCAATAAATTTCTGATAGGGTGAGGTGACAAACGGCTTTCAATCAGACAGGGGCTGGGCTCCGCTCCTGGGGCAGTCCCTGGCCAGCCTTTTCTTCTGCACACCAGAGAAGCATGTATCCTGCCATCGTCGTGCTCTGGTGGGGCTAACAGGCTTCGTGGAGGCAGCTGGCAAACAACCAGCTAGCAGCTTGAAAACAGCTGAGGAGCAAGTGCAGGAGGTGCTCATGATCACTTCAGCTGGTACAGCGGTAGCCAGGAGAGGCAGCTGGGGGCACAGCCTGTGGTTCCTGTGGCACTGCTGGAACCGTGGTGGTAAAAACCATACGGCAGCATCATGAGGGTACCGATAATGAGGATTTTTAATTACTGAAAGCATCTCTGTATCCCCCTTAAAGCCCCAGGTTACAACCTGTCCTTCACCCTTTGTGAACGACCAAGGAAAGTGGATGTGTTTTAGGGAACAGATTTAGGCTTACACTCTTTTGCTAATTTTGTAAGAAAAGCGGTCTGTGATGTTCCTTAGTCTGATGATGTATTTTTTTCTTGTTGAGTAACTTAGGCTTGAGACATTAACAATAGCAGGACAGGAAGTGTAATTAGGGTGTACACACACAAGTTATGACACACTGCAAATTTGCATGCGGCTTTGGTTAGCATTAAAAGAGCCATGTGGATCGGTTTATCTAATAACCATTCATTAGGATATCATCGAGGTATCTGCCATCTGCTTAATTTTAAATGAAGCTTTAATCAAGCTAGTTGCAGGCCTACAATTCAGAAAGATGTCTGAATTCCTGAACTCAGTGTTGTGAGGGTTAATCCAGCTAAGTGACTGCCAGAGGCAGGAGACCGAGAGGCTCTTCGTACATGCCAGGTCTGCAGCTCGTGGGGACAACTCCCTTTCTGCGTGGCCGAGGAGCAGCCCCAGGGGCTGGCACAGGCTGTGCTTGGCTACCTGAGTGTGGTGCTGAAATGTGGCTTCCTCCAAAATTATTCATCAGGGAACCTCTAAGTTCCCGATGTACGGGGGCTGTCATAAGTCTTGCCAGCAACACCCTTATTTTACCACCAAAACCCTGTGTGTGTCTCTTTAATAAAAATATGTAATACTTAGAAATACTCTTGAATGATTCCAGACTGAAAAATGAAAACGACCTTTGAATCTATACAGGGCAGCTCCTTTGGGCACTTTTTAATGCAATAATTTATTAAGTTCCTATATTCATCATGTGTGCACAAGTATCATGTAAATATTACAGCTGTACTCCATGACAAAACAAGCGTAAAGCAGACAAAGAATTATACAGAGAACCGACAAACAGGGAAGAAGGGAGATCTAGTATTTTCTGTACAAAAAATATGCAGCTTCTTGATAATTTGTAAAAATGCATAACTTTTGGCATTTCAGAGAAGAACACTGTATAAAAATAAATATTCTATGTAAAATAACACACACAGGCCAGTCCAGGGTTAGAATCATCACTGCAAAAGAAAACAAACGGGCGTTAGTGGCAGTTCTCCAACAACAGTTAGCAACAGCTCAGCGGGGCAGGGAAGGACCACTTCAGGGGACGAAAGGACAGAGGGACCCCACGAGGGAAGCTGGCTCCAGCATCTGCTCCACGAGGAGAGCCGGTGCTGGATCTCAGCAGGCATCCTTCATGCTCTCCTGGAAGCGAGGCCAGGAGCTGCGGTCCAGGCTGCTCTGTACCTCTGCCTTCTCCAACCACCGTGGCTCGTGTACTTTGAGTTAAAGCACGCAGCAGGTCACGGAGCGGGGCCAGACCCTGAGGAGCAGCAGAGGCATTTACGGGAGCCTCCAAAGGGAGCTCCTTAGATGGGCGAGCCAGCAGAAACAAGGCGAGAGTGGAGGGACCGGCATTCACACACCGGTGCTAGCCCATCGGTGCTGACAGCCCATCCCCTTGCAGCAGCGCCTCCCCCAGCAGCAGGGGTATCGCTGCGCAGGTGTTGGAGCAGTTCAAGGCCAGACAGCTCAAAGGCCACAAATGCAATGGTCTCCTTTTTAGCCCATAAAACTGACCAGCATACAAACAAGGGAGAGTTTTGCTTGCTGCTTTTCAGAGGTCTGGTCTGGAAATCCCACGCTTGCCTCCACACCTACTTTGCCCTTAGCCACACTCATAGAAAAACCAGTGGGACCTGCAGCACAGCCAGCTCAGCACAGCCACAACAGCTCCAGGATTATTTTACCTTGTTCCAGCAGCCTTGAACCGGGAGGCCATCTTCTCCCTGCAAAAGGGATGGATGAAAGGGCAGTTTAGGACATGGCAAATAGCGCAGAGAATGCGGAAAGAAGGAATGGGTTAACTGTTACAGCTGCAACAAACAGTCCGAACCGGGGCTGGAGGAATAGTCTGACAGATATTCCTCACCCCTCTGCAGCGACCCGGACTTGGGGCTGAGTCTAGCTGGAAGCAAGGAGGCAGGTGGCAGGTCTGTGTCCCAGGCTTGACTCTGTAGCACCAAGGTCAAGCAAACCCCAGAGGCAGCACTAACCTCGGGTCCTGAGGAGGGTCTGGAAAAAAATTCCATCTCCTTTCTGCCCTGTTTATTAAAGGGTTTGCTTTATCACGTGAGAGGCTGCCCAGCTGTCCCCTCTTGCCTCTGAGAAGCTCCTGCTCCAGGGAAACCAGGAGGGCAAGCAGCTGGCAGCCCGTGCTGGCTGAGCATCTCACTGACTCCTTGAGTGTTTGTGTTTTCTCTTCCCCCCCCATAACATCAGTGAGATTTCTGTGAAAATACCCCTGCAATTCTGCAGCCCTGAAGTCTTGGGCTATCCCGTCCCAGGATGAGCACGTGATTTATTTTTTATCATTGAAGGTTGGATACTTTAAGGACTTTGCTACCAAAAGACTGAGACTAGGCAGCTAGGAAATGCTTTTGTGAATTACTGCCATTAATTACATCTCAGTGCAGCTTTACTTAACGTGAGAAAAGAGGAAACGAATATCAATGGTAATGTGCTCTTGAGCAGGAGATACACAGCTGAAAATCCGGGCACAAGAAGCTGCATCTGTGACACTAGAAGTCAAATACTTCTGTGTGTATCAGGTTCTCAGGCTGGTGCTACTCCCAATGAGAACTGGAGGCAGTGAAATTGTACCAAGCGTGATGCGGGCACATTTCTTCAGTCAAATGACTCAGTTCTCACTTCCTCAAGTACCAGATGAGAAAGCTGTTGTGCGTTTCATCCCATTTGAGAAAGGGAGGAAGAAAAAAGCAAATGCACAGTAGCATATTCTGATAAAAACTATTCAACAGAGACACACTTTCAAGGGATTCGTGAACTGAGCACTGTCGTGATGCTGTAAGTTATTTCCTGTTTATGTACTAAAATGCAAATTGCTTTCTGAATGCATTTTCTGGACTGCAGTCTCCTTGTGGTTCTTTCTCCCCACTTCCCCCCTCTCCTCCCACTATGTGGAAATCCTGAATCACAGATTAATTAACTACCAGTTAAACTGTGGCCTTCCCATTGGTACACTGGTGGTGGCAGGAGTGACTGGTGTAGTGCATCGCAGGAGGAGATGGAAGGTTAGGTGCATGGAGGAACGGGAAGCCAGAGTTACAGCGTAAGGATCAGAGGAAGACCAGGGGCACGAGGAAGTGTTTGTTGCAGATAACGGAAATGGGACATGCTTGTTAGCACCGAGTATCTCCATCCACATATCAGATGTGTGAAGCATTAGTTCACGGCCTCCAGAAGTTATGCACATGGATGCGTCAGCAGGATGCTAAGCTTTTAACCTAGTTGGATCAAACACCATGCTTATTCAAGTTCCCAAGCTAGCTTGCATGCCAGTATGCTATATATACATATAAATAAAAATAATGGCATCTGCATTTCACCAGATTTTCTGGCAAGTTCCCCTTAACAAAAATAGGTATGAAGAGGTGCGCATTCTAATATGGCCATGCAGGGTAAATTCTAACAGAGCAGAGACAGAAAAAGAAAGGCAGTCTGTCAGGGCACAGGCAGAGTCCTTGGCACCTGTGAAATCAGGTGCTTTATTCAGCCAAACTTACTCCATAGAAACCTGGCTGTTATTGTATGTATATGTATATGTATATTGTATGTATATGGAGGTGAAACACATGGCTCTTTTTCCTTTGGAGACTGTTCTGGGCAGGCATGATTTCACTTTTGGGACTGGCAGAAGAGTTGCTTTGTGCTACCCGAATTTACAGAGCAGCAACTAAGAATGTGCAAGCAGTCACTGCTTATGGTCACTGCCCCACAGAGAAAATGGCAGCACATGAAGCAGGGAGTGCTGGAAGGCACACCAACACTAGCTCTTCACAAAGGCCAAATAACGAAGGCTTTTCTAATGGCAACCCCAGGGCTGGTTTCCTCAGGAAACTAAAAACCCCTTCTAGATAGAGTATGGCTTTATCTAGATACATTTTTCTTTGGGAGACATTTTTCCAGCCAGTTGAACGAACTGATCTCACATCCCTTGTAAATGGCATCAAACAGCTTTAAGAGAGCCTGAGGTATGGAATAACGGCCCTGAAGCAGGCCTTGGCATGGTGAATGGGGGCTGAAAGGGCAGAGGGATACTACAGGATGGCTGAGACAGCTGTAAGGATAAAACCCTCACCTGGATGCTGCACAGCCACAGACCATCTCTGAGTAAACCCATAGACTGGTGATGTTTAATGGGATACTTAGAAATCAGGTGAGGTTAAATGTTCCCAACTGCCTTAGTGCTACAATCACTGGGTTAGATGCAGCACTAATACAATAAGCATTCTGTAATAGATGAATGATTATCAGGATTATCAGGAAATAGGCAATTCCACGTTTCTTGGATGCTGTTGGTACCATTCTGATTTTGGGGAGAGTCACAAATAGGAATTGTCTGGTAGGAATTGAGGGAGATAAGTGCCTAAATAACATGTTTCACATGGGCTTGCTAACAGCTAACTATATTTTTACGGTCAGTGGACAGAGTGACTGAGGCAATACAGAGCAGTGCCAGACTGTGCTAACCACACAGAAGCGCTTGAAAGTGGATTTACGGAGGGAGGTAAGCATTGCAGCTCCTTGGCTAGAAAGCCAAGCTAGTGCAGCTGCAGTCTCCACACATGAGTCTAATAAAAGTTCTCAAAATGAAGGCAAAGCAAGAACTGAAGCAGTTTTAAAATTCTCATTCCTGCTACATTTTCCTCATGCTGGCAGCAGCTGTGAAGCATAGCACAAAGGCAAAAGGACTGATCCTGGCAATAGCAGCGTGAAGAAGGCAGGGCAGGAAAGGTGAGGAAGGAGCTGCCACGTGTGTCTCTAGGGCATGCAACTACTTAGAGGTATCGGAAAAGAACAACCAAGGCAAAAAAGCAAACAATCATGCAGGAAAGGGAAGGTACGCCATACCAATGGGCACGGGGCATCCAGCCCGTCCAGCCCAGGTAACCCCGGCTCACCCTTCTCGCCTTTAAAACCTCGGAGACCCTGTTTATGAGATCAACCACTGTCGTTATTTCAGATAATGCCAGGCACCTCCGTGGCACAGGAGGAGAGGCTCAGTCCTGCGCTGGGACTGTCGCAGGGCACTCTGCTGCACACCCAGAGTACAGAGGGCACATGTTCCCGGTTGTACCTATCTGTGTAATCAGTAGGAGCAGTTGCCTGCTCTTCTGTAATCTACGAGTCAGGGCACACTTCTTCAACTGAGCTCAGTCTGAGAGGATGGAAGTGATGTTTCATCTGTTTTGAAGTCATCCATTTTTCCTATTTCCCAGCAGCTGAGTTTCTAGATACACGATGCACAAGTATTCCTGGGATTTACGGCAATACTACTGATTTCTGGCAGCATAGCCGCTGCAGTGTATGAGTTTAGATGAAATGTGTAGATATTCATACATTTATTCATCCAGATTGATAGATGGCACATTCTGACAGAAACATGTCCCATTCAAAACAATTGAGACGTGCTTCCCCTCTGGGCAATGCAGCTCGAGTTCCCTGTGTCACTCTCAGGCAATCACGTTGGCCGGCCGTTATTCCAGGGCAACAAAAAGAGTTTTGCTATCACACAGACATGATGACACTGAACGTTTCCAGAGAAGAGCCCTCGCGGGCAGTAAAGGAGGCACCGGGCTCTGTCTGCACAGGAGAAAGCCCTGGGCTCCCAGCACGTGGCACGTAGCCATGTACCCTAAGCCTGTGTGAGCTCCGGAGGAGGAAGGAACATAACCATGGCCACTCAGCAGCTCAAAGGATCGGTTGTTCCCCACTGAAGGCTGCAGTAGGAACCAGAGCGGCCTTATCTGAGTGTTATACTTTTGCAAGACCGTTATTTCTGTTATGATTTCCTTCTTCCTTCCCCACCACAAATCTTAAAACAGTACATTTGATAAAACAGAACATACCAACGGACAGGGTGCATCTAATCCAGGCGCTCCTTGGTCTCCCTTATCCCCTTTAGACCCTCTAGAGCCTTTCTTGCCCCTCTCCCCCTGTAAATAACAGTTTAGTCCAAAAAAAAAGAAAAAAAAAGAATACACAAAAGCTTTAGGATCATCCATTTCAAACAAATGTCAGCAATAGTTTAAAAATGATAAACATTTAGGAAACATTTTAAAAGAAGTGAAACCTCCCTTTGAGACGTTAAGTGAAAGACAACGTATGGCACCCCTAGCCTTTCCTGGGCTGTATAAACACGCTGGCTGTGCCTAAACCCCACACCGAGGCTACTCGGGCTGTGCATCAAAGGAAGCACAAGGGCCACTGAACTTTACAGCAGGCCTATGGGGCCAGCGGAGGCCTCCTCTAGCACCATCATCAGGAGACTGCTTCTCCAGGCTTCCTGGACATTCAGAGGGGGGCACCTCGAGCCAGAGGAGGGGAGAGCACTGCTCCGGGCAGTGCCACCCACCCTCAGTCCCAAGGGGCTGGGGGTTCCCTCCCCTCCCACAGGAGCTCCAGGGTGCCAGGCAGAGGGCTCCAGGGGCACCAGTGCCTCAGGGACAGGACCTGCGGCAGACCCCAAGCAGGATCTCCTGCTGCATTTACTGGGCGCCGCTGGCCCAGACTCCCCGTGGACTTGTTCTTACTACTCTGAATTCTCATTCAGAATGAAATTCTCATCCACGGGAACGTTTTAGAAGAAAAAATAACCAAAAGAGGAGGCCTGCTCCTTTGTGAGGGGGCAGCACTGGGTCTGAAAGGCAGCCACAGGAGGGCCCAAGGGAAGGCACAGATGCCCTGGGACAATATCCTACGAGAGCAGGGCAGCCAAGGCCGGGTGTAACAGGGGGATTTGCCAGACAAAATTCTCAAAGCTGCTGAGCATAAAACAGGGAAAGGGGCAGCTGCACAGGGAAATGAATTTAGGGTCCTTGTGGGAAAGGTTAAAGGAATTAGGGGATAACATCAGACAGCGCAGGCTGCTGTTTCTTCTTTAAAATGTGTTAAACCCAAAGCTGGCAAGAGAAATGGATGGGAGAGGAGAAGCAATGAGGCAAAATCACCCAGAACCAAGCACTGGAACAGAGAGGATAATCCAGGAAAATGCAGCGTGGGTTGCTCTGGAGGGAGGAGGAAGGAACCAGGAAGAAAGGCGGAAGAGGAGGAAGGGATAAAGGGGACAAAGGTGGACCTGTAGGAGCGAGGAAGACACACATACACACATGAGAAAAAATACAGGCATTAGAACAACAGCAAAGATATCAACTTGGCAGCAAAAGATCAGGGTTTGCACTTTTTCATCTGGGTGTCCCAAAAGGCTGTATCTGTTCCCATTGGTACCTGGTGGCACCGTACGTCTCTGCCTGTCCCCAGGCACAGCTACGCTGCGCTCCACACTGAACAGCAGGCAGCAGGAGGGCTTCTGACACTGAAAAACCACTACTCGGCCTAAAGGAGCTGGGAGGGTTCACTGAGGATTTTGGCGAACTGTTTGGAAGCTTAACAAAACTGATCCTCAATTTTTAATGTACTCAATACTGAGAATCTTCCTATTAAAGTGACAATCATACTGCAGCTGTCTGGAAGAAAAAAACAAAAACAAAGAAACAAAAGGGAAGCATGTCAAATGAACCCATCTCCCACTTGCAAAGAGGCAGGTGTTGTACCCCAGGTCCCAGTCCCTGCGGAGCAGGTCAGGAGCAAGGCATTGCTTTCTCTTTTTAACTTCACACCTTTCTTCTTGTTCATTTTTAAGTCTCCTGGCTGAACTGCCATAGTTTTGCCATAAACTAACTTGGGAGAAATGGTCTCTCACTTCTCTCACAGAAGAAGCTACATTCCACTAAGGGAGACCTAGTGCTCATCTAGGGATACAGGGCAACAGAGCAAATCCTCGGGAACGAGCAGTGTCCAGTTCTGCTAAATAGTATTTTTAATATGTCTGTGACCTCAAAAAGATGGAGGCATTCAGACAATACAGCTTTATTCGAAGGGGACTTAACAAAACTGTATTGTTTAACTACTTTAAGTAGTGGTGACCTCATCACCATTTTTGGAGCAGAGCAGGAGCAAGGAGAAGTCGTGGTACAAATATATGGTGGGAAAAGAGGTATTTTCTAGGATCCCACCCGAAAAGACATTGCACTTGCCCATTTACAGTCTCAACTTTCACATGTTTTCATTTCAAATGTTGGTTGCAGTGAGGCAAAACATGCTTCAAGGGGCCAGCGAATCTTCCCACTCATGCTGCTTTCCAACCCATCCTCTACAAGGAGGTGTTCCCAGTTTTCATTTGCTTTTATGAGAGCTTAGGGAAATCCGATTGACATACTACAACCAGTGAAGGACCCTTCTTTTAAATAATACACCCAGTTTAAAAGCCAACTGAAGTAGCATAGGAATTCTGTTATTTTCTGCTTAAAAGCCACACAAACAAAACACAACACATCTCACTAAGGAGGAAGTTAAGAAGCAAAGCCAGAAATGGAATGATTAAAAAAGGGGAGGACTTTGGAACTCCCAGGAAATTTGGACCTTTCTCCCCTAGTTTAAGATGCAAATTGGCTACTGCATTCCAAAACTGCTCGTTCTGTGCAGAGTAAGGTCAGAGATACATTTCAGATAAGAACAGAGAACACTCACTATTTATGAAAAGCAAAATCATATAATGAAATCACTGCATGGGCACATGCACTATAAATCTTTACATATTCAGATAAATTTAGGTGATACCAGAGTCTTATCAAGAGAATGTATATGTGTATGTGTGAGCACATGCGTAAGACATACACATTTACTTTATTAAGCTGTTTGACGTATTTATAGAACTGTAGTCTTAAAACCACAACCCAGAAGTCATTTATATTTCTAACTATAAATTATATTCAACTGTTGGTCTTAATTGTTTTTAATCAAAAAGATTCAGAGACTTAACAAGCAAGAAGTTCCTTTTGTTGTTGAAAATCCAATGATTTGAATGCCAATGAAAGGCAAGGAGTGTTCAATGCACACTTTTTAGTAATATTTATCTTTTTATAACAGAGGTGGTGAGACAGAAGAGCAGCCATTCACATTATGGGTTTTGATCCAGCTCTTTATCACATCCGGTCAGGACAAAGCCTGAGGAGGCTTCATATTTGACTCTTTAAAGTATGCAAATTTAATTTATCTTCTCCAAATTTCCATCTTCCAAATTCTCTGGAGAACCCTTTGCTAGAGGTCAACTTTTTTCACACTTCAGGGGGAATTTAAAAGTAATGTGATAAGATCTGCTGACTACATCTCAGTTAATTCTCATGGGAATCCCTAGACACACTACAAAACAGATAAGCAGGATTTTCTAAAGCATGCCATGTTGGCCTAACTCTACCACACATGAAGCCATACTTCAGTGAGAACAGAGCTATGACAACAAAGAACACATTAGAAAATCCCTCCTGTATCTTTCAGAGGGCCATGCTGTGATGTCCTAGATGAAGAGACGAACTACAGGTATCACCTTCAAAAATACAGGTTTGTAAAGTCATTCATACAAAGGTCTAGCAAACAGAATCACATGCTAGCCATCTTTAAGTGGCTCAGGCACTGACCACTCCACCACTGTGCAAAGACCAAGACTTGCTTGGTAACTTACCCGGATTCCTTTGTCACCAGGCAGACCTTGTAAACCCTGAAACACATCAACACAAAAACAGAAATATTTTACAAACAGATAGGTCCCATTGTAGACTTCCTTAAAAGGAACGGGTGCCCAAGAGTTCCTTTCCATCACTATCAATTACTGTGTGGTAAAAATTAACATTTCCTGTAGACAACCTCCTCCTCACCTCCAAAAGACCATCCAGGCTAACACACCACTGCTTCTACTCTAAGGATTCTTCACACAGAAACTAGACTAGCTGAAAGAACTCCGTTTCTGAAGAGGAATACAAAAGTACACAACAGCAAGCTTCATTTTTTCTTTTTTTTTTTCTCCTTTTATTTATTTATTTAATTTTTATTTTTTTAAACAATGAAGCAGTTCCCTGATTACCTAAAACCAAAGTTCCAGCACTGGCTCCATTTTGCAAAAGTAATTCCAAACAATGGAACTAACCTCACTCAAGGCAACTTTTGTCACTGTGATGAAAATGCATACACCCACCTGTGGAAAGGTACACCACGCTCAAAAGCATTATTTTGGAGTAAAATACAAATCCTGCGAGTCCCACGCAGCTTCTTTTGGTACTTTGAGGGCCACAGAGAATTTAGAGTTCCCTTCAGCTTCATCTATCTCATTCTGAATAACTGCTCTGAAACTACCCAGCTCTTCCTGTTGCTCCCATGGGGTATTTTAAGCTCATAATTTTGATTCTTTAACACGTAACCTAGCTGAAATTGGAAATGTTACGTTACAGCAGCACCTTAAACTATCAGCCACAGCAAGGAAATAGAGGCTTGTAGATAACACATTCCTAGTGCTCTCACACTTACAGGAAGTCCTGCTGGTCCCATTGGTCCTACAACACCAGGATCTCCTTTACTGCCCTGAAATAGAGACAAAATAGAAATTGTTACGCTCCTATTTGGTATGAACAGGCAGCACAACAATGACTACAGAAACACTTTAGAAGAAATGGAAAGGTTATGATTTAAAATACCTAAAACCCCAAGAATAAAATGCTTAGAATTCAGAGACCAAGTTGAGGGTCCTATATGCACAAAGAGAGAAGTTTCAGATGCTAGGAAGACCTAGAGCTTCTCAATTTTAAGGAACTGTTGTATCTTCAGAGAAGTTACAGAGTATTGGTCAGTTTTGAACCAAACTCACCCTTTCTCCTTTTGGTCCTGCTGGTCCCGAAACCCCCATTGGTCCTGGAGTACCCTGTAGTTGGAGGAAAGAAAATATATCAGGCCTTTTTTATTCCAGGGCTTCGTTAAAGCCAGGAGACACAGATGCTCCTTTAGGAAGAAGCACAGCTGGGAAGGACACTCCAGTGGCTGAAGGCATCTAGCGCCACTACAGCTTTCAGCAATGGTGCCGATGGGTTTGAAGAAGTTGTTACATGCAGTTTGACAAACACGGGAACTGCTGCACTAGGTCACACCAGCACCATCTTACAGAGCCTTGTTTTCTGATTTTGAAGCTATGCCTTCACAATCGTTACAGGGGGCATTTCTACTAGTACCACGAGGGAATGTTTTTCTCTCCAGTTTGTGTCACAGACAATGCTGAAAGCTGTAGCAGAATAAAGGCCATTTAGATATACAGTAAGCAACTTTTGTGTGTGTGTGAGTGTGTGTTGTTTCCTTCCCCCCAACCTCCCAGTGTCAGCTGAGGTAGACAAAACTAAAAGCTTGCATTGGTGGTAGGCAGCCAGTCATGCAAGCTGAAAGACACCATGCTGCAAAGAGGAATGCAGACGCATACCAGGAGGGGTAGTGGTATCATTCATTCCCAAGCCTTCTGCTCCCTTTTTGCTATTTCTGCTACTCCATCGGGCTCTTGATCACACTGACAGGAAAAACCACGTTTTTTGCTCCCCTTTTGACACAGGGGCCATCTCCCACTAGTATACCAAACCTATTTGCTGGTAGTGCTGAGGCTTGTTCAGGCTTTGGGAAATGAACCCAGTCCAAGCTGATCTTTAAAAGGGGCAATAGAGCAGGCAGCCAACAGTCCTCCTCACTAACAAAACACTCACATGGAGGTGATGCTGGATCCAGGCACGTACAGCCTCCTGGGTTTTGGAGCATTCCCTGCTGAAGGGTCTGCTACAACTCTCCCAGACCAGATAAAGCACAGCCTTCACGTTTGCAGTGAGCACTGCCCCTAGCCACACTGCACAGTTAGGCATTTATTTACCCAGCCCTACTGCATACGCTTCTAAGGTTGGCAAGAATCACAATGCATAGTCACAAAAGTAACCCCTCCAAGTTGAGTACAACTCATGGATCAGAAGAGCTTTTCAGACAAGCCAAGATCTGCAGGATGTAAGTAGAGATACAGTTCGTGCAGCACAGTTTCAAAGCAGTGAAAAAGAGTGGCTCTCCTTGGATTCACGCACAGGAGTCTACATCACAAAGATCTTAATTGCCTGCATATTTGCGTCATTTTAAGATAATTTAGTGCCATGAAATATACTGAGAGCTAACCTGCACATTTACAAAAATCAAGCTACAATTTTCCAGAACAGGAGAGCAGATAAGCTGTAACTCAGAACCTGTCCTGAAGTTCCAGAGCAGTGGATTATCCCCAGTTACACTGAGGAGAAATCACTTTTTAAATAGCCAATTGGAGCATACATGGGGTGATGCATGATTTCCCAAGTGGGATAAAAAAGTATTTGGCCCATTATTTAACAGCTTTTACCCTTGGAATGGCAGCATGCTTTGCAGCACCAGGTTAGTGGTACTTGTCTCATTCCAAGTTTGACAGGCTGAGAAGCTAAGCCACAAGGAGTTTATTTCCTTCACATCTCACAATGAGTTAGCAACAAGAGGTGGGGATCTTGCTTCTTCCTGTTGATCTATGAGAAGCCATTGCCTCACAGATGTACTCAGCAGATTGGAAACCCCCCAAGGTATCTCAGACAGAGGGAAAGCATGCACAGAGCTGATGAAGTTGCATGGCATTGTGCTGCTGGCAAGCTAATGGCTAGTCCTCCTCACAGAACGCCTTTTAGCAGAGACATGCTTCCCAGGCAAAGGAGAGAGACCTGTGAGCATAACCCACAGTAATACAGCCCTAAGCACCTAGTGTGAAAACAAGGCACGGCAGAAAGCTTTTGCTCACAAGATAAAGCAGACAGGAGTTATTATGCCAAAGACACAACTGAAGAGCTGCTGTTGTGAAAAGGCTGCAAGCAAGGTTACCACGGAGAGCAACAGGGTGGAGGGATGGAGACCCCTCACAACAAAGCAGACAAGAACCGAGCATCGTGGAACCATGTGGGAGTTTCATTCATCTTGTTATTGAGTTAAAGTGGAAGAAGTAGGCTGTGATCCCAGGATCCAGACAGACTCATAGTATCAAGAAACAAGCATGTGTCTTAATTGCCTCCCAGACTTTAACACGCAACACACACACACACACACCCCGCACCCCCAGAACCTGCTTTGGAGAAAATAAGGTTATTCTTGGCATAAACAACACTGGTGGGAAAGACGAGACAAGTCACGATACTGGGGGGAGGAACGTAGGGCAAAGGAGAAATGGAACTCACCGGTGGTCCAGGCCTGCCGTCTAAACCTGAAGCACCCTGAACAGATGGGGAGGGTTAACAAAAACAAGGCAGGAGGAGAGGGGAGGAGGGTGAGGGGGGGAAAGGAGAGGGGAGAGGTGAGTGAAGCAGTGACTTGAGACAAACATATGCTTGCAATCAACAACAACAACTAAAGATCTCAAGGACAAGTGATGGTACTTACAAGCAAACCAACAAAAACAAACACTGAATACATGTAATATTGACCTGCAGCTTTCAGATCCCCTTAAGAACACAAATTTATTTCCCTCTTGCCGTGCCACCAAGAAAACCCCTGAGGAAGAAGCTGCTCTATGACAGGTGAGGAGGACAATGTGACAGTGGAGTTGAAGCCTGCATTGGCTTTGCACAACACAGAGGAGACACAAAGCTCAGAGGCCTGCAGAGCCATCAGCAGGTCTTCAAGTTCCTACCAAGAAACCCAGGTCCTGTAGGTACACAGGTAGGTAGCTGCAGGCTTCCTCCCCTCTCCATCTCTTGTCCAACAGGAGAGGTGAGGAACTGGTTGTCTGCGGGCTTCTAAGACAGGTGGTCCATCCCCTTGTGTCACCAGCACGTGCGTACACCAGGCTGAGCTAAAGGGGCGCTTTCCTGTCTGCTTGGTGCTTGCCCTGAATTTCGTCATCCATAAAAGCTTGCAGTGGTTCTGCCCAAGGTCTGTCTGGCACAGTGTGGTATCTCTGACAAAGACCAGGTGAGCAAGCTTAGGTAGAACTAGTACAAGCAGTGAGTTTCCTCCACTTGCACGTGACAAAGTCATCTTGTCAGTCACTAATGCAGACAAACCAACTGAAATTCTGGCACAACGTCAAGCACAAAGTCTCACATGAAAAGCCAGCAGAGCCAACTGGGGAATTTTTTTTGGCATCTTTGTAGTAAGCTCTATCAAATAGGTCCTGAAATATTTCCACTGCATTTAGTTTGACAGACCGAAAACACTCTGGATCACATGTGGGAAAAGCTCAAGAGAGGGTTACGTAGTTCTGAAGAGGTCCGCAATATCTGTGATCTTACTAGAATCCCAGTAACTGTGCCTCTTAGTTGGCCAGCTGATATTGTTAACCCAACAAACAGAACATTTCCGAGTGAGCCTTCCTGACTCCACAGCTTGGGAGCAGTGTTGTGGAAAGCCAAGGGACTTGGCCATTGCTGGAGCAGAGGTCAAAAGACCAAATGCAGGAATAAGCCACAGGACCCTGGTTTCTGGTGGGGCTCTGCAGGGTAATTCCCAGGGCATCTTCTGTACAGACTGTCACAAGGACCTCCTTTCCCTGTCCTGGTTCCCTCAGAGTTGAGGGAACACCTGTTTTTACACAGAAAGCTTCCATTTGCATTTCTCAGGGCAGAATGGGGACTGGGTTTTTATTTCTCGTGGCTTCACTGTCCTTTGGATTAGAGCCTTCTGAAAGCATCCCCTTCTCTCCATTGGCTATGCGAGGAGCCTGTGGCAAATACACTCATAACGAGCTCATGTGAGTGCCTAGAGTTAGATGAAGTGCTGGAAGGTAACTGCTATAAACACAACTGAAAAAGCAAAACATTTTACAAAGACAGACATGCACATCTCAGCCAAAGTCAGGGACAAGAGCTCTGGGTGATCAAACAAAGGCAGACAAAGTCTCACAGTGCACAGGATGCACTCTCGGTAGTGCTCGTTTCCAGGCAGGACTCTCAGCAAGGGGAGATGGTGGGCTCGGCCATCAGTGCTTTCCATGAGAGGATCTGGGGGCTGGCAGAGCAGCTGAGTAGGACTGAGCTAGTGGTAACTCATTCTCAGCACTCAGGTGAGTCTCAGGCACTGGGTGAGGAGGCTTTTTAGCAGATGTGATGCGAGCTTTTCTTTGCAAAGTCCTCAAGTTTGTATCTAAAGCTCTTATAACTTCATAATTCTGCCAAAATTCCTCCCTGTAAGCTAAGCAGTGCACTAGTGCTAGCCTGGTGTTACTGAGTTCACAAAGCAGGAAACAGGAGGCTTCTACTGCGTTGGGGAAAGCATCAATTCCACTGCAGAGGCGATAGGAAAGTACTGGGTGGCAGACTGGATGCACTCAGAACCACCACACTTTTGCACAAAGCCTGGCCCAGGTGGCAGGCTGCTGGCAAGATGTTCCCTTTGTTACTTCTGCACATCTTTGTGCTTCAGGGAGACAGGGCAAGACCAGCCACAGACATTTCAAACAACCCATTGGAAATTACTGTTTTCTCCAAACCTGCCACAAGCAGAAAGAGCTACAAGGATCAGTGATGTATTTAACAGGCCTAGGAGATTAAGACTGCGTATAGAAATTGAAGCTTTGTAAGTTTAAGAAGCAAAGGCACAGTTATTTATAGATCATCTTTCTCTGACTTTACATATCAAATCCCCGTGTACATCTCCCATTGAGGGATCTTCTTACGGCTGAAACAAGTTTGGCTTGCTGCTTGCAAGTGCTGCTTGCTTCCTGGATACTTACGGGTAATCCCAGTGGCCCTCTGTCTCCTTTTTCACCCTGGACACCCTTCTCTCCTTTCATTCCATCAATCCCTGCTTCCCCCTAAAGGAAGAAGGATGGAGCAGAAAATAAACCCACCGTGACACCACTTATATAACAAACATTCCTCTGTTCTGCTCTGTTCCGAGAGCGATGAAGCAGCAGAAAATGCAAGAGGCAAAGAACAACGCTTTAGCCTGATTCTTGGCCCAACCTGAAGAAAACCAGTATCAGTTGAGTGACTTGCACGAGTACCTGTCCTACATCAGTGCCAGTAAGAGGGGAAATCAGGCCCAGATGATAATTGAAGATGGTCAAAGGGGGACTGAACTTGCCTCTGTGTTATTCTCCCTGCTCTTGCACGGTTTGTCAAGCAATAGTTTTAAATGGCTTTACATTTAAATGGCTTTACATCTTAAACTGTGGATTCACTGGAAGCGAATGACAGGTGTCTATAAGCTTTGAAGAAAGTCATAACAATCTTTTGAAGACACAGACTTTATACATGCAAAGGCATCAGTTTCAAGATTTGGGGGGAAAATTTTCATTCTTTTTCCAACTGTACTTTTGAAATTCAGTAGTATAAACCACAAAGCAGTATCAAATACTACATTTTTATAAATTCAAAATGCAATCCCCAAAGCTTTTTTCCCACTACTGCAGTTTGTAAAGTATTTAAAAGTCATTATTCTGGTTGCATTTTGAAACACAAGTGTCAGAAGTACAAAGTTTGCACAGAAACAGTGTGTCTGACTGGTGCACCCTTCTACAACTTATAAAAGACAACACTGTTGGCTCACTCTACCAGCACACTCCAGTTTCCATACCCTGCATTACTGCCCCACAACACTGTTTGGCTTGGACACACACCTGGAAGAGTTACAAATTTCTAACGTGTCTGCAGAGGGTATAAAATTCTCTTCCCTCCCCTCATTACAGAGCAATTTATTACTAATTACAGGGACGGAACAAAAACTTCCCCACTCAGGACATCTCATTGCACTTGTTAGTTTAGCCTACATAGATCCTCTGTTTGAGGAGGAAATCAGTGCAGTACTGTTTGTAATCCAGCCTGTGCTGTGCAAGACTGCCACCTGCAATTATTTGGCAGCCAGCCCCCAAGAAGGGGCATGTGCCAAGTCTTAGGGAAGTTTCCCCAGACACTTGATAACAGTAGCTAGTGAGTTACGGACCTGGAAGGCAGATTAATTGTATTTGTAATCAACATTCAGAGAAGAAATGAATCAGGATAAATGTACCCTCTTCTCTAATGCCCAAATAGCACAGTTAGCCAAACACTAAGTCTAGCCAGAATTAAGATGTTTTGCACATTTTCAAACCTTTGCTGAGAGTAAGGAAAAATGCAGATCTCATTGAATATTTCCACTCAAATATTTTTTCACCTAGGTGCATTAGTTTACTGTGGGTAAACCAGTGGTGCAGACTGAACAGAAACACATTTAGATGGAGATTAGAAAGCTTTAAATCACCAAGAACAGAGAAGTTCTTGAATGGGTTTACAGCAGAACTTACAGCGTATAAAACCTGGCTAATTTTAAGGTAGAGTTCAGTTACTTAGGACTGTATGACAGGCTGCCCATCCTGTTGTATAGACCTTTTACCCTTCAGACAGATTTCAGCTATGCTCTCACGGGAAGATTTCCAACAGCCAGTGGCTTCCTTCTTCTCTAGAACAGGAGAGAACAACTGGTTTTCTGAATCCTAAAATGAATGCTGCTAACCCATTTTCTTCAAGAAAGTATACAGAAGGTTTTACTCTCTTACAAAGTTGGAAGAAAAATAACTTTGAAAGCTAGGGGGTTGTTGAAGGGAATTCTTGCACCTCAGACAACCCTAGTCAAATTTCAGGATTTGAAGTTTTACAGCCTTACCTTCGGTCCCGGGAGGCCCTGAACACCCTGTATTTGGGATGAGAAACAAGGTATGAGCAATGCTTAAGGGTGTGCCTTAAAAACCAGGTATTCCAGTTCATTGTACAGCACAGAGCTTTCATTTTCTGACATGCTGAGGGCACAAATGCTTAGCCCAAAGGCCTCTTTATTTGTGTAGAGGGCACTTCATGTACTGTTCTCATCTGGTAATGAGGAGGCTCTCGCCAAGAACAACCTGGCTGCAGGCCAGGCTTGCTATTAAGACCATTTTTGCAGTTGATCCCTTTAATCCTGTCCATCCCGTCTCACTACTGTCTTCCCTTTCATCTCAGACTAACATAACCTTCTCCCTTTACTTCCCCAGCCCCTCATAGCTCTGACCTGCCCTGGGGGTGGTTTTGGAAACGATGCTAAGCATGTTCCTGCTTCAGTGCTGCAGTGTTTCTGGCAGTTATCTCCACCCAAAAGCCTCCCCAGCCACTTCCCACTCTATCCTCACTCCCAGTGCCCCTCTCCTCAGGTGAATCTCTCAAAACCTACCGGAGGTCCTGGTGGTCCTTGAGGTCCAGGGGGGCCAGGCATCTAGAAAGCAACACAAGAGAAGTCCCTGTCAACCCACCAGCCTCAGCAGGTGAAGGGGAACTGCTCAGTGGGGAGGCAGGGCACAGGCTGCAGCTGAGCTCTGCCAGGCTTGGAAACCTGGACTGCCCCTGAGGGCTGCGTTAGAAAGTGGCAGCAATCCAGGACAGAGCAGCCAAGAAGCAGCAGCAGGATGCTGGGGAGGGTTATTGTGGCAGCTGCAGAGACTTAGGTGGAAGGAAAGCAGTGATTTTTTTTTCAGAAAAAGGTCCACTTCCACTACGGTCCCTCCGTTACTGCAAGGATTCACAGGATTAACAGCTAGATGGCAGCCGTTTCAAAATATCTGGAGGAAGGTTGCTGGCCCTACACACACAAGAGTACTGATAGCCTGTGGGACTCCTCACTGCAGGGTGCTACAGAAGTTAAGAGTGAGCTTTGAGGGGAGAAGTGACAAATTCATGAACCCAAGATCTATTGAAAATATCTAGATCCAGGCAGGTATTTTTCAGAAAATCCCTTCACCACAAATGCCAAGGAAAATAATCGTTATGCTTCTCATAGGCTTCTGTTCTTCCCTAGGCATTCATTATTGATTGCTTGCCGTGAGCTAGATGGTTCTTGTGCAGAAGAGAAGTAGGGCATCAGGAGCTAAAGACAGCTGGCAGTTCAGCCCCACAAGATGAAGCTGGCTGTCCCTCAGTGAAGGATGTCATAAGAGGGTGGGATGTGCTGGTTTCCAGCAGCCAAAAATCATCACTCCTTTACTGACAGAGATTGCAGAGAAAACAAGACAGGTGACCTACCGATTCTCCTGGGTTTCCTTTGTCTCCACGCTCCCCAGGCTCGCCCTTCTCTCCCTGCACACAACAACAGACCCTGTCACAACAGCTGCACACTGGTGCCTCACTCCAGCAGAAGCCACCCATGAGCCACCATATGTCAAGCAGCTCCCCAAAGGAGGGGTGGGAACAGAGTGGGTATGACTCTCACAGCTCCACTTGTCTCCAAAGCACCCCTGCTTCCAGAGGTGACGGCCTACAGAAAGCGAGGCCCCTGGGAGCAGGGGCTGTGGACACTGCCTGCCTTTCCCAGCAGCAGCCTCACACCTCTGTGGCACTGCAGCCTCCGAGGGAGGAGGCACAGCAAGCAGGCCCTGCTGTCAGCAAACCAGGCGTCTCGGCTGACTTGGCTGCATGAGCACCTGCCAGAGCCCAGCACCTCCTGCCAGCGGTGGGAGCAAACACCCAGCTGGCTCCCCGCCTGCTGCTGGAGCCCCAACAGATGTTTGCTGACACCTAAGCACCTAACTCCAAGGGATGGGGGGGGGGGAGGGGGGTCTGAGGCTCCTGAGACACTCTGCACTTTGAGAAACGTCTTTCTCAATACTGTTTTCACCAAGCAGGAAAAGTCAGCCTGTCTTTTTCACTCTTACTGTCAATCCTGGAAGTCCAATGGGACCCGGCAATCCTGATGGTCCTGGCATCCCTTGGTCACCTCGTTCGCCTTTCTCTCCAGTGGGGCCATCAAGACCCTATGGATCAAGAAAGATTTGCAGTTTTCTGAAAAACTAAGACAGGCATAAGAGACATTGCCAGAGACGGGACTAGCTCTGGTCCCTCCAAGAGCACACTGCAAAACCTAGACAGCCTTCAGACACCTGGGGAAAGGGAAGGCTGCACCAGCATTGAAAACAGACAGCAAAGTGCCTGAAAACCCTCCTGTCATTGTGGATGTGCCATTCCCCAGCACAGGGATGGGGAACTGCTTTCCTGCCTCCAGGTTCTGCTCATGGTTAAGCAGTTCGCTGTAGCCCATGCTAGAAACACACCAAAAGCTAGCTGTTGCAATAGCAAGAGGTTTTTTTCCTAGTAATCCTCTGAAAACACAAGATTTCACTGCATAAAACCCTCTTGACTAGTGCTGGGGATGCAGGAGTTGTGACAGGCTCAAGCCAGGAGACTGGGCACTGCCCCAGTCACTTAGGGGCTTTGAGATATCCAAGAAACCCCGTAACCTGGACAGCCACAAGGACAGAGCAGTGCTGAGAGGGTCCGATTTACTTACCGGTGAGCCGGCTTGTCCTGGCTCTCCTTTATCCCCCTTTTGTCCTGCAGCCCCAGCATGGCCTGGCTCTCCCTTTATCCCAGGAGGTCCATCCTTTCCTGGCAGCCCGTGAGGGCCAGGGGGACCCATTTCTCCTGGCTTGCCCCGTGGTCCCTAAAAGAAACCCACACAACAACAAGTGAGTGTAGATAAGAGTAAAGTTAGACTCCCTAGCCCAGAGACTCTTTCATTGCTCATTCACTCAACACTAATGCAATTTGAAGAGGCAGGAAAAATAAATAGTAGATTTGCCTTGCCATCCCAACTCTTCCTTAGAAGTTAGTACCTTAATAAGCCACTAACACACATTTTTGTGGAGCCAGATCATTTCCCCCTACCACCTCCTAGGGGAAAAGTAACTGTGCATCAGCAACAGCAAGATGGAGCAAACTAGCCCAATTTAAGGCCACTGAAGGAAAGAGCAATCACAGAGGCTGCTTGTCTTACCTTTTCTCCATCATGGCCTGGAGGACCTGGCAAGCCAATTTCACCCTGAAACACAGAATTGTTACTCTGGCAGTTTGGAAGCAAGTATTCTTACAACTTGTGTGGCATTGGGATGATGAAGGATGGGCATTACAGAAGCAGTCAGCAGGGACTCTGACTTTGAAAACTAATAGTTACAGAAAAAGCATGGAAAACCCTGGTGAAACAGTACATCATGTGAGTTCTAAGAATTTCACCAGCCTTGTTTACCCAGAACAACAGTTCATGGCCCCAGCACTGTAAGTCTCCAGCCAACACAATCCCTGCAGAGATCAGTTCCCATAAGCTGCTTCTTAAAGGGGAGTAGAGTAGAAAGGATCCCTCATCTTTGAGATAATGCCTTGGTGGGGGAAAAGGGATTCAGGATTTCATGCATGAGGTGTGGTAGAGCCTGACCAGATGCATCCTGATAGTGCCAATAGGAAGAAGAGGAGCACTGGGGAGGGATATTTGTGAATTCTGCCGAGACCACTCCCATGTTTCCCTCAGCTCCACAAGGCCTGAGCAAATACCTTCTGTCCTGGTGGCCCTGGAGGTCCAGCCACACCCGGAAGTCCTGGTGGTCCCTAGACAAAGAAAAAACAGTTTTCAAAATATCATCAGGGTTTTTATTTTTGTGTTTTGTACCCTGCTCCTCTGAGTTTAAAGGGGAATTTTCCTGGGGACTCCTAAAATTGTATTTGCTTGGGAAGCTAAGCAATGGCAGGCCCTGAGTTAGCAACAGGCTAAATCCAAAGCAAGTTGTAGATAAGTATGCATTTCTCTACTTTCTTATGGAAGAAAAGTTACTACAGCTATTCACTCTTAAAACTGAGAAGAACCTAACAAGGTTTTCCCTTCCTATCTACAAAAAATGTATTTTTAGAGTAGAGATCATAGGAGACACTACACTTCTTAGATCCTAATATTTATGAGCAGATTTTATGACCAGCTTTGGCAATTACCACTTTAAGGCAAGCAGCTTAGCCACTAGGCAGCAGCTTAGCCTAGCAAGTGGTGATGCTTACACCCATTTTGCTCTGCCCTGTTGTTGTTATGTATTTTAAAAATCCAGTTCCCCCCACCCCTGCTTTAAACAATTAGATTTGTATGGGACTCGTGTCAAATTACACTTACCAGTGGTGAAATGATGTCCTCCCCGCCCACCACAAAGTGCCCACCATGGACTGCCAATGCTCTTTATTGCAAATCGCCCAAGGCCTCTTTTTTTTTCCACTTGGGTCAGCCCCCCCTTGCTCTTCCCTGCCCCTTCTGAGCAGCATGCATTACATTACCTCTTAAGTCAGAGAAATAAAGGGCATTATTATAATTCAAGTGCTAAGATCAGAAGGCAAGGTGAGCTCTTCCTTCAGCTGTCAACACTGCCCCAACAGCAAAGGCCAAAAAAGCTTCAGTTGCACAAAAATCACCAGGCTATCTGCTTGGGATGAACGTATGGCCACTTGCTTAAAACCACACAACAAAGCCAGGAACTCACCATCAAGGCCAAAGTTCGTATTTCCTAGGAAAAAAGTGAAGAAACAGTAACAGTCGTTTGAAAACAGAGATTCTTCCCAGGCTGGGTTTGTTCTCTTTTAATGTAACACCAGCACAAATGAGTAAGGACCTTATAGAATGAAGCCAAAAATCATCTCCAAGTCCCATAGAGCTGTTATTGAGCAATTCCTCCCACATCTCTTTTTTCCAAGCAGAACCCAGGCCAACCAGCAGTGCGCAGCTCTGGGAGGCTTTGCAGAGCTTTCTTTCACCAGTGTACCCCAAGTCACAGGCCCCTTTTGAGGAAATTCACGTGGCCTTTGTGCCCACCAGTGCTAATGCACCTCTTAAACAAGATGCAAAAATGTTTACTGAAACACAGCACGCAGTGAGCTATGGGCCGAAGGGAGCTATAGAACAACTAAGTATTTCCTTTGCTGTTACTGCTGTGGAAGCAGATCTAAGCTGCTCTGGGTTTTCTGCATCCCCTGGGAAACAGTAAGACACCCAACAGCCACCTCGTGGACAGCCAGGCAGTTGCTCACCTGGAGAGCTTCACTGATGTTGCCATCGTAGTCCATCATTTCATCCTTCCCAGGCTCTCCTTTGGGGCCCTGCAAAATACCAGACCTTTAGTCAGAGTTTAGGGATCGTCCTTACCACGGTACAGCCTGAGAGCTGTGGCTCACCCTAAAACAAGAAGGTGTCAGAGAGGGGTCAGTTTCACAAGGTTCTGGTTTTCCATTTGTTGAACTAAGCTCAAAAGCATATTTTATAGAGGAAACACTATAGAACTGTAGCCAGGTGACCCCCAGACTATCAGACAACAGTCAGAGTCTGGCAAACAGTGAAGTTGAGGCCAGAATCCAGGAACTGTCTCTACCGCCAGACTTGGCATATCAGCAAATGGCAGCAGCAGGGTGTCCAAGTGCCAGAATTCAGCCGGGGGTGCCCAGACACACCTCTTGCTGATGAGCTGAGCATGAGGTGGCTCAGAAGTCTATTTTTTTTCCCCCTGAAGTAGCAGTACCTTCTGATAAGGGTATGGAGAAGTGGCCTGTGTCAAACTTAACCCCTGACCACCTGTAAGCACTTCAACAGATGGTGAGAACATCAAGAAAGCAGAGGCCCAACCTAGACAATCAGTGCTTAGACCCCTGTGGAGGGCCAAAACCCTTTAGAGGTGTTAGTGAAGGGACACCTACCCGTGGGCCCATGGGTCCCTGCTCTCCCAGTGCACCAGGCTCCCCCTGTAACAAGAACGTGCTGTTAGCAGTGCCCATCACTTCAGCTGCTTCAGCTCCAGGAACCTCCTCTCTCTGCTGGTCCTCTCTGACAGTCTAGGTCAGGCTAGAAGACCCTGCACGCGCCTGCAATACCTCAATAACCTCAAAGTTTGTAGGTTTTCTTTGCAGGAAGTAGCCTTCAAACCCCCTGGAGCCATACCTGCTCCCCCAAACCAGCCTGATGGGCTCTCTGGCACCCTGGAGATTCAGCATGCTCCAACAGAGGCTGCTGCTGGAAGAGCTGCCTCTGGGGGACCAGGCCAGCCCAGAGGCTGTATTTCACTCTCCCCCTTCAACATGCTATGTGTACAAGACCTGATTTCTGACACATGACTGAGACCAGCCCATTTTGCACAGAGCCATCTCTCCTTTCCCTTCTCCAGGTTGCCCCTGTTCCTCCCCATCTACCCAGCCGAGGGGGCACCCTCACCACTGCTAACAGGCTGGGGCAGCCCCTATGCCTCTTTCATCCCACAGGTACAGCTGCTGAGCACGGGGGGGCTGGCCAGCCAGTCTTCAAACAGCCTGATCCTCTGCTTAACCGTCTGCTTTTTGCCAGCTTCCTAGACAGCTCAGTTTTAAAGTGCTTCACTTCTGCTACATTTTCCATGTATAGGAGTAATTTTGCAGCTACTGAACCTGGAGCTGGGTTGCACACGAGCCCTCTATACCTTTTCCCCCTGCGGTCCTGCAGCGCCAACATCACCAGCTTCTCCCTGAGAGGAAAAGAAAGGGATCGTTCTGTATCGGGTGGGTGGTGCAACTCCTGCATTTCCAGGAGAAAGGACCACACCAGCTGAGCACCCCGGTGTGTCACCCCAATCTCCCAACAGGACTTCACACCGGTACCTTTCTCCACTACCCAGCACCAACAAGTATTGAGCGTGAAGGAAAGCATCCACTTCACGCCCCAAGGAGGAGTGCAGGAGGGCTGTTCCCCACATACATCTGAGATAGAGCCTGAGTTTTAAGCATTCTTGGGGTGTCCTTTGCCAAGAGGCAGGATTTCTGTGCCTTTCTCTAGGAAGTAGGAGAAGAAGGGGAGAGGAGGTTTGGATGGCCCTGGTCCTGCCTCCCTACCTCAAGTACCCCAGGGACTAGAGGCTGCTGTTCTGGGCACCTGTTTTCTCACAACACCCAGAGGGGACTTATGTGAGCACAAGGAGATTGTTCTCCTCCTCGAAAAACAGTTCACAAAGTTTCTCTCCTTCAGCAATTTAAACAACTAAAACACTCTGCAGTAGCTGATGTCCCTTCAGCATGTAAGCAGAAATGGGGACAGATGAGTGTAAACTTCCTCCACACCTCGTGCTGGGCACAACGCCTCACAACAAACTCCGGACGCAAGGAAGAACACTCACCTTTGGTCCAGGGGGCCCAGGTAGACCTGGGGGGCCGGGTTCCCCTTTACCTCCCGCCAAGGCATTCTCACTATTTCCCTTCTCGCCCTGTGTGCAAAGAAAAACAGATCACGTCTCGCTCCATCTCTGCAATTTCACCTAGCAAACCGCTGGCTTAGAGACTCAGGGCCCAGGATGAATTTTGTCAGTGTCCCCCCACCCTCAGCTGGCCTCCAGACAACCCAGGGACATCCGTGCTCAGAGCCCCAGCTGGGTGGCCAAGATCCAGGCCAGTATTGCTCTGCCTGGGGGCTCCAGCTCCGAGCCCTGCCAGGGCTTCACACAGCTCTCACCTCTTCGGCTGCAGTGCTCATTCCTTAACCCCACGCCTCCAGTTTGACCACACTGTGGGTTGTTTTTTTCCCCACTGTTGAAACCGAGCTGATAAAACCACTTGATGATGGCTTTTTTTTGGTACATCTGCCTCTGAAGCTGTAGTTCTCAGGCAGACAGCGTTACAGAGCAGATACAAGAGCAGTAACAGGAGTTGTTGTTAAACTCTCATCCTCTGCCACTGCCATTCAGTGCATGGTCCCCTTTCCCAAAGGGCAAGTACCTAGTGAAAGCCTGACTTGGGAGGCGTGATTGCTGCCCACCTCTCAGAGCACAGCTGAGAGCCACAGGGGAAGGGCTGCATGCAGCTAGCGTAGGAGAGAAGAAGGAAAGGGGATGAAGAATGGCCCCAAAATCCCAGACGATACAAACCTTCAGGCCAGGGAGTCCGGGAAGCCCAGGGTCACCAGCTCGTCCCTTCTCCCCCTGTTGAGGAAACACAGCCAGGGGCTGACTGCAGCCTGTGCAGGAGAAGCAGCCAAAGGAGAAGCTGCTCATGCTCTCAAACCGCTCCCCTTCCCCTCTGGGATCTCATTTTAGGCACAGACAAAGCACCTGCCAGCAGTGCCTGCTCAGGCAGGGACATGCTGTCTGGTGCCCCTTTGCCCACCTCTGCACATCACTGCCATTTCTCTCCCAAGGAAGGTGAGTGGGCAGGGGATCCAGACCCCCCCCATCCGCTATCTCCACCTTAATGCTCGGGTCTGCTAAACCCTTCCTGCTGTCAGCCCTCCAGCACAGGCTCTCCCCATTTCTTATAATTAGGGAAGCTGCTGCCCAGGGTGCCTTATCTTATTTGGGGTGCAGGAGTTCAGCTTTTCCCGCAGGAACTGCCCGCTAATTTCCCAGTTTTCACCCCTCCCAGTCACCATGAACTGCACTGCTCTGGCAAGGATCCCAGCCAGCGTTCCTACACCTCTCCCAGGGGTGGCTCCTGCCCCCACCTCCAAACCCCAGCCTCATCATGCCTAAATAAAAGCAGTGCAGCAGCTCAGTTAGCAGCCAAGCTCTGTGACACACAGTGGTGGTGAAAAGCAGCGAAAACAGGAGTTTTGGAAAGGGCAGGAACAGGTGATGGTTTGAGGCCCCCGATGGGATGCCTGCAGAGAGCTGCCCAAGGCACCCTGGAGGATGGGGGATGTCGCAGGGCAGTGAGTAAAGAGGGCAGCCAGCACCCAGCCTTCGCTTGGTGAAGTGACTTTGCTTAGTTCACCACAGCATCTGGATCATCTGTGAATGACGGGGGTTCAGTCAGTGGTCTTGATGTTGAAATTAGGTTCTGTTCAGCCTATTCCATCCAACCCATGGTTTCCAGCTACTGCGTGCTGTCTGGGGCTCTGCCTTTTGTCACAACAGAGTGTGATATTGGAGAGTTTTTTATGCCACAAAGACATTTCAAGTGCATCAGCAGAAAAAGATGTCCTTACCTGCAATCCTCACGTCTCCAAGACTAACAATTTGTGCAGATTACAAAGAACAATTCAAAATCCCTTTCCTAGCAGGTGCCTAGCTCTCTCCAGAGCAGCAGCACACCAGACCAGCACAGCGTTCCCTGGTGCTGCACACCAGTCTCATCAGAGCTCAAGGGCACACATCTGGCATGCAGGGGGCTTGCATCAATGCTCCAAGAATAGACATGCACTCGTGGCTCCATGGAAAATAATTAACAAGCAGTAATCACTTTTAGGCAATTCTGGAGTGCAGTGACCCTTTTCTCTAAGGTATTTCAGCCTGCTGCCACCTGGAAGGCCCCCACCAGCTTTTCTCCCATACCAGAGCATGCATCAACTAATACTTCTCTCCCTGGAAAGAAGAAAAACATTTGCAGGACTTCATGCCCAAAGAAAAAAAAGTTTGGCCTTCAGAGTTTTGTTAAGGATATCAGAATTTAATCATCCCGAATCCTGTCCCAGAGCTCTGCGAGTCCCACGCTCTGCCTTGCTCTGGTTTTGGTACCGTACTGTTCATTCCAGGCACGGTTTCAGTACACATGCCTGTAAGGGCTACAAGGGCCCCATTGAAAACGTTGTGCCACCTGAACAACGGTGTAAAGAGGCAGGTTTCCTGAGGAGGGAGGTCAAGTTACTGAATCCTGGTGTAGGGTGTTATTTCTGGAGCCAAGAGATGCAGAACTGTCCTTAGCTGTTCCTGGGACACGGCTATGCCCCAGGCACCTCACGCTGCCCTGCCTGCTGCCAGCCCCCACCTCCTGCCAGCGAGAACATGCAAACGCACTTCACAAACGGGGCAAGAGCCAGAGAAGGACACACGATGCCCCGCAAGCACAACAACGCAAGGCCAAGCAGGCTCCTGCCAGCTCCCGCTCTCAGGGAACACAGCACACAAAGCCCAAACACACGGTGTCCTACCCGCTGCCCCCTTTTCCCTGGCAAACCCGGGGGGCCCATCCTCCCTGGGACTCCAGGCTGTCCCTTCGTGGGGAAGAAGAGAGACAGAGAATGGCTGTTACGTGGCTGCCGCATGCTGTAACACAACCCTGCCAGCCTCACACATGGGGAGCCAGCTGTTCAGAAACCAAGCCAGCTGCTTCGTGATGGAGAGTGACGGGGTATTTTTGTACCCTGCCCGCCACAGGAACTCAAACCAGGTCACGCCACGCTGAGACGGGGAGGCTGTGCACGAACAGAGGCACTGGGAGGCAGAGGGGGTCCTGGGAGAAGGAGCTTGCTGAGCCAAGTGTGCTGTGTGTGTTTTGTGGGGTAGGGACAGAAGGCAGCAGGAGGGTGCTCCCCAAGCCACAGGCACCAGCAGGAGGGAGGGAATCTGTTCGCAGTAGTCTCTTGCTCACTTGGCATCACTGCATGTTACTGCCATTTGCTATTGCCCTTGCTTATGGGGCAGGTGTCATTGTGACCTGGATTTGGGCACTGGGAAGTGCAGGGCTATTCCTCAGCTCCCTCACGGGATGTGGAAAAAAACACAAGACAAAATCACAAACAAAACAGAGCAATGCCTACAGAGTACCTTTTCTCCTGGAGTCCCAGGCTCACCCTGGTGGGGAAGAGACAGGAAAATAAAGTGAGAAAAAAAAAACAAACCAAACAAACAAACAAACAAACAAAAAAAAAAAACAACAAGAAGACAGCACAAAACCTCCTAGAGCTATCAGGGTGGAAGAAGGAACCTTTCTTTATGGATGTCTTGCAAATAAAGGCATGAGGGTGCATTAAATGCATATTAAAACAAGCTCCAGGCAGAAGTACTATCTTCATTAGTCAACTCCTGGACTGCTGAAAAAAAAAACATCAAGCCTCAAACAAGAGGCTTTTGGGAAACTGAGTAACCGCCTTGCAGCGTTTCAAGAAGAGACTTCCAGATGCAAGGGAGCATGGTAAGACTTTTCTGCTGGCTTTAAGGAACTTGCCTGCTCCTGGCTCTGTTTGCAGACTGCAAGGCTGCAGGCACAGCTGGGATGTGGGGGTGTGTGTTAATATGGGAACCATGTGGGATCAGGGAGAAAAACCCTCCCCACCAGCTCTGGAGATAACTTCCTTATCTGTCTTTTCTGCAGCAGCTGGAGGTGATCAGGACAACAATCACTGTGCATCTCAGGTCCCTCAGGGTAACTTTCGGCCCCCTAATAGGCACCCAGCTCGCCCCTTGCTCTGCTGCCATCCCTGTCCTGCTGTGGAGTGCCATGAGCTCACCAGCCTCTGCTCAGAGAGGTGCAGAGCAGCAGGGGCACTGCTGAAGGGGGATGTAGCCTCTCTGCCAAAAGCAACAGCAGTTCTGCGATTCCCCTTTAGTGGGAGCTCTCTGACCATTTTCCCGTGCCCTCCTCACACAGCTCCAGCCCTTCTCTTGGATGTGCCCTATTTGAGACACTGCAGAGTAGCACAGAACTGACCTTCATCCCGGCGGTGGCCAACCCAGGGGCGCCCTGTCAGAAAGAGAAGAGACAGAAACCTTGTTTAAATGAATTGGACATGAGGTTTTTTGTTGTTAAGAAATAAAACAGTACCAGCCAAGTGGAACTATAAGGCAAAATCCACATCTTTTCCTTTCCAACACTCCGAAGTAATGCTGTAACGCCACAGAGCACACATCCTCCTTCCCTGTACGGGTCGTTCACCTATGGCGGTGGCTTTGCTTTCCAGAAAGCTCCTCTAAAGACAGAGATCGTGGGCACAGCCTGGTCACAAAACCAGATTTCCACCCCTACCCTGCTGGTGAAGCAGGGGCCAACAAGCAGAACAGCATCAAATAACTGCAGAAAGCAAAGAGACTGAGGACCAAGCACCCAGTCCAGCTCTTGATCCCAGATACGGAGCCCAGATACTGCTTTTATCAGAGAAGACAAGCCCTGCAGCAAGATGTTTTCAGGAGAGCTGCAAAGCCAGCCACCTTAGGGGAAAAAACAACTCCCAAGCACTGCAATTTGGGTGTCATTCCGCACCACAGAGCAAGCGACCACAAAACCATGGGATTCAGCCTGCCCTGCAACCGGAGACAGGTGCACCCGTGGGGACAGGCACATTTTCCTCAACAGCACTGATGCAAAAAGCAGGTCATCGGCATCGACCCTTTGCTCTACAGCCTCTGTGTGCCCTGTGTTAGTATCAGTTAGGGGCTGGTGAAAATGTCCAGTTACAAAAGCAAATATGAGGGATAACGGGGGTCTAAGGAGAAGGGAGGAGGTGAAATAGTGTTAGGAAGTGGGAAATGACAGGGCTTGGGATGTAGCACGTGAGGCAGAGAGGAGGACTGGGAGCCAAGTTCAAAGTAAAGAGAGCTTGGAAAAGTTCAAACAAGGAGGAGTGGGGAGCCAGAGAGCAGCGGGATCATACCTCTCAGCTTTCTGAAACAGAAATCAGGGACAAAGCTAAAAAACACAAGGACAGAAGATGGAGATCAGGGATTCTATGCAATAAAAGGGGAAAAAAGCATTCCAGAACGTCTCAGGGGTCAGTAGGTTTTAGTGAATATGGGCTAGAGTTATGAAAGGGATTATGTGCAGAAAGTGGTTCGGGTTAGGCTTTCACGGTACATTTGGGATGCCTGTTCCTCGCTCTTTGGCCTTTAAATGGCAGCGAATGCAGATGTTATTTTCTAGTACTGATCCTAGAACTGCAGCAACGCACACACATGCAGGCTTGCTCACACACACCGACCCTGACCCATCGCTGCACTAGTCCGGGTCCATGCCTGCACAACCCCGCTGCCTGCCACGGGCGAACACGCACCACGCAGGTTCGCAGCGGTCACTCGGGGCGCCCGGTTCACAGAATGCCAGTTCCCTAGAGACCTCGGCAACCGGCTGCTCTCGCTAGCAGAAAGCATTCAGATCCTGATGTTGCAAGACAGCATCAGACCGGGCATGCCATTTGCTTTGTAAAAACCCTTCTTCCCCCACAGTCACCGCCAGGAATTGGGCCTTACACTTGGCAATTTAGAAGCAGAAAGAATCCAGCTGAGGACAGCCATCGACCAACAGACACACACACACCAATCCAGGTGATGCTTGCGCATCAGGGACAGCCAAGTGCTATGGGTGAGGTCAAGCAGACAAGCATCACTGCGCTGTTTACAAGGTACCTTCATGCCATGTCTTCCCGGAAGCCCTGGCATGCCTCTCTCCCCCTGGAAGCAGAGCAAGAAACACAGGAAAAGAGCAACAGACACAATGTGAGTCCTCCCAGGGCCCCATGAGGAAGGCCAAGCACACAGGAGATGAGGAACGCCGCTGGGTGAGATGGGGCACAGCCCATTTTCCCCACCTGACTCCTCTCACCAGGGCCATTTACCAGCAGTGGTAAGCAAAAAAAACCCAGCCACCCACGCTTTACTCTCCTTTCTATTTTCTTCTTGGGGTGACTTGCACTTCCCTGCTGGCATGGCAGTGTCCCCCACAGTGAGAGCCCACTGCCAACCCCCCCAAACACATCCCTCTGCTCAGAGTGGGGAGTTTCCAGGGGCACAAGCCTTCCATTCAACTGCACCTCCAAAGGTAAGGGGCACTCTGGCCATCCAGCAGTGTGAGCCCAGTGAAGAACCGAGCAAAGGGATAAGAACTATGACAAAGCAGGGACAAAAACAACATCAAAAAATCTTCTCCATCCTCCTTGCACTTCTCTATTCTGCTGTAGTTGTGGCTCAAGACTCATCACTTCTTGCTCAGCCAGTTCGTGGCACGCACCCTGTTCTGCTCTAGAGAGATCCCCAAACACAAAGAAGTGACAAATCCTGGGAAGGTAAATCCAAGGAACCCGGTGAGTCACCAGCTCTGCAGGACCAGGGTACATTTAGGACACAGACCTAACTGCAAGAGGCATCTTCCTTGGGTTGTGCTGGTTCATTCAAACAAGCAGAAGCGTGGGTTTTTACATGGATGCTGAGCTAGGTGTCAGGGTCACACCAACAACTGAGAAGGCAGAAGAGAAATACCCTTTTTCCTCACAAACTCGTTGTTTAGTAATAAAACATAACCATTGCACAGCGCCTTTTATTTACTGAGCTCAAAAGATTTTTGAAAGGAAAAGTTTCAGTGCAGGACAAGGCTGTCAGAGATGAGAGATCACAGATTAGAGAAGCAACAGCGCTGGGAACAAAGACAGTCTCTGTGTCCTGCTGCAGTATTCCGCGGGGCACAGGGAGCTGCTCAGTCTGCGGCCACTACAGGATGAACAAACCTGTGCAGGGACTCATCAAGTCCAGGGTTTTTCTTGTACTGTAATCCTGAACTGTATCTGATATAAATGAAAATGAAACATCTTCTGAGAGGCTGCTTACTGATGTTGTGTTCAGACCTTGCTTGGAAGCACTCTGTAGCAGGAACATATGTGCTTTAAAAATTTTAAAAAGCAGTTTTTGTAATTATGACATGCTGTTAAGTGTATTTTGCAGAATACTGCCCAATGCCATACCATAAACAACCCAGGCAGCTTGGGTACCTCTCACCCTATGCAGTAGATTGCACAGTGATGTTTTCATAAACAAGAAAAATAAACTAGTAATTGTGAATGCTTTGCACTACAGAAGTGAAGACCAGTCTCTGCCCCTCTTTCCCAGCTGATCGCCCTGTTTTGTTTTTTTCTTCTTGAATGAGACAAGACCAAAGCTTTCTGCTGGGGGGCACCTGTACCACGGAGCCTGGCCCCACAGAGCAGCCCTGCACGGAGAAGTAATCCCCCATCCCAGAGAGTTTCCTGGAAGAAACTACCTGCCTGAAGAGCTGATTAATTATTTAGCCCTGCGAAAGCAAAGCCACCCCAGTGAGAAAGAGCGAGGTAACCCCTAACAGGGGGCAAGTTACAGAGCAACCACACAGCCTTGACGTTTTCTGATGATGGCTTCAGACCGTTTGCACAGCCCCCATCAACACCTGCAGGATCACACAGGCCCTAGAGCTAATTAGAGAGCAGAAACAGGCATGACACTGCACCATTAAAGAGCAGAAAGAAACCTCAGAGCCACAGCCAGAGGATAAGCAGGAAAAGCAAGTCTCCAGAACATCTTTAAGCCCCTAAGTAGTTTAAAGCTCTTGTAAGGCAGTAAGTACCCACCACGCTGGTTGCTTAGTGGTCTCCCCATGTCCTTTGTGCCAAGGAAGGGCTGCACAGCACGCCATAGCCACCACCAAAGTGATGGAGCCAAGCCAGAAGCTGGGAACGATCACCAAAGGCAGATGTCAGAGGCAAAATGCCCAGCTCAGGAAGCTCAGGCTGCCCCAGGAAGGCGGCCAGCAGCATCTCCTAGCTCTCCCAAGCTTCTCTCTGTCTTAGGAAATACATCCATGCTCCTCAATCCCACTGGAAGAGAAATACTACCCCTCTCCCCTCCAGCCCAGGGGAAGCCCCTGCTCCCGGTGAGCAGCTTTATAGCTGCTCAGTGCCAGCCGTGACAGAGCATGCCCTGTGCTCATCAGCAGCACTGGCTATGGGCCGCCAATTACACCAAAGACCCTTCCTTTTCTGCTCCTTGCTGCAAAAGTCAGAACACGTGGAGTTATTGAGCAACTCTGCGGCCAATTTCTTATTGCTCTTTCCTCAGAGCATGGGAAAAAGCCTCATCCTAAGGAGCTTTCATAAAAAGATAAAGAAAATGTCAGCTAAGTCAAATGCAATTGCCAAGCTGGGGACAGCAAGTGAAATGCTTCCTAAAATGACCCAGCTGATCATATTTACAGCCTGTCTAGTGGCCTTCAGGAGACACAGATGAAGACCTCAGGGTTATCAAATGAACAAGGGGTTTGAATGCAACTTGCAAGCCTCTTCAGCAAGGCAGGGCCTTGAAATGTTCTCTGCTACCATAAGAAGCAGTGATATGCTGTGCAAAATTGATTGCTACAGCTCAACTCTGAATCAGCTGCGGTATTTGAACTGGACTCCCCCAACAAAGAGGAGGTAGATCCTGGCCAGTGTAATTGAATCCAAAGGTGGAAACGTGAAAAGCTTCTCCGAGTCCCAGATGGCCCTCCTGGAAGGAAGGCAGACAGGAAGAAGAAATTTCCGGGGGCAACAAATTCATGCACCATGTGGATGTTCAGGAGCTGCTACTGGGTGATGTCTGGCTGCTGATTTAGGGGTATCTCTTCACTTTTATTTCAATTCCTCTGAGCAAAGAAGAAAGGAAGTAGAGAGAAAAGTGATACTGACAGTAACAAATGAAAGTCTGTGTGTGAAAGAACAGGCTGTTTCGGGACTGGGGAGGTGGCCCTACGGAGCTCCGATTTATTAGCACAAAAAGCATGGCAGGTTTCGTTTCTACTCTTTATGAAGCAAGATGAGTAAGGGCCCAAGTAGCTAGAGCATGTCTCCAGGCTCGTACTGAGTCACTGCTCTCTAACACAGAACAGAGAAGGTTCTCAACTGTGGATGACCCTGAGACATCACTGAAGACTTGGAGATTTCCTTTTTGCCAGAGCCCAAACACAAAGAGCAGGCAGAACTGCTGCAGAGCACAAAAGCTTTGGGGGGAAAGGACTGCCTCCCTCTCTGCTTGGTGCAGGCTGCCCTGCAAATAACAGATGCCAGCTCCTTCCCCCATCTCTGCCGCTGGTCCCCTCCCAGAGCCCCCAAGAAAGTGGGAAGAGGAGAGTGTGAGGAGCCCCTAGGACCTCCATGAAACAGTGATGCCAAAAAGCAAACTAGAATTGACTCAAGGGCTTAGGAGGCTTTCTCAGATCCATTATCTCCTGCGAAGGCTTTACTCTCATCTCAGCTGGGACTAGGAGATTTCAGTTTGGATTCCAGAAGATAAATCAAGGACTGATTAGTCCTTGTACGTGGGTGCGAGCACAGCAGGTGTCTGCTAACTGTGAGATGTGGGAGCAGGGGTGGAACGCGGCGTCTCCTTCCAGACTTCTCTCCCACCTAGGCCATGCTCCAACTTCAGTCCTGCAGTTCAGCTTAATTGGAGAGCACCTGGCTGTCGAGACAGCAGCAAATTTGTAGCTCCCAGAACATCCAGCCCTGGGTGCAATTCTGCTTTCATTTGCACTAGCACAAACCAGAAGCAATTCTTTTGTGCTCGATGGAATTGCACTAACGCGAAGCTGGACACAGGGGAACCTTTGGACTTTACATGCACCGTGTTATTTCTGAGGACGCATTGTTTTCTTGTAGGAAGACAACTGCTGCTGTGATATTCGACTGTTAAACCAGAGCCTGCATTCCCAAAGAACACTTCCTTAAATTTGATGTACTACATCCATCCACGTTAAGTTCTGAAGGTGCCTTTTCTACTATTTTTCAAACAGTAACACACCCAGATGGAAAAAATATAGCAAATGTATATGCTGGACAATAAATGAGATGTATGCTACACAAGAAATACTTTAAATGTCTGTGTCACTGTCAATGCCTTTCAAAATATTACTGAACCAATCCTTTCTCGTGATGTTTACAATGTATGGCATGACATGGGATGCTGTGACTGTCACGAACACTTGCCAATGTTGTAATGTTTTAAGTACAGTCTACATTGAGTAATATACTTTAAATATATGGGTACAGTAAATTTTAGTCAAATAGATAACATCTGGGCACAGACCATATGAGCCTGTAAAAAGTGTACAGAAACAGACAGAAAAGGCTGGTGCCAAACCTCAGCCTGAGTTGCAGAGTTTGAGTGGATTTGATGCGTCAGCTAACCAGATTTTATGAGGAAACCCCAACCCATCCCATCAAATGGAGAGATGTAACAAATCATTAGCAAGCTTCATAGTCAGAGAAATGCCTTTGCTAAGAATCAAATTCCACCGAATGGATAAAGGCTGCTTTTATTGCCTGAGCGTGGAGAGTCTGTTTGCTGTTAATGGCAGCACAGATGTGTACTCCATTAAATACCCCACAGAGCTGCCTCAGACCCAACTTCCTCTTACAACCCATCAGCCCAAGGAGCAACATCTCCCAGATGATCTACTGTGGTAGAAAACCATATTGTTCATGCCTACCTTTATGCCGGCATCCCCTTTTTCACCCTGCCCAGCGAAGAACAAAGAGAGAGGAAACGGAGAGGGACAGTGAACATAAGGAGAAATCGAGGGAGCAGAACAATCTTAACAGCAAGGGCCAAAGAGAAAATTGCTGAAGGAGGGAGTGGGTGATAAAAGCAAGCCCGGGTGTCCGGATAAACCACGCTGCCAGTCTAAATGCGGGCTGTAACCCATCCCTCATGGGAATGCAAGGTGGCATACCTTGCTGGAGCGGATGCTGGAGGTAACCCATACTAATCCTTCCTGCATATTTTGGGTGTAGACTAGTCAACCATTAAACTGTTTGGGGACCAAACCATTTTGGGGACCATCATTCTCCCAGCCTTAACGCAAAAGCCTCTAAAAGGCAGGTCAGTTTTATTCTTGTACGGGGACCTGTGCAGGGCTAATCCTGGTCCTGGTTCAGGACAGCAGTGAATTGCTCTGACCAATTGTCCAGGCCCTGCACACAGGAACAAGTCTTTCTGTGTACATGGCTTACACTAGGCAGAGAATCTGCCGCCAGCCCCGACCCTGTGTTTTCCTTTAGCATCTCTGGGCTTGCGTGGCACTTATCTGCCCCCGGCAGACAGCCTCACTGACTGCACCCAGCAGTTACCTTGGGGCCCGAAGCTCCAGGGAGGCCGTGTGCACCAGGCAGGCCTGACGTGCCTGCCTCCCCCTGGGGAAGAGAAGAGACAAAACAGAGAAAGAAGCAAACACAGTGAGCAAGCAAGAAAGGGAGCGTGCAGAATGGGGCAGCAAAGGTGTGAGGGGTCCTGCACACAGGTGCCCAGCAGATGCCAGCCTACCCTCCAGGTGTCACTAGGAGAGAAGCACCTCTCTGCATCAGGAAGGATGCTCAGGGTGCAAAAAGTACAGATTGAAGGGAATGGTCCCACAATCCTCTATCCTAGCAGAGCTAACACCTTTGCACAGATCTTTGCCCCATTTTCCCTTTCCTCGACCCACTCACCAGGGAGGATTTTCTCCCCTCCTTTCATCCATTCCTTCCACCTTCCCCAGAGAAAGGTCGCAACCTCAGGCTCATTCCTCCAGCCAGAGCACGGGCTCTTAGCTCAGTAAGTAAATTAGCCAGACAAATTGTTTCATGTAAGAGGGGCCCGTAGCAGAGGCCCTCACTGCGAGGTCGTTGCAGGGACCCCCTCACCGCCCGCCCAACGCCCTCAGGACAGGATGGGCTCTTAATGGAAAAACCGACGGTTCAGTGGAAGAGGAGGCAATAAATTGCATCTGTCTGCAGGAGTGGGCTGTGGTCCGCAGGGGCTATAATTTCCACTTCCTGACATAACAAAAACTTCTCAGTTTATACAGAGCTAATTAAAAAGCTCTAAGGTCTTGCCATTTTGCTCACAGAGCACCCATAAAGCAGTGCAGAGAGAACACGGGACACAGGACTCCTGCCCGCTGGGAGCATTCACCTTCCCCGTCTCCTGATGACATCTCTTTAGCAGTGTCCCTTCATTCCCTTTCCCTCCTTTGATCTTCCTCTGCGCCTTTCCCCCGTCTCTCTTTCTGTCTCCATTACACCCTCCAGACTTGACTCAACCCTGCCGTTAATTAGCAGATGCTAATTTAATTTAACCAGGGAAAGGATCGGCTTTTTCCTGCTTTATTGCAGGGAGCTATACATAGCCAGGATTTGGCCCTTCCAGGTAGCACAAGAGCTAGATCTCAGTCTGGAAGTGGCTGTAGAGAAGCACACAGATGGGGAGAAAGCTGTACCATTGCTAACGGAGGGTTAAAGACATCTCTGGGTCCAGTCCCTCCTTACGCAGGTGACAGTATGGGATCTGGGGGCCTGTCACAGCCCCTGGTCCAGCAGGATGAGAGCTGAGCAGAGAGCTCCAGAGGAGCCCACAAGGCATCGGTGTTGCTGAATTCATTTAGCAGTACTGGAACTGCCCCTCTTACCTTTCTGCCAGGGTATCCCTGAATCCCAGGGTCTCCCTGCAAAAGGAAAAAGACAAAACAAAGTGATGCTTGCCCTGAGAAGGACAGATCCCTGCCCCTTCCCCTGAGGAGATGCTGGCATGAAAGGCCACTACATGAGGAAAATTCACACTTTTGCTCAGAGTGACCCCACCAAGTCCCTGAGCCTCCAGCCTCAGGAGTCCCTGTTACCTGCAGTGACTGAAACCAGCAGGAAAGATACAAAAAACACTGGCAGCTGGGGAACTCATGCCAGCTCTGTGCCCCAGCTCTGTGCTTCCTATCTCCTCACCCTGGCTAAATATCTCAAACAAAAACAAATGGGGGTGGGCAGTTGCAGCTGAACAACAACAACCACCCCCCCATTCGCACTTTGGCAAGTGAATAAATGGGAAACTGTGGTGGAGTTAACAATAGCATTGCAAAATCGGTTCCTGAAGCGCTGGTAAATGCTTTGAGAGTGGAAGAAGCCAATAAAGCTGTGTGTGGCAAAGAATTTTGCAAGAGGGGCTGATGAGGCGTGCCTTGCTCTGCTGAGATGCAACTCAGACACTTTGCCAGGGTAAAACCCATGAGTCAGCATGCAAGCTGGGCCCCGAAGGCAATACAGAGCTGGGGCAGAAATCTTTCTCAGATATTTGATGTAACCTCCTTTCCCTTCCTCCAGCCTTCAAAATGTACACTTCTCCCCATGCCAGCAGAGTCTACCTCTCAGTTTATCACCTCACTCCTCAAAGTGAGGCCAAATGTCTCACCTTTGGTCCAGGAGGCCCAGGTAAGCCCTGTAGGTAAAATCAAAACAGACGCTGGAGTTGGCAAATGTAGACAACATTATACAGACTTTGGGGTGGTGGGGGATGCTGACTGATTTGGCTTGAAATACACCTTTACAGAGATGACTTGCTTCGGTGAGCTATCCTGACGTATTCTTCATGTAGGTAAATACTATTTTAACCCATACTCCCAAATATTTCATGCCCATGCTGCTCCATTCCCCCAGGCCTGATTTCACAGAGTCCAAAGACCAAAAGCTGCTTTGCCTCATGCATTGTGCTCCAGAATCTTTCCTGTTTCTCTGGCTTTGCTTGGGAGACTCCTTCCCAGCCCACTGTGCAGCTCTGGAGTAAATCAGGCGTTGGCAGCTTTCTCTGACTAGCTAAATAGAGAGAATATATTAACAAACAAACCACTTGTGTTTTTAAATGAGAAATAACCAAACAATTTACCTGATATGAACCATGAAGAACACCGGATATGCGTGTATATAAATATAAATAAACAAAATATCCATACAGGAGCTGCCTTCCTGATGTGAACAGACAGGAGGAGAAAACTATCCCAGATATGCTTTGATACCTATATCACCCTTGATTTTGCCTGCTTATGGCAATCCAAATGTTTAGTCACCATATCCTTGGCTCCTCAGAGCTCAAAGAGAGAGGAGGATGCTTGCAGGACACCCGACACTCCATCACGTGGAGGGAGGCACTTTTGCCTCAAGGGACAAGACTTGCTTGTCCTTCTGGAAGGCCTTGAAAAGTCCTGCAGATGGAAACTCCTTTCACAGGGGCCAGCATGTTACACTTCTCCCCAGAGCACACAGGAGGGGAGCTGGTTTTTGGTACCTACCTTTCCATCTCTGCCAGGCTTCCCTGGTTCTCCCACTCGGCCCTGTTGCAAAAGAGAGGCACGTTAGCATGATTTTCTGCTCCGTCCCCTGACATTTAGCAATAGACTGTATTTTAAAAGGTGCTTTAGTTTTCGCCCTCCTTGGCTGCTTGCTGCCAGCCTGAGAACAGGACAGGAGCAGGACTTCAAAGGGACGGCAGGGATTTTTATCAGTCGGGTTTCTGCTGCGAGGGGGATAATTACACCCTGCGTGTTACTTTCGTCTGCAGAGGAGGAGGAAATGGGGCTGGTGTCACCCCCTCACACTTGTGTGTCCAGATAGCGCCAGCACAGGGTGCCTGCCTGCCCCCCTCCTTCCTGGGAACTTCTTCCTCCCCACACACCCACATCCCCTGCAATTCCCCCATCCGTGGCTTCAGCAGAGGCCAGAGGAAATTGCCTGCACTCTAGAGAACGAGGAAGCTGAAAGGCTTTTTCTTAATAGGACTTACAGGTGGCCCAATTGGCCCGGGCTGTCCTGGGGTTCCCTCGGGTCCAGCCGGTCCAGAGGGCCCTGGCGGGCCAGGGGGCCCCGGGGGACCTTGGATTCCCGCTTGTCCTTGTTCGCCCTGAGGTTCATTAAAACAAGGGGTTATCGGCAGGCAGAGCAAACCCATCACCCCAACACCCCGCCACCCAATGCAGGTCAGCCCGGCCAAAGCAGAAGAGGCAGAAGCAGGTCCCAGGTTAGTGCAGGAGAGGTTTCCAAGAGGCAGAGCCCTCCTGAGGACATCTCCCCACAGTTTGCAAAGCCAGCCGAGGCCACCTTCTCAGAGCTGGCTTCAAAAGGGATCTACGGATGATCAAGCAATCCAAACAGATCTTTTCTTTTTCTTCACAAGTCAGTGAAGTACGATTTACATTGTCAGACACCGACATCTCTTGGGCTTCTCAGGAGGCTTTCCAAAGCACTTGACAGTCACATGTGAAGCAAAGCCTCCCGTGGCCACACTGGCACTTCCCGGCAAAGCCGCAGCGTCCTACCTCAGCCTGTTTTTCCCCTGCGCTCTATTTGTTGGACAACACTCCCTCTGTTTTTCCAAGGACCGAAAGTAGAAATGCCACAAAACCGAACGAAAAATAACACGATCATCATGGCATTTCTGGAGCTCACCCAAAGCAGGCCTACGTACGCCAGGCAGAGCCAGTTTTTGTAGGATTTAACAAGGCAGTGCGTGCAGAGCCACCTGCCATTTTAAGCTCCCTGAACGAGGCCGTCCCAGCTGGTTCCTCCCCAGGCCCCTCGGTAGCCCTCCGGCGGCTGCGGCTCATGCCTCAGCAATGTCATCTGGCCCCAAGGACCAGGACTTGGGACCAAGCGGCGCTGCGGAGACAGTGGGTTGGAAGCGCCCCGCTTGAATACCAGACTGCTGATCTGTAAGCGATGGATCCAGCAAACTCCTCCGGCCCCGCGGCGCCCGCGTGAAGCTGCTGCCTCACGGGCTCCCCTCCTCGTGGCCATATCGTGACATCCCACTGCCGGCGACCCAACTTAAATCTGATAAACTCTTTTTCCACAGGAAGCTAGGAATCAAACATGGTGGTTTCCCAGTTGTAAACCATTGGGTGTCTGCCGCATTTCTCCTCCCTGCGCTGCTGCCATGTAAAACCGAGCCCACTGTCACGCAGCATATGCAGAGGACAATACACAAAATCTGTCCCCTGGACGTGTTCCTAACAAGGGTGATGTTTATCCTGGCTGCCTGTGGTGAAAACACGGAGATACAGGGACATCTGCTTTGTTTAGAATGATAAATGAAATAAAGAAGCTGCAAATTTCAGCCCGACCGCCGTGAGCTCTGTTTAGAGGAAAAATTTCCAAGGCGTGGGCCAGGCTGACGGGAGGCTGGGGAACTGGGAACGGGGGCCGGCTCCCTGGCAGGGGATGTGGAGATGGATGGGGAGAGCAGGAGCCCTGCCCCAGCATGGCAAGCGGCCGGAGGGGGCTCACCCAAAGCCCCCCCTCGTATTGCCTTCGCTTCGTGCGTCAGGCACAGCGAGTGCCCATCCATGCAGATCCCTCAGCATGCAAAATGTTACTGCCACATCGCTACAGTCTTATTAATGCATTCAGCACGAAAAGACCCCCACAGATCTAACTGGACCGTAAGTGGATACTGTAAGTTGGAGATCGGGTGTCACGCTCGTCAGATGTCATTCTGTATTTTTAGCTGTTGACTGGAGCTAATTTTTCAGCTCTTTTAAACACCATTTGGTCACCCTCATTGTGCCTCGGCGATGCAACGCTTGTTGAGCCTCCCAACACAGGTCTTGTTGATGTGCTCAGAGGCAGCGGCAGGATTTTCCTCTCTCAAACACTTGTGCGAGTATTTACTCTGCAGCCTCACATTTTTTTCTTAGTGTTCAAACGCCGGGCTCCTGGAATTGCTTGGTGCTGGCAGATCTGTAGGCGTGGATTACACTTCCTCACGCTCAGGGAATGAATGTGGCAGCAGCAAAACAGATCACGGCAAAACCCTCCAGTGAAGTTGGCCTCTGGGAGCGGAGGGAATTTGCAGCCCTGGCTGACGACAGGACACAGGGCAGCTATTCAAGTTTCCCACTTCATCCTGGATAGGAACTTCAGCTTTCAAAGCCTTCCCAAGAGGTCAGCCCTTGGCCTGGCTCTTTGGATTGTCATTTTGAAGGGCAACCAGCACAAGCCACGAGGCTTTACGCGGTGTGAACGCTGAGCTGATAGGAACGGGACTGAGAGCACGGGCCCAAGGGATAAGATCAGGATTTTACACAGCGCTGGGCAAGGGGCAGGCACCTCATGGTACTGCAGACTGCAGCTCCCTGCTAGCATCTGACTGTCTAGACATGCAGCGGGGTGACAAAACCCAGCCGCTTCGTAGAGGGTGCCCAGCACACTTCAGTGGGGTAATTACAGCGGTTTGTCTGCACAGGAAAGTTAATCCCGACGGATGGAACGAGGGAGCTTAAAGTGGGCTCATTAAAAGCCACATGAACTCTGACTATGGACACTCTTATTCACCATTCATATGTCCGTAATTCATTTTATGAATTCATTCCCAAAATAAACTAAACTAAACATGAGTTATGGCCCTGGAAACCAAAATAAATGTGTTTACACAAAGATTTAACGCAATTTAATGAAACCATTATAAGAGCTTATTTAAACACATTCTCCCAAGTGTCTTAGACCAGACTAGCCCTCAGAAGAAGCGTTTGCCTATTCATTCATCTCAGTTAAATTTCACAGACATTAGCTACATTTCAGCAAGAGGCTTCCAACCTCTTCTGGAGATTGAATATGCAGGAACTGACTCTTTAAGGTAGGAGACTGCTTGTCGACAGTCCTAAGAGCAGTTTCATGGCCCATTTCTTTTAGTTTAAAGAACTGGCTTCACTGCATTTCTTTTTAGCCATGTTATCACATCAAAGATTTCCTCCACTTCAAAGCAAGTCCCTCAGCTCTGCCTGAGCCTTTTGGAAGCCCCTCCATAGGGGAAGACAGACAGGTAGCAAGCTGATTAATTGCAAGCATCGGAGTAGGCTTAGTAATAGGCAACGAGGAGGAGAAGTCTACCTGGAAAGTGCGTCTCTTTATGACCGGAGGTGGAGCCAGCCGCACTGAATTGAGGAGAGGCAACAGCTGAAGATCAAACCAGAAGGTCGCAGGGCAAAGGAGGCCATTAGGGCACCGAGAGTCAGAGAGCAGCCAGGGGAGAGAACAGAGAAGAGGGGAACAGAGAGATTGCCATCAAAGTTGACCACCGCGTGGGGCACGGGTACCTGCTGGCAGACCTCCGAGCTCCTCCACGCCATGTGGTGCTCACACGGGGATGAGCTGCTCACTGGCCCGAGCCAGGCCAGCCCTCCCACTGCACACAGCTTTCACTGCTCGGAGATAAAACTTACCCAGGGGATTTCTGACTCCACTGCTCTCCTCAGGCAGCATTTGTAGAAAGAAACGCCCTCCCAGGCTTTGCTAAGCTCTCCACTAACAGGACTGTTTCCCTTTATCTCTCATCATCAGATTTGGGGCAACTGTCAAAAGGCTAATTTTCTCCAAGTTTCCCAAGTGTGATTTCCTATTTCTTTCACCCTTCCCTTTCAAGAGACTGCCTGTATCTGTGGTCCCCACCCTTCCCTGGGGTATGGGAGGGAGTGAAGAGAGCTAGCTGGGGTCAGCAGCAGGCGTCGGGGCACCAGCATGGTGCAATCCGCGATGTGGACACCACTAAGGGAGAAGATCAGACCTTGGTGAGCCCCAAGCAGGGTATTGCCTTGGGAGCCAGCGCTTTGCTTTTCCTTGTTTAACAGTAACATCAGCCTCCAACTGCTTATAGCCAGGAATGCTGCCCTAGTGCACAAAGCTGACCCGGACACGCAGAAATCAAATGCACTAAAGCTCGGGAGCATTTGTTCATCCTTGTGCTGTATCCAGTTTCCACTTGCATACATGCTGCTGTCAGCCTGGCACCCACCGTGCCGGCTCCAGGCCCAGGAATGCTCCTCTGCCCTGATCTGCTTTCCTGTTCCTATCAGTTTTCCATTGAGGCTGATCTTGATTTTACACAGGGAGAAGAGGCTTTCTGTGCTCAGGCACAAAAGCATGTCCCTGCTGTGGAGCCTTTCCCCATGTGAGCTGTGCACTCGGACCTCGGAGGTGTGCCCGCAGGTGTCCCATGGCAGCAGGTGCCTGAGCAGCGCACCCTGGTCCCTACAAACGCCGCTCCTCGCGCCCGCAGTGAAGGCCAGGACCCAGTCCCGTTGCAAAGGGAAGCAGTCACCTAATATTGCAGCACCGCTGCCCCGTGCTCAGGCGGCTGTGTTCGAATATGCTGATCCTGACAGCCTCCAGCTATGGCACTAAAAGCAGTGCTGGAAAATCAGCCGGGCTGATCTATCTGGAGGAAGTCCTGCTCTTTTTAGAAGACAGTGCAGGAGGCCCCTTAGCTCAGGAGAGCATTTGGGGCTGAGCTGACCTTCTCAGGGGGGATGTTGCTGTAAATCAGCACAAAAGCTGTGCCTGTATGAGTGACCCAGAGCCATCTAAGCTGGCTTTGTCTGTCTCCTCAAGTGCTGAAGTGTATCTGAAATATTACGCAGCTCACAGGGAAGCAGAGGGAGGATCTTGGAAAAGATAAGGAAGAAAGTGGAGGGAAGAAGTAAGAGCTTTCCCCAAACCAGAGGAGAGACAATGTCCAGCGATGGATTCAGGTGCACGCAGGATTGTTTAGAGAAGGTTTAGAGAAGGAACCTGAAGCCTCCTGCAGGCAGCTCCTGCCCTGCCCCTCTGCATCCCAGTGGCAAGAGACGTTCAGCAAGCAGCGTGCAATATTGGGTGCACATCCTTGTGCCTTTGCATCGGAACTGGGTCCCGCCAAACCGTCACCCACAAACCTTCAGCGTAAGGATCTGGTTAGAGCGCAGGGCTGCAAGGGTGGTGCTTAGGTATTCCTAGGGGACAGTGAAGACGTGACAAAGGGGGTCAGTGAGACACACGGCGTTTTGGAGAGCAGACGGAGCACGGCTGCTCCCCTCTTCCCAGCGCTGGGCTCCCTTCCCCAGGGCAGCACTCTGGGGACAGCCAGCCCACACCGAAGGTAGAGCCCCACGCCTGGGATCATCCCTCGCAGAGCCGCAGGGCATACAGACTCGTACAGAAGAAAAAAATAGGAAACTGCAGCATGAGCCAAGGCATACATCCTAACCTACATTTCCTTCCTAAGAAAACAAAGGCCAAACAAAACTGAAACAACATCTCTCACTTTTCAGGATGTTGCTTTTCCCTTCCTTGCCCAGAACATCTGACAAAGGTCCTTGTCAATGAGTAAAGCAAGAACAAATTTCAGTTCAGTCAAACATATGGCACCTTTACTGCAAGGCTCATCCTCCTTTTCATTCTGGGAGGAGGAAAGGGAATTGCACCTCTGCTGGCTGCTTGCACCCTGAGCCTGTGAGCAGACCCTTTGGGACAGCCCACCATGAGCTGACCTGACGGCAGTCACTCTTCCCACGAGCACATCTTGGAATGCCTTGGAATGACCCATGGGCTTTTTAGAATGCTGAGCTTGCTGCCTCGGTGAGTCCAGAGCTAACCCCCTGAGAGCCAAGGAGGCTTTGCTGGGACGTGAGGTTTTGCTCCAGCCTTTTCCCTGCTGTCCCCACCCTGTGGCATGTCACCCCAGCGTGCCTTCACCCCAGGAGTGAGCGCAGGTTACCCCCGGTGATACAGTTTGCATCTCTGTTTCCCAGTGTTGCTGCAGGTCCCATCCCCACTTTTCACCTTGAGCTCTGAGGACAGACAGGAGCCAAGGGCTGTAACAAGAATCCAGGACATTGCTGGGGTGAACATTGTTGTTCGCTTCTTTTTAACATAACAATCTAGTGAGCCAGCTCGCCTAAAGAAACACAGCTGACCTGCTATTATTGTACCCGGGCTGGCACATGCCCACAGCCCCCATCTCCCTCAGTGCCAGCTGAGATCTCGCCCCTGCCTCTGCATCGCAGAGCATCCAGGGCCCTGCTCCCCCAGGGACAGGGAACAGAGCCCAGCTAATTGTCCAGAGGCTCGTCAAAAATAAACAGAAAGCCCTTAAGCCTGTCTCCCTGTACACCCAGATTGCAAATTCCAGCTGCTTCATATGATGTCGTTCCAATGCATTTCCAGTGGATTTTCAGCGCTTGGGTTGTTTTTAGAGCTGGTTAAATTTTGCCCCTGTAATCCCCTCAAACCCCATGATGTACTCTCTCCTCTCTTGGCTGTGGTACATGCTGACCAGGCCAGGACAGAGAGGCAAGTGGGGCAATATCCTGGCTTTCATTAAACGGCTGCTGGCATCGGTCCTCCCTCTGTGCCTCTTCTCCACCCTGGGGACCAGCTCATGGAGGACCAGTCAGAGTGCCATGGCCACCCCTGGTCATCTTCAGGCAGGGAGCACAACCCTTCCCCTTGTCTCTATGCAGGGTTGGGGACAGCAGGAGGAAGAACAACAAAAGAGGGAAGGCAATACAGTTTCCTGGGATCTGCAACCCCTGTATTGCTCCTGGCCATACAACATGTGGAGAGGGATGGAGCTGGAGCACCTCTGTTCCTCCAGAAACCCCAGGTTTCACTGGGTTTTGGGGTTAAGGGGACAGACCTTGTCTCCACCATGTATTTGTGTCTAACCCCACTGGGGCACAGGGGCTCTCCAGGAAGAAGCAATGACAGCATTTAGCCAGGGGTCAGCCCCGGTGGGCAGGAACAGACCAACATCCCTCCTGGAAAACCTTATCTGCAGTTTTTCTGTGAAACACATCAATCAGCTGAGCGCTGCTGCCTGGATGACGCACCTTGTTAATGAAGAGATCTATATTTCCAACAAGAAGCCATTCAAACGAAGGGGGATTAACATGCAGGAAGGCACAGGACAGATAACAACGCTAATGACTTACCCTGTGGGGGTACTCTGCACACTGACCCTGTGAAAGAAGGGGATTAAAAGGAAAGGGTTTAAAACATGAACAGGGAGGACCAAAATAGACTCAGGGTCAGACCCGCAAGGTGTAAATCACTGTGGCCGTACTGAACTCAGTGAGGCCATGCCAATTTACACCTGATAAGCAGCCTGCCTTCCACTCCCTGCCCCTAGAGCCCTCTGTTTCTCCTGTATCTCTCGGCCAAAGTATTTAGTTTTAATTTTTAATTTACTTTTAATTTTCAACATATCTCACATTAAAATTACCTTTTCTCCTTTTTGTCCTGGGGGTCCCTATAAAAGAAAAGTGATTTTTAAAAAAGCTCTTAGTAAAGAGTTTAGTGCATGCAAAGGGAAAGGGATTGGGGAGGTACAACTGCGAGACGGGGTACTTACTGGTTGTCCCCTGGGACCTGCAGCACCCTTTAAAGAAACACATTATGATGAACGTGACGGGAATTCCCATTTACAGTGACAAGACAATAAAAATCTCAGCATAAGGAGTAGGTGGAACCTCAGATTTTAAACACATTTGTGGAGAAAAGTTCCCAAGAGAGCTCTGGGCCCTTTGTGAAAGGAGGAGTGAAAATACACACATGTTCTGGCTGTACCGCAGGGGGGGGAATTATTAGGAGAGGGGGAAAATCATCAGGAAAACACATCCTCATTGTTCCCGGGCCCTCAGCCGACGCACTGGGATGGAACCAGCAGCGGCCAGGACTGAAGCCTGGTTGCGCAAGTGAGGGATGTCAGCTCACCCCTCCGCCGCCGAGCGGGGAAGGGGATCTTCAACATGTGCTCGCCAGAGGCTACACTGACACCCGGGCTCCAAAAACAGAACTCACAGAGGAGCACATGCAGAAGTTCAGTGAGTGAAGGTGACTACAGAGCTGCTAGCTTAGCATGTTGGTGTCTGGGGATGTCATCATCAGAGATGTCAAGAGGAACAAGACCACATTTGGGTTTCCATCAAGTGCGGCCCGAGTTTATCATTCTCGAATGAAAGAATTTCAGTACAGCGTGCAAACGAAACTGAGTTTCAAGAGGGGAAGAAAGATATTTAATATGAAAAATATGCTTGTTTTTGGTTAGATAAGTTGAAAGCCACCAGATGGGTTTTCAGAAAACTTTCCATCAACTTTTACTTCTGCTATGAGACCAACCACGAAAAATGTCAGCTCCCAGAGTATATTTAAAGAACATAATTGCTAACTGCAAGGAAAACATATCCCATGTGTAACTAGAAAGTTGCTGTTGTGACATGATGCATCAATAGCCATAATGTAAAAATGACAGACATGCACCCCAGCATGCTGCAACGAAGTTATAGAATTAGGTAGGGCACTGGCTGAAGCTAGGACCTCTAGCCTTCCTACAAGCTCATTTCCAGCTGAGTATGTCCTTTCAAACTAACCCATCAGCCACAAACATTTTTTTTAATTTTTTTTACCATCTCCCCCTTCTGTCCAGGATGACCCTGCAAAAGAAAGACAACATGCCTCAGCTTCAGTCATCATAACCTCTAGAAGATGTTGACTTTACCTGCTTACCCCTTGCCTTGGGAGGTACTTTGTCAAGGGAATTGCAATGCCAAGCACATGCAGCTTCGCTCACTCACCTAACAAGACACTACTCCCCCCTACACAAAACACTCGGAACAAAGTGCTTTCCCTGCAGCAGTCAGGCTGATGCTCTTGCAAAGTGCAATTTTATAGATTTGCCTAGAAAGAAAGCAGCCACATTCTCTCTCCCTAATCTCTTGACTCCTGTATCTCCCCCAAGGCATCTATGGTATCCCCCTGCCTGCCAACCTTCTAATTTTCTTTTAATCCATGCGTGTGCATGATATTGCAAAATTATCCTCTCTAAAGCATGCTTTGTAGCAGGCAGGTAGACAGGACAGTGGGACATAGCAGGAGGGAGGGCACAAAGCCCTGAGAGAAGCTGTTTGCTTACCGGTTTGCCGTCTAAGCCAATAGGGCCCTGAAATCAAAAAAAAAAAAAAAAAAAAAAAAAAAAAAAGGAGAAATGAGGAGAAATGCTGTTGCTGGGGTGTCTGTCTACCTGTCCCAGCAAGCACTATGTGCTGCAAGACTGCACAGCTGGCTACCACTCCAGCATCCTCACTGCTCCTGCTGGGACCTGCTCACTGTCAGCCCATTGCAGCAGCAAAACTGGACACAAGAGGAGGCAGGAGGGATTCACGGGGAATTTGTAAAAACCCTCAGCATTTCATGTTGCTCCGTCCTGTAAAGTAGTTGAAAATCAGCACAGTTTTCTCAAGACTTTGATTTTAAAAGGCACCCATTGCTGGGGGAAGAGGAATTTTTGCAAATGATAGAATAATAAAAGTATCCCGGGGAAGAGGTGACACACAGCTCAACAGCATTTTAAAGGTACTGTCTGATGAGAAACAGGCTCTGTAGAGTGCTGTCCCACCCGGCACTTCTTGAGCCATGCTGATTTGCTCTCTGCTGCTCCAAAAGCCAAAGACCACAAGTGCTTGGGGGAGATCTGCTTCTCCTCAGCCCGGGGGCAGCTCAGGGCCCCACTTTCCACAAAGGGCAGAGCCTGGTCAGGTCGCAGACTGCCAATTCCTCCTGTTTTCCAGGCATGAGTCTCCCCCGCAGACCTGCTCTGGCACATGGCGTGTCCTGGAGCAGCAGCTGAGCTGCCTGGCGGGAGCAGGAGCACCAGGGGTGTTGGTGTTCGCCTTAGGCTTCCTGGTTGTCCAGGATAAGTGCATAGGAACTAATAGCAACCGTGTGAGTTCTCCAGCAGCCTTGATGCTCCGGAGAGCATTGCCAGCAACCATAGGACTGAATTTATATTTGTTTTGTCCTCTCTCCTGGGCTTGTTTCCCATTCCCTTGCCCATCTGTAACTTAGCATTGGAGAAAAATCTCTCCCTTCCTGCGCTTTTTGTCCTTTCTCTTTGGCATGACCTGAGCGTTCAGCTCACGGTCCCCAGCTGAACTGCATCGTGTTGGACCTGTTTGGATCACAGACGCCTGCTGCTACTGCAGAATTACCTAAAAGTTCAGTGAAGGTTGGAATTTCACCTATCTGGGGGTTATTTTCTTTGTTTGGGTGGTATTTTCATAGGATGGTTTTCTTTTACTGAACAGATCTGGCTTCAACTATGTTATTTTAACACTTCTGGTGTGTTGGGTTTTTTTAATTAATTTCCTTTCGGAGTTGTGGTGTGTTTTTTTTCCTCCTTAAGTATCTTTTAAATGAAAAAAAAAAAAAAAAGAAAAACAAGTGAAGAAAAAACTTCTTTTTCCAGTGATCAGATCAGGTCCCTGGTCTCAGACAGAAACGATAAGCTCCAGCGAGCACTAATGACACTTCCTAGGAACATTGCACACATGTACCCCATAAATTAGCAGTTACACTTACCGGGAATCCAGGAAAACCTCTAGTTCCAGGCTGTCCCTGGAAAGGGCGAAACAGAGAGAGCAGTTTAGAGGAACCGAAGAGGAATTTGATAAACCCTATGTCCTCTCTATGGAACCTTTCCTTCAGCCTCTGCCCATTTATCCTGCAGCTCTCTGAAGAGTTCCTCAAGGTCTGATTTGATTTCCCTCCAAGGGGAAGGTGACTTGGGAAGGAGTGGAAATTTCACATCCCCGCTCCAATTTGTACAGGGCCAGCAAAATGCTGGAGCAGGTCCAGCTTGGACTGCAGGCAGTTTCCTTGAAGTTTGTACATTAATTAAATGGGTGTCCCTAGCCCATACGCTAGCCTTTTGGAGTATGTTCCAGAGGCTGAGCTCATTTTATGGCAATTCTTGCTGCCATAAACCAGAGGCGTTTAATGCAGGGTGCTGCTCTGTGCAAGACAAACCTCGCAGGTCACTGGTGTCTAAATACAGCCATTCCTCTTTTCCTCCCCTAATGTGCATGTCCCAGTTCATTCATTTTCCTCACAAATAATTCTGGAGAAGAGATGACTTTTTTTTCTGCTTTTTTTTTTTTCCTCTAAGAGCTATGAGAAAAAGGAGAGTTAGGCGGTGTGATGAGGAACATGAGCACCAAGTTCTTTTCCCCTGCCCTTTTCTGGCTTCCAGGGCTGGCTACCATTTTGGGATCAGGTACAGCAAACAAACTGGCTTGCTACGTATCTGGCAGCTTCTTTACTCACTTAAAAACACTAGGGGAAAAAAACAAAAAACAAACAAAAAAAAACAGAAATTGTCCTGTCTGCTAATTTTGCATAATTGTACAGTTTCTGGGACTCGTGACATGTCAGGTCACAAATACCCTAGGCCTCTGCTCATTCAGTAAAGATACCACTTTACTTGAGGACTAATCTTCACAAAAAAATGAGTGAGCCAAGTCAGGAAGGAAGGTGGACCAGATTTCAGCATATCTGGAAGCGAAGCTATGTAGATGGAAATAGCAGGATGAGGTAAATCCTGTACCATGCTCATCGAGCAACCACTGCGGCAGCTTGCCTTCCCTAAAAGCTGTGCTGCGATGACAAAAAGCTCAGCTTTCTTGTGCCTTCTCAGCTTTGTTTTGAGGAAGAAAATGCCTTCCTTAGGCACTTTGAGATACCATGACTGGACTGTTTGAGCCTTGTAACGGTCTCCTAGGAAAGAGCTGGGTATGAGCAGGGGTTTGCTTCTTCACCTTAACATCCTGTGTGGTGATGTGGGAAGGGGAAGAAGGGGACAGGTTTGCCAGACTGCAAGGAGCTCATGAGGTTTGCTATAGCAAACAATTTCTATCCCCTTGGGAGACTGCTTAGAGCCACATCAGCAGGAGAGGGAAAACCTTCAGGTTACGTCTCCTCCATCCTCCCTGTGCAGAGATATTCAGTGGAGATTTGACCCCACAGAGAATGAAGGCAAGTAACCTCTTTGCACAGTCTGAGAGCTGCTCCTACCACAGTGCCTGGACTCGCACCAAACAGTTCTGTTTCTATACACAGTGCTAGCAGGACCTAATCGCATTTGCACTGTTTTCTTAGTTTTGCTAAGTTGAACTTGGTCAGCTTTCCTTTGCATTGCAAGATACATATAAAACCACCTGGTCTTGTTGGCCAGTGACCAGGAGGGAAGATAGGCTATAAATTAAAGGATTTGTCCACCGCTGCTTTCTGAAAAGGCAAAAATCAAGAAGAGCCTAGCCACAATTCATTAATTTTGGTTCCCTGTTGGAAGCCTCCCTGGACAAGAAGTGCTAAAAAAAGAATTAAGGAAAAAATCTGGAAATGGTGCAATTTGGCTTCCTCTCTAGACTACAGACTGTTGTTTCCCTCTCCTTGGAGGACGGCAGAGTGATTTGCACAGTATCAGGCCAAAACAACAGTTCAGCAGCGAGCAATTCCAAGAGACTGTTTTTGTTGGGTAGCTGTTTTTCCTTGTCTTCTTTTTAAGATGTTGATCCTATGAAGTATGTAATTCTGGGAGCTGCCAAATCGTGGAGATCATCTGTTTCTGCCACTATCGGCATACTGTCCCTCTCTGGCCAGAAGTTTAGCAGCTCTGAGCTCAAGTGAAAACTTTAACCTCCAAATGGAAATCTGGAAACTATTTCTCATCCCACGTCTTCCCAAGTGGCCCCTTGGCCGGGGTTCCCATGTTTGTCTTCGGTGCTCAGCCATCCTTTTGACCTATCACCAGCTCCAGTGGAAACTGGATCATCTTCACAACAAGCTTTGGGGTGGAAGCAGGGAGCTGCCCCATTCCTTGCATCTCAGAGCTTTGACCAGGTTAGGCCAAAACCCATTTTAAGTATCATTCGCCATTTTCTGCCATTTTCAGGGTGCAACATGTTCTGTGCTTTCCCAAACAGGAGCACAGGTAATGAGGCAAATAAGCAGCACTGAAACAGACATTAGAATTTGTCCTGCAGACCAGGCACATGTCCTGCAGGAAAACAGCAGTGCCCATCCACGTCTGCAGGACCTACAGTGACAGGGACCACCAGCTTTCCTCTCCCATTACTATTCCACACTGCAGGAGGCTGAGCACTACAGCTTGAGGAAAACAGAAAAAAAGGTGCAGCATATACCCTCTGTATCTGCTCACGGGTCTGGGTGGCCTTTCTCAGAGGCTGGAGGGACTGTCTGCTGGGTATCAAATGCTTGGGGCACCCATTCACATCCTGGGCTTCGGTTCTGTCACTTCTCAAACTCCAGCGTGCCGGGCAGGTGTGCCTGGGATCCCGCAAAGCTGTTTCTTATTAGAAACACTTATCACAGGGCTTTTGGAAAGCTAATTGGAAAGCCAGATGTAGCCAAGCGTTCGTGCTGCCTAGGTCCCTCTCACTTGACCTCTGCTGGGAAACAAAAGTCGACGGCGGCCCATCCTCTTCGCAGGTCAAGGACGGTGCTCTTCACAGGTTAATCAAAATCGGAAGTGCCCAGCAGGAGGGAGAGAATTGAGGCTCTGGGTCTTTTCTCATGGAAATCTCTGGTGGAGGCTGCACAGGGATAGAGTGAGGAGGACTGGCTGCATCTGCACAAAAGCAGAGGCTTGACGGCTGAACCGCAGAGCAAGAAACATCCAGTGTTTAGGGCACGCGAAGGCTCCAGCCCTTAACGTTCTGTTGGCCTGTTTTTATTACCCAACACTTGCAAAAAGCTTTGTCTGGCTGACTCCTTGCGCGGATGCTTTTGCTGGAGTGGGGTGCAAAATCCTGCCTCGCCTTTCCTCTGCTCCCCAGCCAGCAAAGGGACTTTCAAGATTGTGGTAACCGTGCTGACAAAGAGTTTCCAAGATTTTGGGTACTGATAAGGACCTCTGAACAACTCGGATCTACCCATCTGTATGAGTTCCCAGTCACCAGCTTAGCCCTGATCCTGCTCTTCTGCAAAATCAGGGCTTTTGTCCTTTGCTAATGAAACCAAAGGCTGAGATCAGCCAGAAAAAAGGGATAGTCTCCTCAAAAGTGGTAGTGGCCTTGCTTCAAGAAGAAAATATGCTTCTTCCTTTCAAATACAGGACTACGGTCTCCTTGCGAGGCAAGGCTTCTTCATTTGTTCTGGAGTATGAGCTGTAATTTCATTATATATAGTATATAATAGTGGTATAAAACCAAGCATGGCTCAGCATGGGAACCACATTATACAGGGTTTTTTCTCTCTCCCACTGATGCTGTCTCACTGCCCCTCCTAAGTCTTTCCCTGTAACTTGCCCACATCCTGAATCAGTCAAAAATAGAGAAAAAAGCCACTTACGGGTGGACCGCGGGGCCCGATGATGGACATGCCTGCTTCTCCTGGAGCACCCTGCAGAGAGACAGAAGAGAGGGAAAGGGCTGAAAGAAGGAAGAGATTAAAAAAAAAAAAAAAAAAAGACATTCCCACAAAGATTGAAGTTAAATGAGAGTGCCCAAGGTGTGAGAACATCAGGGCTCAGCTGCTGTTCTGGCCTCCCCAAGCTCTTACCCTGCATTCTGGGAAAAGAGCTGTCATTTGGAGCTAAAATGGAAGCTGCACAACAAGGAAAACTGTAAACATGTCAAACACTTGCAGGATCTGTCCCTTGCAAGTGTGAAAGATTGCCTGAAACCCTTGCCGTTGTTAGAATATGTCATGGTGTCAGGCCAAACTTCAGCTCAACAGATGACTGTTTTTCTTTGGCATTTGCCCCTTGAAAATATCTGATGGTAATGCTCACCCTCAGTCCCTGGTCCCGTCCACAGTTCAGGACTTTCTAGGCACCTTTCACATTCCTCCCCAGATGCAGCTGCATTTCAGGGATTGCTTTCTGCCCATCATGTGTATTCTTTGTAAAGTAACCTGTCTGCCTCAGACAGGCCAAGTATTTGTGGAAAAATAAGCTGAAAAAAGCACAGATTCTGAATATTCTCCAGTGGGTGTTTATAAGAACATCTTTTGCAGGCAAAACTGCTGGCTGGATAGCACCATACTAAAGACCATATTCTCTATTACAGGGAAAGGAAAAGACAGAAACGGATTATGCAAGCTGCCCATGTCTTTTGACTGCAAAGCTAGTGATTCTATGAATAGGTCAAATGAGACTTAATGACCGGACAGGAATGTAAAAGTTTAGGTCTAAATTAAATAACCCCACATGGAAGCAGCTTGGCATACTGTGCAGTATAAAGGGGTGGGGGAGAACATCCAGAAAATAAAGCGCTTGCTCATATGTGGTTTCTAGAAGAGACTGGGTCTGCCATGGAGGCAAGGAGTATGATTAACAATGGATCACATTGAGCCAGACAGTTTGAGTCCAATCCTAAGAGGAACATCAATTCTGATACCATTTTGGTACCTGAAAATTGTTGTAGCCCTGCTGCACCAACATACAAAAAAATACTTAAGGTCTAGCCTCTCCTGCACAAAGAAGCTGCCAGCCCCACTGTGGGAAGGGTTGGACCCTTTGGGGACGGTTTCCAGCCCAGCTGGGACTCGATGCGGGAGATCCCAGCAGCAATAACCCCCTGGCCACCCATGCCCTGCAGACCCCAGCGCAGCATGAACTGCCTTCATCCTCGAGGCAGAAACGGCCAAGATCAAACAGGTCTGGAGCCTCTTTTGGGTTGACTGAAAGTCTTAAAGCTGCAACATTGGCTGGGGAGAGTGCAGCACAATTTGCCCAAGGCTTCTTCTCTATTGAAGTGTGAACCGTGGGCACAGAAACAAGCCCAGAAGTCAGTAACAGGCAGCTGATAAGAGAGACGGGGCAATTAATAGCTGCCAGAACAGCAGCTGGGCTCTCTCCTTCCACAGTTCAAGACCAGAGTGTCCAGGAAGACTCTTACGTGTCCTGCACAAGAGACAGAAGAAGGGATGTGGTGGGCTCAAGAGCAATGGGAGCTGTGGGCAGCTTGCCGGCTGTCTCCTGCCAGCACTGGGGAAGAGCTTTTCTTGTGTGTCAGCTCAGATGGGATGTGGATAAGAACAGCAAAGTCCTTGCTGGAAAAGCAAACAGCCGCTCTCCAGCTCCTAGCCACCCACGATGCGCAATGGGCAGGACACGTTCGTGTCTTTGGAAAACACGTTGTATCCTTGAGAGGCAGCTCCAGAAGTGCCCGGGGCACAGCAGCCTTTGGACGGAGCATCCCATAAACCAAACAGCCCACGGCAAAGCAGAGCTCTCTGCAAAACAAAGCTGGGGTGGCCAAGGAGCTAGGGCGGCCAAGGAGCTAGGGCCTCACGGAGGGCTTTGGGGAAGCATGGGCAATTCAGAGTGAAAGCTTGGTCTGTCAGATAATGTTTGTAGGCTCCAATGAACAAGCAGGAGCTGGAAAGCAAGGAGAGGATCTGTCCTACCTCACCCTTCCTCGCTGTGCTTTTCTATCTCCTAGAAAGAGCAGCAAATGGCCCTGGTATGGTGGTGCCCTGCACAGGTAATTCCCCTACTGGGTGAACGTCCAACCCTTTCCTAGCTCCTACACCTTGCTGCTGCTGGCTGCAGTTTCCCAGTTATTCACACACCCCAAACACATCCATCCCACTGTTCTCGTAGGTGCCAAGTCCCACCACGTCAGAAACGGGAGCATGCCATCCTGTTTTTCCTTGCAACAGCTCACACCAAGGACTGGGCTGACCTGGGAGGCAGAGGGGAGCTGCAAGGGTGGTTAGGGCAAGCAGTGCTGCCAGCGGGGAAGAAACTCAATGGTTAACACCCAGGAAGCCTTGAGGGGAGCCCTACATGTGCCCGCCAGCTCTTACACTGTTAGTAAATTGTCATAAACAAGAAATGCAGTGTTTTTGGAGGCTGAGTGGCCTGGAAAGAATTTGGGAGATAAACTCGCACTGCTGGGGGAAAGGGGGAAGCCTGGGGAGCGGAAGCCCAATGCCAGGGCTGTGGCAAGGGGTTTGGGCTGGCCCTACAGGAGAGCAGCTGGGGACATTGTGGGCTGCAAGGAGACAACTCACCTTCTCTCCGGGTTGCCCTTTTAGTCCCTGCATCAGTGGCACCCATCACAGCCGCATGCAAGAGGGTGCAGGGAAGAGAGAGGGAGAGAGAGAGAGAGAGAGAGGGAGAGAGAGAGAGAAACACAGGCGTCAGCGGCAAGAGCACGTTCCCCTGCCCCAAAATCCAGGCTGTGGGGTCTGGGTGAGCAGGGTGGCCTCAGCTCCCACCCCAGCCCTCCTCCCCATCCTCACCCCAGGTTTCCCGAGCAGAGAGCAGCCCCAAAACACAGCGCTCAGCCAGACAGGGCTTGCTCAGGGCAGGGTTATTTGGATAGGGCAGCTGCGGGCAGTGGTGTGAGTTAGCAAGCCCACGGTTAGCAAGCCCAGCCAGCACACAGGGCAGCTCCCGAGGGGATGGAAACACCTCCCACACGTACGTGGTTTACAGGGCTGGCCACCCTGTTGCAACCAGGAAAGCCCCTCAGGTGTAGGGCTTGGGGAGGGTGGCTTTGCTCACGCTGACACCCGCCAAGGGTCAGCCTGAAAGACCCCCAAAATCTCAGGGGTTGGAAAAGGAGGGGGAGGACAAGGCACAAGGTTTTGACTTACCGGCCGTCCAGGAATCCCCATCGCGCCTTTGTCTCCCTGGCAATTAAGGCAAAACCAGAGGCAATTGGAAACTGGCCAAAAGCAAGGTTATAAAACTGCACAAATGAGCTTTGCCACAAACGCGGCTGAGCAGCACGGTGCAAGTATCCAGGGATTTTGAGAGAGGGAGAGAGCAAGTTAGAGAAAAAGTGTGTCTGTGTGCACCCCAACCTTTCAAGGCAGCTGTGTAAGCCACTGGTTTCTTTGTGATATGACAAACCAGCACATCTCCCGATAGAAATGACATAAGATGACTTTAGGCAGGGAAAAAAAAAAAAAGGCAAGAGTTTTCAGCCTAACAAAATCTAATCCCAATTTCCAGCACTTCATAAAATCCACATCCTGGGAACCAGCTTCATGCAGTAGTCAACTGTCACATTTTTCTCTTTCTTTACCAAAGTCATCTCTGGTGTTAGCTATTTATTTATAGATTTATCACTTTTAAACAGGATTCTCTTAGACTTGAAAATACAGTCCTGTCCAGAAGCATGAAAAAAAAAAATGTGGGAAAACAAGCTGACACAGGAAAAAGCATGTCTGGAAGAAGACATACGAGCAGCTGTGTTCGGTGTCCTCTACCCCTTTGAGATACTTCCCAGTGCATTGTCAGGGTGTGAACAATCCTAACAGCAGTTTGGGGAATGACTTTGGTTCAGGCAACGCTGAACAGAGCCTTGTAAACACACTAACACAACACCGGTGGCAATTTCCTTCAGCCACTTACCTACAAGGCAGATTTCTGCCTCTCACAGTTCAGTTTGACTTTGTAATTAAAAACAAAATATATGTTGTTTTTTAAAATTAACCCTTTCTGCATTCCTGGTCGCCAAAATTAAAGGCTATGCAGGTCTGGTAGACAGTCAGAAAGATCCTTTCAGCAATCAGCTGCTATGGCTTCAGTGGTCACATCACTTTTGCTCTATGTTTTGCAAAAATGACAAGATAACAAGCTCTCGGTTTTGTTCCCAGCAATGTTTGGGATTTTCTGATGTTTTCCTGTCCATGGATGCCTGAATCCCTAGACACAAACCTAGCTTTCTGGTTTCTGCAGCTGGAGACACTGCTTCATTGATGCCACTTCTTTGTGCCTTCCCCAGGTCCAGTCCCAATGTCTGTGAACATGGTCTGAAATCTCTAGAAGGGGAATGCACTTTATTTCTTTTTCTGGGTGTACACAAAGGTTCCTTTGGTCATGCATCCCAAATCCATATGTTATTGCCAGGATCCAGCCATGACCTGCTGAGAGTTCAGCCATTTCCCTTTGCAGAGCAGGGAGGCCATTCAGTTTTGGGTACATTTCTTTCCACACAGGTCATGTTTAGACAAACTGAAAAGCAGTAGCTGCTTTGCAAGAATATCCCTTGCAGATGAACAAAACACTAAGCAGCTGCTTGATTTTAATTTTTGTAGATGATGGGAAACTGCTTTCATCTAGGGTTTTACGCGGGCTCTCAGTCCAGCTAATATTTGCCTATCTCTGCGTGTCAGCAGAGAGCAAAACTCCTGGTGTCAGCATCTTGCCCTGGGATTACTCAGCGGCTGCTGGAGAGCAGAGCGGCGAGTTTTCCTAGGCTTTTAGCCCTTTAAAAGCTGCTTTCCTCCTGAGCTGAGATCCCTCACGGTTTGGGGTAAAAGCTGATTTTATTTCTGGTGGCTCTGCTGTGGCCGGTGCCCAAGCAGGAAGAGCCCAAGGTCGGGGCTGAGCTGCATCTGGTCTCCAGCGAGTACCTGGTGCCGGAGTGGTACGTGACTGCGCCATGTCTGGTATGTGACTGTGCAGCATTACAGCCCTCTGAGCAACCTTAATGAAAGGGGGAGCTCCCGGCAGGACAGCAAATAAATGCCAGATGTTTATGAGGAAAGGTTGGCTGTGACAGGGAGCCAGGAAAGAGCGCTTATGGGTGGACGATACCATGTAGGTCAGTTACAAATCCCCAGCAAAGCTGCCTGCAGCTCCCGTATTGGAGCTAGAGGAGCACGAAAAGCAAGGAGCAGCCTCTGTCCTGAGCTAGGGGGAAGCCAGCAGCACAGTTGGCATTTCATTCACTGGGACACTGCCCGTTACAGCTGCTGCAGTCACCAGGTGAGCAGCAGCCCCGCCACAGGGAGCCACTACCACAGAAGCATGCTGCTGTGACCCCAAAATCTGTGCTCCTTCCCTGACCATCACAGATGCAGATACAGTTATTATGGAATTCCACATTTGTACCAGAGTGACTTAGGTCTTACAAATCCTGCCACAATTACCAAGCCCCATCAGCAAGAATACAGCACACTGCACCTCTTCAACTGGGCCTTCACACTGAAAAAGGCATCTTCAGAAGCAGCGTGTTTCCCAAACGTGGGAAGGCTCATAAGGACTATACTACCCTTAAGTCTGGTCCTACAAAGCTCTTGCGGTCCCTGACCTGTTACAAGCCATGTCCTGTCTGCAACATGCTATTCTTCTGCAACAGGTTTGCTGTGTGAGACCTCTACCTTCTCCCTGCTTGCAAACCCTGGATATGGAATTACTGCCAGACAGAGAGAGAGAACAAAAAAGAAAGAATGGAGTATTTACCGGAAGCCCTGGTCTTCCTGTAGGACCCTGAAACAAAATGTGCAGAAAAAGTGAAAGTTAGCTTGAAAATCTGAATGGAGGTCTTCATAAAGAGAAGAAATCACAAGAAGTGTTTAGGAAACAGAATGGTTAAAAATCTCTCCACAGTTTGTTGACCATCAGCTCTGATTGCTTGGGTTTCCTAATCTCCCGTTTGTAAAGTTTTCTCTCCTTTCAGCATGGCTCTACCCACAGCTCTCCACACGGGCTCCGAAGGTATCTGCAAGTCCGTGGAGAACAAGCTAATTACGGGGCTCTGACTTTCTTCCTTAGTTTCCATCTGCTAAATATTAATTTTTCATGTATGGAATTGCTGTAGTTGCCACAGAAATGTTGCATGTTCAGAAATGGGAGGGAAAATGTCCGTGAGAGGATCTTTTCCTTCGGATGTGGTCCAGACAGCGAAAGAGTCCGGGAACCTCAGGCCTATTGCATGATTTCATCATTTCCTTCCTTCCTTCCTTCGCCCCTTTTTAGTCCCAATCTTACCAAATTTCTTGCATGACTGCGGGTTGCCCTTGCCTTCACCAAAGCCTTGATTGACTTCAAGGATAATGGTGGGAGCATCTGTTGGGCAAGAGGAGAGCGTGGAGGCTCCTTTTGCTCCCAGGAGTGTTGCTCATCCTTTTCCTTGGCTCTTCCCCCAGCTGGCCAAGACTACAGGCTGGGCTCAGTGCGTTTCTGAGGTGTACTTCTGCCCAGCCAACACTGGCACCAGGGGCTGAGCCCTACCACCTGGCATCTTGTCTTCTGCGAGCTGGGAAAGAAACCTGGGAGAGAGATGAGAGGTCATCAGCACTTTGGGGTCGCTATCTGGAACACGTACAACAGCCAGCCAGGCAGGAGCCCCAGTGGGTTGCTCATAAGCTTGGGTTTCCATCCGGTTTTAATCATGAGAAACACGCAGGGAAAAAGCACTTCCTACAGCGATGTGGAGGACTCTGCTCGACTCTTCAGTGGTGAACTTCTGCTCACGGCAATTGAGCCGGTCTTGCTCGCCAGCCCCTTGGAAACCCAGAGGTCCTGAACGAGATGAGGGTGCTGTTAGCCCAAGACAAATTCCACTTTGGCTAAAGACGCTCGGTCTGCCTGACTTCCTCTTGTTATTTCCATTGGCTGGAGCATTCCTCGCGGCCTGTCCTCAAAGTCTGCGTGCGGAGACAGGTTCAGGGGTCGCAATAAGCCAGGATACAGTAGCACATATTGTCAGCACTTCTCCGGTGGTCCCATGTGTTTCTGCCAGACTTCAATCTTTCATTATGATATTAAGTTTCTAACCCTTATTGCTGCAAATAAAGCCTGGAGTGTGCGTCTTCCTCGCCCTGCAAAGGCACAGACTGCTCCCCAGGAGACGTCTGCATTGACCTACTGCTTTCTCTCCAATTTCTCTCAGCAGCAATATAATAATATAGTGCCAACTCCGCTACCAATGCTGTGCTACATCCCTTTAGCACCAACATGTGCCTGCCTGGGGCTCCGCCTGCAGCCCCCTCCGGAGATGCGATATCCCCCCAGAAACCACAGGCTAACGCTGAAATACATTCACTTCAGTGGCCAGTCCTGAAAGCCTCTGGGATAAATGATTGCTAAAGGTTTGCACGGATCAGGGCTTCCAGCTGTAAAATGCTTTCAGACCTTCTGGCCAGGAAGGTGCAACTTTTTGGAAGATTGTTGTCGTTAAATCGGGCTGTGCTCATATATCTGTGGGAGTTCAGTCTACAGCATTTTGACTTGATGAAAGGGGAAAATAGGCTGTGCAGCAACTACTTCTCCTCAGAACGTCATCTGCAAACTGTTTAAGACATTTTTGCATGAACAGACAAAAGATGACTACCGTATGTTTAACTTCTCATGTTCCTTCATAGAAACCCAGTATAGTTACTCTATTGTACATGAATATAAACCATTTCCTCTGGAAGGACCGTGCTACAGACAATATAGCATTTCTTTATAATCCTGAGAGATACTGATACATGGCCTCATTCCTTACATTGCTTCTTCTGATTCACTGTGGGTCTCTTAATAGCTGTAAGAAAACTTCTGCAATAACCTAGCTATTTTCCTGAAGCCTAAATCGTCTGCGCTGAGGTTTTGCATTAGCTAACATTTGAAAAGGAAGCTGTCAACACAATTTTTCCTCTGAAATTGATAGTTATGCAGCTATACTTGAAGGCCCAACAGTTCCGCAAGCCCGGGTGAGTAGCATGGAGCAAGTCCCTACAGCTCAGCTCACGCCATGTGTTTGCGATCTATCTTTCCTTTTTTCACAAACATGTCTCGTTCAGCGTGTGGCATCCAGTGCATGCAAAGCACATGCAGCCGATCCCCCTGGGGTATGCAGGGCCAACTGCTAACACGTGGATATCTGAGCCCCTCGCGTTTGCTTTGTCCCCATCCCTACAATCCCTCTGTCTCGCCCTCGGAAGTTGTGACATGGCCGAGAGGAATCCCACCCCAGTGCGGGTCCTGAGCACCCACAGTACTTGCTGTTAGTGAGATCCTGGGGTGCTCGGACTGCAAAGGACACCACAGACAGGAGACTTTGCCAGTTCATGCCCTGCAAACTGTGTCAACAGCTTGTAAAGCCACAGAGGTTTGGTACTTACAGGTGGACCTGAAACAGAGAAGAAGAAAAAGAAAAACAATTAACTTTATTAATACAATAAATCCTAAGGAGGATGGCTAGATAAACATATTGTTATCATTTTGGGGGACTAATCCTGATGCTGCTTCCATTTCCTGACACACACTTACCACCTCTATGCTCTTTAATTAAGGCATCCCCACAATTAGCAGCATTACTTGCCAGTCATCACGAGTGCAGGGCAGCCCCAGAACACCCTGTGTTGGGAAGGCTGTGCCAGTCAGGCTCCCGGCACTGTCACGTTCACTATTGGTCCCCTGGCACACTGAGGGCCCTCCCTCAGCGTGACACCGCTGAGCACAGGGTACTCGTTACTTGTGTGACTCCCCCTCACATCCCACCCTCCACTCAGGGTCAAGAAAGCTAAATGTGGGGAGGTAGGAGCCCCTGCGTTGCAAAGATGCATCTGCCATCAGCATCCGTGGTCCTGCAAAGGCATGGAAAGGTTAATGAGGAAAGTGCAGCTATTAAACATGTTGGGTGCTTTTTTCCTTCAGTACATCCTTGTTTTCCTTCTTGCTTCTGCCTCTGTTCCCATAGAAGCCAACCTGCCCTCTTGGAAGAGATCCCCTAAAAACTTCGCCTCACCTCACCGAAGCACTGCATATCCCCTGTACAGAATGGTTGCACGGTATATATCAGGGCTTGAACAGCACACTTCTTTCATCGGATCCCAGAAATTTCCTCAAAATCCTGACAGACATTGTGTGCGGAAAGAAACCCCTGAACTCACCATTTTGTGGTTTCCTCTCTGTAAGAGAAGCGAGACACACAATACAACTGTCAGGGGTTTCTACATTTTCCATACTTTCTAGACACTCTCTTCCCTTTTTTTTTCTCCTCCACATAAAGTGCCAAGAAGTAAGACTAAGCAGTATAACAGGCGAGCTGACAGATAACAGGCAGCAACCTCTCCTCTGCGCGGGGGGCGGATGTCACGGCAAGCACCTGCAGAGTACGTCCTCATCCTGAAAATGCCCCTGGCTGAATGTCCATGACAGAAACAGAAGACTTCAGATGAACAAACATTCTCTGTGCTGGAAACATCCCACTTAGCGTGACACCGGCAAATGGTTTGGCTGTCAAGCTCTGGTGACCTAAAACTGCACTGTCAAATGCTGTTCTTAGCCTTGTGCTCAGCTTTCTTCTTGGCTGATTGAAAAAGTGTATCTTACAGTTAAAACAGAATAAAAAGTTTAGCACCTTGCTGGTAACCAACAGAGCTGAGCCAGAAGGCTCAAGAACCCAAAACAAACAACTCTACCCAAATTTAGGATTGGAGCTCAGTGGGGCTGCCACCAGCACCAGCACTGTCCTACCCAGTGTGCCAAGTCTAAACAACAAAAGGATTTCTGATCAGAGAGTTTGTTTCGGAGGGCAAGGTCAGCCACAGATTCAGGAATCCCAATTTATGCCAGACTGGGAGGAAAAAAACAACAGAGTTTTCTGACTCTGGCTTGGATGACAATGAAGTTCTGTGAGAGAACTATTTTGGAGAGATTCTGTTTCGGAGCGAGCGCCCTGTCACAATGTCATTGCTTGCAGCCTGCCAATACACGGACTTTATTTCCATTAGCAACACTACAGACCCTTAATAACCCGCCTACCTGTCTGCAAGGCTCTGGGGCACTCATGGGTTGTACGAACCAAAGTGCTTAGCTAACACTGCAAGAAAAAATTAACAGCAAGCAAATCCTGAGCTATCCCTGCCCTTCCACACCGAACGCGGCCAGACAGCAGCACAGCCAGCAACGGTATTGCAGTACTGCTGAGAGAAAACACAAGCTTGTGTTTGCTCCAGAAGCTGTGTCTGCAGAGCTGAGTAAATCAGTGGTGCCGGCAGCCCCGGGCCCGTCAGGCTGTGCACCCCACGCAGATCAAAGGCCGGAGGCATACTGGAGGCCCATCTTTGTTATATGCCCTCTATAAAATTAATGGTTGCGCGAAGGGGGGCTGCACAGTCTTGTGTAAACACGCACCAGTGGGCGGCAGGGACACGGTCTTGGCTGCAATAACTCCAGTGGTAGAGACCATCCAGGGACTGGGCTTCAAATGTCGGGACCGTCGGTGTGACCCAGGAGAAAGCGAAGCCCTCGGGCGCAGCCACTTCTGAAGGCACCATCGCCTCGCAAGGGCCTGGGGAGGAGGAGGGAAGATGTCCCGAGGACAGCGGGGAGGGAGGAGGTGCCGCTGGATGAGCTGTCACGAAGCGCCGGGGATTTTACAAAGTGAAATAATGCTTCAGCAAAGTGGATTTGTCATGTTCTGTCACGGTGATTAACGAGAAGGCCAAGCAGAGCTTCTAAAGAGGCTCAGCCTTTAATATAACAACGAGTAATTTAACGCACATTAGAGAAAAGAGCGGGCAAGGGAGGGAGGGGACCCTCGTGCCTCTGTTCCCGCCATCAGCAGCCGGGCTGAGCCAGCCTCTCCCAGGCAGCACTGGGCTGGCCCCTGGTCAGGGGTAAGGCAGAGCCGCCCTGTTTTGCACCAGGGACAGTGGTGATCTCATAAATGGAGCAAGCAGACCTGCAAGCTCAAGCAAGAGCCTTTTAACATCTGGGCAAAGCTTGGCAGAGCTCCCCAGGTTGGCTGTGCTGCTTCTACCAGGCGACCAGGCTGCATGGAGCCCTTGGAGAAAGCAAGGTGAACTGCAGCGGTCACCGCAACACCGCTGCGGGTTCTCCCACGTGCCCCCAGGCTCCTGCAGTCCTGGCCAGTTTGGAGGAGCAGCACATAAAGAGGCCTGACTGCCCCCAAACATAGGACAGGTCTCAGTGGTGGTGGACTCCCAAGGACTCCCCAGACAACCAGAACCAACAGCCTTGACAGCCATGAGTGCAAATCACAGCTATGGGGGCTCCTCCTCTTCCCTGCTTCTAGCAGGCTCTTTTGGGGTGAGCCAGAAGCGATGCTGCATAGGAGATCAGGTAGATCCCCTTTTCATAGGCACCCAGCAAAGAAAGGCAAAAAGTTGGCAGAGCAGGGACCAAAGCTGCAACGAACACTTCTAAGCCTCTTTCATAGCTCAGCCCTGCCAGCAGACAGACCCAGAGCTCCCAGATGACCAAATTTCCAAGCCCTGTGGAGAACAGGGAGCTCACATGCTTGCAGTTAGCTCCTCCAGACCCCGTGTGTTTTGAAGCCCACCTCGGTGGGGCCAGAGTGACGTGGGTGCTGGCATGCAGGCTGCAGCATGACCTCCTGCCCGTGACGGGTGGCTCAGGAAGCGTCTCTCCATGCCGGCACTCTCGCTGAAAGGCACTGGAGGGCTGTAAGCGATTGCGATCGCTGTTTATCCAGCTGCGGCGCTCGGCGAGCAGCAGGGGACAGAGGGAGGGGACGGAGCAAACGTGTCGAGAGTGGACGAGTGGGAGGAAGCAACAGCCTCCTGCAAAGAGGAGACCTCCAGAGCACCTTTGAAAAGGAACATTAAGAAAACAAAGGATTCTTGTGGGGGTACCCGGGGTCCCTCCAAACATGTGGCCTCTGGAAATTAGCACCATCTGCACTGTCCCTTCTCTGCTGTGCTGGTTTTTGTGCAGATAGAAACTCTCTTTAAAGAAGCTCTGCTTTCCTGTAGACCACGTGGGTAAAACGAGCAGCCGTGGTCTGCAGGGAGGATGAGCCCACCTTATTGCACCTACTGAAGGGGCACATCTGCAAAGAACGGGATCACCATGCCACAGAGCCCTCTGCTCCCTTGCCCTTCCCTGTGGCCAGCTCAAACAGTGACTATCAAAAATAGAACTGCAATGACCCCTTTTCCCTCAGCCACACAAAGAGATAAAAAGCCACCCTCTGAGCTGTGGCCTCTTTGGGCCCAGAAGAGGGGATGCTTAGTTTTGTAAGAGGGTCATATTTATCCTAATCTGGAAAGTCCCATGTCCCAGCATATCACAACTTAAAAGCTGGACAGTATGAGAGCGGGTCAGCATGGTGTGAGACCTTCTGCTGATGGCAGAGATATCCCCCAGCAATGATCTCGGAACTGATAGGATCATTGAAACCATCCCAGCCATTTAAGGGCATTTCCCAACATCTGGAAAAGTGGCTGTTTAAAACACTCTTAAATGCTGCTGCTTAATTTTTTTTCCCCCTGACTTCTTGGAGCCAAGCACACCAGTGTCCACAGCGTGGGTGCCTGCTCCAAAAACCCACATACAAAGCATTTTTTTTCCTGCTCCATGGCACAAATGACACAAGGAGGGTAGGGAGGGGACATAAAGACATTGCCATCGCTTCCTTGGATCTCATCTCACTACACACAGCAGCAGGAGGGGAGATGTAAACATGTAATCCATCCCTGTGAGGAAATCCAGCCATTTCCCAGAGCCAGAAGGCAGCCTTAGCGCGTTAGAGAGATACAGTTACTTCCTGACATTCAGGACTGTTAATTGATAACAAGATAGCTGTGGGCCAGGCAATTAGTTATGAAAGGCTGATTGAAATGTCAGCAGCCCGCGCACAACGTCGCCTTGGGTGGCAGAGGGAACCCCTCATTTGCAGCGTGGTGCTCCCCCGTTTCAGAGCAGGCAGGCCCCAGTGGGGTGTGTGGAGCCCAGCTGGGGGGTTTGCCTTTTTCAAAGACTGGCCACACTGCAGTTTTGAAGCCCAGGGTTCCTCATAGTCTTCTGGAAACATCTCCCCTACCTCCATCAGGGGCCAAATGATTCAAAAGGACATGGAGGGAGCATTAACTCAGAGAGCTGCAAATGATGAGGCAAAAACGCCACGCGCCTGCCAGGTAACAATGGGAAATACTTGCCATAATTCAACAGTCTTAGTTCTAAGTTAAAGACAACTGAAATCTTCAAAATAATAAGGAAAAAATAATTAACAGCAGTGATTTCCCAAAGCACAGCCTCCAGAAGTGTTGCTTCAGGCGGTGTCAGCAATCTGGGATACAGCTCCCTCCAGAGAGCACCAACCCCTCAGGAAGGCCAGGCGCCCTGTCCCCAAAACAGCCCCCTCCCCGCTACAGCCATGCGGCACGGCAGGAGGTTCTTCAAAGGCTCACAGCAATGCTGGGCAGCAAAGAGGCTCTCAAGATTTCACTGCCAAAAAATGCGACCAACGCTAAGCCGCGGCACCAGGTTACGCCAGTCACTCGAGCTCGCCTCTGAAATCAAACCCATGACATCACTGAGCCTCAGCAGTTGATTTCAGCAGCTGCTGGGGACGAAAGTCACTGCTCAGGCACTCTGAGCATCCCCGTGCACCACCAGCACCACCCGAGGAGGAGCCATCAAGCACAGACCCAGAGAGAAGTCCATGGGAAGCCTTGTCCAAAGCGAGCAACAAGGAGAAGTTATTAATTTCTCATGGAGAAATTATGGTGATTAAACAGCAGTCTCGAAACTAGAAGGTTGGGTCCAATAGTGAAGTTAAGACACAAGCTGCACCTCTGAGCATCCACTTGTTTCAAGAAGTGCCTAAAAGTGCAACAGGAGCCACTTGAGCCTCCAGAACCTGTAGAGGAAAATCTGGGCTGCTGGCATAACCATTGGCCAGATTAAAGTGCTCGCAGGCGAGGGACCAGCAGCAGCAAACAAATATTCTGACAGACATGTGGGAGAGCCCCTCGTGAAAACAAAGGGTCAGAAAGGGCCAAGAGCAGGCAGCCCACACGGCGCTGGCTGCACCTGAGACGATCGCGGCACCTCGGGCACCGCTGGGGGAGATGTTGGGATGGACAGGGCAGAACAATGCTCATTTTGGGCAGGCATCCATGGGTCAACAAGCTCTTTCCAAGTAGTCAACAATCGCGTTTGTCCCTGCCATGTTGAAGCACTTAGCACCACAGAAAGTGGAAAAATCAGGGCTGGGAAGGGCCCCCAGGGTCAGCTCACCCAGTGGGGTTTCTCGCTCAGGATCTGGAGGCCCCCTTGGGGTTTTCCAGTAGTGGTGTGGACCCCTGGATTGAAAATGTTGAAAGCAGATGGCAGCAGGCTTGCTGTGCCACCAACTTCTGCCAGAGCTTGCGTGCCCCTGGGATCCTGCGAACCGCCAGCTGAAAACCGCAGCTCTCGGCTGTCCCCTTTCTCTTCCCCTCCTTCCTCCCCTGAGCAAACCAAGCAGAGATGAAAGGATTCCCAGGGTGGGAGAGGGACATGAAATCAAGGAGGGAACATCTTCAAAGCAACCAAAGGAAAAAGGCCTCTACCTAACCCACGTGGGCAAATATTTCTCTAACCTGTTGCTGTCGTCTGGGGCTGGAGACTCCACACTCTTACCTTGTGATCCAGTCCAGGGAATACTCCTGCCCTGATTCATAAGGCCCTATTTATTATCTTTCTTAGAGGCTACCCAAAATTTCCAGTGTTGCTGTTTAAGGCAATTGATGACCTCCCTGATGCATAGCAGACTTGAAGAACAGCCTTTTTCTATTTCTCTCCTCTTTGTGGTCAACTTTTACATGTTTGAAGCCTGCTCTCCTGTTCCCCACCCCAGTCTTCTCTTGTCTTTAGACTAAATAAACCTAATTTTTCCAGTCTCTCTGCAGCAGCCTTGTTTTCTGGGTCGCTGGTCATTCCATCAGCTTGCTCTCTGCATCAATGGCAGATGACTTGGTAAAGGCAGAAGAAATGGTGTCCACGTACCTTATCCACAGGGTCTTAATCACACAGGGAAACTGACGCCCCACGTCACCACGTCTGCCTTGCCTTTTTCTTCCAAAACATCACTTGTCCTCCATGAGACCTCAGAGGTTTGGAGGTTTCTTGCAGTGTTTCTGTAAGAAACTCAGGTGCTTGGTGTCCAGTGGGACCCACTCTCCTGCTCCACTGAGGAAGGCTTCCTTTTCACTCAACTTCTTCAACATTTTCTTGGTGTCCTTGATCATCCTACCTCACCCTAGGCTTTCAAATTTTCATCTTGCATATCTGCTAATTTCAAATTCTTCCAGCTTTACATTCTTCTGTCTTGAAATGAGCTCACTGAGCAGTTTGTGATTTTCTTTAGTTGATCCCTTCCTCTACCCTTTGTATTGGGATGGTTTTAGCTCACACCTTTAACAGCGGTTCCCTGCCAGACTGCTGAGTCTCTTCAGCTCCTTCCCCAGGGGTCCGACACATTAATTCTCTTGCTCCTACTGCACTTTTGAAGTCCACCTCAAAGACCTGGACATGAGTACCTCACAACTCATAGTCTGAAGACACCCATGCAAGTGCAAAAGGCTACCACTCCAATAAAATCCTACCCTTGGCAGAGTAGATGTTTGATTGTCTTTCTGCAGCCCCCACTTCACATCCTCCATCACATCCTATTTCACACCAGAAATATGGTAGATTGTGTCTGAAAGCTCTGGAGATCCAAACCTGGATTGAAAACTGCAACTGGTTATTCATCAGTCATCTGAAATTCCTCCACTGAGGAGCTGACTGCTTCTTCGGTGCTTGGTCAGGCCCTGTACAAGTCCTACTACCCAGAGAGCTGCAGAATTAGAAAAGAACCACAGGGAAAAATTGGCCAAAGTAAATCATGGCTGGGTAAAGAGAAAAACAAAATCCACTGCACTTTTACTTCCTGCTGAAAATTACAATCTCTCTCATAATGTGGTTGTCTGGGAACAGTAGAAATTTGGAGCTTACTGCAGCTAATAATTATTTAAATCCATTCTCCGATCATGTACTTAAAATGCAAATGATACATTTTACTTGTCAGATTGCATAGATTCATTTTCTTCCTATGCCATTTTTGCAGTTAGCTGTTCATTTTAATATACGGTGCACTAATTGTTACTTTTTTTTCCCTAATTCTTGTTATTCTTCCCTCTCTTCCATCTGCTTTTTTCTTCTTCCTTCCCCCTTCCAAAATATTTTGCAACTTTTGTACCAGCAAATTCTGTCACCTACTCGGGGAGGAACAAAAGACCATTGTGTTCGATTCATCTTTTAATAGACTCCTTCCTCAAATACCTCGTGGACTGCCAGTGCTGTCTTCCAGACCTTGTCTCACACCCTTTTGAGTTATGAAAATGTTTGGGAGGGTCTTTCCTTTAACCGAGACGTTTTTCCACCCGAGATGATTGATCGCTCCCAGTTACCACTAATTACCCTATCAGCAGTTGGACATAAGCCTAGCCACAGCGTTCTTCCTCCAGAGGCCGGCAATGCATCCCTGTCGCTCGTTATCCTCTTCTTCAAGGATGGAACAAACTGGCTAATTAGAGACACCATAAATTCTTCCTTCAGGCTCTTTCCTGATGTGCTGCCTTGTTTCCAAACAGAGCATGTGGAGGAGAGCAGGGTTGATGCTAATCCTTTTAAAAGGAAAAATGTGATGGGGTTTCTGAGCCCAAGCGGGTTTGCACAGCATGTTTTATTGCACAGGAAGAGGAGGGTACTCGTTCATTCATCTAAATCTAGCTGATGCTTTCTTAGCACGTCTCAAACACCGAGAGGCTTGCTTAGCTTGGCTCCTACCCCTGCACAGGGCTCTGCCTGGAGGGAGCCAGGCTGGGGCTACACGCACAGATGGAGACAACCCGTGCTGCCTAACAGCAGTAAGAGGATTCACGACTTTCCTTACCTAGGATGAACTGACAGGCAGATCCGTTCCCCGATGCCTCCGGTGCCCAAACCAGATGCTCTGCACTGTGCACGCTATAAAGAGAGCAATAGGACTGGAAAAGCAAAAAATAATCCCAAGCAACTGCTGCCGCCCTGCTGAGCACAGTCTGGAAAACACTTGTATTCTCTCGTCTTCTCACGTTTGTGGATCTGACTCAATGAGTAAGTTTGCACAGGTTTTATTGCTGCATATACTTGTCAGAAACTCCATCTTGTTGGAAGCCAAAAGATTCTTCTTATTTACCCATACAGGTCACTACTCTTTAAGGTAGTGAGAGATCTCCTAATAATCTCAAGAAGAAAAGAGGGAGCAATGAAGATGGAAAAGAGAGGTTTTCCCCCTAGAATAGAGGAAAAATTACTTGGAGGAAAACCGACTCATTTTAGAAACTAGGCACTAAAAAGCTCTTCCTCTCGGCTTCAAGGAAATACCCTGACGGCACAAGGAAGGACAAAGGGCATTACATTTAGAGAGAAACCTCTCTGAAGTACCAGGGGTTGGTGGTATGTACACACTAAAGGGATGCACACCTGGCAAAAAAAATCAGTGGGGCTGCTCAGATGGTGCCAAAGAGCTCGGAGTCCTCCCACAACAGCAAGCCCTCACTGCTCTAGGAAGAAAAAGATTAAAGAGGAGGAGCAAGGACCAAGGTCTACAGCAGTTTGCTGCTGAGGAAGGCACATGGAGAAACCCCCCTGGAAAAAGAGGGAATGGCTGAAAGTGCATCGAGTCACACAAGGCCCGGGACAGTGCTTGCCCCACACTAGCCCTTGATCCAAGAGTCAAGCTATATATATGGCTCCCCTTCCTAAAGGACCTGGGAGTCACTTCCCGACACCTTCCCAAGCAACTCCAGGACCCCTTCCCATTAAAAGTCAGGTTAACGCAATGACAAAGCATGGGAGGCAAGCCAGGATGCCTTTGAAATTCAGGGAAAGAGGAAGTCACGAGCCACAGCCAATAACCCCCGTCTCCCCTGTTTCCACAGAAAAAAACATTTGCTACAGGCACACAGGCTATCCGTGAGCAAGAGATCACCACACACATGAACTGGCAGTAAACAGAAAAACAAGGCTAGAGATGAATGCATGACATTTCATCACTTCTTTCCACTTCTCTTTCTATTTTTAACCCCACACTAAATTGCATTGCACCAGGGATGCCAAACAGGGCCTCACAATGCCACAGCTCTCCCCAGGTTTTGGACAGGTCAGGGCCAGGTATATGGCTCTTTAGCAAGCAGAGGGCTGAGACTTGCCTCCCTCGCTGCGCCCAGGGCTGTGTCATAGACACATGAGTTCTGTGGGGCACTCTGGGATTCAATCCTTCTTTCATCTGGCATATAATAGTGTTTAAGGGGTAGTTAATCCATAGGCTGCCTTTTGGAGTCACATAACTATTCCCACTTTGCTGCCAAAATCTTTCTAAAAGGAGCTGATATTTAAGACAATAAATTACAACAAGGAAAAAAAAATTCCCAGCCCATTGTGTGCTTCAGCTCTGTTAGGGACAGGGCCAACACACAACTCCCAGCAGCTGCCACTGCCTCCAGCAACATCTCCTCCCTCGGACAGCAGCAGCTGATGATACAGGAGGAGGACAAGCAAAGAAGAACCACTGGAATCCAGCAGCATCCCAGAACCGGGTCTGGCCTCGGAGAAGCCCCCTTTCCAAAGCCAAGCACAGCCTGCATCCCCTCTACCTGCTGCTGGCCCGTCCGCACGGCGGGGGGAGCTGGTGTGGATGGGATCACTGGGTGGTCCCAGCATAGCGCACATGCTGCCCGGAGCGATACTGAATCATAATAAACAAGTCCCTCGCACAAAGCCCTGTCAGTTCAGATTCCACTTGGGCTGATATAATCTTCATCCTCTCTTTGAAAGAAAGGATGAAAAAAAGAAAGAAAGAAAAAAAGAAAAACCCAGACATCCTAAGGGATAGGAGTGAGGCAAGCGATGGATTGATACTGCCCGTGTGTGTCTCAGCCCCCCAGCGTGGGGAAAATGTGCTGTTAATCAGCCGCGCCCCTGGGGAATACACTGATTTAATTACCACCCGCCTGCGCGGTCCAGCCACGATGCTGCTCGCCCAAGACATTGCATGAGGAAGAAGCAGACAGTGAGCCTCGGCAGCCGGGTTGGAACAGGACGAGAGAGCAGAGCAGGAATTTCCCCGGCCACGTTCGGGAGAGCTGGGGGGTGAATCAGTCCAGGGAGGCTGTGCAAGGGGGTTGCCTCCCAAACCCACAGATGCAAGAGGGGGACAGCATCAAAGGGCGCATCACTGCCCTGCCAGAGCTGCGGGCATCACAGCGGGGATGGATGCATCAGGGGGTCGCCTCTCCCCTATCTGAAAGGCAAACTGGCTTGGGGGAAGTGCAGAGAAATGCAACGAGGCGGTTTCCAGATGGGAAAGGGAAGAAACAGCCAGATGAAATGAAGTGGGGAGGCCCGGTTAGCAGGACCTGATAGCCAGGGGGTTAACAGGGCACCCTGCAGCCCCCGTGGGGCAGACAGGCGCAGACCATGTTATGCCACAGCCCCTTCCCCAAACCAGCAGCAGGGCACAGACCCCGCACGTGAGCGTGCCTCTCCAGCCCTCCAACTGTCATGCTGCTGGTATTTTGTGACGTTAATCTGGGATGCATTGGAGCGGTGCTCCAATGCAGGCAAATGTTTTCCAGTGCTCATGTTTCACAATGCTTACGAATGTCAGAGAGGAAGCGCAGAGCGGAGCAGAGACACATGCCAGGAAAAGCAGGGTGCGAGCTATGGTGAGCCTGTCAGCGAGGACAGGAGCAAGAGGGACCTGCACTCCCCTCAGCTGGGGTTATGAACGGGCTGGGACGGGGGAAACTGAGCGAGAGCAAAGCACTACGGAGCTGTGCCATGTGTGGCCATCCCCACCAACCAGCAGCAGCAAGAGCTGGGACCAAGCATCACACTTTCAGTCCTGCTCACCTACTCCCTACACTCATTCTCCAGGAGCTGAGAGGAGAGACCTCCACCGTAGGGCTGAAAAGCTTTTCCCTCACCTCAACAGCCTTAATGGGGTCGTGGGTTGTTTGCAGCAGTTTGCCCAACATGGGACCTTGATCAAGAAGCTTGGTCCAGCTCCTGGAGAGGAGGAGCTGCGTCAGGAGCATCCCCTCAAAGCAACACACTGGATGGTCACTTTGAAGTGGCTTCAGCACAAGACATGAGCTTCGTCTCTCCCACCTGGGGGACAGCCGGGATGTTTAATAATTAATGGCCGTATGCTCACCTCCGAAGGCCAGCGCGAAAAGCATCGCTGTGTCTTTAACGACTGCCAGCGATGGGAAACTCATTGGAGTGTGTGTTCGGAGGGGAAGAAGGTTAAGATGATTAACTGGTGCTAACAAGTTTAGGATGTGGAAGAAGTATTTTCTTGGACGTCCATCAAAGAGAGGATTGAATGTTCCCCCGCGGGGGGGGCGGGCGGTATGTGTTTAACAGATGAGGTTTCTGCCTCTACCAGCTCTGCCTCCCAAAGCCGCCCGCCCCACATGATGCAACCTCTCCTTTTTAAACCGCTACTTCTCCCCCTGCCCTAGCAGCCATACCTGCGGCCCCCAGGCTGGCACAGGGGCTGAAAGTTGATCTGGGGGGAGGAAAGCCGCCCCTCCTCTCTTCCTGTTGATCCTCACCCTGGGACACCCTTCGGGCACCAGTGGATCAGCCTGGCCCTCGGTCCCCGTGGCCAGCGAAGATGCAGGCGGATGCCCGGAAGAGCAGAGAGGGAATCAAGTATCACTGCGCCGAAAGCTGACACCTCAGAGAAGAAGGTTTCTCCTGGGCATTTGCAGCCCTGCTGCAAAACCCCACTCCCTGCCCAGTCACAGGGAGGCCAAGCAGAGCCATCCCCACCACCAGCAGCCCACTTTGTACCTCCCCATGGCCCTCAAGCACACGGCGGCAACTAACATGAGTGCCAAAGTCCCCTTGCAGATGATTTTGGAGCGAGCCACTTGCTGCCTGCAGCATCTCCCTTAGCCCGCCCCGGGTATTTTCAGTGCTCCTCGCAGGCTGGCAGGCACCCATGCTTTGTGCAAATGCCCTGCCATCAAGCCTGGTGGCCGGCACGACTCACCTTCATTCCTCCAGCCGCCGCAAAGCTGCTGGGATGGGCAGCACACGCGAGACCCGCGTCGTGGGGCCCGGACGTGCGTCAGCGGCTGACGCAAACCAGCCCGGCCATGTGCACACAGCCCAGGCCTGGGAAAAATCCCTCCATCCTGGTAGCGCGCTCGCACTGAATCAAAGCCCTTGCTGTACAGTAGCAGCGCAATGTGCTCTTCGGGTTTCTCCAGCCAGCTGGGATGTCTTTGCCTTGCTTTGTCACGGTGCTGATTTATGCCCATATGTACCATATACATTGTAAGCACAGGCACGCAATGGTGTAAACACTTCCACCAAACATCTGTACACAAACCCATCAAATATGCAGAAGCTCTCTGCTGCAGCCCTCTGCGTGCATTGCGGGTGCCCTGCAGGCAACCTGTTGGGCCCCAGTCTGCGTGCAGGGTGCTGTTCCCCACCAGACCCGTTACTTGGATGTGCTCTGGCCAGGACAGTAAAGGTCAGAGTGGGACCGTTACCTCTCATGAATCAGCCTGGCCACAAATGCTTTCCTTCTGTGTCAGGCTGTGCCCCGGTCTGGAGCCCACCATGGGGGTATGTGCTCCTCAGCAGCGCTGTGCTCCCTTTCCACCCTCCAAAATCTTAGTGCTTCCTGCGCGATTCATCCCCAACATCTTTCTCTGCACCATGTCCTTGTCTGGGGAGGAGCTTATTGCCTTTTTCAGATGGAGGACAGCAGAACCAAACAGCCAAGGCTTTTCTGGGGCTGGGATATAACGTCTGGGATGTAACATATAAGCACCACTGAAGTTAATGTTTGTGCCACCAGGACTTGTGCACACTGAGACAAGAATATTCACCTGTCTGCACCCCTAGGGAGAGCTCGGCCTCCAGAAGAAAAGACCTGCTGCAGTTCTTGTAGGTCCAGGGAAATGTTCTTCCACCATCCAATCAGTTCAAACAAAAAATAAATAAAAAATTAAAAATGTAGAGGGTGGAGAGAGGAGCCCTGGGGCATCCAGGAGGTAGGCCCAAACGTGGCAAGAGGGAATTATACAAACAAGCAGACAGACGTAAATAAAACAGCCACCCTCTCACAGAGCCATTGTGCCTCAGCACCTTCCCTTTTGACTGCATCGATCGTTTGTGGCCAAATGTTGGATGCAGAGGGAAAGGTGGAAGTTCTCTTCCAACACCGTCGGTGTGACAGCACCGTCAGAGTACACTTGTCCTCCTGTTGCTTTGCAGCCTGGGCAGCACTCACAGCTGTACTAACGGCTCCTGTGAGCCCTCCTAGTCTGCACTGTGGCTACAACAGCAGGTTCACTAAAATCATTTAAATAAGCCTTAATAAAGCCAACTTAAATCCCAAACACAGACTAAGCCAGATGAGTCGATGCTTAGGGGAGTAAGGAGCATCCTTGTTCCATTACCATCCCTCAGCAGCAGACGTGGTAACAACCTCCAGGTGACAAAAGCCAAGGAGGGGTGAATCCTCCATCTGCCCCAGGCAGTTGTGTAAGAGCACAGCTGCCTACGTGTTTGGAGAAAGAGAGTTAACCAACCAAACAAACTGTTTGTTTGTTTTTTTCTGAATCGTTCATCCCCATCTATTCATAACTGCTCGCAGAATCCATGGAATTCATTGTGTGGTTTGCATCTTCAAAACAAATGAAACAACAGTATGTCTAAACCAAACAAACCCCAACCCAAAATACAGCCAGCAGGCCAGGGCGCATGAGCAACCTTCGAGGCTGAAGTGTGTGTATACTCTAGAGGGCCAAAAAAATGTGGATGGGGGAACACAGCTAAATTTCAGGGAATAATAGAATTCCCAGGGAGAATTCTTAAAAAGGGGGGGAAAGAAAGAGCACAAGCATTTAAGCAATGATTATGCTGCAACTTTGCTTCCAGATGTGCTGCACCGTGGGGATGCCATGCTAGCTAATGGCATCTTCTGAGGCAGCGATGCGCTGCTCCGGACACTCGGCCACGGCAGCCCGGCAGGAGCTGGGCTCTTCAGCCAGCCCACCTGCAAGGGCTTTGCTGGTCCATTCAGGGAAAAAGGCAATTCACAAAGCTCCTCTCTCTTTTTTTTTTTTTGTTTAGAGGTTGTTAGAAAGCCACGGTTAGGCACTTTCAAAGCAGAAAAAGTTTGTGACGCAGCTGAGAACATCCTTTGCGTAGTCAGCATAGAAAAGCGTGCTGACTTACCACCCTGAAAACGGGTCAAACAAAAACACAGCGCTTGGAACACACCTCCTGACAGGAGGCCACAGGGCTGGGTGTTTCATTATGCACTCCTGCCTCACGTTCCTCAGGGCTCTGAGCCAGGGCCACCCGCCCAGCTCGCAGTCCCCTAGCATTTAAATAACAGGGGGAGAACCTTCCCATCCTGTGCCAGGGACGCCAAATGCCCCCTCCACCTGAGTTTGTCTGTATGCTTTCAGACTTCTAATCTCACAGGTGTCCTCAGATCAACCCAAGCAGTCCCAGCAAGCTAAAAACAGGCAGAGTTAAAAACGACAGCAAGAAAACGTAAAAGCCGTGAAAACCTGCAAAAGTTGGAGCACCCTGGTTTGTGTATGGAGCAGGAGTAAGCGGTATTTGGTCACCGCTCTCCTTTTTGGCTCATCTGCCCAGAGGAGTTTGGGGAGGAGACAGGAATCTCAAGGGAGAAACGTGGGTGCTGCAGGGCCAGGCTCAGCCGACGCTGCCCTGCGGGGCTGTCCACATCCCCGCCACCCCCATCCACCCACCAGCCCTGGTCGTGCCCTTCCCGACGTTTCCTCCCTCTGCCGGCTGCCTGCCGGGCCAGGCAAGGGTCGGGACGTGGGAAATCCTGCTGCCTCCTGCCAGCTGGCCCTGCCGGCACTGGGTGACACATCCTGGGCAGGAGCCAAGGCCCTGCTGCGGCCCCGCGACATTTCTTGCTGGCCTCCTCCAGGGGTGAGCAGGATGCTTGGATTGAGCAGGCACACTGCGTCACCAAAAGCCCCATGGTGTAAACGGGGCCTCCACCTCACCACTGCTCTCACCGGCCACCCTACACAAAGGGAAAAAGCAGCAATATTTGTGAGTTGTGGTGGCTCCTGCTAGTATTTCTGTATGGTCAGTCGGAGCTGAAGAGAGCAGCCAAGTGGCTGGGGCAGATGGGGGAACGTGAATGAGGGTTTGTGTGAGAAGAAATGCCCAAGAAGTGTTCCCTCACAAAGACCCAAAGGTGTGCACAAGACCCCAGTCCACAGCCAACACCAAAATCCTCGCAGCTGCCCCATATGCCCACCCCAAACCCCTGTAACAGCAGAAGGTGCATCAAGTTGCAGCAGGGTTGAGCAACCTCCTTCTGACCACCCGTCCCCAGGAGCCCACGGGGCCAGAGCCACCTCCTCCCCTGGCCCAGCTCCCTCCTCTGCCCCTAGGAGGGATGGAAAAGCCATTGGGCATCCCTCCGAGCCACTTCCCCGCTCGCACAGCTGACCGCCTCCAGCACTGCGGGCTCTCAACCTGCCCAAGGAGAAACCGGACCAAAACAAGCAGTGCGGAGGCAGAGGGAACGGAGCCAGACTTTTTCTTTTTTTTTCTTTTTAAGGGATATCGAAGACTGGAGCAGAGAGCCAGCAGAGTGAAAAACAACCACGTGGGGACTGTGAAAATTGGAGCTGAAGAGGGGAAGATGGGAAAGGTCTAATAAAGAGTCACAGTATATAAAATACTCAGGAGCCCACCTCTGCCAGAAAGGCTGTGGGAGGGGGTTTTGGTGGTAATCCCTGGCTGTTTGAGACTGTCCAGGCAGACGGGGTCTGGATCTGCAACTGGGTCTGGATCAGAGCAGTAAGGCTTAGGGTTTCACTCTATCAACCTGAAATACAATGCTTTTCCCTTGCAGGGTTCTGTTATTACATGACAGAAACCAAGGGAGGTCAGATGGCCACAGGAGGCTCCTCCAGAACTCAGGTAGTTCTCCTCAGCTCTCAGCCAAGTCCAAATCCCACACAGAAAAGAAACACTTCCCTCATCTCAGCAAAAGCTACGAGGGGAAGCTCTCTCCTAGAAATCAGGCCCGTGGTCCCACCAGCACCCGCTCAGCCCCAGCGAAACACCCCAGGCATCACCGCAGCGTGAAACAACCTCTGTTCAAACCCAGTGCTGAGCTCCCTGCCTGCACGTGGCCCTGCTGCAGGGCAAGGTCTGGAGGTGGTGAGCAGCTGGGTGCAGGCGTTGCTGCTTCTGGGCCCTTTCCCAACATGCACAAAGCTGTCCCAGATCAGTCTGGGAGACAATCTCATGGAATACCTATCAGATGAAGGGAACTGAGTCATTAGTTAACCCAGGCAGGTTGTGCTAAGGTCGATGGGCATGTCCTCCCCACTTGGACACTGCTGGAGAAGCCCACTGTGACCTCTGAGACTGAAAAACCACAATGCTGTGGAACAACATCTCACTCACAGGTAGTCACGCCTAGCCCCAGCCCAAGTGATCTGAAGTACCAGCTTCCCAGCTGAAGGAAACATATATTTCCTTATCGCTTGCTATAAATACAGCTGCGCTGTTTTCCTGACCATGTTATTCTTACAGTCCTTATCGTGTGCACTCAGATAGCCACGGCACAGTCACACGCTTCACAGCCTTCTTGCTCCACTATTCCCAGTTTTTCCAAAGCTTTTACGCCCACAAACCCTCTTGTCCTGAAGCTCTGGCAATGGGTGACCTTGCCCAGGACCTCCACATCCGTACTGAACAGGTCAGCAGATGATCTTGTCTTCCTTTTCCCTTCTTTGCCATGCAGGGACCTGGCTCACAACTAGGGATGTACTGAAATGTCATTTCTGATAAACATTTATTTTCGGTGGGGAACATGATGTGTGCTTGTTTACAGGCGGTGGAGTGGGCCGGTGAGAAGCAATAGGCATGCGCCAAGTCTTGCAACATCTTGACGCTTCTCCGTGCTTCTGAATACCTCGGTGTCCCGCAAGGGTCACATTGTCTGCTCCTCAGGGCATTTTGGACACAGGGGAAAAAATGCATTGGGGAAAAGGATTCCCGAGGTCTCGGCCTGGAAAAGAGACCATGCTGAAACAGCACAACAGTGGTTTCAGGTGGCCTGCATTGCATCAGCCTGGAGACCGCAGGGAAACACCCCGCAGCAAAGTGCCTAAGATGAGACAACCGCTGGCCAAAGGTGCCTTCGTTTCTGTGCTGCTCAAAGCCAATCCAGGCTTCACCTGACACAGCTTCACCTTTGGACTATAGCTTCCTTTCCCTCAAGCAAAATTTGGCAGGGGGGCATGTGGATTTTTACAAACAGCTTCTGTGGCCACAGAATATTTGATGAGGACAGGCAAGTTTGACAGGTAACAAGGAAGCCAGAATCTTTATGGAGCATTTACTGTCCTCCCAAATAAAAGCTGTCCTTCAGAAATACTGAGCTTAATGAAATGAGCAGGTAACTAAGGGCTATAAGAAACCCAGCACCAACTGCTGTCATGGCTTAACAAAGGATGTGGGTATCTGTAACCAAGTATGAGGACCTCGATGCTGAAATGCTTGGGTTATACGTCTATCACACACATGGTGCAGGCGGTCACACTCAGATGGCCTCTCAGATCAGTGAATCTGCTTCTTCCTGTTCTGCATTCAAGTTCTACGTTTCCTTCTCCAAACTGGCTCAGAAACACCAGGAGGATATTCATTCCTGTGGTTTTATGGCATTTATAAGTCAAGTCTAGGCAGGAACTTGAAAATGGAGTAGTGCTATGATTTGTGTTCCCATTGAAGGGAAAAGGTTAAATTTAAAAACAGTTGAACTTAGTTTTGATCTATCTTTGGAGAAGTGGAGAAGACATTTCATTTGTGCTGTCTTTTAAATTTAAACCAAATGGTTCCTGTTGTTCAAAGGACTAAAAAGAAAGTCCAACAGTCCTGATTTGGACATATCAAATCACACATTTTCCAATGTTCTGCAAGTCTGGATCCTAGATTTTACTTCTTTTCCAAAAACCTGTAGGGCTTTATGTCTTGCTTTCACAAGCCACCTTACCAACCCATTTTAGTCTGTAGACTAAAACTTTAGACTGTACCTCCTACATCTGTACAAAGGCCTAAACACACCAAGTATGAGAAAACATTAGTCATAGCAAAGTCAGACCCTTTCATCATTTTTTCCACCGCTGTCCAACAGATGACCATACTTAAATACGCTTTGATATCCCCACTGCCAAACTGCAAAAGGCTTCATGTTGAGCACCAAGAGAACCAAGAAAGAAACCACAGAAAATGGAAATGCCATGCTTAGGCACTTAACCAGACAGAACTTTCCCTGCCCCTTTCTTTTCAAGATGAGCTTCAGCTACTCAGTTTGGTTATACACATTCAAACTCTTCCAAAACTCCAGTGCCTCTGGATGTGAGGGGTAGCCAGCACTTTTCTATTTCTTCTACACAGTCAAATGTATCAGAAGACAATGAGAAAGGCTGCATGATTCATAGTAATGGAATGAAATGCCATTCACAAATGTTTTTTCCATAGCAATTTGTCACTTATTGTATTGAAACCACTTCAGAAGATGTGTCTCAAAGAGCCTTTTGATATTAGCATGATTAAAAACATAATGCAATTAAGCAATCCCATAAGATTTCTGTACGTTATATGAGTGGGACCTTCAGTGACCGCTTCATTCAACCCCCCTGATATATGGCCGCTTCTAAGAGAAGGTTGTTATTCTGCAACATGCCTCAGATAGTTGTACAACACCAAGGAATTCCTCAAATCTCCTCACCCCAGAGGCATTTTGGCTCACCAAAATTTAGCTATCCAGCTTTGGTGTTTGGCCCAGCCTATGTGTCTCAAAACCTTTTCAAATTAATCAGAAAGATGTATCTCCTAAAAGCCATTCTGCCCACCTCAGTGCTGATATCTAAAGCTAATGGGAGCATTTTCCCTTCTTGATGCATCTTCCCCCAACTATCTTGATGTCTATGTGGATGACTGTTTTTCCTACTGTTTATGTCATACACAGAATCAATATTTATGTACCCATCTTGTTATACGCTTGCCCATATTCATTTGCTATACTCAAAGCACATTGTTACGCAGGAATGCATAACTTTACATTCATATACATTTGCATTCTTATCATGTGGCTCTGAAAAAGCCTTCAATGAGAAGTAGACAAAAACGACAAAAGGAACCCTCCAAGGTGCCAGCCGCCACAGATCCCTACCTGCCGGGCAGTTGCATCGCTGATGTGTGTCTCGAACTTCTCGATGTCTCGGCAAGTGAAACTTTAATTTCTGTCATGGAAAATTAAAAAGGAGTCGTTAGTACTGCTGAAATCCAAAGCCTCAAATTCTTGGAAAAGTGGGACTGAGAGGACATGCCCAAGCAAAGATGGGAAAGACACAGCAGACCAGCTTGGGAACGAAGAGAGGCATTCAAGTTCATAGTCTTTAACTAGAAATGCAGGGTTTGATTGGAAGCAGGCTAAGGGAGTTTCGTAATGGCCTCCAAATGTGGTCCTCCTGACAGGCATTACAAAATCAAGAGCCATCAGTGGGGACTGTGTCCTCATGAGAAAGCTGCATTTCTCAGAAGACCCACTCAGCAAACAAAAAAACAAAAAACAAGAACCAAAGCAGGTACTTCTCCCTCTGACACTCCTCCAGGTGTCTCACTCACAGAGACACCTGGAGGGACAGAAGGGCTGCACTGGAAAGTTACAGCTGAAAGTGGTCTGAAAACAGCAATGACTTTTCATGAAATTATCAGGGGCTTTGAAGTTTAATGTTACTCTAGTGCAGAACGAAATCAAACCCGCTGAGCACTTCCACAAGGTGGAATCATGTCAGAACGCACGTTTCCAATGAATCAGTATTTCTACTGGTGCTGGTGTGTTGGCCTCTTGCTCTGCAATCCCTCTGTGCATCTCTTCAATGTGACAGAGCCACCCAAGGCCATGGCACCTTCCCTCTCTGGAAACGTCAATAAAATCAACCCATATTCTGAGCAAAACACATTTTGGGGACAGTATCCACACTACCCCTTCACGGACATTATTAAAATAACCAATTTAGTGAAGAAAATGCAAATCAATCCAAATAAGTTATTGATTAATGACTGTGAACCACTCTTGGTTAATGATTTGAACTCATTTGAGAAGACTGAGCCACCAGGGTGTCATGCTACGGAGACCCTCCCTCTCCCCAGCTAACCGTGCAATTCCAGTTGCATCTTCTTATCGTCCAATCTACTTCATATCCAGGGCTGACATTTAGAAATAAGCAGTCTTATGCTGGGCTCAAAAGAAGCCCATGCCCAGGATCATAAAGCATTGACTTGATTTTCACAAGTAAATGAGCATCATCCTGCAAGAAGGAAGGCATCGGTTTGGGCATCATTTCTTTTATAGAGGGGAAAAAAGGCATGTTTCTGCCTGGGACGAGGAAAGGCAGAACTGGCTGGAACACTTCTATTTTTCACTTTGAAAGCACTGGCTTCCTCATTGCAAGTCAAAATCAAAAGGGGTTTTTGCAACTGACCAGAAATGGAATATGACCAGCCCTTTTTATTGCATTGTAGACTGAAATGTTTTGATAGTGAGTTAATTTGATATCGTGGTGGGGAGAGGGTTTCACACCAGGAGAGTTGCCAGTTCCCATACAGCATTTTATCTGCATTTGCCCTCCCACTCTAAAAGCACAGATGCATGAATCTTGGCATTTGGGCACGCTCCCATCTAGCTGCCACCCCAGATGGCATGCCTCTGTTCTGCAGCACTGTCTGGCTTTGAACGCGTCGTGCTAATGGTCAAACATGGGCACAAGTAGGACAGTGGAGCCTTTATTTGGATACTCCCTGGTATGTAGACATACACGTCCCTATTTCCATCTACACACATGCCAACCAAAACGTTGGAACGCGAGACTGCCACATCTGGGTGGCATTCCCGTATTTGGGAACTGGGCTTAGCACAGTTTTTGTGTTTATAAGGGAAGAGTTGATGGCTGACACAGACAGGGGCAGGAAGTCATTTCCTAACGAGCAAGGGTCCGACACCCTGCCCACAGCAGGGCCCTTTTTATAGGGTAAAAAACTGTGAGGAAACGTGCAACAGATCCCACCCCACTAAAGGCAGAGACACCAAGGGCTTGCAGCAAGAAGCCTCAGCTGCGTCGCTCTGCTGGCGTGCATGGAGAAGAACAGCATAACCGGACTTATGAGGGGAAGCAATGACCCAGCAGAATTCAAGCACGACCGGGAGAGGAACAAGAGTGATAGCATTTCCCCACAACTTTATCTGCAGGGTCAGGGATGTGGAAGCTGCTCAAGGAAAACAGGGCCCTGTGGGAGGGATGGAGGGGTGCTGCTGGGCAGGGCTGGGCACACAGCTCCAGGCACTGGTACCATGCATTCATCAGGCGCTCACCAGGGCTGGGTATTTTCCCCATCCCTGGGCATCCAGGTGGCTCCCCAGAGCCCAGCAGCTCCACAAACCCTGCAAGTGCAAAGGGCAGTGCTGCCATGGGATTGCTGCTCTTTGGTGGGAGGCAAAACCTGCCAGGAATTTAGGAGCGCCTGGATTTCAGCTTCCTGCAGAGTCTATCAAACAAACACTGACAGCAACAGAAAAAATCTTTGGCTTCTGGAGACCTCAGGTCAACTTTGGGTTGAGATGGTGAAGCAAAATGAATTCCTGGAGGTTTCTGCTTCCCTCATTACCACTGTGCAAAATACCGCCCAGTCCAACACGAGAAGCTGGATTTGCTCAAGAGAGCAGAAAGAAAAGGCTTTCCTCTGAAACTGGTCTTTTCCAGGCAACAGAAAAACAGTCATGTTACGGCAAGGCTGACTTTGTAAGCAGAAATAAAAGGACTTTGGAAATATGGTGCACCTCCTTTCTGAGATCTGGGGTCTGCTTTTTCACCTGAAAGACATCAGAACAGCCACTGTCTCCCTCCTGCCTATGTAGAAATTCCAAAAACCTTTCCTATATGAAAGGCCAGGCTGTCTGCATAGACTGCTTGCTCTTACCTGTCATGTTTTCCAGTGACATAATGGCTGCGCCTCGCCTTCCCCCTACGCATGTGAAAGGGTCTTAAAGAGCCTTTGCCAGTGGCTGACCAGCTCCTACAAATGGACCGCGTGCCCCTGTGGACTTAGGGAGCCATCACACACTGCTAAGTGCAAAGGAAAAGCCCTGCCTGCAAGAGGGCAGGACCGGCAAGGCCTGGACGAGCTGGAAATGGGCAATAAAGCCACTAGCACAGGCTTTTCCCCTGGGTCTTGTTAACTCACCACTAGTGAGAGCACAGGGCTGGCTCGGGTGGACAGAGCAGCGAAAGCAGAACCTCTTCTGGCATTAAAGGACCGTGGCTGCGGCCTCCTAAACCTTGCAAGTGCTTGTTTTGCATGGGCACTTGAGATTAGGTGAAAGAGAGGGCACTTCTTCAAAGGGGGCAGATTAATAGCTCTTTAGCAGACACAGTTGTTTGCAGTCACCCGGGGAGGTGAAATCATTTCCCACCACTATCTCCAACAGCTAAAAGAAACATGTCTCAAATAGATAATCTATTACAACCATCAGGAGGATTTCAAGGGCTGTTGGTTTTGTTAACTCTAATTGTTTTATCTCCAGTTCTGCTGTTTTTTCTTAAAGGCCCAGCTCCTGGAACCTCAGGACTACGTGGCATAGTGCAAAAGCAAGCAGCAAGCTCTCCTGAAGGGAGCAAAAGAGTTGGGAAGTAACGCGATCCAGGTTCAAGGACTGCAGGCAGCTGTGAGGAAATGGGACTTCACTATCAGAGGAATAGGAAGGGAAAATAGAAGAAATCTCACAGGTTTAGCTTAGTGTTTTCCACCCCAAAGGGCAAGGCAGGGGATGCTTAGGGTAAACTTGCTTGTGCCTGGGAAATGGAATTGTGCAGTGTGGTTCTCAAGGTATTTAAGCAAACGGAGAAGAAAAGGAAGAAAAAAGCTTTAAGTGGGGAGGGAAAGGGAGTTTTCAGGTGTTCCTCCTTTGCTTGTTTATGAAAGCAGAGTGTCCCAAGGAAATGAGACTACTGGGACAGCAGTCGTGACCAAAACTCCCTCCTCATTCACGGCAGAGCCCCTCAGCCTCTTTAGTATCACTAGAAACTTGAGGAATACCTCTGACACAAGCCTGAGAGGCCACGCACACCCACCACTGTGCAGAAGGGCAGATCATCCCCCAGGCTTTACACAGGATACCTGTTTTTGTTTTACCCACACACAACTTCTCCCCCTAAAAACACACAAATTCTTTTTTCCCCCCCTTACAGCAGCACTAAATCCATCGTGCTCTCCACCCTGCCAAGCTTTTGGCCGGCAAACCAGTACCAAATGTTACCCAGCATGGGAAAGGACCTTATTTTCTTCTTGGAAGTTCTAACTCTGCTACAAATGCCAGCAGTGAGTTTATTTGTGCTCTGTATGATTTTCTGTTGCCCCGTAAATGCAGAAGAATTCCTACATGGAGCCAAAGTTCTCCCTGAACTGCCCACTCCACAAACATTTTTTGGGGAAAACAGTCAATTTGTGCCTGGCAAAAATCTCCCCTCTGGTATTTGCTGACACCAGGCAGAGGTTTTCACAGTAGCAAGCAAAGCAGCGCTGCCCGGGCTGCTCCAGAGAAAGCATCTGCCACCCTCTCCTTGCTCATCCCTGCTGAACTGAGATGGAAACACCACCACAGCCAGCTGCGGATGCTCCAAAATTGGTCTCCAAGGACAAAAAAAATCATCCCTACTGGCTGGCTTAAAATTAACATTTTATACAAACCAACCCACCTCCTCTCCCTGCCAGTTTTGCTTTATTTCTGCTTGCCCAGAAAGGCACCTGCCAGGACTTCGGCATTTTGCACTCCTTAAGTGCAGCCCTTATGGTGTCCCCACGGATGCCCACAGACCCTGAGGACACCCAGATATAAATGTGGCACAGTCTGGAGAGCACCGCACACCCCAGCTCGGAGCACAGAGCAGCACGTGTTTGAGTATAACCTTAGAGCTCCTCTATCAGACCTCACAGGCTTTGCTTCCTCACATGCATCCAGCTCACAGGCAGAGAAGATGGGAAGCAAAAAGGATTTAATCTGCCCTTAGCCAAAGCTGAAGCATGCCCTGGGCAAGGGCCACCAGCACCTTCGCACACCATCTCTCCCCTCACCCTCTCCTGCCCTGACCTCCCCAAATTTTGAGCGCTGACCCTGGCCTCGCTTTGGTGCCCTCCTGTGCCCATCACCTCCCATATGGCATGACCAGCTCTTTGCAAAGGCAAGGTTTCTTTCAAGCCTGGCTATTTTGTTTTGTGATGGATAACACGGAGCTGGCAGCTGTGAAACCCATTAAGGTCAGAACATGAGGAAACTGCGAGAACGTGGCAGCGAGAAGCAGCAAGGGTCTGTGTGGGGGGAATGAACACCTCATTTTCACACCCACGACAGTCATCCTAGCCCCAGCCCCTATTCCCCCAGCCCAACTTGCCACTGTCTCTTGCTTCCCCAGTTTTTCTCCTTTCATCCTTTCCCTGCTCCCCTTCATCTTTCCTGTTTTTCTCCGCTTTTCCTGTCCCTCAACAGCCCATCCAGATGCCCATCCAACTTAGCCTTGCTTCAGCCCTAACAAAAAGGAGGGTGGCAGGGGGGTTGTCCTTTCCTAAGCCAAAGCCCCATATGCCAGCCCACCCACCATCTGTCCCCCAGCAGCCCCTCGCCCTGCACCTTGAGCTGCTTGGCCCACACCACCGCCCCTGGCCAAGGCGCAGAGGTCTGGAGGGGCTGTTTTGGGAGCTGAGTAAAAGCGTGCAGCAAGGCTGGGGAGGGGGTCCTGTTGTGGGGGGCACAGGTGTCTTTCCCCAAGTTATTTTTGAAGCTGTGGCCAAGCAGGCAGCTGGCAGCCCCGGCACTGCCAGCCCCCGTCCCGTGGCTGCTCCCTGCACCGGCTGTGGGAGCTAAGGTGGCCCCCGGGGTCTGAGGAAGGGCTGCTCAGAAAGCAGGGGTGCTGCCGGGCACGTGGGCAGCGCGACAGTCCCGTTTCCTCACTAAGCCGGGCTATAAAAAGGCAGAAAGGCGCCACGGGCAGCGGAGCCAGCAGGACGCACGGCCCATCCGGCCCCCGGGAGGGGTCCTGCAGCACGTCTCAAATCACCCGGCGGATAAACCCTGACTTCCCGGGAGGCTCGTGCCAGCAGAGAGGAGGGGGACGCTGCACGTCATCCCCTGCGCGATATGCAACCATGCGGCACCAGTCTGGCTGCTCGTGACACTTGTCCTGCCTCCACTCAAAGCTTTCCTCTCGGGGGTATGGCCCATGCAGTCCCTGACACACCAAAACCACTTCAAAACCCCGATGAGGTGAGGGATCCTGCATGGTGCCCATCCCATCTGGGGCAGAGGCACCTGGGCAGCCCCCAGCAGCATCAGCACACTGAAGGAAAAGGCTTCAGCAGGTCAACAGTGAAAGTCAGTGCTTCTTGGCCCTCTTTATCAAGCAGCTCAAGCTCAGGCTTCTTCAGCAACAGCTCTACCCCATCCTCAGCCTTGGAGGAAGACTCCATTGGCTGTGGTGGGATTTGGATGGGACCCAAGTGGGTGTAAGACAGCCATATGCTTTGCGGTGATGCCGCAGCAGCACCAGAACCGATCCTGGCAGCACCAGCGCATCTTATTCCCCGAGCCAGGAGCAGTGGAAAGTGGTCAGGGCTGGCACAGCAGGGAATCCAGCCCAGCACAGCACTGGCATATTTGCAGCTACCTGCTTCAGCACAGCTGGGGCTTTCCTCCTCCCGTGGTCATGTCGGCTGTGGTATGCCTTGCCTGTCCCTCTCCCAAGGCTCAAACCTGCGCCGAATTCCCACGTTCAACCTCTAGCCTCAGCTCTTCCAGCAGGCAATGCCACCAAAAACCAAACGGAGAGGGCTGGAGGCTCTTCTCTTCCTGCATGGAATGGGGATGAGGTTTCTCCTTCACAAAGTGCCAGGGCTCAGCCACAGCATGGGCTGGGGCAGAGGGAAGCAAATGCTGGGCAGGTTTGAGAGGTGGGAGGGACCTGAAGGCACGGGAAATTCAACCTAGCAGCATCACTTGTGCAGAAGCACCTTTTTAAGGTGGGGAGGAACACACAACACGACAGTATGAGCACACACACGCTCTAAAACCTATAGTACCACAAACTGCACATGCAAAATGAAAGGACACCAACCTCATCAAGCAGTTGGTCAACTCTTCCCAAAATAGCTGTCTCCATTTGGTCTGCTGAGAGCCAGGCAGGGAGCTGCGTGGGTCTGTCCGCTTCCAAGTGGGACACTCGGGACTGCAGATCAGAGGTCCGAAAGTAAAGCAGGAGGCTCAGCACCAGAGAGAGCAGGGAGACACCGGGCAGCCCCGAGCCCAGCAGGAGAGGGAGGCGGCAGCATCTCTCCCCGTCGCCGGTCCTGGGGGGAGCCACGCACCCCCTGTCAAAAGCTGCTTCACCCACGCCTTTCCAGCTCTTCTCCTCCAACATTCCCTCCCTGTCCTGAGAAACAATAAATAAATAAATAGAATAAATAAAGCCTCACTCCTACTCCAAGAAGCACAATCCAGAAGGCATAGAAAAAAACTGTCCAAGAGGATCCCAGTGCCAGCAAATGACAAATAACAGCAATAATGACAAAAGTGGATGGGGGTGTCTAGAAAAAAAAAAAACACACACACGCGTGCCAAAAAAATTAAAAAGGTGCAGAAAAAATGGATCCAACTGCAGCAAAGATTAGGAGAGGAAAAAAAAAGGTGATCAGATTTTTTCTTTTTTTTCCCTGTCTTTCAGTCTTTTAGGTCGCTGATGGTTTCTTGTTTCTTCCTATGCTGCCAGTTTCAGTTCCTTCGCAGACCGGCCAGAAGCTCGCACATAAAAGTCCCCATTAGAGAGAGGTAATTCTCAGCTGCTCGGGCGACGCTGTGCTCTGGCTGATCGTGGCTCCTCTGTAACATGACACACTCCCTCCAAACGACGGGCTGGGATGAGCGAGCCGCGCGGCTTCCCAAAGTAACCTCCTCTGCTCGCCCTCTCTCTCCACCTCTCCCTCGCCGCATGATTTATTTATTTATGCAAAGCGCCGGGGTGGGATTGGGCGATGGGACGCCCCTGTCCTGCTTGGTCCCCAAACCTCCTCTCCACTGCCAGCCCTTCCCTTTGAAGTGGCTCTCAACGAGGTTATTTATAGCGGCAGGAAAGAGATTGTAAAGCAAAGGCTGGGCTCACACCAGCCCGCGTCTTTCTTTCCTCCCTGCAGCCAGAGCACAAATGGGACAGCATAAGCGGGCTGCCCCGCGCAGACCCCCGGGCAGCACTGAGGCAATGGGCTGTGGGGTATTTGGACCCCGGCATTAGCGAAGAACAGCTGGGCAGGGTAAGAACCAGAAGGAGACAGCCAGAAACCAAAGCCAGGAGTCAAGGACTCAGCAAAAACTAAGCAAAGGGCAGAGGGGAGCAATGCCCCCGGCGGGCAAGCCCTGATATGAGGGGGGGACCTTGTTGATCAGGTTTGATTTGGGCGTGCAACATGCTGAGCCCAGGGGGACCGAGGTCGTTCAGAGGAATTAATCTGCTGAGGCCCTCTAGTGAAGCAGAGCTTCCCGTCATCTCCCCCACGTCCCACCAGACATGAGGCACCAGGCAGACTCCCCCGTGGCAGGGAGCAGCCTCCCCGAAACGTGCCGTAGGGCAGCTCCGAGCCACGCGACCAGGAAACAAAGCCCCTTTCTGTTCTTCAGAAGTAACAGAGGCTCACCTCCCCCAATTTTTCCAAGCATAACATACGATATTTTATCCTCCAGAGTGACATGTGGGCTCTGCTGAGCCCCTGCCTGTCCGTCCGTCTGTCCTTTGATCCGCATCTCGTGCGCACACGGCAGCAGAGCAGCACGGGCCCACTGCTGTGCACACTTGCTAAAAGCAGGGCAGCAAATTGGTCTCTTAAAATCTGGCTCCCTTGTGGCTCCTTCACTGTCATTTACACATTTTAAATGAAGATTTTGCGTGCAGTCTGTGCTGGAAATTATTGGCAAAGAAAACTCATATTCATCTCTCGCCCGCTCTCCATTTCAGAGGGCTGGAAGAAATAGACCTTCTGGGAGCAGGTTAAAGCAAGCAAGAGCTGTTTCTTCTCCACCAGACAAACCCTCGGAGGGTCCGGTAGCACACAGCCCCAATTCTTTGAACTGCCTCATTCCTTTTGCAGCCACTCGCTTCCCGAAATGGGGGCTTAGTGTCTGCAAGGCAGGAAATCCTTTCTTCCTTTCTTTTCGCAGGTTTCTTGTCATCTCACTGCTCAAATTCACATTGCCGCTCCGGCGCGCGTGGAGAACACCCCTCTGACGACTGCAGCTTTTCAACAGTTTCTCATATGAGCAGGGCAGGGCCGTGCAACCCACAGACCCGGCGCACGCAGAGCCTGTATTTGTTCCGGAGGTGCAGCTCCCCCATCTGCCACCCCCTGCTTGGTCTCTCCCAGTTGCGCCCACATTCGCAGTCTACTTCTCTGCAAAGGAAAAGGATTCTTCAAGGCCATACCTCCGCAGCTTGGTGCTGCAATAGTGAGAAACTGTAGTCCATGGAGCCACCTAAGATGCCATCTGCCATCACAGCAGCGATTTCACCAAATCTGACAGTGAGAAGTGAGGGGAAGATGCTGAGAAGCTGATAAAACGTGGGGAACACTGATCTACATTCGGGAATAACTGGATGCTGGGCACCCTAGAGAGCACTGAAGTGCATAACTTAAGGCCATGGCTGAGCTACTGGTGGACAGCAGCAGCCCGTGTTATACGTAGCTTCACTGAAGGCTGTCTCATTTATACCAGTCCAAGCACTAAAAATCCAGAAAAACGCACCCTCTAAGCTGAAAACGGAAATCTGCTAGGTGTCTACGTTTCATTTCCCCGCGCCAGCTGGGGAGAGCTCTCTGCTCTTTCACTCTGATTTGCAGTAGAGGTCCTGCTGTCCAGACATGAGCATCGCCTGAATGACTCTGTAAGTGCCTTTTCCTGCCTCCCCGCCAGCTCCCCTCCAGCTGATCAGTTCACTTACAGGGTATGTCATAGCTGCTGCAGGCTGGGGAGCTGCACTCGGCCGGGTTTCATGGGGAAGCCTTGGCTGCAGATGTGCAGGAGGGTAATTTTTCTATCCATGAGGCATGGAGGAGCCCTGTCATCCCATGCCAATACAAATGGACTAATTTAGCTACGAGTCTGAGCCAAATGCGCATGTCGAATGTGCAGCACTGCTTGCTGAATGAGCTGCCTCCAGGGACCGGCCCCAGCACACGGAGTCCTGGGGTTGAACACAGCCCAACCTTCAGCTCCTCCTGCAGCCTCAGAGGTGGTGGGTGCCAGCCTGACACCAGCCCTCCTGCACATTTGTGATTCTTGACATTGGTCAAGTAGAAGCAGATGCTCAGCTGCGATCAAACAGAGCGATTTCACTGACCAGTGACTCTCTCACAGCAGGCTGGACCGCCGAGCTTGAGGCTATATCCCTCTCTCCTCCGGGAGGTTGATGCAATTCCTAAGGAGGACAGTAACTGCACATTTCCACCGCTTTCAACAGGTCCTCTGGGGATAGTTACAGACCTCAGCACAAACACGCAGCAAAATCTGGAGCAAATATAAAGTAAGATACACCTCCCAAGACAGACAACTGAACGCATCCGTACAACAAAACAAAGTGTTTCACATCTAGCATGTGGCATTGGGCAGCTAATACGCTGGATGTAGTTACGTACAGGGATGAGAGCCCCCAGGTTTCTCCATCTGGCACTGGCACTTTGTCCATCCTGTGCCCCAGAGAGTTTGCCCAGTGCTGCTCTGCAGCAGGCACGGAGTGTGTGGGGACTCCTCACAGCACACAGCAGGGTACCAAGAGGTCTCACTGCAAAAGACCAAGAACCCTCTGACTCCTGGAGATACCACCACACACCACAGGTCAGAAACAGACGAGCCAGACACAAATGAGGTCAGTCTCACACTTCAACGCATGTTGTTCAAGCCAGCAAGTTACCTACAGTGAGTCTTCATTTGGCCTGGGAAAGGGTGGGCAACAGCAGCAGACCTTCCTCACTTTCCTTCACTTTAAGCAGAGCTTTTAATCAAAAAAAATAAAAATCATTTAAAAAACAAATATGCCCTTCCTGTCACTAACTGGAAGTTGAGGCCAACTGAACGGAGATGGCCATGCACTCAATCCCATCAGTAATCTCCAAAACAGCCTGTAGAGTTTCCCTCTTTCAGGCCATTTACTAGGGAGAAAACAAACGCAACCCCACTTCTCTTTTTCTATTCTATTTTTTTCCCTCTCAGGAAATGTGGGGATCTTGATGTGCTTGAACGAGCCATTAACTAGCAGCCGACATCTCCAGCTATTGTAAATATATTAACTCAAGGCCTTTTGCTGCGTTTATTAGACTCAAGAACAACATCTGGAAACAGATGTTTTCTGAGAGCAAAGGAGGGGAGGGAGGAGGAGAAAAAACAAGGGGGAAGAAAAGACTCTTGCAAGTGGAAGTGCATGGGTCTGCAGACCATCCCTTCACACAAGGCTGTTCAGAAGAAGCACTGCGAGGGGCTGAGGCCACTGCAGCCATGTCCCTCCTGTAGACAAGGCTTTGCGAGAGCAGGACTTCTCTGGGTTGCCTGTTTTCAGGGAAACAGTGATGGGGGAGTGGAAAAGCTCATGCCTGCTTTCAGGGCTCTAGCAAAGAACAGTCACAGCGCTCACAAAAACGTCCCCTTCCCTGTCAGCCTCTGGCACAGGGACCCACCTGCCTTTGGGCTTGGGTGCAGAACAGGCAAGGCCTGGGATCCCCAGGGGACACCACCACAGTGTCCCACCTGCCACGAGCAGCCCTTCCTCAAAAGGCAAGCAGGGTGGAAACCTCCCACCCTGGGGCTGTTAAGCACCAAGGGGCCCTGCTCTGATTTAATGATGTCTTAATGACACCACGGCTCAAGTTTAGACAATATTTAGAGAGTTAACATAGTGTTACTAGGGGGAAAAGCATGCAGACACGTGTGTACTTAAACCCATAACCCAAGCATTACTGATGAAACTACACTCTCAACTGGTCATGCTTTGCTCAGGTTCCAGAGGTGACTCAGGTACAAGAGAGATCTGAGACCAAAGCTTTCCTGCATTCCTTCTGAGGGACATACGCCTGTACCCATGTGCTTACATACGTACACTCACACAATTTTTAAAATCACCATTTTCTCTTCTGTAACCCCTGCCTCACCTCTGGCATCTCCAGCCCCGTCTGTCCTCTAATATGCAGCTACTAATATTTTGCTGGTCAAGTCAGGAAAATTGAGTATTCCCTACTTAATTAGGCAGTTGTTTATAGGATGTATCAAGTAGTCTGTGGAGCAGAACAATTCCCGCCTGAGGAGCTGCTCTAACCCATTGTGGAGTTATAGAATAAAGACACATTCGATCCTTTGGGAAAAGGGTTAGGAAAATACATGGAAAAAAATGTACTGTCCGTGCATAGTAATATTATGGCTGTTTTCAATCACATGGTCCCTACAAAACAAAAGGGACCACTGCACAATATAAACTCGTAGCCCTGCCAAGCAGCAAAGGCAGAAAGAAAGAAGCGAAGCTAGCAGTAGCCGGTCAGGGCTTTACATATTTATAACCCTAAAACACCTGAGCTCAGTTTTGCCTCCCTCCTGTCAAAGCCAAACCAGCCTCATGCAGGCGCGGCGGTGGGAACCTGCCCCCAGAGCTGTGTGAAATGCCAAACAACTGAGCAGAGCCGGGCTGGGCCAGGCCAAGCGCTCCTGCAGAGGCTGGGTCAGAGCCTCCAAGGGAAGATGAAGCAAACCCTGGTCTCGCAGTCTGAGACCACCCCTTCCTGAAGGCTGACCACCCCTTCTCCCTTGGACCCCACAGAGGGAAAGCCCAGACCATCCAGGCTTTGCAGGATGAGAGCATCAGGCAGTGCCTGGTGGATGCACAGTTAAGCTGCTCACACTCCTTGTGTTTTCAACTAACCTCTCGCCTTTTGTTCAGAGGAGGAGAATGGCCCTGAGCAAGCAGGCTCTGCACCCTTCTTTGTGGAAGGAGAAGTTTTTTCCCCCCAACAGAAGTGTTTCACATCCAAGCTGGGCTGGGGAAATGTTTTGCTTCTTTTCAGCTGCAGGTTTTTTTTTTTCCTCCTGGTCTGGAGCTGATTTTTAATAGGTCGTGCTCAGTGCCGTGGGAGCCTGTAGAGATGGTCATCTCTGCTGGCCTGATTTTTGCCGTTATCTCATTTCTCACAGAGCCTGGGTGGTAGGACCTTTAGGGGAAGAGAAATTAAGAAAAATGACATTGCTGCAAATGAGACAAGGAAAAGCTTCCACTGCTGCAGCAGTGTTCCCCAAATCTTTCTAGCTTACAGATGCACACAGCAGCCTGTGGAGGATGGGCATTGCTCAGAGCTGAAAGATACCTGCCTCAGGAAAACTGCTTCAGAAACACTTCTAGTTTTGGTGCATCGCTACGAGCTCCAGCACAGCTAGAGCAATGCAAGTGCTAGCCACAGCAAAGAGGCAGGCAGACTGAACATTCAAAATCTGCTCATATGGGTGGAAAAACAAGGGTGAGATTTTCAGGCACAAAACCTGCAGAGCCAGCTCCAGGAGAGAGGGGCAGCTGTCCCTGGGACACAATGTTCTCCAGCACAATGCTGGAGCTCAAAGGAGCTACTCGGTTCCCCCCTGCAACTCCCCTCGGCCCCTTGCTGAGCAGAAAACCTGCCTGTATTAATTAATTAATTATTGGGCACTGCATGCTCAGTTAGTCATCCACGCACCGAGGCCCTTGCCACAGCGCCTTGGCACGCATGGGGCTGATAAGTCACAGCACCGATTTGCATTTGGGTTTCCCATTAAATCGCTTTGCGAGAGGTTACTGCTGAAAGCCTGCAGCCTTGCTGCCCAGCTGGGCTCTTGCATCCATCCCAAACCCACACTCCTCCCACCCCTTCCCCTCAACAGGGGTCCTGTTCAGCCTCTGCTACTGTCTTCCACAGAGGCATTTCTAAGAGATCCCCTGCTCCTCACCTTTGGCAGCTGCAATCCAGGCTTGTGCCCAGGCTGCCAGCAACCCAGGACATACGCAGGGTGAGCGCACCACAGGGTCAACTGGAAACCCCAAAAGCCTGGGGCCAAGCAGGCCTGCCCAGGGGAGCCCAGACACCGCGTGCATACCCAGAGGCAGGCAGAGCCAATCTTACGGCTCGGTCTAGGAAACCAAACCCTACAGTGCTGGGACAGGCGTGTGTCCCTGCGCAAGCAGCCAGGGAACCCACAGCAGCTTTGTATGGTCTTTGAAGCTAATGAATCGATGCTGGGAGGGTTGGGAAACCCAGACTAAGTGTCAACTGCTCTGAGGGAAGCAAAAATAATGAAGCAAGGCTCCCCCAGAAGACAGATTGCTTCAGAGCCCAGGAGCAAAGCAGAGTGGATACAGCTAGCTCAGGAAATTGAAAACAACTTTTGGTTAAAACTTCCTTTTGCTCTAACACTCGGTCTTTTATCAAAGCTCATTCAGACTCTGACAGCAGTGTGCAAAGAGGCTCTGCTCCATCATAATGTAAAAGACAGGCCCAGCAGCCAGGAGGTTAGCAGCTAATGGAACAGAGTCAGGTTTGATTTCCCTGGAAATTGCTCGCAGAGGAAAGTCAGGAGATGAGGAACGCTGCTAATGTCCTTCTGTGACACCATGCCTCCTCCTGCTCAGGGTGAAGCCCTTGCTTGTGCCCTCTGCCTTCACCCCGTGGCTTGTCCCAGTGCTCCAGCAGGAGGGAGAGCAAAGCAAAAGCAAAAAAGGCAGGGGGACATGAACTCCTGAGCCACGAGCAGACAGTGCCAGAGAGCAGCACAGCTCCTCACATCAGGGTTTTTCCTTCCCACTGATGTTGCTTTCCTAGCGCCTGATGTAAATCCTCCTGCCAGGGGGGTTACCCTGCCCTAAATGTGGCTCTAGCAGCAGATCCTCAGCCATCTGAGGAGTCTCTTCCAGCTCATGGGTTTGTGTTGTTTTTGTTTTTTTTTTTTTTAGCTGCCACTGGGGGTTTGTCTCCTTTTAGCAGTATCGCAAGGGGAGCGTGGAAAGCTGTTTTTCCACCCCAAAGGAACTCTGGCACAGCCGGTTCATGTGTCGGATGCACAGTGCGTATGAAGGCTGTGCTCTTCCTTCAGGACACTGCGTCCTCATCATGCTGGGGCACATCCAAAGCAGAGCACCAAGAAAACAACATGTTTTAAGAGAAAGGGCCCAATTCATCTCCCTTGGGACTTGTAACAGTCAATGGAAAAAAAAAATAATAAACTTTTAGGCTTCCCTGGGCTTTGTCCCATATGTCCCAACCCAGCTTGACGTCAGTGTAGTTGCTCCTGCTTTGTGCTGGATCCGAAAAATGGAATCCGTTGCGACAGGTCCCGATGAGACAATGGGAGAGCTGGGTCCTCCAGCCCCAAAAACTCAGCACACAGAGGGAGGAGCTGAGCCCCCCCCCATTTTACCACAGGCATCTGAAACTGCCTCATGATGCTTTTTAATGTTCTCCCTCTTTCTCCTCAATAAATCAGCCCTATCTTCTTTGTATGCATAAAAGTAAAAATAACTGGAAGCTGTGCTTGAGCACTGCTACCTCCTTCAAATCTGAGAGGCCTGGAGCAGATTACAAGCAGCAGGGAATAAACCATAAATGCTTAGTAGATCGATATTAAGAAGTAGTAAACACACCCTTGCCTTTCCCCTTTAAGGACATGAGCCTGTAAAGGCAGTTCACATTCTTCAGGCTCAAAATATTTATGTGTTTGGGGTTTTTACCAATGTTACCAATGCAGCGAATAAGAATTTAAAAGAGGTCAAGATGGATGAGAGCCCCCCTCAGGGGTGCTGCTGCCCACCACCCACCTTGCAAAAGCCCATCCTGCCCACGGCAGGCAGCATCCTGCACAGGTAGCAGACAGCACCACAGACATCGCAATGGATCTGGGCAAAGCCACCGTAGCCACTGTCATCTGCAGAGGTTTGCAGTGCTCGAGGGCTTTGCTCTGTGTCAGCGGAAGCTGCCTCCTGCCATGCCCCGGCAGCAGGGAGAAGTGCGGGGCCACGCACACAACTGTCCCTGCATACTTGGAGCGCAGGAGTTAGCGCAGAGGCTGAAATATCATGCCTATCAGTAGGGCCCTGTGAAGAGAAAATAGCAGAGGATCTGGTGGCAGCTTCCTTTCAAGACGTACAGGAATAGCTGCACACATCTCTGCCGGATCAGATGGACTGGATTCCTCTACTCAAATCCTTCAGCTTTGAATTCTGCTGCAAACCATTTTTCCCCCTCCTTGGCTTGTTTGTTGTTTCAGGACCACTAAATTACCGAGAATGGTTTACATTATATAACCACCCTGTCCTTATTGCATTTTGGGGAGGAGACTCTGACAAGCAGCCAGATCTAATTTGTACTTTAAATTGGCTTCTGGGCCAGACAGTCATGCCTTCCAGATGGAAAATCCAGTTGCACTCACCAGCAAATATCCCGGTGCGTTTGGCTCCTGAAACAGCTTTGTTTGTATCGCTCCAAAGCCTGCTCTGTGGCATGCTTTACTTTTATACAGCTGAAGAGAGGCTGTTGGTCACCGCAGTTCCTGGTGAGGCAGCATCACTTTCCACCACCTATACCAGTTCAGCTGTCAGCCCTGCCTTGCTGTCCTGTTGTTTTTCCTAGAACCCTACTCAACAGCTGCAGGAGCTTTACAACTGCCAGAATCGGGATTTGTCTCCCTGGGAAAGTCCTTTCAGGTTGCCTTTTCCAAGGGTGACTCTGCTACACTTGCTCAACCTGTTTAATGCTACCCTGAATCAAAAATAATTTGAAGAAAGCAAACGCTATGTTTCTTTTCATGCCTGTGACAATTTGGAAGGCGCAAGATCCTCTCTTCTCCTGCCAGGGCAGAATCAAGGGTACGTTCAGCACTGGTTTAGGTTACAGCCAGGGTCTGGCCAGCAGCACGTTACACACGGGACTCTCTAACATTGCTCACATCAACAGGGATTTAAAATGCTGTTGCTGATGGTGACAAACCTGGGCTGTCATTTGCTTTGGAGGGAGCAAATGAGGAGAGGTGGGCACTGCCTTGAAACACCCTCAAACACGGCTGGGAGCATTCTGTGAGCAGCCCTGTTCAACATGTCCAACTTGGGGAACAGCAGCCCAGGCTGAGCCACAAAACTGTATCTCACAGGCAGGTGCACCACCTGGGGCTGGCTACTTGCTTGTATTCACCCACAGGGGAAATAGCATTGGAAGACATCATTATCCTGCACCGAAGGCAGGTGTGAACCTGCATTTGGGGTGGCCTCAGTGGATCTGCGGCTTCCTCACAGTCCCTGTGACATTTTTTGCCCTTTCAGCCTTGCTCTCACAAGCCGCGTATTGTTCTAAGGTTGTATGGTCTGATGGATAAACCAACAACGTGATCCTCTTCCCACCTCTGCAAAACTCTGCCACACTTTTTTTTTTGGTGGCATTAGGCAAGGCCATTCATTCTGTGAGTCTTCACCCCTTTCCTTTTCTGCAAAATGAGACAAATGATCCTACTCTGTACATTGATCTAAAATAAACTGCTGACTAGGGTTATCATTTGAGAAAACAAGACAGATAAGCCATCAGCCACAGAGCACTTCGAGCCAGAGTTATCAAAGCCTTACCTTGTTTGCAAGTACTGAATCTAACGCTGCCCACAACTGCATTGTCCTCTTGGCCCAGAAAGACTCTTGTCACCGGGGCGCTAACTCTGCTGATGAGTCTCACACGGCACGTGTCTTCTGGAGGTGTATCATCCAGCAAAAGGTGATGAGTGGTGCTGCGGGAGAGCTAAGAAGCCCTTTGGGGCAGTACTGAGTGAGGGCATCTGACTATTTACGTTGTGTCAGATGCTGATGGAAGCACAACCATCTCACCACAACCCTTCTGTGTCCTTCCCAAGTTCCTCCGTGTTTTCAGGGACTCTTTCTGCCTAGCAGCATTCTTGGGACCAAAATGAACTCTTGGGAAAGGTTAAGAACAAGCTTTCTTGGGATCGTCATCTGTGGACAGCCAGAGCATGCAAGGAAGGTCAGAAGACAGCCAGCCACGCTGTAGACAGGCTCAATGAGCAAAATCACTCCTGAAAGTCTTAAAGAGAAGTGCCCATCCCTAAAAACCAATGCTGCAGCTGAAAGCATTTGGGTGGCCTCTGCCCCGATGGGCAACGAGCACTGCATTGCACAAGAGCAGGACCACAGTGGCTGGCAAGGACGGAGAGGCTCAGACAGGCACGCTTCTTGTGCAGGAGAGCTGAGGTGTTGAGCAACACCCAGCAGAGACAGGCAGATCCACAGCCAGGTCTCTGCTATGTAGTCTAACAGTACCCACACATCTCCTGGGTCTCCTCCATCGCCTCTTGTAGGGACGCACATTTAGCACAGTAGTATAAACCACCATCGAATCTGAGTGGTTGCACTTTATAGCCACTTCAGCTCAGGCCCAAACAATTGCAGAGTCCACCGTAGCAAAGACCAGGCCCGTATATTATTTTAAAGCAGTAGTTTGTTTTGGTTTCGCTCCCTTGCCTGCACCTCTCTGAAATTGCCCTCTGTTTGTTTGGGATATTTGCAGGCATGCAATGTTTTCCCAGCCAACTTTGCAAAGGATGTTGCCGTCCTAACAGGCTCTGCCTTTGACTCCTGTGCTGCTGTGGCCAAGTCCTTGGACTCCTCTGCAGAGTAAATCAAATGACTTCTGCAAAAGCAGATGTGAAAAAATAACATATGCAAAATGACTGGCACGTAAAACTATGAGCAGTAACTGCAGGTGTGCAGGAGAGCTCCAGGGCTGATGCTTATTGCTCCAGCAGACAAAAATGTCTCAAGGACCCGGGGCCTACGCTGCATAATCCAAGTGAAACTCATGCAATTCTTCCCACTTTGTGGAAACTGGCATTTTGGAAAGTAGGGAAACTGCAGCCCAGTGACCCCCAAACCAGTCCCAAGCACTCCCAGTCCCTGCCCCCATTTGATGCTCCCCTCAAGCAGGATTGAGAGGCCCAGCAGCAGGGACTAGCTAGAAGTGGTTTCTTAAAAGATGGAAAACAAGTTTCCTGAGGCAAAAGAAGAATCAGGCTTGTTTCACTTTGAAGGCTTGTTTGTTTGGCGCCTTTGGAAATGAGAAAGAAAACAGTGGTGTTTTTGATAAAAAAAAATAATCCCCCAAATGAAGAAACAAATCGTGAAAAAATGAAATAAGACAGTTATGCCTTTTGAAAAAAATGTTGGCCAGCCACAGTGCCGTGCTAAGTCAGATGTGGCTCAGCACAGCTCAGCAGCAAACAAGGGCCCTCACAGACCACCACTGGCAGCAGCTGCTGAAAAATCCTGCCCTGGCTTGGAGCTCACACCCCCTCCTCCCACCCTGCTGCTTATATTAATTGCCTGCTACTTGTACAGTCTCAGCAGCACACGTATTTACCTACCTGTTAACGCTGAACTATCATCTGCCACACACCAGCGTCACCAAGTCTCTTCTTGCGCTGCCTCTGCACGAACAGCACCACGTTTGCAAAAGCATCCTGACCTCTAGGAGAGACCTGAGGAGAGCCAGCAGGAAGGCATGCAGCCATCCTGGTGCCACCATTCCTGCTGTGGAGCTCTACAGCTGCCTGCGCAGCATTGCAGGAAGCCCACTTTGTAAAATTCTGCACACTCAGTCACACACCCGCCTTGCCCATGAACAGTGCCACCCGTTTACCACTTCAGGCAGACTCCCCGCCAGCACTCCTTGCGTGCACACCGCCGCTTGCTACAGCTCACCACTGCACACAAGCTGCTCACCAGCACTTACTGCCACCGCAGGGCTGCCCACAGCCCGCCATTACGTGAGTGCAGCCCATTTCTGTCTGTGGACAGCTTGGCAATAGCATGGTGCATGGCACAATCAGCATAGCGGCAACAGCAACATTAGCACTCGGGTTGTGGCTTGCAATAGAATCAAAAGTTAATAACAGCAGCAGCAGATTATGTGCAGGACTGAGGATCCTAATTGCTGTTGGGATTCTAATGTTGGTCACTCACCACGTACCCAGGATACGCAATCTCTGCATGGCACATTCTGTTATCCATATTCTTATGTTTGTCCTTTTCGGCATCGCTGGATTTTCAAATAAAGTCCTTCCCTAAGGCAACTGAAGATGCCTTAAATTAGAATGCGATTGAAGTAGCTGTTGGTGGTGTTGCTGTAATAACAGCGTTCCTGTATGGAGCCAGTAGCTGAACTCGATGATCCTTGCAGGTCCCTTCCAACTCAGGAGATGATGTGATTCTGTGATCTTTATGCCACCCTACTATGCTGAGGAGCATCCATCATGGATTAATTCCTCCTTCCCTCTGTAAATTTATTTATTAAATGCTGAACTGGCTGATTTCTTGGGCCTGCCCTTCCAAGAGGCACATGATGGCTTTTGCAGGGAGCTGCACTGGGAAGAGCAAACAGTATGCAACTAAACATTGTTGCTGGTAAAAAACAAGAGCTGCGCAACAGCAAAGTAGCCCAACAAGCTGCCTCAAGCTCCCAGCCTCACTAGCACAAAACCATGATGAATAATCCAAAAGAGTAATGTTCAATACCACATTTCAGCCCTAAACCAGCTAGTCTGGTTAATATTTGTACATACAGCATGTGTGATCCTACAGAAAGCAGAGGGAAAGATACCTTTCTTGGCTTAACTGCCATCTATGTTCACATCACAATTGCAATAAAATTACGTTATCTTCAGTTACCTTTGCACGTATCTATCAAATGTCCCATAGTCAAAACATCTTGTCTCACAAAATACCTTACCGCTTGCAAGTGTCAAAGCAACTTTTCTCCTTCTCTCCTTAGACAAAACACATCCTCACCTCAGTGAATTAACACCACGCAGGGTTTCTTAGATGATTGCAGAAACCCAAGAGCTTCAGTGCCAAACCCATGCAGCCCCACACTTGTCACCAAAGCATTCAGTGCTCCAACACTGAAAACCCAAACATTTCCCCTACTTGCTTTCAAAGAAGCAGCTAAGTCAAAAGCCTCAGCAGGACCCAGGAACCTGAGGTGGTGTCCACAGGGCTTGAGTCCCAGTGTCTGTCACAAAGGTAAAAACCCACTTTTCTGTGGGTTTTCCTCTTCTTCCTCACATAAAGGACAGGGCCCAAGCACAGGCTGTGGGCTCAGTGCCAGTTGCCCCCTCACCTCAGCAGAAGGGAAAGAGAAAGCAACTGGAAAACTCAGGGAGGGGGGAATAAAAACCAGGAGAACACCAGTTACCAGCAAAACACACTCAGTTTGGGGGAAAATTCAATGCAGAGCCAGTTAAGATGGGTTTAGATGGTGAAACACAGACGAAACTAAACCACCACCTTGCCCCGTGTGGAAGGGGTACCGGTGAGACCCACTCCTCTCCAGCAGCTGTGGGGGTTCTGCCATGGCAGCCCAAGCCCCTCCCGCCCTTCCTCCTCCTCAGGGCTGGCAGGGCTGTTCCTCACACCTTCATCCCTCACTGCTCCCCTATTTGGCATTTTTTCCCCTTTCTTCAATCCGTTTCCACAGAGGTACCACCAGACCCTGTGGAGAGGGAGGCATGAGGGCAGTGCCGGAACCTTCCGGAGCCTCCTGGAACCTTCCGAAGTTTTTCCCGCCTTTTTCTCACAGAGCCCCCTCAGCATCACCGCCAGCCCCAGGTGGGGGGGGGGGGTGCTCCCCACCTTCTCCCCACATCCCGAGGACCCAAAATAACTCAATCTCTCTGCTCAAGGAGCCATCACCAGCTTCCCCATAGGGTTCTCCTCAGGTTGGCAGTCCTTCGCCTCTGCCATGGCTCTGTGACAGGCAGCATTTTGTCTTCCCCTTCAAATCCAGCACAGAGGTGGGACTGAGAGGGATCGCCTGTGGGAAGCGACCTCGTATGCTCACCACACCGCTCACACCACCTCTGCCCAAGTTTCCAGGAATGACAGTAATTAAGTTGTAAGTGCAGTGCTTGCTCCCCACTCCCCATATGTTTTCACTTCAGCCATACAGCAAAAATATTTCCTGGCATCTGTCTTCAATTGAGGGCAGGGAGGGAGGTAAGCTGGTGGAGAGGAGAGACCCGTGGAAGGGACATGCTCTTTGAGCCCCTTTGGGAGAAAAAAAAAAAAAAAGAAACACAAAGATGCCTTTGATCAATTTTTCATTACCATGATGCTACAAACAGTCATGGTGAAAGCAAGCAGTGAGCATGAGCCCCATTATCTCAGGTCTGGCTGACGAAGTCTGTGCATCCAGCATGCCCTGCGTGCGGCTGCTCCAGCACCAAGCTACAACCTGCCTTGCCACTTCCACACGCTGCTTTCCAGGCTCTGAAAACCTTCTCCCCATCGACAGCCGTCTGCATTAGGTCTGTGCAGCCTGTGGCATCGCTGGCAGCAGCGGGTGGGAGGTGATGCTGTCTTGGCTTTATTCACGCTTCCTTGCAAAGAGCTCGCATCTCTCCCAGGGATCTCGCTTCACTTCTGGTTGCTGAGAAGAATGTCCTCATCTTCACTTGCGTGTTTCCTTGCCTGAAAACAAAGAAGAATCCCCCCCAGGATTAGCAGAGCAGATACCAGTGCAAAAGCCAAAACAGGAACAGTAACACGCTAGCAAACTCACCGCTGGCCTCAGCGCAACGCTCCTGCCTGGGAAAGCACAGAGGCACCACGTCCCCATCACTGCGTACTCATGTGCAAACCGCAGAAACCAGGAGCAGGAGACAACAGTTGCAAGCAAAAAATCAGAGACCACAGCAAGGTGGAGATCAGGATCCACACCTGCTGCATATTGGGGAGCACACAGAGCTAGGTTCAGAAACGAAGTCCTGGCCAGAAGATGAACAGCTCCTCTTCGCTGGCAAGTGCTCATGCCATCGTGTTCCTGTGCACAACTGGCCTGTGCCATGTGAGCAATGTAAAATGGTGTGGTGAAATATCACCTGTAAGCAGCTCTTGCTCTTACAAGGTAATTTCACCTCACCCCTGTTCTCCACATGCACACAGAGAGCTTATTATCCTCTCTTTCCATCTGCAGGACATGAGGTTTTCTCTTCAATATTATAACCCTTCCAGCAGATCCACTTGTACGTTTTTTCATATCCTTGCTGGGACATATAAAAAAAGCTTCTCAGTGCAAAGCTGTTTTCCATGGCACATCCTCCAGGCTGCCCTGCTCCTTCCCACAAGTTCCAACCTTTCTCCCCAACCAACCTCGTACCAAAAACTAGTGTTCACTTACACTTGAAACATGTTCCTGCTGTGTTGCGGCCCCTTTGTTAACTTACAAAGGCCTTGTGAAAAGTGCCTGCCATTTCCAGAGGGAAAGCCAAGTAATTAATGACTATCAGAGCCCAGCTAATCGTTCTGCATGCATTACCTTTGCACAGAAGCCAGCGAAGCAATAAAATCACCAGGGCCAGCGTGAACTACTGCATCACCCAAATGGAATCACCTGCTGCTATGGTATTTCCATAAAACCCCATCCCCTCTTCCTCCAGGCCACTCCACCCCCACATTTCTTTCCCTGCACTGTGGACTTAAAGGGCAAAAGCATTCGCAGATTGTTCATCGTGTCATAGAAAACATCAGAATATCTCATTGGGCACCTGCTAACATTCTTCACCTCAATAACCTGCAGAAACCCCAAAGATTTACACCCTAAAAACACTACAGTATGCATCATGCTTAAAGAACAGGGAGATATATCCACATCCAACACTCAGTGCTGTCTTACATGAGACTACACAGAAAATCCTGACTTTGCAACACACACCTCCTTTACTCTCCAGGTTACTCTATGTCTCCAGACCCACAATGGGAGAAGCTGAGCCACATCTTTCCACACAAGTGCAGCTCCTCAATGTGCACAGCCCCGCACGATCAGGAAGGTCGAGCCTGCTGCCACACTTCCAGGTGGTCCCAATTAATCCCACGGAGTTCAAGCACAACACGTAATCGGGAGCTCACCCGCGCAGTCAGCAACTGGGAGCCCCAGACACGCTGTATTTATCTGTAAATCAAAGTGAAGCTAAGCAGCTCCCCGGCCCCGACAGCATTGGTGTGTCTCCCAGAACATATTACAAATGATTTTTATGACATGCTATGTGTCTTTCCACGTTGGACAGTGTTTACTCAAAAGTTTCTTCCGAAAAAAATGCCAGGGGCTGTCCATTGGGACCACAATAAATTCAAGAGGATATGCCGTCCTGTTTTATTTTTTATCCATCAATAGCCATTGTGCTGTTTAAAGAACTGAGAAGAGTTGTGTTAGTGGAAAAGCTTTTCAACGCTTTGATTCCCTTCTCCCCCCTCCTTCTTCTTTCTCTGCAAAATTCCACTTGCGATTCCCCATCATTTTTTTTTTCTGGGTGGTTATGCTAAAAACTTCTGCCCAAAGGCTTCTGGATAAATTCTGCCCTCAGATATGCACATTCAACTGCTGGTGAAATTAGTGGCTTCTTTGCATGCAAGTTGCAGGAAGGAATTTGGCTCAGCCAGCAGCATTTTCCGAGCGGCCACAGAGTGCATGCACACCAATTGTTCAGCCCCACGCTTCAGACACCATGGCCCAGGGGCAGCCAAATTCCCAGACCCCCACGAGTCGCATACCAAAACCTTCGTGGTGATGAGCTGTGAGGAAGCATTCCTCAGCACTGGAGGAGGGTGTAGCACACCCGCCTGGTGTGCCAGCTCAGAGCCTGGCCGCTGGGCTCTCCTCTCCAGGACCTCACCTCCTTCTTGACCACAACACTGCCCAGCTGCCTGAAGGAATCCTCAGGTAGGGTCATCACAGAGGAAAGTTGGCATTGTGCATTAAAAATATGCATCACCTCCACACCAAGGGTTTCCCTGGGGTTCTGGTGCACTGCTGAGTGGTTCAGCTCATGTAGGACCCCGCTTGTTCTCCACTGACTGCAGAGGGAGATAGATATAGGTAACATGGATGCCCTGTAGTCCCTCCTGCTTTTCCCAAACCTCGCTGACTGTAACTTGTGCCAGATTTACCCACCTTCATTTTCAACCTTTGGGCCTTCCTGATATATCCCATCTCCTGCAAAGAGCGGAGCCAGGCTGCCTGGGCAATGGATCTCTCCTAGGGAGGTGGGGTGGAACTACCCGTAAGGACTCCTGGATCCTTTGGACAGGACAAGCAAGTCTCAGAAGGGCTTTTTTCAGGACTGCAGCAAAACTCAGATGACACAGACAACACTGTGCTCAAAAGTCAGACCAAGACCAAGCTCAGACCTCTCCCACAGCTTCAGAATATTTGGTGCTTTATATAGGCATATATACATTTAAGTGTGCATGTGTACATGTATATCACAGAATCACAGAATCGTCTAGGTTGGAAGAGACCTCCAAGACCACCTAGTCCAACCTCTGACCTAACACTAACAAGTCCCCCACTAAACCAGATCACTAAGGGCTACATCTAAACGTCTTTTAAAGACCTCCAGGGATGGTGACTCAACCACCTCCCTGGGCAGCCCATTCCAATGCCTAACAACCCTTTCGGTAAAGAAGTTCCTCCTAATATCCAACCTAAACCTCCCCTGGCGCAACTTCAGCCCATTCCCCCTCGTCCTGTCACCGGGCACGTAGGAGAATAGACCAACCCCTACCTTGCTACAGCCTCCTTTAAGGTACCTGTAGAGAGTGATAAGGTCTCCCCTGAGCCTCCTCTTCTCCAGGCTTAACAACCCCAGCTCCCTCAGCCGCTCCTCGTAAGACTTGTTCTCCAGACCCCTCACCAGCTTCGTTGCCCTTCTCTGGGCTCTCTCGAGCACATATTTGCAAGCTTATACATGCCTGCAAATAAAATTAACATCCCTCAGCCATTCTTGATTCTGGTAAAAAGGAGTTATGATGAATGCTGGCTCAGTGTTTTGGGACCCTGGTGTGACCAAGCTGCCGTAGAAAAAAGAACTGCTTTTAGAAAGCCTGGTTCTTTCAAGTATGCACACACTCTCCTTGAAGAAATCTGCCACTATAAGGAAATCAGGCCAGAGGAAGCAGCGCTGTGCATGGCTGGTCCCCACGTTATTTCGGTTAGTGGCAGGGCAGTAACAAATTGCAAGATGGGTGGAGAGCGGAAGAATGAAGCAGCCCAACATTGATCTCTTCTGTTCATTCAGCTAACAGATGAATCTCCAAACATCCACATGCTGTTCTTCAAAAAAAGCAAACGCTTAGCGTGCCCACCCCATTTGCAGCCCAAAGGCCTTTCTAGTGTTTGTGTCCATATCTGTTTCAATCCTAACACCCTCTCCTCCATGCTGAGGCACATAGGGAGAAAACAACATCCCTGACCCAAGACCCTGTCCACAACCTTTTCAAAACAGGTTATTCCCTCTCCCAGATTTTGGGAGCCAACCTAAACATGTACCAAACGGGGCTGTTCATAGAAATTTCCCAGGTTAGCTGTTGAACTGAAGGCATTTCAAGTCTACAGAAGCCACCTTTTTGTCAACAGGATTGCTTAACAGCTCTCTGGAGCAGCACCTTCTTCCAGAAGCACCTAACTATCTCCTGAGTTACATAAACGCTGTCACCTTCTTCAGACATTCGGTTGACTTTTTTTGGCCCTTATCCTGTGGTTCATGTTCTGCAGCAGCCCCCCTGACATCTGTGAAGCTGGTCACTGAGTAAACACTCCATGCCATCAACAAAAACACCAGGAGGCGACTTTGTAGGAACGCACATGGCTTATAGATCTATTGGCATGGTGCAGAAAAGATTTCTAACCTTCCAAAGTCTCCACATCTCCATAAACCTGAGGGTTTTTTTGGACTGAACCTGCTCTGTTGCATCCAAGTTGTCCCAGTGGAGCTGAACCAAAAAAAGCCTAATAAACTGCTCAACTAAGAGAACAAAAATAATTACCCCCAAAGGAAGAACCTCTCCAGAGTCTTGGCTACGTAACACAATGATAAAACGGAGTAAAACTGGTCTCAGTCTCTTTTGACTCCAGAGGCCTGGATGGATGTTGTTGCCATCACTTTGAACTGAAGGACACAGGCCTCATTTATTCTTCCTTCTTCATTCCCTGCCATAAAAGCCAGGAAATGTAGTAATATGGCATTTCCAGTGCCATTTCATTCACTTTGTGCCTGAATTATTTTTATTTCCCAAGGCAAATGAAGAAGTGTGAGACAAGCGGCTGTCCTTAATTCCAAATTTCCTGCCATTGACCAGTTTAAACCATAGATCTAATGTTGTTAGGACAATATTTTCTTCCATACATGTCCTGCTGGTGATGTTAACTACTTACTGTTTATTTCCTACAGCAGCTGGGAACACGGAAACATGTACTGAAAGGGCTGAGTCACCTCCCCGTTGTCTAATGTTAGCATCACAGCCTGGACGCAGCTTGGTTAGGATGTTCTTGCCTCCAAAACCAGGAGCCCCTGTAAGGTTGGAGCACAGACCTCCAAAAAAAAAAAATATAAAAAAAAGGAGAAACAAGTAGCGAGAAGCAGCGCCAAATGGGGAAACGCCAGGCAAACGGTGAGTGGGGATGGACGGACAGTCAGACCTTAATCCCACTAAATGGAAAGCAGATAGCCCTGATGGGAGGGGAACTCCTGCTACTCTCATCTCATCATTTGAACAGCGAGATTTCAGCTCTTTGTGGACAAGCAGGGCTTGCGAGAAACGGGGGGAGCCACTGCCTTTATCTTCTCCCCAGTTTGCACTGCCAGCTGGAGGCGAGCCCCCAGCAGCAGCCCCCAGCACCAGCCTGGGGACCCCCCATGGATTCAGTTTGGGTTAACAACATCCGTGTTCCCTGGGAGCCAGGGATTTGTTGTGGAAACGCTGCCAGAAGGGCCTAGCTTTGGCTCCTCTTCCCAAACACTTGCGGAAAGGCTGCAAAGTGTCCACCGGGACCCCGAGCTGAGGGGAAGATGAAGGCGAGCAGGGAGAGATGCCCATCAGGGCTGCGGCTCCTGCCAGAGAAGTGGTGCAGTATCAACCCCTGGCACTCTGGGACAGGTGGAGTGTCCTCTCCTTCCTTCCCTCCACAATCCTCCTTCCCAAAATGTTCCTCCAGAAAAGCAGAAAAGGGATGGAGCTGAGGAGACCATAGGCACCAGGGAGATGGCTCAGAGGGCATTTCACTGCCCTCTCCACCTTTGCACCTCTCCATCAGCAAGGAAGGTGCCATTTGGGACTGCCAGTCACCAGCTGGGAGATAAGCAGGGGTGCAAGAAAAAATAATTACCCTTCTATTTTTTTAGTGAAATACAGCGAAACAAGGATAGGGGATATGAAACTGCCGGCAGGAAACCAAGTCTTAGTGAAGTGAGGTGTAATGAACAGAAAACACCAGTCCATAGGACTCTCCGCAGGGGATGATCACAACCCTAATGGAGCCATCAGAAAAATATTGTTTTCCTTGCAGTAACACCTCAAGCCCAATTTACTACAAAGAGGGGAGAGCTGTAAAAGAGTGGGAAGTCTCTTCATCCAGTGCTGCTTCCCAGGGACCGCATGAGGCCAGTTCAATTTGCACCTTTTATCACCCCCGCCTGTGTCTCACTGCTTCGCAGGAGCCCTCTCCCCAGGGCAATAAAACCAAAATTACCGCAGAAAGCAGGCCGTGGAAATAGCTCACCTGGAATCCAAGGGAGCTTTGCTGGAGCGAGAGCTGCCAAAAGACACCACTGGACCCCTCTGGCACCAGCAGATCCTGGTCTCAGTAACATCCTTCACACCGCGCCAGGCGCCTGTTCCCTGCACCAAAGCACTATGAGCTGAGCTCCTCATTTCTGTGGGTGCCAAGTTACATTCTGCTCCTTCCCCTAGACCCCCCATCGAACTCTCCCCTTTTTCAGGAGACCCTCTAACTTTTTCCATCATTTTTCTTCTCTGTTTCTGGGAAATGAGGGTCTAAACAGCTGCCTGCTTCTCTCCTGCTGCAGCACTGCAGAGGATGAGCTGACCTGCCGAGCACCCCCTCCCTGACCCAGCGCTCCCCTCTCTCAGCTTTGTTTTCAGGCAAAATTAGGCTGAGTTTCAAGCAAACCTGGGCTGAGCTTCAAGCGAGCCTGAGCCAACTCCTAATTTATGCTGTCAGTGTATTGTTCGGGGTCAAAGCCATAAGACACATGGAGTCTTTGCTTCATTTTCCCTCCAGCCTAAGAGAACATCAGAGACACCCTGGCTGTGTTCTGCTGCTGGCAGTCGCCCGGACCATGGCACATGGCAGGACTCAGCTGGAAGCCGAAGGAGGCAGGTCTCAGGGGCCGGGCTGCGCAAAGGGTTAATGTACAGGGCCCCAAGTCCGACCTGGGCAGTTATTTCAGGGTCATGCTCCCAAGCGATAAATTCTCAAAAAACAAATCTCACTGCAGGGGAAGATGCAGTTTCTCTTAATTACGCAGAGATGCATCTTAGCAAGTAACCCTTTGCCTGCAAGGGGGCTGCACGTGAGGGTAAGGGCTCAACTAGGAAAATGTTTCTTGATTTGAACACCCACAGACTTCAACTGTACTTTGTGGATGCTGGGGGGTTATCATATACATTTGTCACTGCACAAACTGCTGATGGCATTTAGCTTTGCCCCTTTCTACATCCAGCCACACCTGAAACATTGCATCTCTCTGTCACTCTTTTCAGAACATGCAACAGGCACACAAGAGCCAGAAAAGCCACAGAGCCATTTCCACAACAAGGTAGGCACTGCAGGCCAGGGGTGTGCAGCCGGAGCCTCCCACAGCTCCCCAAATGCTGGCCAACACCCCTCGCACCATCACACTGCTGCCAGAAAGGCGGTGAGCAGAGCACAAAATGGAGCAGGAAAAGGGATCTTGCTTCCTAAAAGACTTGCCAGGCAAAGTGGAGAACAGGAAGGCAGGCTTTCTCGTTTGGAGACCTGTACACCAGTCCTGTAAAAGTCACAGGAGAAAGGTTTTGGCAGATTTTTGGTTTTGCAGTACAGGCAAAACCCTAAACATTCTGAATTAACAAGGGGAGCTGTAAATCAAACCAGAATTGGGGTGCTGAGGTGGGAAGACCCCATGTGCCTGCTCGCTTTGCCAGCAGAACGGATGGAAAAATTGACCAGAGCATCTACTTCACGCACAACTCCCATGTACAAAGTGAAAATGAGCCGCCTCTTCACAGTATCAGCACAAAGGAGGCAAACCATGGTCTGCCGTGGAGCATCTGCATCTCCTCCTACCACAAATACTGACCTCAAAGAGGCCACCAAGATGATCGCACAGAGGCCAGCAAGGCCACAAGCTGGAGCACAGCTCCTCACCTCTGCAAATTTTGCTCTCCCCGATGGGAAAGTTTAGTCTTGCTGGAAGCCTGCATTTATCTTGTGGCTGAAGGAATTGCTCTGAACTGGAGACCAGTAAGTTAAACAATCTCCCCAGCTTGTCTTTGTGCTGCAAACATGTTACACAGCGCTTCAATAGTTTGGGCAATAGTGGGGCTGTGTGTCATGTATTATTTCTGACCATCTGGAACAAGCATTAACCACAAATAAGCAAATTTGCTTGTTCTTTACTGCAAAGAAAGAAGAGCTTTGCCAGAGTGGTGCTCATTTCCACTGATGACAGATGTTTCGGGCATGCTTGGGTACCGACATGCATGCAAACCAGAAATCACCCTCCTCCGCCCTGAGGACCCGCCAAGTTTTACAGGCTGAGATTCAGAAAAATGACAAAGGAGGGTGGGGGGGGAAATCTGCTTTTTAAGTTGACTCCAGTTTACTTTTTTCCTGGCTTTTTGGCCCGGACTCCCTGCAGAGTGAAGCTCACCCAGTGGCTCCATCTCTTCGCCCTGCCAATTCTTGCAGCCCCGGGCAGCTTGCAGGCGACGCGCAGCGAGTCGCCCAGGGCAGCCGTATGCTCAGGTCCGGAGGGGCACACAGCAGCACGTCTGAACTGGTGCCTGGAAAAGTCCCCAAACCAGGGATTACACGCTTCCTAAAGAGCCAGCCCATACCCGCCCGCACGCTTTCTCCCCTGCCTCTCATACACTTGCACACAGGCGGCCGCTCGCTTACTTTCAACCTCCCACACGAGCCAGAGGGACAAAATGAAATCAATAAATAACCGCTGTTAGCTCCTGCACTTCCAAAGCGGTGCACAGGGATTTGAATCCATGTAACTTCCATTAACCTCATTTAGAGTCGAAAATGCAACACCCTGGCCACTGCTCCGTGAACGTCGAGGCTTTGCTGCAAGCCACCAGTGCTGGCAAGTCCTCGCTGTTTCTTTGCCCAGATCCAGGATTTTTATTTATTTATTTATTTTTGAGATGGGCAGCTGCTGTCCTTAAGCTCCCATTTCCCTGTTACTCTTTCCAATTACGAGCATTATTCAGAGGGGGGTCCAGGACCTCCATCCCTGGGTGCCTGGGACTTCGGTAGCAGGCTGTCAGAGCACTCTGCACTTGGCTGCTAACCTGCACGCATTCCCATTTCCAGGCAGTCCCTTTTCCTGCAGAAATTGCCCTGAAAATACATGTGCCGACACTCCCTACTACCCAAGCAGCAGCAGGAAGGTGTGTTCTGCCCCGTTTTGCAATCGAGATAACACTGCTGCATCCCAGCACTGCAGGCACTTGTCACTCATTTGGTAAAGCACAAGGGAGAAGAACACGAGGGCTCACTTACTGCACAAATTACTGCAGCCTGGATAATACAGAAAGAACAAGAAAAAAAAACTTAGATTTTCTTCAGCCCTGCTAGGCAGCCGATGTAGTTAGCAAGGGAAACCAATTGCAATCTTCCTTGCCTTCACTCTGTGTTGAGCTGAGCAGCTCTCCAAATCGCAGCACAACAGCACATTGCTGCTTGATCACACCCTGATCTGCCCAGACCTTTGGCCGTGCATTTTTAGAGGCTGTTCAGAAGTATCAGGAGACGAGGCAATTGTCCTGGTTAGGAAATCCTTTTCAAGAAACCCAATTTATAATCGGAGCTCGGTGCAAAAGAAAGCATCCTTCCACAGGAAAGGGCCTTCAAAGTGTTCGGGGACAGCTCTGGAGGCAGGTGAATTGTTCTGGGTTTTTCCTGTGTACTTGCTTTCTCTTTTTGTCTGCTGGAACGAAGACAAAAAAAAAAAAGATGTTTTTAATGACAAAACAAACATTTTTGAAATTAAAAACAGAAGAGAAAGGAACACATACATTTCAATCTCATGCAACTGAAAACCCCACTTTAGATAAAGACACTTCCATACATGCTCACTTTCTAGGGGGGAGTCCATTTTGAACACTTACATCAAAATGTTTTTAAACAAATGCCTTTTGTTTAAAGAAATTCAGCTGCGTCTTGAGCAGCTCAGCACACGTAAAGCCAAACGTTCATCCTGTTGGCAGAGACATTTTGCCAGCAGAACATTTGCAAGGTTTTCTTGCACAGAGACCAGAGTTGTGCTCTTTTCTTCACCGTCGGCATCACCAGCACAGGTGATGGATCTGTGAACTAAATCCATGGAGAAAGTGTTGTGAAAAATAGCTGAAAAATAACACAAAAGACTGGTTTTGCTCAGTGAACAACTTGCCTACTGCTACATTTAAGCAAAGCCTTCTTTCAGGTCACGCCTGGAGACAAGTGAGCAAGCCCCAAAAGCTGTATTTACACACATAGAGGCACTTCCACACACCTGGTCCTAACGACCAAGTCCGTCTACGCAGCACAGAGCCACTTGCAAGGAAAACGTGTGCCTCCGCACACAGCTGCGGAGCAGTGGAGTTTATGAAACCTCGTTTACTACATCCTCAACCATCTGGCTTGGGCTCTCCGGTGTCTGATACAAGCTGTGCTCACGCACAGCCTTTCCCTCAAGCAGAACACGGAAAGATCTCTTTTTTAACCTTTTTGCAAGGCCATCTATTTCCACAAACCCCCTAGAAATTAAAGCCTTGGGGCTTTCCTTCTCCCTCCCTGCCCTCCGCTCAGGACAAAGCCAGCCAGCTGGGAGGACACAGCGGAGGCACCACAAACCACTATCCATGGCGCAGAATCGCAGGTGAGCTTTGCCCCAAGCTGTGCACCAGCGTCCCCATGCACCTCTCGCCCTCAGCCTCCCTCTAGCATAGTGCGGGATCTGCCACCCTAAAAATAGGCACCCGGCCGACAGCTGATCCCCACACAAAAGACCCTCCGTATCCCAGGAATTTCACATGGCTGGCAGACCGGGGAGCAGCGCTGCTTTGTGCTCCTGGCCCCAGTACAGCCGTCAGCCTGTCTGTCTGTCCGTCCCCCAGCATCCTGAGCTTGCTGCAAGCCCGAGCAGCCCCCGCGGATGCCTCCCCCAGCCCTTCCCCACACCCTGCCGTGGACAAAGCCAGCATTGATTTGCAATGACAGATGCAAACCTGGGATTTCTTATACTTAGAGGCTGGGCTTATTTTCTTTCAGCCTAAATCTTTTATTTCTGCCCCATTTTCTCCAAGTTCCTGCAACCTTTATGGCAGCGCTTTGCAACATCCACACAAACTGCTTTGGACACGCACACGATGGGAGCTGAAGCCTGCCCAGCCCGTAGCAGCAAGCTATGGAAACCCCAGAGGCTGCTGCTTGGTAAGTTATCAGCAAAGCGCTGCCATGAGTAATGCTATGAAAGTTAGTGTTTTTCAAAATAGCAATGGCAAAAAAAAAATCACAGAATCGTCTAGGTTGGAAGAGACCTCCAAGACCACCTAGTCCAACCTCTGCCCTAACACTAACAAGTCCCCCACTAAACCGTATCACTAAGGGCTACATCTAAACGTCTCTTAAAGACCTCCAGGGATGGCGACTCAACCACTTCCCTGGGCAGCCCATTCCAATGCCTAACAACCCTTTCGGTAAAGAAGTTCCTCCTAACATCCAACCTAAACCTCCCCTGGCGCAACTTCAGCTCATTCCCCCTCGTCCTGTCACCAGGCACGTGGGAGAATAGACCAACCCCTACCTTGCTACAGCCTCCTTTAAGGTACCTGTAGAGAGTGATAAGGTCTCCCCTGAGTCTCCTCTTCTCCAGGCTAAACAACCCCAGCTCCCTCAGCCGCTCCTCGTAAGACTTGTTCTCCAGACCCCTCACCAGCTTCGTTGCCCTTCTCTGGACTCCCTCGAGCACCTCCATGTCCTTCTTGTAGCGAGGGGCCCAAAACTGAACACAGTACTCGAGGTGCGGCCTCACCAGAGCCGAGTACAGGGGGAATCAACATCATTGCAACAGCCTGTCCTGAGCACGCGCCTGTTAGCCTGGAGGTTTTGCTCCCACCTGGAGAGGGGATGGGAAAAGAGGTACAAGGGGAGCACCTGGGGACAGCAGCATTGCCCCAGTGAAACATATGGGACACTGCAACTGCTGCACTTATCCCGGTGTGAGATGGGCACGATGAGCTGGGCAGCACACAGCAGGCGTCACTGTAAATTGCCAGGGGAGGAGCCAGGACAAGCAGGGCACCTTTATAGGATGGCCACAGTCCTGTGTGGGCAGCCAAGGCAGGAGCTGGCAGCTCCAGGCTCTGCCTGAGGCTTAGCAGACATCAGGGCCATGCAAGTGCCACCTGCTTTGGCCAGTCAGGGCCACAAAGCAAGCCCAGTGCAGATGGACAGAGGGCCACAGGAGCCTGCTGAATGTCTGGGCTCATCCTTATGTTACCCACACGCCCTCCAGCCCTGCTCAGCGCAGCTCCCTGGCTGCATTTCCCCGCTCGTGCCAGCCAGTGGCATCAGGAAGGTGCAGGGCTGCTGACACCAAAGCCCTTTGTTGTATATTTATGCCCTGCCCTCTGCAAGCAGCTCGCCAGCGCCTGTCCCTCGGTGTCTTGTCTCTCCTTGCTTTGCAAACTGGCTCCTGGCAACCCCCTGTCAAAGTCCAGGGAGCTGCTCCCTTCCCACTTAATCCTTTTTGAACAAAACATAATTAGGCACCCAGATTGCACTGCCTGCTTAAAAGGCAGGGGGTTGCACTCCTTATCAAAGGCACAGATATGTGCAGTGACCCCAAATCCCAACTACTGCCTCCATTTTGTACCTGGCATGCTGAAGATCACGCCTCCTGCTGCACAGGTGGGTACTGGAGGCAGGGCTCTGAACGAGGCTCGTTACAACAGCTCTAAGAGTTCCCACCTCCATGAGCCTTGTAAAGGAACGTCCCTATCATTGTCCTTTTGTTCACAGAAAGGAAAACAGAGGCACAAAGAGCTTAGATGACTGCCCAAACATGCACAATGGTGCTCAACGATACCAAAGCCTTTGAGCTCGTAAGACACCAGGGGCTGACCCATGGAAGGGCACAGTCATGGTGCAGGTAACATCCACCTCCCTTCACACCCCTCCTGGTCCGTGTCTAAGATTTATCCCATTCACATCCGCAGGGATTTCCAAAACCTACGCTCTCCAACAACAAGACCAATATTTGGATGAGACCAAATGCCCAAGGAAGGGTGCAACACCCTGGCAGGGTCGCTCTGGGCACCCTACTGGGGACAAACCCTCTGCTGACCCCACAGCCCCTTTCCTCCCCCCTCCAGGGACCCGGGCAGCAGACAGGCACCCAGAGGGACTGACGGACAGGGTTTATTTATGAACAGCGCATGTCTCCACAGCCCAGAGAGCCTCCAGCTGTCTCTGGAGCCGCTTGAAAAGCCATGAGGCCAGAAAGCGTCAGCTGGGGGAGCTGGTCATGTTGCAGAGGCACTGGTGGGACAGGGCAGGAGGAAGAGGAGGAGGGCCACGGCAGGCAATGGGCCTGCTGCAGCACAGAGCGGGTGTCCCTCGCATTTTGTGGAGGGCTTGCACTTGGGAAGGCGAAGGGTGGGGGAAAACAAGCAAGGTCCTGGATGGCAGAGACCCACACACAGAGCTCACCTCAGAGCCAGGGGAGGCTCTCAGGGGTCTGCTCACCATCAGAAAACAGAAGCACGAAGCAATACGGCCCCAAAATCTCCACCCTGAAACACAGCTGAGTTTTCCACCATGTGCAAGAGCTCCTTACGCAGCCAAGGCCACAACCACCCCAAGGGATGCCAGGAGGAACCCGGCGACAGCAAACACCAACCGCTGTGACCGATTTCCAAAGCATTTCCCGTTTGCTTTCCCGAAACCCCTTTGCTTTGTGCTGGAAGGCTTTGGGGCAGCCTCAGAGGTTTTTTTTTGTGCCCAGGGGCTGAAGCTGCAGTTCAAACAAACGTAGCATTGGTGAAGCTTTGAGCACCACATTGTTTCCCAAAATACCGCTCCCCAGGCCCCAAAGGACTCACGGGAATGAAGGATGCAAGCGCCGTTTTCTGCTTTGAGCAAACAGATTGCTCAGTGGCACCGAGATCTAAAGAATTCACCGTAAAATGCAATCCTCGTGCTATTTTCTTTTTAACTTCTTCCCTGGAATTTGGGGGTTTGCTCTCCCTGGGAGGCTGGTTTGGGCAGAAGCTTGGAAAGTTTCAGCTCTTCTCAGCAGCCCAGTTTGCCCTAAATGCTGGCTCACCCAGCTCTCTGTAGGAAGCCCCGTCACTGGGCTCCATCTCCCTCCTCTGGGCTACTTTGGGGGCAAAGCCTAAGTCCTGTCCTCCCAGCAGACCTGGGCCCAATGGCTCTCCTGCCAACATGCTTTTCCCCAGCTAGAAGGGAAGTGAGCTCTCCTCCTGCCTGAACAGCCGCGTGGCAGCTTGGTGACAGGATCAGTGCCTCCAGCCCTTGGCTCCCACGTACACCTTTAGGAAGCACTCGTGTGCCTTGGGGAAAAAGCTCTGGGGCGCACAGAGAACTGTTGCTCTGTAAAGTTACCAAACATTTCATGTGTACAAGAAGAGAAAATTCCTAAAGAAGGCCGTTAAAAAATTAACCACAAGCATTAACGATGTCTGCTGTGAGGTGGGGGAGCCCTGAAGGCACACACAACTTCTCCAGGAGCATTGCTGGGGATGGACTTGCCATGAGCCACTGCTGCAGATCCCCAGGCCTCCCCCTTGTCCCCCTTCCTTCTGCATCCCAGCTCCTGGTCCTCAGGAACAGGCTGGAAACGCAGCCCCAGCTCCGAAAAGCTGCTGCCATCTCCTGGAAAAAGAATCCTTCCCTGGAGAGAGGCGAGAGCGCGCCGGGGCCGCGAGCCAGAGGGGAGCTGCGGCCACCAGCACCTGTTGCTCTGGGCTGGCCTAATCCTTCCCTGTGAAGTCACGGTCGTCACCCAGCCAAGCAAGGGTGACTTCAAAAAATAGGATTAGGGGCTTGTGCTGGAGGGAACAGTCAGGGCCACCCTTGGGACCACGCTGAATCTCAGCACAGGCTGCCCATGGGCACACTTTTCCCCTTTAACCTAACCAGCACAGGCAATGCTACAGCACCAGGGCTGCTTTGTCCCCCTCCTGATTGCAAAGCCAGCATCTTCGCTGCAAGGAAGTGGTGCAGGATGGCTCCCCCAAGCCAAGCACTGAGACACCTGGACCCTCTCACCACCAGGATGCTGGAAAGGCAAAAAAAAACATAATGCTGCAACCCCCTGGCTTCCCTTTCCTCTGCAGTGCCCCATGGCTTCCATACAGCTGGCCAAAACACAACCTGCTGCTTCTGCAGGCCTGCAGAGAGGTTTCTTGCAGCCCCAGGAGCCTCTCTCTGGCACTGATGCACATTTCTATAAGCACATATGTCAAACAATACTGAGGCTTTTTCCCCCTCCCCTAAGAAAAAATAAAATAAACACAATCTCAGCCATTCCTCCCTGGTGCCATGAGGCTGAGGGACTTGATTTGACTTCCCCGAAGGATGGTGCCTATGAAGGCACAGCTGATGGGCTGTGCCAGAGCTGTAAGCTGGCCCATGTGAGCGTCACTGCAGTATTTATATCCCTTTATTATGCTCTAAACCCTTGTGGGGAAACAGGTGCAGAGCTGCCTGCAAAGCAGCGGCTAGCAGCTCGCACCAGTGATGCTCCTTGTGGCTGCAGGGAGGCGACATGGGCTGACGTGGGTTTTGGGGCGCATCTTACCTCATGTCTCAGCTTCCAGCTGCAGGGGGTGGGCTGGGGGCACCCACAGGTCCTCCCTAGGGAGGAGGGGAAGACTCCTTCAGAGAAAAGCCCTTCCAGACACAGAGCAGGCTCTCCCCACCTGTAGTGCTCTGAGAACTCCCCATCTTCCTCCTTGGTCACTTTGCGCCTCCCCTTGGGGGATCCCTAAAGAAATATTTAACATCCTGAAGCCACAGCACCCCCAAACAACCCAAAAAGCCCCACAGCATGGTGACCAGGGTGTGGTGTTTTATCAACTCCAGCTGATTTATCACCTCCACCCCTCGCTCCTCCTTCAAGCAGGTGCTGAGGTTTACCAGGATCAGCAGCGAAACAGCCTTGTGCCCTGCTCTCAGAGACGCTGCAGTGGCACCGCGTGGCACCTTGCCAACACGCACCACCTCAGGACGTGCCTGGTTTTCCTGGAAAGGAGGGGGGAAGCCCTGGGTTAAGTGATAAAACATTCACTCGCACCCCGCTGCTAGAAAACAACATTTAGCTATGAAACCCATCTCTCGCGAGTGGTGCTGCGCTGCTTGCCCAGAGCAGGAAGAATTTGGACACTGCTGTGCGGTCTGGGGCTCAGCCCTTCCCGTGCACAGTGCCTTCGGCCTCCCTTTCCCCCTGAGCAGGGGAGGAAGAGGCAGTCAGCGTCAGGCTGCGTCCCCTGCAGCTGAACACCTCATAAATCTCCCTTTGGGAAGCCGGGGCAGCCCCGCTCTCACTCCGGGAAGAAAGCAGGGATTGTTCAGCGCCGGGCTCGGGCTGTGCCAAAATGCAAGCGCTGTGCTGGGGAGCGGCTGGTGCGATGGCAGGGTGGCTCAGGCTGGGAGAAGACCCCTGGTTTCCCCCCCTTCAGACTCTGGGGAACAGTACTTCCAATTTTTATGTTATTTTCAAAAGAAATGATGTGCTGTGTAACAGGCAAATGGAAACGCACAGGTCAAGTCTGCCTCGACCACTCTTCCTACCCATGCAGGTAGTTGAGATGGGTTAAGGAATGTGCCCAAGGACATGTGGGGTCTCAGTGGTGGAGATAAACCCTGAGCCACTACGTCTCAGGCTGGAAGCCTTGTGCTTTAACCAGACCACCCCGCTTTGCCCCTCAGACCAGCTTCGTGCAGCTTTTCTCAGTTTAACCTCACCCAAACATCCTTGACTTCAATACAAAGCCGTGGGCACCTTTCACCACCGACAGCCCGGCTTTGCAGATCTATAAAACATCTGGCCCAGCCAGGAGAGACCCCGTCCTAAATGTCACCGCCCCGGGAAGACGCTTCCTCTCCCTCCACATGGCTCCCGCAAAGGTCGGGGAGCCAGAAGGAAATTTATGGCCTTCCCCTCCTAAAGGACTTCTCCAGATGGGTCTCCAGTGCCGGGATTTTTTTTCCAGGTGAAGGAAGAAAGGAGGAGAAAGGAGCAGAGCAAGGGCACAACTGTAGGTCACATTTTTCTGCTCCCAACAAACCCATCGGAGCGGAGGGGCTGCTCCTCCAGCCCCCGGGGCACCTCCCCGAGGCCACCCGGCACCCGCAGCGGTGCTCGGAGGCCACCAGTGACACAAGTGCAGCTGCCCCACGTCCGGAGCTACGCCCCGACGGGCGAAATTGATGGGGCTGCGGGAAGTCCACCAGGCCGCACGCTGGCCCCGCAGATTGATGGCCCCGGCGACGAGCCGCGCACAATGGCCAAGTTCAGGCTGCGGCGGCCGGGAGCTGAAAGGCGATGGCCATAAATAAGCTGGGGGAAAAGAGGGGAGGCAGAAGGCTGGCAGGGAGGGATAAATAAATGCGCACCCCGTGGTGGGGGGGTGCAGGGAGAGGTGGTGCTGCTGAGGGGGGGACTGGTTTGGGGTGATGCTTCTGGTTCAGAAACACTGAGCTCTTCCCCCACAGTCTTTCACCCAGTTATGAAGGGGCCGCGTCACGCATCCTCCCCCCAAATATGCCAGGGGTCAGTACGGGGGATATTAGGGTTATAATTACACCATTACCGGCACCGTCTGACGCTTCCCCCAAAGACCTTTAAATCCCAGCAGGTTTCTCCACCACCAGCCAACCCTCACCACCTTCCTCAGCCAAAAACACTGACCTTGGGCTGTCTCTCCTCTTCCAGCCATCGGCCACTGATCAACAGGGGACACAGGGGGGAGCAGAGCGCACGGAACTGGACATTTCCCACATTGTCCCCATCTGCTTCCTTCACGCCGCTCACTCTTCCCCACGTTAAATAAGCCCTTTGCATTTTGTTGTGGTCTCCTCTCCCTTTCTCTCCCCTCCACTGTTTTGTCAAGAAAAAAACCTTACCCAAAGAGCTGCCGTGATTTACGGTGCCGTTAACAAATGTCAGAGCTTGGGAGCCGTGTCGGAGCCGCTTGCTGGCAGCCTGCCTGGACAAACATACTAAAAGTCAACCCCGGCATGGATACTTGAGGAATTAGCGTCCGTACAAAGATGCATTAAATACAGGGAGAAAGACGGGGATTTTTTTCTTTATTTATTTTTTTTATTTCTTAAACAAGGGAGGCTTGAAAGGCTCCTCGGGGCTGTTTAACATATGTCACATCGCCCTGCACCTGCCCCGCGGCCCCTCGCTGCCTGTCCTTGTCACTGTGTCCCAAACGAGGACGAGCTGGGTTTTAGGGGGATCCCACAGCTCGGTGCCGAGCCTCTTCTTCACACACGGCTCTGCTACCATTATTTTTGATGTCCCTAGTGCTGTTTTGCCTGCACTTTGTGTGCATTTTCGTGGTTAATCCCTCCTGCAGCAGCTCCTTCTCCGTGGATCTGCCTGGCCGCTCCGTGCCAGGAGAGGCGCGCTCAGCCTCGTCAAGTGTAGCCAGGCGATGTTCTCCATCCCGTGCCAGATTTCCTACAAACCAGGAGCAGAATATAGAAAAATATCATGTCCTAAAATATATAGAAAAAAATAAGTAGCCCCTGGGGTTCTTGGTAGAACAAAACATTTTTTTCCCAAGCAAGCCTATTCCCGTACACGCACGGCTGCACTCCGAGGCTCTGGAAAGGCTGTTATGGGAACTGATGGGCTGTAAATCTCCTGCATTAAAGGGAATGTCCTAACCCACGGTAATTTAGCAACTCGATGTGCTGCCCCAGCAGGCAGCGTTACCTTATTTCACCTCCACGTCCCATCTCCAAAGCACAGCTCCTTGCCCACCTGACAAGCCCCGGCGGCATTGTGGATGGAGGAAGAGCTACTGGAAACCTCCCATGGCTGTTCAGTGGTGCATAAATTGGGGGTGCTTATGAGGGGCTGCCCATCAGCCTGGTCCCTTACCCAAGTGGCTCTCCCAGTATGAAGAGCACCCAGCTGGGAGGAGGAAGGGAAAAAGCAGCATTCTTTTCATGCCACAATAGCCAACAGGCAGGAACAGCTTCAAGGGCTGAGCTTTAGTCTCAGAAAATGGTAAAGGGGAGCAGAAAGAAGAGCCCCTTGGCACAGCCAGCACCCCACCCATAGAGCAAGAAGTCACTTTCCTCACCAAATTCAGGCCATTTCCCACCTTAAATAGAGCCTCTGGTGTGGGGAGGCCACAGGTGAGGCTGCTCAGCACCATTAAGGGTAGTCTCCCTGTACTAACCAGGTTGCTGCAGCAGGATCAGGCCCATAAATGAAATTAATGTGATGGAAACACAACATACATGGGCACGAGTGCCAGATCCCCCTACAGGTCCCTCCTAGGCCCCTAGAACACCAAAGCCTGGCCCTTTCCTCACCAGTGCTGCTGCTCCTGGCATGCTTTGCGTAGCTGAGCCTGCAGCAGGTATGCGGAAATTCCCCGTTTTTTCCATTTGGGATCGCCCTGCTATGAATGCCCCCCCTTTTTCTGCGCTTCAGCCTCCGCGGCACATCATAACCCGGGTTTTTATTAGCCTCTGGCCACTGCAATTCCGGGAAGCTCTAAAAAGCCACTTTGATTCCCAGAGCCTGTTTTTTCTTTGGGAATTAAAATACCTGTCATGGTCACAAAGGCGGCAGTGGAGCTACAGAAAAAGAGGGGGGGGATTAAAGTATTTAGGGGGAATGGCTGGAAGGCGCAGGACCTCCTTGGGCACATGGGGATGAGGCTCAGCAGGGCACAGGTGGCCTCTGGACATGGTGAATGGCCCCATATGGGGGTGACATGGTGGGGATCCATCGGCAGGGCCATGTAAAGCCATATATAAAGAGTTTTGAGTGTTAGGAGGGAGTGCCAATGTCTATTTTAACAGAAATGTGATGCCAATGCTGTGCGCTGTTGGCCCAGGCACCTGACCTGTAGGGACAGCACCTCTCCACGCTGTGTAAGGCCAGCTAGTGCGGGCAGCTCGGCTCTCCGGTGGTGGGAACACATCCCACAGCACTCCGGTCCCCTTCCCCGCAACCGTGGGGACCTTGGGGCCAGGAAACGTCTATATCGGGCCGCTCCCTGGCGGCACGGCGGGCTGCTTCCTGCGCCGCCGGGGCTTCCTCTCCTCCCTCCTCCTGCCCGCTCCCCTTCCAGAGCACCAGGCAGCCACTGGCGGTGACTCACGGGCCCGTTTTTAGCCCGGTGGCAGCCCCGTCTTCCTGCCGCCAGCCGGGAAGCACAGCCCCCCTTGCAGCCACCCCCTTCTCCGGGCTCTTCGTGAAGGGAAAGAAAAGCGAGGGCCTGGCAAGCGAAAAGAAGTGCGGCCAAAACACATGAGCAGGACGGCTTTGTGTGCCAGTGCCCAGGTGCACAAATCCTTAGTGCCATTGGGGGACGTGAAAAATAGGAACAGGGGAGGTGGGGGAAAGGGTGATGCGCAGGGTGCCGTTGGTCTCGTGGATGCACGGAGCCCATCGTGAGCAAGGGATTCGGCCAAGTGGAGAGGGAAAAGGGAAAAAAATTAAAAAGCGAGGCCACACCTTTCCTCAGCTCCATTCCCAGGCACTACAAACCTCCTGGGGCAAGAGCTGTGGGCCTGCAGCTCCCACCAGGCACAGCCGGGGAGCTCCCCTGTGGCAGGCTGCAGCACCATGTGTCGCTCTGTCCATCTGTCCATCTGTCCGTCAGCACTGCATCGGGGCGCTTCCACCTGCCCTTCACCGAGGGTCAGGATTTCTCGTGCGAGCACGGGCAGAGAAAGGCAACGCTGCCCTTAGTGTATCACAAATTCGGGCAGGCAACAGGAAAAATCTTCCGCAGCCTGGGAGGCACCCAGTCAGGATGGAAACAATACTGGCCGCTGTACGCTCAGAGCCCAAACGCTTTTTTTGTGAAAAGTAAAAAGAATGGATGTTTACTCACAGGAAAGCTAAGAACGGAAAAAGTTATCAACTCCATTGTTTGCCGCAAATAATTTTACCTTACCCAGTCATATGGTGAGCTTTTAAAATAAAACAAACCCCAAACCGCTGCTTTTTGTCATTTAATATCACTCGCAGCCCGGCGGGTGCGGGGGCAGCACCACCTCCTGGCCGAGCCCCCCGAGCTGCTCGCGGCTTCTGCGGGAGGACCATGGCCCCACGAGAACCCCCTGGTGCAAAGGACGAGGAGGTGGCACGGGCACGGAGCATCCCATGGCATTTTCATCGTGGGCTGACAAGGGGAGGGAAATGCAATTAGGGGACAAAGGGGGTCACTTGGTGGCCGTGCAATCAAGCATGGGGAGAGGGCAAGAGAATGGGAGCAGGAGATGAGTGGTTTGACTCAAATCCCCCAAAATTTCTCAGAAGCCTGGATTGTTTTTTTTCCAGCAACAGGTGCCTTTTCCTATTTTTATCACATTTATCCCTGGGCTCTGCTGCCTAAAGCAGTTGGTTGACGGCAGGAGCGCTGCACACCCATCAGCGCACGCATGGCTCCCCTCTTGCACATTTGGGCATCAGAAGATGCAGCAGGGGGGGCGCACAAATAGCAGCTGGGTTTGGAAGGAGAGGTGACAAATGGCAGCGCCGCGCTCCCTCGGGAATTATTAACAGCGGGGGAGGCTGAAACCTTGGCTTTGCCCTAGCAGACGGGTCCGGCCGGGAGCGGGGCCCCCAGCGGTGCGCCCTGGCAGGTTTACGAGCACCGTGTCAGGGATAAATCATTGCCAGAGCCACAAGGTCAGGGGACCCCCGGGGCTGGGGGAGGTCTCCTTGCCGTGATGTCCTTGAGCTCCCCGAGCCCACGTTGCTCGCTGCTCATGCACACGAGGGGTTAATGTAACCCACGGTCAGACACACATTGTCGCTCCCAACCAAAGGGACAATGGGGTGGACCCAAAACGCAAGGACCCCTTATGTTGTCCCCCATGTCCTCTCCTTCCTTGCAGACCCTCTGGTGGCTCCAGCAGCAGCTCCAGGTGGCCGCCGCGCCGCGGTGAGTGTTGACCCAGCGCTATCTCGGCTCCCACCTTATCAGGGAAAGGGCCAGCTTCGGCACCGAGCACCTGCCCCATTAATCTTCCCCTGCCCCACGGGCGCAAGGTCTGGTCGGAGGAAAGGACCCATCTGGGGATGGAGAGGCAGGGATGGGGATGAGCTGGTGGCTTCCATGGGTTGGTGCCCAGCATTTCCCAAAGGCTGGTAAGCAAGTGGGACCTGCTCTGGGGTTAGCCAACGTGGCGCAGCCCGGTTCCGGATGCAAATATGCATTGATTTGCCCTTTTCGTCTGCCGTACGAAACCTCCAGTGCCGGCCCCCGCCCGCCCTCCCCGTCGTGTGCAGCCCCTGGCCCAGACGGCGTTTCCCCCTCGCGCAAACTTGTGATCTCCTTTCAGCCACTGCTTTGTGTATGGGCTTTAAAAGGGGGCACTGCGGCTTTAAAGAGATTCCCAGACTTGCCTTTGTGACCGGAGGAGAGGGTGGGGTGGTGGCGGAGGTGGGGACCCAGAAGAATGAAATAAAGAGGAGTACAACAAAAAGAAGTTAAAAGTGTGAGTGACAAGTTTGCGGCAACAGGCTCCAGCCCCTGTGGGGTCGTTTGCGCGGAGAATGGAAACAAATGAACAAATGAGCTGGATTTTCATGCTTGGTGGACGGTGAATGAATAAGCATCTTTTAAAACCCTATCAGGAACTCTTTGGATTGTCATTATAGCTGTGAGGGGCTGGGGGGGGAAGGCAGACTTTTGAGCGCTGGCCATGTGAAAGAATCCCGATTCTTCGCCTTTTCTTCCCCGGCGAGCGCGGCTACGCCAAAACGTGCAGGCGGTGCGGGAGCTGGGAGGAGAGGATCTGCGCAGGAGCATCCCAGCCCCAGGAGCATCCCAGCCCCAGGAGCATCCCAGCCCCAGGAGCATCCCAGCCCCAGGAGCATCCTGGCCTCAGGAGCATCCCAGCCCCGGGAGTGAGCCAGCCAGGCACGGACGGAGCCGGAGGACAGGGGCAGCGTGCGTAAAACCGCCCCCAGAGCACGGAGAGGAGCCTGAGGTCAAAAGTGCTGCCCCGGGGGGGGGGGGGGGGGGTGGAATTCCCCAAGTTTTCTCCCTTCTTGGAGGCGAGGGATGCTATTTGGGAACTGCATGGTCAAAAATCCTCTTGTCCAAGCAGGAGACCTAAACCCAAGGAAACATCGGCTTGTAGCCATGGGGGTCTCCTCCGGCTGCAAAACTAAAAAGGCAAGCACATCTGGCAGCGCGTGGGCCATGTTTCTCCCCAAGCATGTGAGGGCACAAGCCCTGTGGCCACCTGTTTCTGCCAGATCAAAAAGCCCGGAGGCCGCTCATTGCGGCAGCCCTGGCCATAAAGGCAGGGCGCTGGCGCTGGGACAGCCCCGCCAAGAGAAATGAGACCATCATGCACTAAACACAGAGAAAAGATAAATGGAAAAGGAGTCTTTCAGTCTTCATTATCAAGTTTCCATGGGTTTGCCAAAACCATAGCAACCAGTTCAAGCAACGATTAACCTAATAATGTGGAGGCAAAGGGAAAAAAAAAGCATTCAAGCCCCTAAAGAAGTCACTAGTTCTCCAGAGGTAGTAAATCCGACACCCCCCCCCCCCTCCCCGGACATGCAGCCCTGCCGCCAGAAGAGCAGCGGCATCCTGAGCCTCCAGCCAAAAGGCTCTGCAAGGCAGGAAAATCCTAGAATCATTAAGGTTGGAAAAGACCTTCAGGATCATCTGGTCCAACCATCACCCTACCACCAATGTCACCCACTGAACCATGTCCCTAACCCGCGGAAGTGCCTGTTGTCTGGAGGTGCGGAGGTACCTGGAGTCACCTCTTAGGGCTTTGGCAATACCTGCTGCTCGTGGGGCTTTTAGGGCCCTGTCTCCTGACCATATAGCCCCTGAGCTTCCTTTGGGAATTTCTCCCCAAATGTCACTTTTGCAGACAGAAGGGCTGCCCAGTTACCACCTGCAGTCCCGGGACACACGCAGGTGAGACGAAGCGATGTAGGACCACCAAGGAGAGGCACCGACAGCAGAAAACACTACATTATTTCATCCCCCAAACCATCACCTTTTTTCAGGGGATTTTGGGGACGATTTCCACTTTTCCCCTCGCTGTGACCACACACGCAGCCTCTCTCCGCCGCCAACAATACGCAATTGAGCCGGCGAGCGGGGCGGGGGGCAGGAATCCCACCACCTCCCCACGCCGCCTGCTCCCGACCCCCGGGCACATCCCCGCGGGCCGTGGCGGGGCTGCCGCCCACGCGTGGGGTTCCGATCGCCCCCGGCCCCACGGGGCCCGGCCCCTCCTCGGCCGCCTTCAGCACCAGGGAGAGCGCCCGGCCCGCCGGGACAGCGCCCGCCCCGCGCAGCCCCCGCGCAGAGCAGAGCCCCCAATCCCCCCAATCCCCCCCATCCGCACCCCCGCACCCGGGTCCCCGCACCCTCTGCGGTCCCCACCCCACCCCCCCCGTCTCGGAGCTTTTTGATTTTTTTTTCCTTTTTTTTTTTTTTTTTTTTTTTAAGGGGGGGACGCGCGCCGTTGTCTCTCGTACCCAAATTTCTTTTGTCCTACAAATTGCCTCAATTGCGGCTCTTCGCTGCCGGCGAACGGGCTCGGCTGCGGACAATTAGCATCACAACGGGCTCGCGGCCTCGCGGCCCGCTTTGTCTCCCCGGGAGGGGAGGGGGCCCGGCCGTAAATCTGCAGCTACAAATTGAGACCCCGGGAGCCCCCCGTCCCCGTCCCCTGGGGGCTGCGCGGGTGGGGTTTCTCTCCCCACCTCCTGCGTTTCTAACCGCTCCGGCCTCCCCCCGCTCGGGGAGGCTGCTGTCGGGCCGGGCCAGCCCCGAAATGACCCCAGGGCGCTGAAAATCCAGCGGCGAGGGGGTCCCACGGCCCCGCGGGGAAAGGCGCACAGGGGACGGCGCAAGATGCGCAGGTGGGTAGCGGGGGGCGCACGGCCGCAGGGCCCCCCTGAGCCGCCCCTGCCCCCGGTCCCCCAGCCCCCGGCTCCGCGCAAGCCCCCGCAGAGCCCAGCGCAGCCTCCGCTGCGGGCTGCGCGCGATTTTGAAAGCGCTCCTCGGGAAAACAAAACGAAAAACAAGCAAACAAACCCCAAATCGCCGCGTTGCCCAGGTCTGACCGCGACACACTTTATTCCCCTCTCCTTCCGAATGAAAAAGAAGGTGCCCGCGGCCCCCCCTCCCCGGTACAAACAGCCGGACCACCGCTGCCAAAAATACTCTTATATACAAAATATATATTTGTTACGAACTACAATCAATAAATACCGATAGCGACAAATTAATATAATTTACCGTTTCCGAATACAAAACCGTGATTTGGGGCCGCCTGCCCACCGCTCCCGGGCCGGGCCGGGGGGCGCAGGGCTCCCGTGGGTCCCCCCCCGGCGCCCAGCGCGGAAAGTGCGCGGGGAGCCCCCTCCGGCCGCGATTTGGGGCCGGGGGAGGGCAGGAGCGGGGGAAAGCAGCCGCGGGGGGCTCAGAGGAAGGCGGGGAAGGCGGCGGGGGGCGCGGGGGCGGCGGGGCAGGGCGAGCCCCAGGGCCCGGGGGAGGCGGCGGGGGGCGGCGGCGGGGGGGGCTCGGGCAGGCTCTGCTCGGCCAGGCGCAGGCTCTGCGTGAGCGCCCAGATGTAGTTGTGCGCGAAGCGGAGCGTCTCGATCTTGGTGAGCTTGGCGTCGTCGGGGAAGGTGGGCAGGACGCTGCGGAGCGCGTCCAGGGCGGAGTTGAGGTGGTGCATGCGGTTCCTCTCCCGGTCGTTGGCTTTCATCCGCCGGCTGCGCTTCTGCTTGCCCAGCAGCCCCTCGCTGCGCGCCTTCCCGCGGCCCCTCCGCGCCTTCCCCTTCCTGCGCGCAGGGGACGCGCCCCGGCTGCCCGCACCCGCGGGGCCGCCGGCGGCCGGGGAGGAGGCGGCGGGGGCGGCGGCGGGGGGGCCGCCGAAATAGGGCTGCCCTTCGCCCGGGGGGCACTGGCTCTGCGGGGCCATCCTGCAAAGCCAAGCCCCGCGTTAAGGCCGGGGGGAGCCGGCCCCGCGGCCCCCTTTGCGCGGCCCCGGCGGCGGCTTTACCTGCGCGCCCCGGGGGGAGGCTGCGGGGAAGGAGAGGGGCTGCGGTTCCCGTTCTCCCCTGCCGAGCCGAGCCGAGCCGTGCCGTCGAGCGCGGGCAGGACAGGTTGCGCGGCCGGCACACGACTGCCGTTAGGCCCCTATATATAGGGCCGGCAGACAATGGGGATTTCCCGGCCGGGCAGCGTGTGCGCCCCCCCCGCCCGCACCCACCCCTTGGCACGCTTTTATCTTATCAGCCCGCCGGGAGCGTGCCGGGCCCGGCACCGCCCGCCGCCCCGAGCCGGGCCACGAGAGAGCCCCCGACAGCTCCAGGGCGATCCCGGCCCCTCGCCCCCTCTCCTCCTCTCCTCGCCCCCGCAGCTCCGGGGCCGGCCCCGCGCCCCCCGCTGCCCTCCGGGCTCCGAGCGGCAGGGGGGAGGACTGGGGGGGCCTCTCTCCCGCCCCCCCCGCGCTGTCCCCTCGCTCCCACCGGGGAAACGGGGGCCGCGTCCCGACGGGGAAGGGTCCCCCCTCGCTGCCCCCGGCAGCCGGCGCCCCTCCAGCCCTGCGCTCGGGCAGGGCCGGGCGGCCCCACCGCTGGGGCTCGGTGCGCAAAACGTGCCCGGGATTTTTGCGCACCGGCGGCGGCGGGCGGCGGGGACCGGCCCGTGCCCGGCTCCCGTTGCCCCGGCGCTGGGCGGGGGGGCGCGGACGGCGGGGCCGGGGCCCCCCTGCGGAGCCCGGAGCCCCCGCTGGGGGCGGGCAGGGCCGGCGGGGGGGCGCAGCCCCGGCGGGGACGGAGCCCCCTGCTCCCTCCCCAAAGCAGCGCGGCGGCGCCCGCCGGGGGAACGGCGCCGCCGGGAGCGGCCGGGCCGGGCCGAGGAGGGGCTGAGGCGGCTCCCCCGGGCCGGGCCCTGCTCCCCGAGCCCCGGTGCTCGCCCCCCGACCCCCGGTCCCCGTTCCCCGGCCCCCGGCCCAGCGGTGCGCGGTGCCTCTCCGGGAGCGCGGCGCGGCGGCTCCGCTCCCCCCCGGGCGGCGGCGGCGGGCGGGGGAGCGGGGCCGGGGGGCGAAGGGGGGCGAAGGGGGGGGGAGACGACGGCGGCCCGGGCGCCCCTTCTCGAGGGGCGGCGAGGAGGGCAGGGGAGGATGAATAGGAAGGGCCCGGCAGGTTTTTTTGTGCCTGTGCAATTGGATGACAAAAAAATCTGGCGAGCGAGTTTCCAAGCCTCAGACTGCCCACTTCAAACGTCCTTCAAACAAAAGCTGGAGAGGGAAAGAAAGCCCCACCTGGTACCACTGTTTGCTAAAATAATAATAAATAGATTTCGTTTAATAAATAATTACAAGAGATTGTAAAGTGGAGTGCTTTGGGAAGCATTAATCATGGGGCTGGGGGCAGACATCACCTGCTGGCAAACAAGACAACTTTATTGTTAAATCACCTTCCCACTGCCACTTTCCGATAACTCCCTCCTGTTGCCACAATGCCCGGCCGGGTATGTTTACTCATAGTTAGCATAACAAGCACAATATTACCACAAACGTGATAAAAATCTCCGGGGGCACCGCGTCGGGCTCCTGCTCACACCTGTCTGAGCCGCTGCGGCGCGGGGCTGGCACCAAACGGCCCTTCCCGGAGGGGCCCTTCTGGCGTTTACATTGGCCTATTTTATGCTCCTTTATAACAGGTTTACTGCAAGCCCTATCTCCCGGCCCTATTTGTCTTATTTTATTGAAAACATATGGCGACCAGTGGAGCCCCGGCACATCCCTCGCCTGCCAGGCGTTGGAGACGTTTTGCAGAGCCGCGGCCCGGCCGCAGCCCGCCCGCCCGACGGCCTCGGGTCGATCGGCGGAGGAACGGGGCTGGGGGGGCGGCCCGGACCCCCACACCCCCTCGCCCCCTTCCCCGGCCCTCATGGGCACGGCCAGGACCGCTCCGCGCCCCGCAGCCCCGGCCGCGCACTGCCCCGGGGCGCGCCCGCTGCTCCCCTTTCCCTCCTCCTCCTCCTCCTCTTCCTCCTCTTGTCCCGGGGCCGCGGCCCTGCCCGGAGCCCCCGGTGCTCACGGAGCCCCCCAGGGACCCGCAGCCCCTCGCTGCGGCTCCCGGCAGACGCTGGGCAGCCCCCGCGCCCTGGTGCGAGCGCGCTGCCGGCACCCGAGGAGCGCAGATGCCGGGCGCAAGGTGCGCCAGGTGCCCCACTTTGTGAGCGCCGGGGACAAACGAGATTTCTCCCTTCTTCCCCCCCGCGGCCGGCTCCCACGGGGGGAGAGAAAAAGGGGCAAAAAGGAGGAAAAAAAAAAGCAGGAGGAGGGCAGGGAAAACGGCGCCGGGAGCGCGTCCCCGCCGCCCGACGGGGCGCACGGCTGGGGAGAGCGGGGCCCCCCCGGAGCTCAGCCGGGGCCGGGGCAGCAACGAGCCCGCAGCCCCGGAGCCCTGCACGGGCAGAGCTGCAAAGGGAGCTCGGAAAACCCGCAGGCACCGCTCTGACCCTGCCCGAGGAGGAGAAGAGCTGTGAGGGCACGGGGAGAGGAGCGCCGAGGGCTCCGTCTTCGCGTGGCCCTATAACGCAGCCTGCGGGGGCAGGCGGCTTCTGGTGCCCTGCTTTTGGCCAGAACAGAAGTGCAAGCGTTCGTAAACCTGTATTATCTCCGGCTAGGAGGTGGGAAAGGAAAAGAAGTGCCAGGGAAAGGACAGGGAGGGAGCAGACACCAAGCACAAGGCGGTAGGAGAAGGACTGGGGTGGGCGATGCCGACAGGTGCCTGTGCCGCCCCGTTACACAAAGGCATTCGCCCAGGGTTCACCTCCAGTCCCACCTCCCCGGGTGTGCTCCCCTCTGCTTCGTGCTGGGCTGCTGGCCCCGTGCTGCTTCACCACCAGTAAGGGGGCTGCTGCTTCCCCAGCTCCGCGGGGACGGGTCACGCAGCCAGAATGTCTCCCTCGGGTTTTCCAGGCATGCCCAAGCCTCACAACCAGCCCATGACCAGGGTGCTCGGGCTGGCATCGCCCTGAGCAGCACTCCTGTCCCAGGGGGCAAACCCCAGCTTCTGGCACACTGGTGCACAAGGGGGCTGCAAGGGTGCAGGCTGGGACGCTCGTCAACTCTTTGTCCTGCCAGCTGCTCATCAAACACAGGGACAGGGCCCACCTGCTGCCCAAAATGACCCCAGATGAGCTTTCCTCTCCAAGTTGGAGGCTCTGCTGGTCAAACTGGAAGCATTGCAGAAGAAAGCAGAGAAACCAATGCCAAGTGCCAGCCCTGTCTCTCCTCACCCTGCTGCTCAGGACAAAGCCTCTCCTCGCCTCCATCCCAGGTCCAGCAGAACACAAGGCAAGGCCCAGAGAAAAGGGGACGGTTTCTGCCCCAGGCTGTGACGTGTGATGGATCCAGTGAGGACACCGGCAGCTGTAACAGTCCTTGGCAATGCAGTTGTAGCAAGCCAGGATCAAACCTCACACCAAAAAGCCAGGACAGCGAAAGGCCGCGATTTCACAGCAGATAACAGCAGGGAAAGCTCACAACATTCCCTCGCCTGGCTGCACCTGGGTGACATTAGCAATTTGTGTGGCCAGGAGACCCCCCAGCCACGGGGCTCATTGCTGGCCGTGCCTGGCAGCTGGGCTCGGACCAGAGCCAGCCTCAGAGCAGGGGCTGCAGCCCGTGGGATGGGGTCAGGACAGGACTGTGGGCTGCAGAGACCAAGGACGTGGTCCTGCTCCAGTCTTCAGCCCTGGCACGTGGCATTCTCCAACCCACCGATGGCCTTGGGGACCTGGGGGCTGCCTTCCCCCCATGCGCACACGCCTCGGCATCCCAGCAGCATCTTCAGCTGCTGCTTTGACAGCAAAGACATAGGGGAGGTTCTTCTGGGCTGGGTGAAGCTTCCTCGGTTTTATCAGCACCTTTCCAGGAGCAGTTCCCCATTCCCCCCAGGGGACAGAGGTGGGCTCAGGTACCACGGGGCACCCACAGGTGGTGCTCACGGCCACGAGGAGCAGCTCCCAGCCATCACCAGCTTTTGAGGGTCCTAGGATCCAACCCCCCCCCGTGCTCGGTGCAAGGATCCCCTCCCTCCCCCAGCTCTTTCCATCAATCCCCACCATGTTCCCAACATCACTTAAGTTTCTGAAGCAATTTCTTTTTTCTCTTTTTTTTTTGTCCTTTTCTTTCTTTTTTTTTTTAAGCAAACCATCTACCATATGTTCTCCCCTGAAAGGGGTAATTGTTAACAGATCATTAAAACACCGTGGCGAGTGCTCTGAGATTCCTTCCCTCGGTCTTACGCATTATCCCGTCTCTGTCACCCTTTCAATGCGGCTTTGAGGGCTCTGCTTTTCTAACTTCCTTCTCGGGGGAAGAAAAAAAAATAAATGAAAGAGCCACTAAAGTGACCCTCTTCACAGCTCTCCTCCTTTCTTTTCAATGTCTTTTTCGACACCCAACAATAATCGGGGCCGGCGTGCCACTGCCGCGGGGCTGGGGGCTGCAGGGCCGCATCCTGCCCCGTTCGGGGGGCGCCGGGGTTGAAAGGCAGCGCGAGGCACAGCACCACCAGCCTCACCTGTCCCTTCTGGGAAATGGGTCTGCTCGCACCCTGTTTTCATTACGTGGATCAAAAGCTGCCTCCCGTCCATCCCCGTCCCTTTCTCCCCTTGAGTTTGTGGAGCTGGCCCCAGGAGGGCTGCGAGCAGCATCAGCACAGGCAGGTGTGGTCAGTGCCACATTTAGGCTGCTGTTTTACTGCCAGAATGAGCCAGCAAAGCCACGTCCAGCCCTGAAGATGGAGCAAGGCAGGGGACAGAAAGTCATCTTCTGCAGGGGCAGGCTTTGCCGCGGGTCGCACACACCTCACCTGTTACTCCCGATCAGCAAATGACAAGTGGTCGGGGAAGGAGAGGGGACTCTTTCAAGGCAGGACAGGGAAGGGGCAGGACACCGAGTTTCCTGCAGGGATCCAACAGCTGCATTTGCAGGTGGCTCTCAGCCCCGTTACGAGGCACAACTTCAGCCCTTCCAGCTGCAAAGACAGACTTGAGCACAGGACCAGGGGCAGCGTTTTCATCCCGAGTGTGAGAACAGACCGGGGCTGAGCCAGCTGAGGGGCCAGGTTTAATTTTAACAAGTCTGACACCTGCTGACAGCACCGGTGAGGCAGGTGCCCCCTTCCCTCCACGCACAGCCCCCTCCCCAGAAGGGTGCGAGCGTAAATGATGCAGACAAAACCGAAGCAGCCCTGTGTGCCCCCAGCGCAGTCCGGTGAGCTGAGGTACACGGCATGGCAGAACCTGAGATGACAGCGAGGAGCTGGGGGGAAATAGAAATATAGATATTATTTCTTGTGCCATGACAAACCCACACCGCTAGAGGGGGAGCAGCCGGCTTCCTCCTCCCAGCCAGAGCTGCACTAATTGCGTATTTCATCGTGTAACATCACAAAAGCAGCGGTGCTGGTGTTGTGCAGGGCTGTGTCCAGTTGTAACAGCAGCGAGGAGCATGGCCCAGGGCAGGCTGGGGGTCGTCTGCGAGGAGGGGGTCTGCAGGCAGGGAGCGAGTGGGACCAGCCTTCTTCACCCTTTGTAAGCCCGTGGCCTCAGAGAGCCCGGATGGTCTTGATGAGCGGGGTCACTGCAGTTTTCGTGCACAGCCACATGCAGGATGAGACTAGGACAAGCGTGGGCATCTTCAAAAAGAGGATGCTGGCAACCAGGTCAAAAAGTCCCATGCACCTAGTCCACGATTGCCTGGTAAACCCTGCTCTCAAGTACTGTGACAGTGAACGCGGGATGGTCCAAAATTCAGTATGACCCACCAATTTCCATGTCAAAGGAGAGCAGCTCCCTAGCATCCCCCAGTATTGTCCCCATGCCATTTAAATGCCCCAAAATTTAACCCCACAGTTCTGTCACTTCCCACTCTCTTTGTCCTTCAAACATCCACAGCACTTAAAAGACACGAGTAAAATAATAATAATTGTTTTGTCATTCCTTTCTTCCAAATTCAGCAGAGCGCTCCTGTCATCCCAGCCCCGGGTGTTGCTCCCTTCTTGATGTAGACCAGGGCACAGCTCTGCTTCTCCCCATTCCTCAGCTCTTGCTGCTTCCAGACCCCGTGTTCCCAGCCCACTTCCCACAGCAGGCAAATTTGGGCTTCTGCACAGCCCATTCACCCCTTCCTCCCTTCCACCGGCAGCCAGCTTCATCCTTCCACCCTTCACCCTCCTTTTCTTTTCCCTCTTTCTTGCTTTATCCATAAATCCACCCTTAAAAACAGCCTTGCTTCTCACCTTGCCAAGCTGTGTTACGCAGGACAGAGAGCAGAAAAATGTAGCTGCCAAAGGCATGGAGCAGCCAAATCCCCAACCAAACACTAGAGTGTGCTGTGTAGGAAATAACCTCACTGCGCTGCTGGACATGGGGAGCTCCCTCTAACAACCATCAGCTACCGTCATAAACAGCAAAGACTCGTGTTAGTCTTTTTTTGGCACCTGGAAAAGCACAAACCCCCTCAGAAATCCTTGGTGAAGGAAGGAGTCTCTGGTTTCTAAGCTGGAGACAAAAAAAGAAACAGAAAACGTGATGAGGATATTAAGAAAAGCAGAAGACAAGCAGCAAGGAAGGAGTGACACGAGATATTTCTTCTTAGTGGACTATCATAAAAGGATAGATTTACCAAAGCAGGATATAAACCAAAAATGATTTATTCTCATCCTGTTTTTTTGGTTTTAGTTTATGTGAAGGATTCCACCAGTTTGTGCTATGTTTCTCCTGCAGGTCTGGCTGGAAACCCTGCAGAGAAATGCTCAGGGCAAAGCAACAAGAGCAGACCCCAGCGCCCTCGGTGTCGCTGCACGAGGAAGGTAAGGCACAGAACAGAGGTTCAGTGACTTGGTCCGAAGATGTGGGCAGGTCTGCAGCTGAGCCAGGATCCCAGCTCGAGGTATTCCTCCCTCGAGACTCAGTGCCCAACAGACAGGCTCTACTCTGGTAAGAATGTAAAAGTAATTTTAAACAACATCTTTGTGTTTTGTTTTTTTTTTTAAAAAAACTTATATTTTTTATTTTGATATGAAGAATCAAATTCAGAAACATTTCAACACATACAACTTCAAAAAAAAAATCACCTAGTTAAATTACTAATGAAGAAAAATACAGTACATACAAGACTCAAACATCTCATAAATTTATACCAAACCAGATAGCAATAAATTGCATTAAAAGTACATCAAGAATTACCTGATTAATTCCACATTGGCGTTTGCCCCATTATTAAAAGGCACAAAAGACCGAGCAATGAAAGTGTTCAGCGTCACATCCATAATTGTCAGTAAACTGAAATTAGCATAAAAAATTATTCAAGGTGTTTAATATCCACCATTCAGATCAGTAAGAAATCTGTCTTCTGCCTTGCAACAAGTAAGAAAATAAAGTTTGATAGGGCTAACATTTAAATACAACACACCGAGGTACAAAAGCTCTCGATAGAAATCTAGCTTCCGATTTTCCCAGCATGAAGTCGCCCTGACCATGTATCACTCAGCAGTCATTCAGAAAGATTGAATCGCCAACAAGACCGCCTTCGAGCAGGAGCTGTAACAGGGAGCATCGTTCTCACCCTCCAGGACACCAAAATCACTACCCACCGTGGTCACAGTGGGATGGGGCATCACAGAAGGTCGGCGTCTCGAGGGCTCGCAGACAACCGGAGTGCGCTGCCGAGGGGCCTCGCGATAGCTCAGTGCGCACGGAGGGGCAGTAGAAATATTAAGACCACGGGGTAGGGAGAATTCGGACTCTGTTTTTGGTACTACAGTTTCAAAAATACCAAAAAGGAGTTAGAGTTGATTAATTACACCCAGTGTCTGTAATGGCTACAAAGCCAGCACAACCCAGCAGAGGTCAGTCGGCTTCTTCCTCGCTGCACACCGGGCTCCCGCAGTCAGCCGGGGTAGCACATGCAGCAGCCCGAGGCAGCAGACTCGGGTTGGGAACTCTGCCACGTTTCTTCAAAGAGATTTTCGCTCAGCTTATGTTCGCTGATGATGTCTTCCACTCGAGTTATGTAAAGCAAAGACAGCAACACCCCGAGGAACTGCAAAACAAAGGGGCATCTCTGAGCAGGGGATCGCATGCCGCTTGTCTGGGCTTCTACTGCACGACTTTTACAAATCACGCAGACGTACATCAAGTTTATTGGTACACACATGGTGTAAATACTGACAGAACCTCATGTTGATATTCTTCTCATAGGGATTTTGTGTATAGGGGAAAAAAATGAATCATGTTTGTGAATAGCTGATATAGCGAAATATTTACCAGCCCTGTGCCTCGGAGCACTACAAAGTCCCAGAGGACACAGATAGGGTGAGGACTTCAAAACTAACCCCAGCAACCCCCCCGCAAGCTGCAGTGGATCACAGTAATGCTGCTAAATTACTGGATGCCATCTCAGCTTATCAGTTATGCTAAATTTAAATAAAAATTAAAATCAAATGTAGGAAACGGGATTTCACAGACCATGGTGACAAATCAGGCACTCCCGTTACTGGGTAACGCACCGGGCTCTCCTTACCTGGGGTAACAATATGCCGAGCAGAATGCCAGCCATGATGCTGTAGTTGTCTAAAAACCAGATGAGCACTGCGTTTGTGCACCCTCGGACGTATATGATGTGCTGAACACTCAGGCGCTGCAAAGTAACAGAGCAGACACTGAACCAGCAGTTGGCACAGGAGCAAGACACAGTAACACATGGCGCTTCAGAGTTCAGTCACACTGGGTCTGACTCCTCCATGCCTCTTTAAACCTCCTGAGTTTGGTGGAGGCCTCACCAGTGATCCTTTAGGCTGTTCCCTAGCTGTTCCACACCTGACCAAGTTATTAAAAACAAAAAAAGCCATCTTCTTTTGATACTACTTCCCCAAAAGAAATGCATCTGACTCTAATTTTAGACCACATGGAAAGGACAGAAGTCTCCCTTTAGCTTTTAATTCTACTTCTGAGTTGAAAGTACAGCAGTGGAAAAATATAAATTGCAGACAGAGTGCTTTGCAATAGCCTACAGGAAGGTTAGGAACAAGACGATTTAAGATCGAGCCCCGCAGGCTGCCCTGCACTGTGGCCCCAACCCACTCGAGCCTGCAAAGAGCCCTAAGCAGATGAATTGGGTAAAGTTAAGCACATGCTTAAGTGCTTTGTGCACTAGGGGCAGGCTGGAGCGTTTAGGTTTTGGAGGCATAAGTCAATGAATCCAAAGGAAGGCAGGTCGTGCGTGAGGATAACCAAGCGGTAAGCCAAACTACGACCCACCAGGCCGGCACTGCGGGGCACCAGCTCTGCCAAGCTGGGAGTGGGGAGCTGTGGCAGATCACATTACTGACTTCTGCACTTAATCACTCCATAATTAGCCCAACTGAGCCAGGAACCGCTACACTAGAGCCTCTGGGGTAATTTCCGATGGGGAAAACCAAAGAAGGGGGCCACATCCAGACCCAAGGGACGAGCAGCCTGGCTGCCAGCACAGCCCGGGCAGTCCCTTTCCTCTTCCAGGAATAAGTTGTTTCCAAGTATTTTATATCCCAGGAACGGGTACTTATTTGTAGGTCTTTAATCCTAAATCGGCTGCAAGGAAACCAATTTTAGTCATGCCACTGCTGAAAAGCACTGAAGTATCTGTATTTGCTGTACAATTACTGTAAGTGAGTGTGTGAGGTGGGTTGGAAAGAAACATGTCATGCACATCAAACAAGAAATCATGGAAGGTGCAAAGAAGGGAAGACACCACAAATCAAACAAGATATTTTTATATATACCAAAGCTATTCCAGGTAAAATCAGTTCAGCAGCTGCTTTAACTTTTTGGTAAATTCAAGGGTGCAGAAGACAATTTTGTAAGTGACAAAAATGAATCCAGAAAAGCACAAAAAGCACCTTTACCGTCCCGTGGGGGATACGGGTTACTTTACCTCTTTGTCAATTGTTTTGTATCCGCACATGGTGTTGACAATGTCTGTCTGAAAAGAAAGCAACCAATATAAGTACAGCAAAGCAAAAACCCGAAGGTCCCAACCATCCCGGGCTGTGCTGCAGCTCTGAGGCCATCCCGCGAGGTGAGCGTGGTGGGACCGGTGATAATCTGTGCCAAAATCAGCCAGGGGGAAAAGGAAGAAAATGCTCCCTGGGGGAGAACCAAGAGTTTCTCCCAGTGCCCCCAGGGTCAGACTTGGAGCCCTACATGGTTTTGAAGAAATCAGTATTGCTGGCATCTCACGAGGTGTCTGAACCCTATCCATCCAGCAAGAAGTGTGGTGTCAGAAACCAAAGCTAGCTAGGACAGACCTGCAAGCTATCGCTGTTTCCACAGAACGAAGAGCCAGTTTTAATTGTAGGGCTTTAATAACTTCAGACACCATATTAAGAAAGACAGGGATTAAGGCCATCATTCCGTCACGATGACAAGTTTAAACTTGGAAATGCCCTGGACCCAAATAACGTCTGATACTACAAACATTCTGTGAACATTTTACGAGACCAAAGTCTGAATGTTTGCATTCATCGCAGATTACCAAACCATTTTCTGTAGCCTTTTAATATTTTACTTGGGTCCCGAAGCCTAAACAGCCTGCCAAGGCTAAAAGGAAAATACTGTCCTGGACTTGCAAATCAACTAATTTAAAGCCCACTGGCATCAAACAAAGCCAAAAATGAGAATAAGTAAATGAGAATAAGGCAAAGCCAACTCTACTTTACGGCAGTACTCCCCCACAAAATTAAGACAAGATGTAGACATGTTTTGTGTGGGGTTTTTTTGTTGTTTTTTTTTTTTTTTTAAGAACCCAAAAAACCAGGCTTTCCCTTGAACACACAACTGGCAGGCAAACAAGGGTCAGGGCACACCTCAAGAAAACCCCTGCCTATGTCCCAGGTGTGTCCCGAAGGCACGGCGAGGAGCCATTCGTGAATTCCACGGGCCAGCTGTGGAAGCCAAGGTCGGCAGTACCGGGGGCATCGCCGTATTGCAGTGTTTGCTGCCAGAGACTTCCCATTCTCACAACACTTGAGCCTAACATAAACACGCAGGCCATTAGCAAAATATTTGACAACAAAGAACTTCATTGCATCACTGAATTTTAAACATGAGGCTTGCTAGCGAGACATCGTGGCCCAAGAATCTGTGCGCAATGGAGATGAATGCACTAGAAGCAGAAGTTTGTATGCTTCTGGAGACTCATTTTTATCTCAGCTATACTTGTGTAAGTCTTTATTAAAGACTTTGATTTGATAATAAATCCTTCAGATTGCCCCCAAGCATAAGTGTGATCAGAGCCTGGCTCGTCTTGCACAAGGCTTTTAAAAAGGATCAGAATCCAACCCTCCTACATTAACAGGAGTTTTCCATGACTATGAAGCAAATGAGTAATTACAAACCATATCTGTAGTTTTCCAGGACAGAAACCAGACTGTATTTGGAAGTGTTTGTCAAACATATAAGATTTATGCATCATCTTTTCTTTTTTTCTTTTTTTTTTTTTTTTAAGGCAGCTGGCCATACAGCCGTGGTGTTAATGTCACCCTGCCCAATACACACCCGTGCTGCTTACATCTCTCTGACCATGGCACGGCACACCAATGGCTCCGCGGTCCTGCTTCCAGGTGCAGCAAATCTACAAGCCCTAGCACATCGCAGTGTCTTGCTGAAGTCTACCCTTAAACAAGAAATTTCTATGTGGTTTGGGGACTTCTCCGTGCCTCTCAATTAACTTCACTGAGCTTAACAGTTTGCAGACAACTCCCAGCTACTCACTCTGTTACAAAATCCATCGATGTACATAAAATAAGGAACACAAACATACCACAGATGGGACCTAATAATTCCAAAGGTAACTTCAATGCTGCAGCAAGAGCCACGGCTTGTTACGGCACTTACCCTCATGGTACTGCTGCATTTCTACACACATGAATTAACAAAGCGTTTTAAACAAGGCTTCATTTGAGAGATGTGAGATTCAGAAAAGCAAGCCCTGTAGCTGAATCACCACTAAAAAGACAGATTGCTCTTTACTGGTCATCTCTGTCTTCCTTTACCATCAACTGAGGGCAAAATCCTGAGCTCTCCTGCCAGCTCCATGCAGTTGTGGATCAGTGTGTATTATTTTCAGATACACCATTTCTCAAACACCTGAGGCTTAAAACATAACTGTTTAGCTTTGGTTTCTGAGAATAAATCAAAGCTCAGCGCATATTTAAACAGACTCCTTCTGACCCACAAGAACGTGTAAGCTTATGTGATAAACACCTTCATGCTATACACATTTCTCAGCAATACCCAGCCAGATTACTGAGATCACTATTGCATTTTTCTTTCTTTTTTTTTAATTAAACACCCATGCTTGACAATGAAAAGACTGCGCCTAATAGGCAGCGGTGGGCTATCTATCACTAGCTCTCCGTCAAAACGGGTACAGGAGACAAGCTGCCAGGTGTTCCACGTGAAAAGGAGACATGGATTTGCTTCTCCGAGACGTGCCGACGCCAGCAGAGGGCACATTCGGGTGACACCTCTCCTCGCTGCCAACTGCTGGCCCCCAGGGAGATGGAAACTCCAGCCTAATCCCTGCTTGTGCTGCCCTGCCAGCTATTTTACATAGCCCTGGTCCAGCCAAACCACCAGGTCAGAGGATGCTGCCCCCAGGCTCACCTTGTTTCTGACACAGCACGTGTAAGGCACTCCACAGGCCAGTGGTCCTGGTGCCCCACAGCTGTGGTACACGTTTTTTGACCAGTCTCTGTAGTCCTCCCCACCGCAACACTTAAACTGGAGAAACGACACAAAAGACAAAGGAAAAGAGTCAGATCTTAACAGCAGCTCGTCTAATAACTGGAGGGAAAAAAAAAAAAAAGAAATAAGACAGTTTTAAGAGCACCAAGGAACACGGCAGCTACCTAGCAATTCTGTTTTTTCATGAGAAAGGCATACGTAGACGTATAGACATTCTATCATTCTATCATTCTATCATTAATGAAGTGTGGTTATATATGCAAATAAAATATGTAAGAAAGGAAAAATATATTTCTGATCAGATGAAGCAACAAACCTTTAAACCTCCTGAATGTTTTCAGAATCAGCCAAGCTACACGGATTGGTGAAAAGTAAAAAAGGAGTCTGATTCCAAGGAGAAAAGTTGTTTAATAATGTATCTTGTATAAAATCATATCCAAAAGAATGCTTTCATGTTCAGGACAAACAAAAAGGGCAGAAAGAGACCAAATTGGTATCTAAAATTTGTGAGAGTGGCTTGGCCAAGGCCAGCGTAACTCAGCATGGGCAATCAATTCAAGTGCATCTCCAAGTGCTGACCACTACTTTACACCAACCATGAGTGCAGGGAGGGTGCAAGATGCCGGAGGCTCTTGTTCCTAAACAGCACAAATATTGCTCCTGCACCAAAGAAACACAAGTGAAAAGAATTCAGGACATACGTAGCATTCCTCTGTCACTCATCAAGCTATTACACAAGGTGTCAGAGGAAAGCACCTGGTGCTAAGTTCCACCTCCAACCTTTTCCAGGTTGAAAAACTTTCTTTTCAGGTCTGGACATCATTGAAAAATGTTTTTACATTCACTTCAGTTCATCTACAGCTGTAATGCAGTCCTTCAAATTTTTAAGGATTTTGACATTTCTAAATGTCTCTAAAAGACAACAGTGTTGATATAAGGCATTAAAAAAAAATCACCAAAATATTTCAGGTATAATTTAGTTAGTAGAACTGAGAGCTGGCAAAAAAATACCGTAAGTTTACACCAGCTTAATAGAAATGTTCCCTTCCTTTAAAACATTATGTAAACAGCAGCAGTTTATTTAAGCACTAACATTTATATTCGCTGCATATATATAAAATTTTGGGCAGTGCATGGAAACTTTAAAGCATTATGAAGTATTATGACAAAATTTCCTCGGGATGATTTGTTTTTGACAGACTTTCTGTGCTAACTCTGTTTTTTGAAGCAGGCTGCCATCTCCATAACGATGTCATAAAACATACCATTTACTATGTTAAATTTTTGTATTTTTTTTTTATTTGGCGTGGTCACTGGCATCACATGGGCTCTGTAAGCACATTTCTGAACATTTTCTGCTTCTTCTATAGCCTCCAAACTGTAGGTCAGAACTCTTCAGTAAGCCAATAAACATTTCAACACAGCAGTGTGAAAAAAAAAGGCTATGAGTCAACTGCAAGTGCCATTAAGTAATGCTCAGCTGTGCCCAGCACAACTTCTGATTTTTAATTACAGGTATATATGCTTCCATGGGTATTTCTTTTGAATAACCACCTTATTAAAGAGCTTCCTATGTGCCTTTGAGTGAAAATACAATTGACCAGGTTAGAACAGCTTAACTGCCACCCAATTTCTTCTTATCCAGCGCTTCCCGTTAACTAGATGTTGTTGAATGTCTTAGACCAGTCATCAGAAGCACTAAAAACAAGAACTTCAGTGGAATTTAAGCTGAGTTTGTCCAAATCTGGCCATGGGGCCCATATAAGCTTAAACATTTGCAGCATCTGGCCTCGATCATCAGTCACACCTAGCAAGACGAGAGCTGTGCTTTGCCCTCCCTTCTTGCAGTGATTTAGGGAGCTTTGGATGCCAGCTGGGATGATGGAGGAGCCCTGCCCACAGCCACGCCGTAACAGATGACACACAAGACCTTGTCAATATGAATTTGATTACAACATCACTGGAAAAACTTAACGCTGTCGCTGAGGACCCAGCACATCTTGGCACTGCTTGGAACTGGGTTAGTCCCAGGAAAAAAAAAAAAAAACAAGCAAACCTGTTTCTGAACTGAATCCATGATGTTCTTGAAGTCCAAATCATCGTAGTAATTCTCAATTCCTCTTCTAATATTATCGTTCAAAAATTTGATTGTCTAGAAGGCAAAAGTAAAACAAGATTCATCAGTTAGAAATGCTGAAGATTAAGGAACAGGTTTAAGTCCCAAGTTCACCTGACAAGCAGAAAAGGACAGCCTTTTTATTTTTATTTAAATTTTAAAATAAGGTTATCACCTCTGCAATTACAACTAACAAGGTATTTTGCAGGACTGTCCTAACTATCAAAGAATGAACAACAGCAAACATCAGCTACTTATGTGCCACCTTTAATTACCATCCCATTTAGACTCGACATCTTAGGATACGCTTTGTCCTCCCATCAGGCTCAGGAGGAGCAGTGAACAGCCAGCTCAGCTTAAATAAATTATACATCTGCATCACAGCACTGCAACTACTGCTTTAGTTGTAAGGGGCAGAAACATCGACATTACACAATAGTTTTTAGTCCAAATCACAGCTGAAATAAACAAGGGTACCAAATGTACATGAAGAAAAAAGGACAAGCAGGGCCCTATGAAACCCATTTGTAACACATTCAAACAGTGCTTGTGCAGTGTGGCAGACGGGCAAGCTGCACACAAGCACACAAATACCAACAATGTTTCCTTGTAAATACAAGCCACTGAAAGATATTTCTTAGAATAAGCATGACTCAAAGAAAAGAAATAGACTGTCACAGATCTGAGAAGGAAATAGAGAAAGAAATGGAAAAAGACAATGGGACATGTAAAACAATCAGTATTTAAATGGAGGCTCTTAGTGTAAGCATTTATTAAATACTTCCTTCTCCTCCCCATCCTAACCCCAATTTGTCCATTAACCTCATAAACCAAACAAAAAACCCTATCCCCTGCTCATAGCTGCCCTGCTCAGACAGCCAATAATCACGTCAGGAAACCGCTTAACGCGCAGAAAACCAACAATACTCTGTCTGTGTGTGGAAGTCAATAGCTATTCTCCCTCACCCTCTCAGAAATACCACAGTTGGTATTTACTTAATTTTCTGACAACCAAATTCTCTGTGTCCCGTGATGCCCCCTCCTACACTGTTGAGGCTGATCTGCTCCGTTCAGATGAGCCGGGTGCTCCCACCACTACTCACAAGAACTCCTTGTGCCAGGCCAAGGTGAGCACATTGACGCTTTAAAACCCTTCTAACAGAAAAATAGTCTGCTGCTTTCCATTAGAAAAATAAAGGTTTTTATATATATATGGTTATAGTAAGCTTGTAAGCGGTGTGGTCTCCTACAGAAATGAGTTATGTTGCTCATGGACGTGGGCAGGGAAGAGGTGTCCCTTATGCAAGGTAAAACATTTTGGCCAGTAAAAAATAACTTAGTCTCCAAATCCAGCTGGAAACTCCCTGAAAGAGCAATCTGAGACACAGAAGGAAAACTAGAAGAAAGCATGCTGTAATACATTAAAAGCTGGAAAGTCGTTTTGCCTGTAGTTAGTTAACAGATTAAGTTAACAGATTTTCTCCAAATTCTTTAATCTGGAACTAATTTCCAGAACTGATGACCAGTTCCACCCTTCCCTAACCTGACAGGCCCTGAGAAGCCCGTACTTGCCTTCGGGCTCCCATCAGCTAGTGCTCAGGTGACAAATGTAGCTTGTATGTGCTCGGTAGCAAAGCCAGAACTTCACGGAGTGCCAACACTGGCAAGTAAAGTCTCTGTTCATGCTGCTCACCTGGTTTCTGAAGATCAATGCCACAACTCCACCCGTCAGCTCAATCAGCAAACAGAGACCAAGGATGTACATGAACTGCGGGAAAACAACAGCAAGTGAGATCTTAAGCAGAACAAATCACAATTACTCTTTCAATTACTCTCCTTAAAGTCTATAGCATTCAATCGCCAGCATACCTGGCTTTCTGAAAACAAGATGTCTTTAAAGAAAGATAGAATTTGTTGCTGTTCTTATAAAAATTGCTTATGTCACAAGAAAGACTTTTTTCTTCACTTGAGTGATTCTGTATTTTTTTCCCAACTGGCAAACGTTATTTTACTGCTCTGAATGCAATCCAAACCAATAGATGCATTTATCATGCCAAGACACTTCTCCCTGTAAGAGCAGCCTGGTTCATAGCGAAGTATATACCTGAACTGCTACAAAATACACAGAACATTAGGTTTTGACACTTCCAACAAAGATAGCACCTAGCTGTTTTCAGTTTTTGAGTAAAGCAGTGTTTTAAGATAATCCAAACCATTTTATATTAATTTGCCAGTATTAAATCAAAGCCAAATTCTGGCCTTGGTACATTTCAGTGTATCGTTCCAGAAGTGAAGCCAGCAACTTGACTGCAGAGCCTGCAACGTGAACACTTGCTGTGCTCCATGGTAAGAAAAATGGTGTCAGCTAGCTATTTATTTACTTGTGTCCTCTGAAGCCAGGACAGTGTGTAAAACCACATACATACTCCCATATACATTGGCACACAGCCACAACATAGGTATCTGTGGCTACTTATCAAAGCACATCCAACACTTGAATATGAAAAAATACCAAGAAATCCATAGCAACACCATCAAATAACTGAAACGTGCCAGTACTTGAAATGTTTTTCCCATCCAGAGGATTCTCTAGGTATAAAAGATCTGTTATGTGAATTTAGGTCCACTTCCTAACAGCAAAATTCACCAGGAAAGAAGTTTTACGACCTCTGATCTGAAAATAATCTTCAACACTCTTACAGCCTGGTTACTCTCAGGAGGATGAGGTTATTCCCATTCAGTATAATTTAGATGGACACGCAGCAATACCACCGGTGCCCCTGCTGTTCTGCTCACTAACGAGCTCTTTAACGAAGCTGGGTGACTTCTGCTGCAGTCCTCCCTGTTGCAAAACCCTGGGCAGCTGCAGGACTTGTCTGCAGTGCTCGCTCCATCCCAGCGTGCTGTTTTAATGCCTGGCCCATCGATACCTGGAATTGGTGTCATGAATTTACTGGACAGATGGATATCTTGTTGTTTTTTTTCTGCTAAATATGGAATCAGAATGAGAAACAGACATCAGGGACCTCGTTTGTTTAAGTGCCCTACCAGACTTTCCACCACAACACGAACAGAAAATGCTCTCTGCATCAGATGGGGAAACAAAACCAGGCTGAGAATTGAGGAAATCGCTCCCAGCTCAGGACAGACTCTCAGCCATTTCTCTTTCCCGTTGGGGATGACAGCACAACGCCCCTCAGCCAGGTTCCAGCATAATTCCAGAATTCACAATTACCTCTTGCTTTGGCCTAGGTAGCATACCACGAATTTAGCATTTCTTCAGAAATTCACTCTCTCAAGGCACTGGAGATCAGAGCTGTGTCCGTTTCACTTCTCCCTCGGGACAGACCCCTGTCTGAGCCCAAGGGAGGTCCTGTGGTGCCACACAGTTCCCTAACAAGTCCCATTTCTCTGCCTTCCCCCCCTTCACACCCCAGCCGAGGGCAGCCAGACCTCAGCCATCTGATCCACATCGGCCCTGCGGCTTCTCTCTCTGGTGGCTTCCTCTGGGTCGAAAGGAGAAGCTTTTGGAAGAACCACCAGCGACCACAACTAACCTCTGCGCTTTGAGCCTTCCCCGTCCGCCCACCGTACAGGCTCACAGCTTCATGGCTTTAAGGAACTCCCTGCGTTCACAGAGGGAAGTTGCAGTCAGACTCCATGGGCTTTTTGGCTGAGTGGCAGCGCTAATTCCTCCCAGACACAATTCCTCCGCAGCAGGACACGTACTTATGGCATCACCAGACCAGAAACAGAGCGGGTGCCATGGTGCCAGGCTAACGTCAAAGGCTATGTCAACAGGTGAGTTTGCACAACATCCACGGGGACCGATAATAACTCACACTCCTGCTTGTTTTCCATAAAGCCCTTGACAGTCCCAAACCTGCTTTACTCAGAGGCAGGCTCTGACCCCATTGTATCACTGGCCAGATGACACGCTGCTTCTCCCTGATTCAGTTTGCAGCATTTTCAGACGGGGTGCTACCAGTAGCAAACTCCTGGAACAAGCTAGCAACATCCTAGACCTGCTTTTAAACACCAAACAGCTTTTCATATTTTTATCTCACTTTCTGTATGTCTAACAGCAGCTTTCTTATAAGAGCAGGCTTGCTACTTCCATCCAAAGCAGCTGATTACAGACAATCTGGGTTTTACCACCAAAAGGACTACAAAGATATTTTTATAGCACTGTTGCAAGACATCTCAGTGCTGGGATGCCCTCCTCTTCCTCTCATCAGCCCCCATCAGCCTTGCAGACCTCTTGGTCTCCCTCCCCAGCTGCCGCAAGCCTGCAGTCCCCTTCTGTGCACAGACAGCACCCCCTGACAGCTCTGGCTCCATGGTTTAGGTGATGTTTAATCTCTTAATCCTTCCTCTGCCGTTTACTATTTTACCTCCAGCACTCGTCCTGGTTCCCCTACGCAGACACCTCCTGCCTTGACTTCACTCCACTTTCAACAAAGTCACAACTGGATATATTTTAAAGACAGCAAATTAATCATCAAGAGGAATCAAAGCCCACCTATGAAATAAAACATGCCCTAGGAGCACGCTGTCACAAAGCTATGATTCCCCAATCTTCCGAACTTTTGTCTGCTTTGGATGCTATTATTCATCGGTGTCTCAAAGTGGTGATGGGGGACCCATGCAGTAGTGAAAACTGCTTCCTACACGAGATTCTTTGGATCACAAGACATCTACGGACAACAGCCAGGGGACCAAACAAAATTAGAATATTTTTCCGTGCAGCATAGATAGGGTTACAGGTTTAAATTCATGTGGCACTAAAAGGAAAAGCAATAAGCTCTTAATATTATTAAGAAAAACAAACAAAAAAGCACCACTTACCGCTTGAAGAAGGCATAAATTGTCTCTTAAAGAAGCCACTACACCCACTAAAGATACAAAGAACATTATAACGCCCAGAAGTATTAAAATAATTGCTGGGGCTAGAAAGGCACTTTCCAGAGTTTTGTACTTCTGTCTTTCAACTTCTGCATAAATCCCAACTGCAAGGACAAGGGCTCCGATCACCTGGAAGAGAAAAAAAGCAGAATACAGATGTTAAGCTTTTTCCCAATAAACATAGATATGACATTTTACGAGTACACATGAACTTCTGACTACTCACTTCAGAATTAATTATAACCTGTGAAACACTTAAATCAGAAGTTTGAATAATAATAAATAAAAAAAAAACCTCAAAGTCTAAAGCAGAAAAAAGCTGGGTTAGCAGAACCTGGGATTTGTTCATTTCCAAAAAAAAATGTATTTAATAACATATTAACGTTCTGGAATTCAAGCAGTTACGTATGCTTCAATGCGTTTAAAATGCAATTTATTACTCATCTGACATCACATCTATTACTCACACTACCAAATGCCATGGCATTAGTTCTCCTCCTTTGCGTGTCTTTCTTCCCCTGCCTGTGTATGCAGATAGATACACATGCCCCTAAAATGTCATAATTCCTAGCCAGTCTGCAACCAACAGCTCGTAAGTCCCTTTTTTTGCTACCCAGCCCAGCTCCTGGTGTATTTAGGGTCACTAAACACGGCCAGGTGTATCCTGCATCCCCACTCCTCCTGCCATCACGGGAAATGGGCCCAAATAAAGGGAAAAACGGCATGTTTGGGATGAGGTCACCTTCCTGAGCAACTACCGGACAGAGCTGGCAAGCGAAGCAAGAAGCCATGCATTGCGTGTAACAAGTTAAAGGTATTTCAATAAAATAATTATGGCTAAGTCAAAATCATTTGGTATTAATCCCACAGCATGCTGCAAGTTGATTTAAATGATGCTGAATTTGGGGAAAAAAAAAACCAAAAACAAGTCCACAGTACTCAATCCACACTGCAGTGGAAAAACTTCAACTCAAAGAGTCAGGCAAATCCTTGGGGATATCCCACAAAGCCCCGAGCATCAAATCCATCATTTTGGCAATCAGATAAATAACAGTCACCTCTTCTGCCCTGACTTCGCCGCAAGCTCCATGAGCCTGCTCCCCGCACGCAGACAGTCGGTAGTTACACAAGGCTTTTCGATACGACGCAGAAAATCCCAGCCCCAGCTCTAGGCAGACACACAAGTTGCTCAGCTGCAAGATCATGAGCCCAACAGTTGAAATATTTTTTCTTGATTAAGTGTTTTTAAAGAATAAACCCAAAGGGCACTATGTGAGGAATGCCACCAAATTGTCATTTAAAAAAAATCTCAAAAGGGTTTTCACCTATAAAAATAGGTGTATGGGAGTAGTTAAAAAGCAACTTAAAATTTGACACAGCTAAATTCAAAGCAACTCCTCCTCTGACAAATTTAGAAGCTGTAAGATCACGGATGACAGAAGGGAAAACACAGCGGACAAACAGCAGGTACACACATTTACCCTTTATAGGATTTGACCTTTTCTGCTGTAAAACTTAATCGGGTATTACATTACTACACGGTCACTTTGCAGTGTTAGCTAGTATCTTTAAAAAATTGGAACGACTGAGTAATAAATTACAAAATATTATTCAAGCAGAAAACAATATAAACAACTTATCTTGAAATCTTTAAATGTAGAAATATCAGTTGAGGAAGAGTCTCAGAAGCATACAAAAATAATTACAGAATTTAAAACTTGCCAAGTCCCTTTGCTTCACACCGAAACACCACGTTGGTAGTGCTCTGCTGCGATGCAGGCACCCAACAGCAACGCACGGAGAAATTGAAATTAATTCAACTCCGCAGACCTTTGGGACAACAGAAAACTCCGCTAAACCCAGAGACCGACGCAGGTGTTTGATTAAAACTCTAATATTACTACTATTTTTTTTTTAAATGAAAGTAAAACCCCAATACCCTTATGTCCAGACCACCTTTACCTGCTAGGCAAGCAGCAGGGAACACAACGTACAGACAAGCCCACAAACAAACACTACGGCCTCACCAACAAGCCAACCACCTGCAGTCATTACTTCTAAACCTCAAACCAAAAGCAATGGGCACGGAATAACAGGCACAAAAACTGGACGGAAATTATCTGACTTTCAGAAGTGGGTTGTTCCAAGGCTGGCGCTTTCTATGGAAATACCTATTTCTTAGCTGTAGTTTTCTAATCAAAATACTCCGACTAAAGATGATCTATAAGGATTCAGATGTCTGTGAGTAGGAATACAAGACGCATTCACACTTCAAGAGCTTTATACCGAGCCAGAGATGTTTATGTACGTATATCTTCACTCCTGCCATCTGCTTTTGCCCAGACACCCTCCAAGACCACCTCTAGCACATTAAGTGTGCAAAAACTTCAGTCCCGCCTGTTGTTTTCTGCAACCAGCTTGGCAACAAAAAAAAAAAATCCACCCCAAATTCCCCATTTCCTTCTCTCAGTCCCGTTTGCTGCTGTCCTAAGGCTCGAGGCGGACAATGTCACATCCTAGAAAAATCACAGGATTAAAGGTATCTCACGAGCCACGAGGGCTAACGGGCTTCCTTCCCATCACTCCTCTGCTCCCCGCCAAGCTCTGCAGGGCTGCTCGGCGTGTAGACGTCGACGCTTCACCAGGAGAGAAACCCAAAAACTCGGTGTAATACAGCTGCCTCAAGCGATTCTGAAATAAGTTCTGCAAAACGTGACCTGCAGAGAGCAGGAAGGCTTCAAGCTGCATTCATCAGCATCGCTGTTAACCTCTGGGTAAAAGCACCAGCTGACGAGTACAAGACTCAGCTAAAAACTATTACTGGGGGAAAAAAACACATAATTACACAATTAAAATCCTCATTCCTTGCATAAGATTTATGCTTTTATAATGTTGTGGCTTTTAAAGTATTAAATAAAAATCTTTTCACCCTTTACCACACCACTGTGCTAACTCGGTGGGAATTTCACCCCACCGGCGCCGCCTCACCAGGAGTGCTCTCCCTTCCCGTGACCAGAGGTGGAAACACAACTTCTACGTCGGTGGCCACAAACACACCGCCTGTTTACATCCTGCATCCTTCCCAACAGCCCTGAATCCAGCAGCTCAGGCTGCGTCCGCAGGAAAAATCGACTGGCCTTGACTCACGGCCAGCGAGCATCCAGCCCCCTGCAAATACCAGGGGCTTTCCCAGGCACGGAAGTTGCTTTCCCAAGAGGAAAGAAAAGCATTTATTTCCTAGCTGCCGGTTTTAACCCCATCTTTACAGCATTAACTCACCTGCCCCCCCAGCAAGAGCACCCTCTGTTTAAAAGGCTGAATGCTGCTGGCAAAAATTGGGTTCCTGCCCCGTGCCGGGAGAGCACAGGGGTAACACCCAGGTTGTCAACAGGCTCCAGGTGACACAGGCAGGCACCCAGGTGACAATGGCAGGCAGGGCAGCGACGGGCCCGTACCGAAATCAGCCATCCAACATTGTCACACTGACCTGCTTCGGACCCGTGATTTTAGGGAACGCCAGCAGCCACCATGCCGGGGAAACGGAAGCATTCGATTGCAAACGGGGACCTGGACATAGAAAATCCGGAGCAAACGACCGCGAGCAGTAAATGAAATCCTCCTCGCGCTGCTTGAAAGGGGCTTTGTTCCAGGCAGCCGCTCGGCAAAACGTGACAGCGGTGTCCTTTTTGTGCTAGCAGAGGGATTTTTGCATCCCGCCAGCAGCAGCCCCGGGGCCGAAGGGCGGGACGGAGCAGGCAGCGCGCACCTTCCTTCGTGGGGAGCCTGCAAAGCCGGGTTTGAAACCAGCACAGCAAATCTGCCTTCCTTCCCCCAAAATCGCACCCACACAATAACTGAGTAATGCAGGAAGCCTCCGGAGTCGAAAATAAGGGGGTTCCTTTTGTTTGCTTGTTTGTTACGAGAGACAAAAACACCAGAAGGCATCCAGGATCCCCCAGGAGCCTGAGCTACGCCCGAAGCACCTGGCTTTTGGATTTTCATTCATTCCTCAGCTCGCAGCCTTAAAGAGGCACCCGGTGAATCCGAAACCACCCTCCCACGTCTTTAATCTACAAGGCGGAGACAAAAAGAAACCTGCCTGAGCGTCTGGTGCACCGACACAGCCCGGAGCCCCAAAAAGCCCCTTTAAGAGAAAACGCACGGGCTTCACCTGACAACCTGCACGAGCTTCGCAGCATCGTTCCCCCAAAGCTCGGGGGAGGAATCGCCCCTTTACGCTGCCGGCTGAGGGCAGAGGCTTTACTCCTCCATCTCACACAGGGAAGTAGCAGCAACACGCCTGACACCGGTACCCCGGTACCCCCGGCTCACCCAGAAGGCGGTGGAGTAGGCGATGAGGGTGAACTTGAGGCAGAGGTAGGACAGCCGCTGGCAGTAGCGCGCTTGCTCCGCGTCCCCCGTCGCCATCCTCGCAGCACCTGTCGCTGCCGCCCTTCCCTTCCCGTCTCCTCTTTTCCCTTCCCTTCCCTTCCCAGCCTGGCAGGGAGCGGCCCCGCTGCCGCTTCCGCCCCCGGGGACGCGGGGAGCGTGGGCGTGGGACGAGCTGCGTGAACCTCCGAGGGCAAAGGAGAAAATAAAAGCGTCGCGAGCACAAGGAGGCGTCCCCAGAGCGCTCGCCGGCTGGTTTTCCTCTGGTTTTCCCCCCCCCGGCAGGGGCCTTCAGACAGCGCGGACAAAAACACGGCCGTGGGGACGTCCAGCGATGCCTCCGGACTGCTGCTGTCAGCGTTCGCGCTCCGTTTGCCACCGCCGGGGCTTTGGGGAGCCGCCAGGGCTGCGTGTGCTGCGGGGCCAGGCTTGCTTGGGGGCAGTGAAAACACAACCGATTGTTGTTAACGTCTTGAAAAAACAACATCAGCCGCCCCTCATCACTGGCTGACAAGCAGGGGATGCAGAAAAGCTGCCGCGGCGATCCTGTGGTTAGGTGTGCCCCAGGTAAGGAGCAGCAGAACCTATACCTTTCACTACCTGTGACTGCTCATGCACAGACAACACCCACAAACCCCACAGTTGTCAGGGGTATCGCTCATGGTCATGGTCCATCCACGTCCTGCTGACCCGAGGGGGTCAGCGCTGGCGATCAGGCAGTGGCGGTGAAGCACACGAGTCCCTCGCATGCACGGGACTGAGCAGCCCCTTCCCGTCCCACAAAGGGCTGCTTTCCTCGGGAGAAATGCCTCATTCAGCAGCAGCAGACAACTGCCCCAGTCAGTTGGTGTGTCCTGGCAAACGGCATCGAAAAATCGGTGCCTGGTGTCACAGCAGATGAACTGCGGCCACTTTTGTCCTGAAGTTATTTAGTAAGAAGATAGCGTACATAAAGCTGGGTAAGTGGCCAGGCACACATCATTTTCTTAGGTACATACAATAAATCAGCAGTTGTTAAAAAATAAACTTATTTTTAAAGCCTAAAAAACCTTCCTGGGGGTCATTCTGTTATGAGAAGTGCCATTGCTTTTGCATGCAGTGCTGAACTTTTTCCCTTTAGGAAACAAATAATCCAGCCCAGGTCCCCGCCAGCAGCAAAATAGCTCGGCACCTGTTTAGTTTCTGTCAATAACACATAATACAATACTTTTGAGTATTTATCTTCTAAAATATCAACAACTTCAACCTTCGCACAAATTTGCAAATGTCCCTGACACCTACCAACTGCATGCAGTCAGGAAATCTCATCACATGTAGTGTCACTTTGTAAATCATTGACCATCCATCCCTTGTATCTTGTGGGTATCATACCCCCCCGAATATATCCCTGCCACTTACACAATTCCCTTGTTTAACTCAGTCAATAGCTGTAGTTTGACTTTCCTGCCACCTTACCTTGCCTGTCGTGCTCCAGTTTCTGCAAATAAAGTTTCAGAGCACGAGGGGCTGGATGGGGAAGCCGTTTGAAAGGAACATCCATTGTCCTGTTGTTTTCACTCCGTGCTGAGCCAATATGTCAAAGCAGGTTTCTGTTATGAAAGTGTATGAAAATAGCAGAATAATCCTCTTTTGTCTAAATCCCAGGCTTTGTCTAAACAACAAAATGACAAGATTTCTGGACACAACACAGTTTGGCAGTAAGTGGAGGTTCAAGTGAGATGTTCCAAATTGCCTGCAGTGCTGGGGGTCCTCCTTGCCTGCAGGTTCCCCCCCAGCCCGACGAAGCTGAGAGCTGCAGTTTTCCAGGTAAGACCCCGGCATCGCTGACAGCACGGAGGCAGGCTGAGTGTTACAACACCTGCTCCCGAGGCCTGCTCTGGTGGCCCTTTTTTTATCTCACAGTAAGAGCCAGAGTATCTTCCACATCTCCTCCCTCTCCTTCAAGGCCACCGAGTCATTGCAAGCACACACAAGGCACGGTAGGTCCCGCAGGTCTTCAAAAAGCAATGGTCTGCAGAGAGCTTGACCCAGGACATTGGAGATCTGCAGGAAAGGTAAGTGAACCACAGCGAGCCCTGTGCCAGGGAGTGGCAGGAGCGCCCTGAGCATTTCAGGGCTACCAGCAGCCTTTCTGCTGCTTTCTTCCAGCTCACGTCTGGCTGCTACAGCTGCTGTCCAGCTCCATCCTGCCCCACGCCTGTGGTCCTCATGTCCTGGTCTCAGAGCTGTTCGCTGGACAAAAGTCCTTCCTCCCAAAGCTGAGTCCAACGTGCAATATGGTTAAAGCCTCTACCACCTCTTATTTTGTATTATTTTTCCACCAGACCAAATGTACCTTATTCACCCTTCACTGACCTTCCAGACCCACATCTTTTGTTTGCATCTCTCGCCCTTTGCCTGGACCTGGCACCAGTGACTCAGCACAGCAATGTTTGGCCTCCAGCTATCTTGCCCATGGTAAAAACAACAATAAAGCCAGCCAAACCCAAAAGCATGCCTTCAGATAGTCCCTTTCCCTGGTGTATCTCCAAAAACCATTACAGAAGCAGATTTTGCTTGTAGTCACAGGCAAGCATGACTTTCCTGAAGAATTTGGACTCTGCCTTTGTAAAAATTGCTGCAGTGTGTAAGTCAAGAGGCCAACAGACCACGCTTCATAACTGGCCAGGCTCCAGGACAATAACCTCATCGATGCACGACCAGCAACCAAATAAAAGGTGTGGGTGTGTAGAAGTGAAAGCAAGTCCCCAGTAACTTGTATGATGAAATGTTGACCCAAGGGTGGCTGCTCTCAAACGAACACCCAAGTAACAGATCAGATATACAGAGTTCAAAAAAAGGCTGGGGTGACTCCGAGGAAGTGCAGGCACCCTGAGCACCTTCAAATTCATGGTCAGCCCACGGGGATTTTGGTTTCACCTTCAAAACATCAGTAATTTTTTGGTTGAATGCTTGCTAATATTGTGCTTCCTGTAACAAAGGCTGATGAATTACTTTAGCTACCCTCTCAGCTAAACACATGGAGGCTTTTGCTCATATTCTCTGTGAAATTTGAACAGATTTGAGTGAGCTGAAGTAAAAAAAAAATGTGAACACAATTAGCTACTGAATTCATATTGCAAAACAGATGAAAAGCCTTCCTGCACTGTACACAGAAAGTGAAAGGCTCATAAGCTGTTGAACGAGGTATCAGGGGAAGGGCCTGGGACAGGCCATGCTCAGGAAGTGACATTTTTGTACATTTTTGCAGTTTCTGGGTAAGGGAACGAGTTGAATCCTGAAAGCAGGTTTTAATACCTGAAATGCTTTTAGCTTCTAGCAGAGCACGCACGAGCCAGTGCCAAGTACTCTTTAAAATCTCAGCCTCGATGTGTTGCATCTGTTTACGCAGCTTGCTCCAAAGCTGCCAGCGAGCAGGAGAGCTGTGCTCTGAGCAGAGGTGGGGCTGGGGGCTCCCCTTCCAGGTGCACCAGATGTGGGCTTCTCACATACATTTTTCTGCACCACACGTTGGGAAAAGGGGTGCAGGGATCCCAGGGGGAATTGAGCCTTGGTTCCCGCACCCCTTGCTCAGCCCCTCAGCATCACAGGGCTGGGAGCTGAGGTCCCTTTGTGCTAGACAGCAGCTGAAGGTGGGTTTCTGGAGCTCCAGATGAGATCCGGGGTGCCAGCTTCCCCCTGAAGCCTTATTACAAGTCACTGCTCAGGTTTACTGTAACAAATGCCTCTCTCCAGGCAATATTCACCGGCGATGCTTCAGGCACCCACAGGACAAGCTGCTCTGATTGACATAAATCAAATCATAACAAATCTACTAAACAGGGCTGGTTGAGTCACATTATATTGGATATTGGAAGGTCCCCATTAAATGAAATGTATCAAAAGCGCTGATAAGCCACAAACACTTGCAGAGAGCAAGAGCCCTTTGCTCAAATCATGCCGAATGTACTCTGTTTCTTTTTTGCTCCAAGAACACCCATGAAGTCAGGAAGGGTCCTGGAAACCCATGGACAGCAGGACCGGTAAGCCCAGCGAAGCAGCTACCTTTGCATTTAAGCCTACAAACGCTGATACAGCAGCATGTCCATTTCAGAGATGACTTCCAAATAAACAGAGGGAGGAAACGAGTTTTAAGCACCACTTTGCTGCGTTTCATTCGATGTCAAATTGGTTGTTTAGCTTTTGCCTGCAAGAGACTCCACCTCCTTTCAAAGTGCCCTTAAACCCCACAGCAAGTCCATCCCAGAACAGCTCCTGCCTCGGTGCCACTGCAGAGGAGTCGGATACCTGACGCCGTGGAAAACCACTGCGTCAAAAAGGGATTTCCATTGGATCGAAGTTACTTATGGCTTGATACTTCTATTATATTTTCTTGGCCCTAAAAATAAGGTAAAGGAAGAGACTGCCTGTCACTGACCTGGAAAACACCCCCCTTTCTTTTTTTTTTTTGGTGTTTTTTAAAGGAAAAAGGACCTCAAGTGGGAAGAGTTAATCTCTTGGGTTTGTTCTTCAGGCACAGGTTAAATGCCAGGCAAGTTGGAGGCCCTTGCTATCAATCACTTCCTCCTGGAACTGCATCGCCTCACTTGGAAAACAGGAGGAGAGGACATGAGACATGGCATCCCAGTGCCTTTTTAACAGCACTTAAGTCATACGCATGGGGATTCATAACACCAGCACTTACCGCAGGAAAATGAGCAGACACCAGCTGATTTTATTTTCTGCATAGCTGAAGAAAAACCATGAGCACATTTCCCGTTTCAAACACGAGCAACATTTTGCAGGCTGACTCCCTCGAGGACGGCGACAACCAGACGGCAGTAACCCAGTTTACCCAGCCAGGCTGGCAAATCGCTCTGTGGGCTATCACCTACTCCTTCATTGTTATCACCTCCATCGTTGGCAACATCACCGTCATCTGGATCATCCTTGCGCACAGGAGGATGAGGACTGCCACCAATTACTTTATCGTTAATTTGGCTCTTTCGGATTTGCTGATGTCCGCTTTCAACACCATCTTCAATTTTATTTATGCCAGTCACAACGTCTGGTATTTTGGCAAGGAATTCTGCAGGTTTCAGAACTGGTTCCCCATCACCGCAATGTTTGTGAGCATTTACTCCATGACAGCCGTGGCCGCCGAGAGGTAAGAGGCGATTGGGGAAGATAAAGATCTGAGAAGTCTGCTGTAAGCTAGAAAACGTTATTGCAATACTTTTTGCAATTGGCCCCCACTTACCGTGGCAGGTGCCTTATCAGCAAAGTGGGAAGAGTGCTAGACAAATAGGCTATGGGGTTACACACTATTAATGGGAAGAAAGTTAGGCTCTCCTGTCTTATCTCCAGCCTGAGCCATTCCTGAGTCTGTAACAAGTGGTTGAAATTTTATTGTTCCCACGTTCCTGGTCCTAAAATGTTTCCCCATCACCATGCGAGTCCAGTGCAGTGGTAAACCACCAGAAATACTGGGAAGTGGATCAGACATGGCAGTCGGTTTCACCAGTTCACAAGAGTGACCAGTTCCAAGAGGGAGGAAAGTAATTACAGAGACTTTGGCTTCTGAGGTAATCTGGTATTTTCGTAATACCCTCTCACATCCACCAAGTCTCTTTTACTTGAGCTTAAATTTGGGCACTCCGAATGTGCTTCCACCTCACTGCTGAGTAGCACGACGCTGTTTTTCTTTTTACTAGAAAGCGGTCAAAAGTCCATGGGAATTTCCTGCCTTACAGGCCATGACGTGTGAAAGAAATAAGGGAGATTATGCTCCCTTTGAGACTCTCTGCCTGCCTTCCTTCCTTCCATTTCTTCCTCTGTTTGCCCAACTCTGGGAAGGAACATCTGTGTCTTTTCCATCCTATGCCCCTACTGCAACCCCATAGCAAAGGTCTTCCCCCAGTCAGCCAGAAATCAAGCCCTCGCGTTGGCTTTGCAGTTTCCTTCAGCTTTCTTCTGCTTCTTATCAAGCGTGAGTATCTGCACAGGGCTCTTCCAGCTCCCCCAGGAAGGGAGCCAACATCCCTCTGGAGCCATCTGCAAACCTTGCTCCGTGAGTCATCGGGGTCACTTCTGCAACTCCCGCCCCTGCAGGCTGCTTGGTTCACCCTGGCACACCCAGCCAAGGAAGCAAGCGATAGACAAATCAAACGAGATAAACAAACCTAGCTGGCGTAAGAAAGCTTTGCCCTGCACCGCCCACTGAAACTTGCACCCGAAGAAGGGACATGGCCGCGCAGCTTCCAAAGAGCAGAGCAGTGGCTCCTGTAGGCACTGTGAGGATCGCTAGCAAGCCCGGGGAGATGAGCGATGTGCTGATCACCCCACAGTTGTCCAGATGAAAGCAGATCTCTCTTTAGAGGCGACAGCAGCTCAGTTTGAGACTCAAATACTCTTACGCTGTTCCTGGCTTTCAATCAAGGGTTGTTGATAACAGCTGTTTTATACGTGCGGTTTGCCAAAGAATATTAAAAAAAAAAATCCTTTTCAGCCTGTCCCCATGTCTCCCATTTCCCATTTTCCTTGGGGACACTTGGCAAAAGTTTCTATAAAGCCAAAATCTCTTTAGTTGCATGACAAGGATCAGAAAGAAAACTTGGCATCTCCCTGCGAACCATATTTAGCTATTCTTGCTTAACCTTAAAATAGATCCTGACACTGTCTCCTGGAAACTTGCAGCTTCCATTTATTGTTATGAGAACTTGTGTCCTCTTCGGCTCAGTTGTTTAAGTTTAATAAAACGTCTTTTGAACCTGTTTATTGTAAGTCAGGAGGACAAGAGGTGATCGATCTATTAGGCATCTTTGTCTGCTGTAGACAAGGCTCTGTCACAACCGCTCATCATCACGTTTAGGACTACTCTGCTTCCTCATTTGGGGCTGCTGCGTGCTGGAGCAGCTGTTTCCACTGCGCGCAGCACTCCAGGCAGAGAGGTATTATCAGCTCAAGTTTCACACTGCAGATAACAAAATCTCCTAGGCCCTCTTTGGAAGGTTTGCAAGAGCGGTAGGAGCTCAGCGTATTTCGTCCATGCGGGACAAGGACCAGAGAAAGGGTGCCAGCATCTTGGGGTGTCACTTGGAGGGGGCACAAAGCAGGGGACAAAGGCAGCTCTTTTGCACAGCAAGAAGAGTGAGGAGACTTCAGCAGATCTCACCAGTGGCAGCATTTATACCTGGGGCTTGCTGGTCACCGAGAGCTGCAGTGCATGGGTTTGGGCACTTCCCTGGGCAAATATTCGGGAGAACATTTGCCACTTGATTCCTCCCTGAGCAGGTTTGAGCACTGTATAATGAGGATGAGCTAAGGAAAGCGAGGTGACATGAACATTTCATAGCTAAATAAGGCTCTGCTGCTGTGCAGCTCTGGCTTACTTACTGTGCTGCCTGTCCGTGCAGTCACCCTCTGTCCTGCAGCAATGCCTGAGCAGAGCTCTCTCCAAACAGCTTGGCCAGGAGACAGCACAGAATTTGCCACATTTTCGCTGTAAAAACCAGGAGGCAATTGGCATTTTCCACTCTATTTTGCCTTTGTAAACAACCATGACAAGGAGAAGGGAAAGCATGACAAGAAATGCATAATTGATTAAGGACTTGTTATGATACCCTGCGTTTCTACAGAGGGAACATAAAACCAGACAGCGCCCTGGGCTTGCAAGTAATCTAATAGTCAGATGTGCCATGAGGGCTCTGAGCAGGTGCAGGAAGAAAGGGTCAGCCTTTCCCTTAAATCACAAGCACAAGTGCTCCAGCATTTACAGGCAGAGGTGGATGGCACAGGAGTTTTCCACTGCTAAAAATCAGGGGGAAAAATTCCATAGAAAAGGATACTCAAGACTTCAATCTGCTGTTGTCATAACATGGGGTGTAAAACAAGATTGAGATAATTAGCAGGACCGGCACGTTTAGGTCATTTTCTTGAGGAAGGAAGAAGGGCATGGTGTTAAACAGTGCATATCTCCAAACTAACACAGAGTTCACAGCACCAAATTTCAGACCAAATGTACAAAGCATTTTAAAAAGTAATTAAAAAAAAAAGAAATTATCGAAGTAAGGGAAATACTTGCAAAGGACTATATGCACACAGTATAAATGATTGCTTCCTCCTTGCACCAGAAGTATCCATCCAGATGAGATCAATCTATCCTACCTTAAGACTTGAAATTATTCTCTTCAGAAGGGGTTTAGCTCCTTGAACCTGACAGAATAGCTCTACAAATAAATCCCACCATATCAGCTGGTGAGTTTTTACACTTGCTGTATTTGTTGTACAGTTTGCCAATGGAACCGTAAAAGCATTACCCATTTTTCTTGCAGGTATGTGGCTATAATCCATCCCTTCAAGCCCAGGCTTTCTGCTGGAAACACCAGAGTCATCATAGGAATAATTTGGCTGGTGGCATTTGGGCTTGCCTTCCCGCAGTGCTTCTACGCTGAGATCTTGACAGACAACGGAACGACGAAGTGCATCGTCGTCTGGCCAGATGACGTCGGATCGAAGCACCAGCTCACGTAAGAGAAACAAGAAAACTCACGATTCCTGCAAAAGTTAACTATGAAATTAATGTCGTGACCGAACTGTTGGCTACAGACATTACTGGGAGAGAGGGTAGAGGGAGGGGGAGGTTTTTAGGGGAACCACACAGCTGGGGAATATGGGTTTGGGGCAGCCCATCTAAGCTCAGTTTAATGCAGCTGTGGAAAAAGCTACCACATTGTCATGCTCAGGGCGAAGAAGGGTGATACTCCATCCTCCCCTGCTTTGAAAACTGGCCATAAGATCTAGAAAGCCTAGATACAGGGCTTGGTGGATTTAAGAGAAACCAGAGCATAAAGTCTTTAAACAAGCAATAAATCCTGGTTTTAAAGATTTTAGATTCTCCCCCTCCATCAGGCAAAAGGGAGCTGGGTATTTTTAATGCTGAGAAGCCACATAGTTAGCTAAAAATCATGCTGCTGTCTGTGAAAAAAAAAAAAAGAAAAAAAAAAGAGAGGAGCTTGTTTCAAATATCTTAAGGTTTTATAGATCTACTTATCTAGACACACATCTGCACTCCCGAGAGCTCCTAGCCCTCATAGCAATTTCCTCCTGCTTTAAAGCAAGATTGTTCAGAGAGATGAAACAAGCTATACCCTGCATTTAGGGGATCTGCTGTGATTAATCATTATTCAAAGTACATGATACACAGAGCAGCTTGAGAAATCTATCAGGCAAACATTTACACAAAGCAGTAATGGAAGAACGGAGGAAAAGGAACAAATTGATTAACAAAATAGAAACAATTCTTCAAACCAAAACCAAGTGCTAATCTCCCCACATCCATTCTTCGCTGTGAATGCCTTTCCCCAGCTACATGCGCCATGGATGCTTTTCCCTTCAGCACCTCTGGCAGACAGCTGGGCGCCTCCTACGGTTAGTTATTACCCAACTAACTGGTTTTCACACTAATAAGTGCCAAGTTCCAGGAACTCCATGTAAACTTGGCTGATCCATGGCACATTCAGCCCCTGGTTGTCAGTTTTTCCCAGTCCCAAAAAACAGCAAAGAGTAAAAGCAGGTTCACATCCCAGCCCTGCTGGGTCACATACCTCCGAGGGCTCCTTGGTGGTACCTCCGTCCTACGTGCTTGGGAACAAAGTACACCAGGTTCCCATCAACTGAGAAGGAGGGGTAGTAGGAAATCACCTTAAAACCAAGAAACCTTTTGGTAAAGGCTCTGTTCTCACCTGAAAGTGAAAACAATATACTGTGTCTGCATTTGGGGATGAAGCACGCCTATCTTCTTTTATGAGGCAAGCTGGAAAATGCTACATAACCCCTCACCTGCAAAGGTGCATGCTATTTCCTTCAGATGAAAAGCATTAGGTTTATTTCTCCCACAGCCATTCTTTGGGAAGGACTGAAGCAAAGCTTTGGCAGATTACCAATGAAATCGCTGCCTGTTATCTCTGTGGGCCCAGAAAAGTTGGTCCTGAACATGGCAAATAACGGGGCAGGTTCTTTCTGGGATCCTCAGCTGAAGAGCAGCAGCTCCTGAGCACAATAAATCTCGCACATTGACTAGCTCACCCCCCGAACAGCCTCAGACTTGCAGGTTTCAGTAGCTTTCCTAGCAAGGAGGTTGGAAGCAGTGATCTCCAGAAATCATCGTGACTGATGGCTCTGTCGGGATGAACGCCTGCAATACGGAGCACGGAGAAAAAGCCCCATGCAGCCACTCTCGTGACAATCCAAATCCTGAGGAAAAGAAGTATTAAGAGAGGTGGAAAGCAGGCTGACAACAAACACTCCACATCTCACAAACAGAGTATTTTTCTATACTTATTTACTTTATTAAGTGCCTTTTCCAGGGCATTGGCTAGCAATGAAATGCAGCCCCCCCCACATGACAGGGTAGACTTCCCACTTCCAGCACAGCTTTACACTGCTATTTCCTGACTCTGAACCATCACCGCTCCCCTTTCAGTGTCTGTCGGTGGGCTTTAATGTTGCAGAAAGGCTGGGTCCCATGTGGAGAGCCCCAGTGCTGATTCCTACAGTGCTCTGCAATACAGCCGACCCCGGTTGCTAATGCGATGAGTATCTACACAGTGTTGTCCTACTGAGAAAAAACACACGCACCCAGCCTTTTGTGGTCACTGCCAGCAGTGTGTGCCAGAGCCCTCCTGCCTAATCCCAGTTTTTCACACTGTTTATGTAAATGGGACAGCTGCTGTAATGGAATGAGCAGGTTGTTCCCTTCCCATAAATGGTGGTTGCTTAAAAAAATCAAACCCAAGCACAGAGGAACCAGCAGAAGCTCATGGGGTAACAGAGCTCAAGCTCACATAAAGCCAAGGGAGATGGCAGCACTTTCGTCTGGAGCAGAAACCAAGTACCCTGTTGGTGACAAAAGATTTAATTGTGCATGTGCTCACAAATAAAACCAGCCGGCAATAGAAACACAATAATGGCTGTCACTCACTGTGCACGTGCTATAAACTGGCAATGCTCCTTCCTCCCTACCTGCCCTGCTGAGTTCGTGCACTCTGCTAGCAGCCAGCTACATTTGGAAGTCCCGGATCGTTGCTGAATTAAGATTTTGGCACCATTGCATTTGTCAAGTAGTTTTTTGGAATATTCCTTTTGCAAATGTGATTGAAAGGTTCACATTTTTACAGCCACAAGCCTTAGAAGTCTCTTTCCTGAGTGCAGCGGGATAGCAAAGTTCAGGTGGCCGTGGACTGTAACCCTCTGACAAAAGATAAATAGCATTACTCTGTCTTGAAAGAGCAGTGAATCCAGTCCGAGGACTAATCATCACAACGTGGGAGAGATGAGATGAGCTTTTGCTGTTTACAAAAGCCCCTCTAATGATGTTTGTAGGCAAAATTTCTGCTGCTTTACGCTTTGGGGTTGAAGTTAATGGGAGCCATTTTCTGATAGACCCCTTCAAAGGATATACTGACGATGCAAATGTGCCTGTTTTTCTTTTTCAGATACCACATTGCAGTGATCGTGTTGATTTACTTACTGCCTTTAATGGTGATGTTTGTTGCATACAGCATCATAGGAATTACTCTGTGGAGCAGCGCAGTTCCAGGCAACCACATTAATAGAGTCCGCTACGAACATCAAGTCAATGCCAAGAAAAAGGTCAGAGGTGAAACTTAAAAATAATTACCCTAAACGCACCAGCCCTTCTGCCCCCAGCTCCAATAAAGAGCTTGCATTTCATGCAAAATCTTGTGGGATTGGGCATGAAAGGTTGACAAATTATTTTGGCCTGGGAGTAAAGGGGGTAAAGCCAACAAGCATGAAAAAATGGTGATTTACATGCACCAGCCATGCTCCGAGGAGGAAAGGCTCACGTCAGCGGGCCAGGCTGCCCACTTTTAGAGAGTAAAGCAGTACCCAGTGAATCCACATGCCACAGTGATAAACTCTGGACAGGGTGGAGAGGCTTCAGGGTAACAGCAGTTCTCCCATTTCCCTACCAAATCTCCCTGATGGAGCTGCAAACGGTTCCTCTGCAGGAAGCGCACGGCAAAACATTTGTTCTCACTCCCCTCCCTGTTCCCCATTTCCATCACCAGGAGTTCGTTTGCTCAAGCAGCCCAGCTCTACATACCACACACAGCACTTCAGGAGGGCAAAACACACCCAAAACAACAGTGGCATTTTCCATTTCCCCAGCAAGCCCAGACAACTCTACAGAGGCCCAGGGATAACACACTGTGTGTTTCTTCCAGTTTGTGAAGACCATGGTGGTAGTTGTGATCATTTTTGCCGTCTGCTGGCTGCCCTATCACATATACTTCATCCTGGGGAGCTTCAAGGAAGACATCTACCAGCAGAAGTACATTCAGCAGGTGTACCTGGCGATCTTTCTGCTTGCCATGAGTTCAACGATGTACAACCCCATCATATACTGTTGTCTTAACCAGAGGTGAGTAGTGTGCACGCAGAAAATCTCAGTCTGTAAAGGCAGAAACCTCTGGAGGTCAAAGCCACTGTGATTTTCAGCTATGCTCAACAGGCAGAGAAGTGAATTTATATGCTACTAACAACAAAACCTTAAGATTTTCTGCCTCCAAATAAAAAGCAGACAGCAGGCGTGTGATCAGCACGTGGCCACGAGCGAACGGCTGCACGAGCACAACCCTGCCATGCCAAGAGATGTCCCTCTTGCTCTGCACTGAGAACGGGCTGTTCTCCGGACACTGGTGAAGCAAGCCCAGCCTCAGGCTCCCCAGAGCCATTTCCTGCTTCCATTTCAATAGAAACCTTTTATCTCCATGCTCATTCAGAGGTAGAATTACACACTTGCTCTTTCTCTGTGCAGTTAAAGAGATCTTGCCATTTAATTTCTTTTCTTATGCTTACAGGTTTCGTTCAGGCTTCAAGCTAGCATTCCGGTGGTGTCCGTGTATAAAAGCAACTGAGAAAGACAAGCTTAAACTTACATCCCCATCCCTTTATCAGTCGACCCGCAGGAAGTCAAGGAAATCAAGTTTCAACACAGAAACTCACTTCAATGAGGAAGAGAAGACATCATTTACCCCCACCCAGCAAACTCTTTGATTTCTTCTTCTAGTTTTGACTATTGAAATCACAGAACGGTTTGGGTCAGAAGGGACCTTAAAGATCATCTAACTCCAACCCCCTGCCATGGGCAGGGACACCTCCCAGCAGCCCAGGTTGCTCAAAGCCCCATCCAGCCTGGCCTTGAACACTTCCAGGGATGGGACATATTCTAAGACATCATTTAAAGGCAGCAGGTTTGTAGATGTCCTGAGACAGGTCTGTTTCCTAGGGGACTTTTACAGGTGCCATCAGCATCAAAAGCACTCTGACAATAAAACAAGACTTATATCCATGTAGGTCTGAACATCACTCAGCTCTGGATACAAGTTCAGCCCTCCTTTAAACCCATGCTGCAATACAGAAAAGACAAGTTTTGCCCATCAAGTCAAAACAGAAGCAAAACAGACCTCAGGCAGCATTCTACTAATCAGTATTTCCTATTTCCTATTTCCTTCCTGACAGCGAGCTCCTGTTCTCTGTTCCACAAGACACTTCCATCTGGAGAAGAGCTGATGGAACAGAAAGGCTGGGGCTCATCTGGCCCAGTCTGGGCGGACCCTTGGGGTGTGTGGGCAGCTAATTCCTGTGGCTCAGCAGCCTTGAGGTGGATGAGGCTGTGGAGCTGAGCTCCTTTACAACAAAGGCACCCATGCGGAAAAGCCTGCCCTGAATCTTTCCTGAATTCTGGGATTTTCAGGCCTGTGATTTCACCTGCACCATCTCTCATCATTTAGAAGTGAGAAACAGCTCCCTGAAGAGTCATCTTTTCATGGATTTCTATAAGCTTGTACCAACACGATTTATTTTTCCTGTTGAAGTGTGCTCGAACGATTCCTCCACCTGCACATAGATAACTGTGGTACCTCATCCGGGGAGCGAGGCTCTCTGAAGAGCCTTAAGCAGGCTTGGTCACAGGGGCTGCAAGCTCCCGTCACTGGGGAAGGTGCTCAAAAATAGCTGCTGAGCGTAGCTCGTTAACTCCCTAGCTGAGCAGTCATGTTTGCAGCACTACTGCTTGCTTACAGGAGCAGAGGGCCACCCGGGTGTGACACACTGGGGTGGTGCACAGCTGGTGACATCTCAGAGCTCTGCACTTCCGAAGCTGCCTGTACCCCAACCCCAGCAACCCCACCACAGACCCTTCGTGGACCCTTTGTGGTCCCCACCACAGACCCTTCGTTCCCCTTTCCAGACTTACCCCATCTTGTCGTCACTGTTCTTCTCTTCTCAGATACTTAAATAAAGGCTGAAATATGTCATCTTCGAAGCCTGAGACATTATGTGCAGACATGCAGAACAGGACAAGCTGAAATACAAGCCCAATACTTAATGCAATGCAGTATTTAATACTGGTGTGATAAGTAGCACCTTGCAATCACCTTCACCTTTTGTGACAGGTTGGCACATAACATCACAGAGACATACCTTGGCATACAGGAGGCTCCTACAATGTCAACAAGTCCCAGTTATTCCAAATATTCCCCTGTGCTCTGGGAGAACAAAAGCTACAAAGCGTTGCCAGGCTTGACTTCTGCAGTAAATTCAGAACAAAGATTTGTTGCTTAAACAGAAAAAGTGCTCAGGGAAATGATTTTCCCAAGTCTATTTCAGTATAGAAACCAGCAGATACATCTTCCTTCTCCACTTAATCTCCACCACCTTGCTGGCTGCTGTGGGGAACAATTATGTTACACAGAGGCCCAGCAGACTTATCTCACTAATGGGACATGGCAGACGGCACAGGGCTGTGTGCCTTTCTAAAAAATGTTCATAATTTTAAATTGTTCCAGCAGGCAGCTTCTAGCCTCGATGTTATCTGCCCAGCCCTCCTGGCCTATCTGGCCAGCCTGCTCCTCCTGAGAGCGCACCGTAAGGGTGCGGCCAGGGCAGAGGGAGAACAATAACGAACAGGCACTGACAGCCAGCCACCACCAAGTCATCTTCTACAGGGATTCAAAACACTTTGGGAGAGGTGCTTGGTGAGGCACACACCTCTGGGACTCGTGCTTCAAGGAACTGAAGAACACCTGCACAACAAGTTCACTATTTTACATACATAAGCTGTACCTCTCCCACGTGCAGCTGAGGTGACAGTAAGGCATTAAAGCCCTTCTCCAGCAGCTTTCTAATGCAGATCTTTTGGGACCAAACAGGTTTGTCTTGAGCATTCCATCTTCCATCACACCGTAACAGCCAGTTGGATCCCATCTCAGATGCCCAAGTGTCACGGAGGTGCTGACACTGTTTCCCCCGTGCAGCCCCTGACAAGCACCGACGTTTCCTGCTCATGGCATCTCTCTCATTCTGGTGCAGAAAGCAGAGGATGATTTCTCCTGTCTGCAAGCGAAGCTCCACGTCTCCTGAAGGACTCACACTGTGGATCCTGAGAAGTCTGTCTGCTAGAAATAACAACAGTTAAGGAAGTAGGGATGCCCCAAGCCCTCATTGGAAAGAAGAGGCCATGCCATGGCCAACTACATTATTTCCTGTGATATACGAGGTAACAGGAACACCGTGCTCCAGAGTAAACACGTACAATTCTTCATATAAATATAGACTTGATTAAATGCCACGCAGCAGTATAAAGTGTCCAGGTCAGTGATAAATCCCCCCACTGTACAGTTACTCGTGGTCTAAGTACCAGGGAGTCCCTGCAGACTGTAAGGAAAACCATTTGAAGAATCTCATTGTTATAGCAAAGGAACAAACAAAAAGCACAGAGCAGGGTTCAGAAGTTCAGAAACACTTTATTTTGCCTTCTGCTATTATTTTTTTTTAAGAAAACAAAACAAAACAAAGGCTGCTTGTTTTAAACCTATTCAAAAGGCTTCTGAGAGAACCCCCAGAGGAATAAGGAGCAGATGACATTACAACAGTGGTGTGCAAATGGCCTTTTCCCCAGGAAATGTAAGATTTGTGTGTCAATATCGAAGTAATTTCTACAGCTTAACAATTAAGAAGACTATGATTTTATTCACCAAGCCTAAAAGCTTTAAGTAAGACATCTCAGTCATTGCTTGGCTAACACTGAAGACATTTCTCCGGACAATTATAGCTCGTGATTCACTTGCAAGTTTCCTAGGGGTAAGAAGAAGTTTGGAAATGGAAGTCCCACCAGGTCCAGCTGTTTCTCCTCGAGTACATCACCTACGGTCCACAGTAGGAACAGTCATGCTGTTAGAAGCACAAACTCACTGTTTGTTATGAGCTGGATCCAATAAACAACACCACCTCTGCCAGCATCTCCTCACTTCACAGTCACCCCATGACCAAGTTTAACTTGCACTTCACATTCATCCTCTGTCCTGCACCGAGCCTAGCCCACAGATCATAGAACGATTAAGATGCTGAAGAGCTCCAAACTCAGGTCTCCCATACGGCTCACACCACCCCTACGGCAGGCATAAGATTTGCAAAACTTCAGCAACTAAAACGCAATGCATCCCCTGCACCCGTAAACCTTCTCAGCTTCTTCTGCCTCCTATTTGGGGTCAGAGCTGCAGATCAAGGCTGTCAGACTACTCAAGCTGTAACATAAAATGGGTTAGGGGAGAATCACAACTGTAGTGTATGCAGGAAGGGCCTTTATACACAACTCCAACATAGGATGTGCAGACCAGCAGTGCAGGAGCACCTGATGCCGTGCTTCTGCAAGCACCAGCCCTTCGTGCACGTGGCGCTTACAGGCGCTGCTGTGCGTCAGGCTCCTGCAGGAGCACAGCACTCGCAACGTAGCCATCAGAGTATCTGGCAAAGCCTAACATAATCACATTTGCTTTGGTGCAGTGGGCTGAAGTCTCCCTGCACTGCGGTTTCCCCTGCACAACAGGGATGAGACACACGCAGACAAACTACACACACCCTAAGGTTTGGGCGTTGTGAGCTCTGTGCCTCTGCTGAGCCACATTAGGAAAGGCAAGGTATGGTGTCAAACAAAACCCACCCTGTTTGAATCTGACCCCGAACGCCCGGGAATAAAAACACACACACAAAACCCAGGCACCACTGGGATTAAGTTACAGCTCTCCCTGCACAATAGCTCTTCCCAAAGCACTAAGCCAGCAGCCGACAGAATCTCTTCCAGAAAGAACCACTAAACACCAGTTAACGCACATCAAAAAAAGTTTAATATTTTCACAAATATCACGTAACACTAGTATCGGAGCTACTAGTGTACAAAGTAAAAAGACTCTCTACCTTTGCAAAACCAGTTAGGCATGCAATTTTTCAGGTAGACACACACTTAAAGCTGCGATGACTGCTTGCGACTCACATGTTACTTTACAACATTCACTCACAGTGCACCATAATGCATATTGAAATGTTATCAATAGGTAGGGCAATCCAAATCTTAGGGGGTGGAAAGAGGACAGAGAAGAGTAGCCTGCAAATTTCCATCTACTTTCTGCAGGAGAAGAGAGCAGGGAAAACCATGCAGAAATCTCAAATTCATTTTTGGTAGGAGAGCGGGAATTAAATACTGCTGTGGGGTCTCCCTCTTTGCAGAAAGCGGCGTGACTTGCAAATGTTAGTTACCTTTTGCCTTCCTAACTGGTTCTCGATTTAAGTAATGCAACTGCTATGCAAGTATAATAATGGCATCAGCTCGACAGAGGGCAGAATACACCAAGTGTATATGATACGAACCCTGTTGCTGCTTTAGTTCATGGAATAAGCTGGGTCCAATTTTGTCTGTGTGGTTTGTTTAGTTTACGCACCCAGGTCCTCAACATCGAGACCAAACTCAAACCCTCACATCCCCTTCTGGTCATTAACTCTAGCTGAGTGTTTGTGTTTCGAGTGGCTGCTTAACAGTATTAAAGATTAAAGCTTTGCGTGGAAGCAAATACCCATTTAAGGCAAGAGACAGAGGTGTACACATCCAGGTGACACTGTTTGGCTGCAGATCCTGTAGAAGGGCAGCTGCAGTGCCCTGATCTAAACTCATAACAAGAGAAAAAAATATTTTTTATACAACCCCTTAAACAGATGAATACAGCACAGACTGCCTAGGGACCATAAATCTACCCATTTCCCAGGTCTGGAGATTTGGATTACCCCAATCGCCAACCACTGTGTTTTACTCGTTAGGGATTTCTTGCCCAAATGTTACAGGTTTTGCTCGGTAACACAACACTATTCACAAAAGCAATGGGAAATACCAGTGGAACCAGATCCGTGGGACAAGGGCGTTTACTTTAATTTTACCATGACAAAACAGGCATCGAGGAAGCAAGTAAGTCACATTGTCAAGTCCCACTACAGAGTCATGTGCGTGCACAGTGCCGACACACCGCGATTTTTCCACGATTGCTTTAAACGAAACAACAGCAGGTAGATATGCAGGAGGGAACCGTTGCTTCCCTTTCACTAAAAGCTTCAACACCCAGGTTTGGTGGTCAGCGTGCTGGCAGTGCACGTAACAGGGATGCTGCAAAGGTCACACTTGGTACGATGCAACAGCAGCTCTCAACGCACATCAACTGGGGGCAATTTCATCTCAGACAACAACTGATTTTTGACATCTGCAGAAATTATAGACTGATTTTTTCCATGACCTACAGATGGGGAAGGTACCAACAAGGTGAATAAGAAACATGCAGATTGGGGTCCATAAACAGGAGATATTATTAACAGCACACATTCTATCTTGTATCCTATACTTTTTTATGTCATTAGTTGTATTTTTTTTCCCAATAAAGCAGTGAGTTCTGTTTTATTTATTTATTTACCAGTTCAGACTACGCAGTCGCTGCTTTATGAGAAAGTGCTCACAAGACAGAATCAGGGCCGGAATTGTGGAGTTCAGTTCTGCTCGGCATCACGAAGCCTGCATCCCACCGCCGTGATGAGCGCTGCCCCTTTCCCACTGCCGTCTTCCGAAAGCAGGAAGGTCACATCGCACTTGGGTGCCAGGTCTTTGACTGTTTGGTGCATAATCCTCGAAAAGCTGTGAAGGGAAACAATGGCAGTGGGCAAGGGAGGTCTTGCAGCACCTACAGAGCATAGCACCGCCACGGGCCTTTGCAGCGCTCCCCCTTTCACAGCAGAGAGAAATAAAACGCTGGAAACTATGGTGGGTGTGAAGACTGGGAGCAGGGGCAAAGCACTTTCACCCCAGCCCTTTGCTCTCTCTCCATGCGGGGTTAGATGGATCTCTTCTCCCACAGCAAAGTGCAAAAGACGAGATGGTGCATTGGTCATCTTCCTACCTGCCTCCTTCTGTATACACTGGAGACAGGCACTAGTCCTCCCCTCCCTGTGTTGCTAGCTGTTGTAGACTCCTGCCCTCACCTGCCCCTGCTTTGCAGCAGCCCACCTCCTCTGCCTGATGGACAGAAATGTCTGCCCAAGAGGCACCAGGCAAAGAGGCACCAGGCATTCGAGCACTGCTCTGTCACTGCCTTTGCATAGCCAAGAGATCATTTGCCTTCCTGTGTGGCTTCCAACTTGCCCAGCAAGCTGTGTTGCCTTTAGTTTGGCACAGCCCCCTGAATCCTTCATGATCCTCTGATTACCTTTTAGAAAGCCCAACCAGCCCTGATTAAGATCTCTTTTCCCTGGCTCTTATTCTAGCAAGTAAGAGAAATCGGTTTGGAAAGGGACATGCAGCAACACGTTACAGGTCACAGGCAAACAAACACAGAGAAAGGTGAACACTCACTGTGGGTGTAGCTTGTACAGCGTCCCGTCCACACCAACCGTAATCTCCAGGTGCTCTAATCCCCTGTTCTCCCGAATTTTATCTACAACTGCAGCCATGCCAGCCCCGCACAACTGAGCCGCTCGCTTCGACACTGCTCCACACACGGTCTTGACAATGATACTGTCATCACAGGTGCTGTTGAGCCCCAGCTGCTGGAGTATGGTTCGCACCTGAAGCAAAGCTAACCTGTCGCTGCAGGAGCAGAAGAACACAGCGTTTAATTAAAGGCCCTCCTCAGTCGAGCCACCAGCACAACCCCCTCCACATCAAGAGCTGCACCCACACACCCAGGCCACGCAGCCGTCCTTGCTGCTGGTACAAGAGACCAGAGAACGCAAATGCACCCACCCCGACATCATGCTGATGCCAAATTCGGGCAGAGCAGGAGAGGGGCACAGGCAAGCCAGAGGGGCTCTGAGCACAGCTCTGCGTTGCTTCCCCTTCTCTTTTCATACCAAGTGCATTTCAGGAAAGTATTTTTAATGACCGACTTTATTGTGTCCCCCCCCCATAAAGACTCGACAGATTTTAAGATAGCGTCTGAGCAATAAAGACACAAAAATATCCACTAAAGAAGCATACATTCAGCTAGCTCTCATTCAGTTCAACAGTTATAGCTAGGCACACACAACAGGCACAGGAAAACAGCCTGATTTCCAGTGCTTTAAAGAGCCCTTCTGCACAGGTACAGGCTCTCAATGAAACCAAAATCATCTCTGGAGCACTGAGCCATCCTCTCCAGCCATCAGTCCCCTCCAGCAGCATCACCAGATGAGCATTACCACAATATTTCACTCTGAACAGCCTCCCGTGCTCTCTTACCTCTCGATCTGTGAAAGGAACTTGGTTTCAAAGATATGCCTGGTCTTCAACGTCTCTGAAATCTGGCCTCTAAACAGGAACCCCCGCTTGGTGAAGTCGATCAAAATATTGCGGACTATTTCCCCCAGGTACATCCCACTGATCATTTTCTCGTACCTGCAATGGAAGACAGCAGCACAGCTCAGAGGACACAGCTCATACTTGCAAAAGTGGCACTGCAGATGCATATCAACTAGACGTCCTGCCTGCACATGCTGGGGACATGAAATATGCAAAGTGATTTATACAGAATGGCCATTTATTACAAGAATTGGGCAAGAAAAAGCAGTGGAAAACCTTGCGAGTCTGTCTACAAATACCTCACGTACTCCTCACTACCATTTCCCACTAGGTAGGCAGGTGCTGACAATGGCTGCTATTTCTGCCAAAGAGGAGAAATGAAAACCTGTTGCCCGGTTGAAAGTAAGTTTGCTGTGCATCCCTCAGCAACAGCCCTGAGCAGAACCCAGTCTCCACTGCCCAGCGTTTGGGGAGTCCTCTCAAACCCTGGCTGAGGCCTTGAACAGAAAAAGCTCAATGGCCCCATGCAGGAAAATTACAGGAAAAGCACAAGGTACAGGCACTGGGAGTGCAGAGTTTTTAAGGGAGTCCTGTGCTGCAAAGCACCCTGTGGAAATTAAAAATAAATAAATGAATGTGAAGAGGTATGTTCAGCACATTCCCAGGATCACTGACCTGTAAACACGCGAGCCAGGGGCTCGGGGTTGGTTTGTGCTTTTTGGTTAATTCCGGCACCTGGTTCCCAGCAGGGAAATAACAGCCCAAAAGCCACAGGGAGGAACCAGAGTGTTTTGAACCCCTCATGACCTCACTTTGCACACAGAACCCGAGTTTTCTGCTGGCAGGCTTGCCCCAGGCTAGAGAGAGGGATATTTTCCACCTGCAGATCCCTTCCTGGCACGCACCAAGGGGTGCTCAGTGCTGGCACGGGGCAGCCCCATACTGAGAACAGGAGTCTGCTTCACCCCCCTTCCCCTCCAGCACCATTCTGGTTTGAAAGGGGCATTCTGTGGTCCGTGACCAAGCTGTGCCCTCAGCAACGAGAGCTGAACACTTTCTCATTTACTGAAAAGTTCATTCAGCTACGCATCCTTTATTTCACCTCCTGGAGCTCTGAGCAGGGTTTCTGCCCTGGACTGAGCTGAGCCCAGCACACCAGCCACCTGGAAGCAAGCCATGCAGTCCATTTAATACCATGAGCTCTCTCAGGCTTGTACCCAGCAAGCGCCTTCCCTCTCGAGTGCCTAACTTCTTCTGGAATAAATTATTCCCCTTGGCAGTTTCCCCTTCTGCCTTTAGCTGCTTACTCCATGCCAACCCTACCGCTGCATCAGGCTTGCTCAGCGTCCGCCTCTCTGCATCTGTTCGTGCCCTAAACCCTAAAGAGCTTCCCAAGGGAGCTGCCAACCTGCCTGCATCCCCCAGGCTTCCAGGCAGATTTGCTGGAGTCACACAACTTTCTTAATAGCTTCACTGCCCTCGTGTCAAAGCAGAGAAATTATGAAAAATTGCAGTCTGGGCATGCAGCAGCCTCAGCCCAGGAGCGTTGTGCTGGGTCCATCTCCTTGTCAGCTCTTTCTTCATGGGGGCAGGGAAGCACTTGCTCACACAAGAGCTGGGTTCCCGAAATGGGATAATGGGATCCATCCTCCAGGGCCGAGAAAGGCAGGTCCTCTAATGTGGCATGTCATCCAGAATATTGCCTGATGTAAGAGCTGGCTGCAACTGCTTTACAGTGACCAGCTCTGAGCTCCAACCATGCCTGCAGGTCTAGGCTGAAGATTTCAAGAGGCAGAGCCTTTGAACAAAGAGAACTCAGCTAAAAGAGATTAAACTGAGACCAAGAGCGTAGGAATGACAAGCCATCTTAAACCTTTAAGTACAACATGGGATGAGAAAAAGGATATTTTACTAATTTAAATCCTCCTGAAGTTCTCATCAAAAACCCTGTTGCAAACAAGCTCTGGACAGATGTTCAGTGGCCACAACAGCTCTGCCTACCCAAAAGACTGGCAGAGGAATTTGGCTGTAGCTAAATGAACGGCTGCAAAACGGCCAGACAACGATAAAGACATTCATTGCTCATACAGAAGAGAAAGCAGAAAGAGAAGATCATGGATGTTTGTCCTTCGGGAAACTAGAAAAAAAGAAGCAACCAGAGGCACAGAGGAGGGAAATCCCACAGGACAGAAGGGCTGCATTCGTTTTCCACTCTTAATCTCTCCCTTCTGAGAAGGGGAGAATTCCAGTTCTCTCAAAAACATTTGAGGCAGCCTGGCTTATTCTTAGCACAGCATTTATCTCACAGTACCTTTGCTTTCCAGCATTTAGTGAAAAGTCATCAACCGCTTTGTCATATATTGTCCTGATATCGTCCAGGCATCCATTATCCCCGAACGCTCCCCACTCCATGTTCACACACATCCGTCCTTGCTCACCATCCACCATCTCTATGTTTCTCATCTCTTCCATGTAACAGGCATTGCTGCCAGTTCCTGAAAAGAGAAAACAGTGAAATTTCTGTGGTTTTTGTACTTTTTTTTTTTTGAACAAAACAACACTGGCGCAAGAACAACAGTCCTGACAAAACCTTCTGGTGGATCTTGAAGGTGCTTTTTCTGAATGATGAAGTCAATTCCAAAAGTCACAAAGGAAAAAAAACAAAAATATACTTTGATAATCCTAAACTAAGGGAGAATATTAGTGCATTATAGGGAAGCTGTGGCACACTGCCCAGCACGGCTCAGAGCAGCAGAGGCTCATCCAGGCTGGCTGGGCTGAGGGTCCCATGTTACAGGGGGACCAGCAGCATGGCATTTTCAGCACACTGACCTCCAAGTGTTTTTGAACCCAAAACCACAGCAAGCAGCCAGATGAAATCTGAAGTTTCTGTAGTTAGGAGTCACCTTCCACAAAGCCCACAGACCTTCTAAGTTCAGAGGAAAAACTGTTGAAGTGAGAACCTCAGGAAGATTTGAGGCATCAGGCAAAGAAAAACCCGGGGATTTTGCTGGCTAATGGCAGGGCATTTTTTAGTTCTTGTTTGTTTTTTTATGATGCACAAAATTCAGTTTTTTCTATTGTTTCTCAGGGAGGCAGGTAACTTCCACATTAAGATGATGCCATATTTGACTCTGCTAAAAGGGAACCCTAAGGATTGTGGTAATTACCAAGTGCTCCATGGGCACTAAGTCTTAGGAAACAGAGCTTTGTTAGCAAAGAGAGGCAGATTTGCTATTACCTGGGGCACAAGACTTCGTGAAGATGCCTAGGAAACTATCACATGAGTCCTGAATCACAGGTTCTGCACAAATTATACTGGCAAGCGTGTTTTACTTTGTGATCACTAGGTGATATATCGATACAATCTGAGCAAAAGTCGGTCCTCCCACAGTTCTCCCCTGCTGCAGCCAAGCTGAGATTCAGCACAGGGTCTTGGGGAAAAGCCTGGGCTGGCAGACAGAGACCAAGACTTGCAGGAGCAAGGTGGACCAGACCCAGTGTGAACTGTCAGCACTGCCCAGCCTCCAAGTCTCACGGTCCAGAATGAGCTAAAGGCTTCCTGACTATGTGAATGGCCATTAAATACAGCCTGTTAGGCTGACAGACTTTTAGGTATCTCCTGTTGCCAGCAGGGACCCAGCCTCATCTGTGGCAGTTTCCAAAGCATGCAGCAGGGGAGACTCAAAGCATCAGTTCTCCCAGGAGGAGAAGCGGTGCCAAGCAGACAAGACAGCACGATGTGAACTCACCCCTGCAAGAATATTATTCCCTGACAAGCAGCAGCAGGAAAGTTCAACCAGCTCCTTGCACTGCAGAGCAGGACAGCTTGGGAGACCAAGCCATCAGAGCGGCCAAGGCAGTCTCAGCGGGGGAGAGGGAGTTGTTAGAGCCCTGGGGCTTTTGCTCTCCTTATCCCAGATGTACCCAGGCCACCGAATGAGGCAGGGCTGCAGCAGACAGTCAGAGGATGCTATCAGCATCCCAAGGACATGCTGCCCTTCCGGCAGGGAACTCTCACCGAAAGCATGTCAACAAGGGAGCTCACAGACACGGCTCCCTACCCACACTGTGCTGTGCTGACTCATCCTGGACGTTTTCCAACTGTCTGAAGGAGAAATTGGTGGCGTTTCATTTTCCTACAAGTCACTTTGCAACTGAAAATGTTATTTAAGCTCACAGAAGCCTTGTCCCCTTCCTTCTCTTTCTCACCTGGCAAAGCCCAGCAAACTCCTTTCTCTGGAGAGCTCTGAGAATTCACAGCACCCATGCTACAGGGACTGTCAAATCCCAGGCGTAGGTTTTGCAAAGGCATCAGCAGTCACCTGTGGAATTATTTCAGGTGCTTCACTGCTGGGAAGGAAGCTGTTAGCTGCTGCACTTTGTCTATCAGAGCTTTCCATTGCATGCTATTCAAAAATTGTGGCTGTGCATTACAAGTTTATTCTGAGAGACTGCATGCTCAAGGCAAACTGTGGGCCACCTGAACACCCAGGCAGGGAAGCGCTTATGGGTTAAACTAACAAATACTCCAGGAGCTGATAAAACTACCTGACCTCAAGTTTGCTCAATTCCCAAGCAGCACAGCATCTTCGCAGTTAAAACAGGCAGGATTTGTTCAGCATTACAGCCTGTAGACATCTCAAATGATCAAGCACAGAACCAAGCTGCCTGTTGAATTTTGCTCAACTCCTTCACACGGCTTGTTTCTGAAGGTATAGCTGTTAATCTCAAAATCTTCCACTTCTGGACACCCTAGCTCTATTTTTAGGTAAGAACGGGGACGGCTCCATGAGAATACAGACAGGTGTCTGCATGCTGCTTAATTTAAAAAAAAAAAAAGTGCCAAATGAAAAGCATTTCTAACACATACCCACAATGAGTCCAATTTCACAGTTTGGGTCTTCATAAGCACAAGTCATCATCGTGCCCACCGTATCATTCACCACAGCCACCACATCCAAGTCAAACTCCTTTGGAAGAGAAAAATAAAACGGTGAGAACTCTGGGTTTGGAGCCACCCCTAACACCAAAGGGGACACAAAAGGAACACAACAAAGGGTCACTGTCAAAACACACCAAGAACAAACAACTGGAAGTACTGGCCCAGGTTTACCTGTGCAGAAATGAGAAGTTAACGTACCAGCAGGTAGCTAAGGCTCCCTGCATGCTTTACCTACTACAGACTATGGCAGCAGCAGAAGGTATATTCCTGTCTGTTCTCGTTGGCTTAGGCGTACTTAAGAATAGATCTTTCATATAAGCACACAGTAGAGATCTACTGCCATTCTGTATTAGAGCAGTGCAGTAGCAAATACAGCAACATTTACTGATAAAATTCTGTTAAACTTAAGCTCTCCTCAGGCTGTTTTTCTTCCTTTCCTAGAAAGTTTCAATTAAGCTGCTTAAGACTTTTTCAAGAACAAGAGCTGGGGGTGAGGAGGGAACTGTCATTTAGGGTGCACTGAGAAGCCTTCTTACAATCACTACATTGGAAATTCCTGCTTTCTCCATGCTCTAATGCAGTGACAATTGCCACAGGGTTTGAAAAGTGCTTGGAAAGGTCTGCCAAATTTAGCAAATTCAGAAGCCTCTGGGGAAAAAAAAAAAAAAAAAAAAAAAAGGAGTGAAGAAAAAATCTCCAGCATGGCTCATTTTGAGTAGCAATTTCAGTTTGGTGGCTGAACTCTCCCATTTCTGCTGCATACCCTCTAGACCATCCTAATACTGGGTTGTGACTGGGCTACGTGCCAGCACCAGAGCCAGTACAGCCACAAGCCATCAGGGACTGCTGTATCTGGACCTGCTGCAAGACAAACACCTTCTGTGCAGGGCAGGAGGCCCAGCCCGTTTCCTCGAGGCACACTAACCCCACAAGAGGGAGCCAGCCTGACCCATGAGGCCTGTAAACTCTGCAGGGGAGAAAGAAGAGGAAGGAGGAAAAATAATAATAATCACCTCTCTTCTTTTAATTCCTTCTCTAAGCAAATACACCACATCTTCTCCCTCACAGTCTGTAGCCTTGAAGCCTTTTGTCCAGTTGAGGAGGATACCCTAAAAAGAAAGCAAATAGGTTATCACTTTTCTCGATGCACTACAAAATGCCCCAAATCCTATAATCCTCTAAGGAAGCATCACTGAGTAACTTTATCTAATAACTTCCTTGCATCTACACTTGAAATTTAAAATGCTTTAGTGTGTAGTTATACAGAAGACTTTATAAAAAGAAATCTCTATATATATATCTCTGGAATTTGCATCTAAAACTAATCATGCTTAGTCTCCAGATTTCCAAGACAGAAACACTTGCTAATGAGTGAACCATTCTGCATCGTGCCCAAAGACAGAAAATAAAAACAAATAAAAAAAAAAAAAAGGCAAAACTTCAGATACTGTAGTTCAAGACTGGGAAACTTTTTTTTTTTTTTGAAAATGCAGCTCACTAAAAAGCCAGATCACCAGGAGACAGCACTACTGCCTAAACTGTAGCAATGCAACAAACTCAAAAATAAGAAGTGTGAAAGAAAAGATATCTATCTAGAAAGAAAGTGCTAAGTAGACCAGATATTATTAACAGCTGCACAGATGGAATTGGTGAAGATGCATGGCAGTGAAGGAGTTAAACAGGAGAGCCAAGAAAACAAGGATACGCTGACAGGGACATGTTATAGGCTCCGGCAGTTCCTGGTTCATCCACTCCATCCAGCAAAACCAGATCAGCCTGGGACCAGGCGCTGGCAGCAGGGAAGGACAGACCCAGCTTGTGCTTATCACTCACAAAACCAGGGCAGTATCACAGTCCAGCAGGTTTACATGATTGGAAAAAAACATGTTACATTAAAAAGGGCCTATCACCACCACGGAAACTGTAAATGCTCTCATCTGTCACAGCCGCGGACCAACCAGTATTTGCACTGCTACCTTTAAAGGAGCTGTTTATATTACAAGCTGTACTGGTCAGGGTCAGAGCATGAACCCTCCCCTCACACGACCTTCCTGTAAGTGTCGGGTAGGTGATATGAAGGCAGAGAAATACAACCTAGCATAAGCACAAAAGCAGATTTAAAAAATACTAATGAACTTACAGCATCTAGACTGGTCTGCTTGCAAGGGAAGGAAAACGTGAAGCCGAGAGGAAGCCGTGCACCTTTTATTCCCATATAATCCAGGAAGTCAGAAATGCAGGTAACGATGTGATCAAACAGCTTTAAAGAGAAAAGTCATGCGTTTGAAGTTGTACATTACACTGCTCTTAAAAAAGTATTTAAAAAGCAGCAGTGCTGCAGAAGAGAAGCACAGATACTCACCTCTTCTCCCGTTCCCTGCATCACCTCTATAGGAATTGCATAGATCTTGTTGTGCATTTCAACTGTTCTCCTTTTACCACTGCGAATTTTCACCAGCAAAACTCTGAAGTTTGTCCCTCCAAGATCAAGTGCCAGAAAGTCACCGTTCTCTGTAAAAGAATACGTGTATTTAAAGAATCTATGAGGTGAAGATATTAGGTGCTGCTCTAATTATTCCAGACTTTTTTGTTTGTTTGTTTGTTTGCTTTTGTGTTGTTGTTGCTGTTTTGGGTTGGGTTTTTTTTGTTTGTTTAAATCAGTGAGAGAAAGAGGACCCAACAGAACTGCTCTTTGTTTTCACTGCGAGAAAGTATCAGAGTTAGCTGGCCACACTGAAACACAAAGAACTGCCCAGGTTGTGTGGGCTGGGTTCAGGTGGGTTTGGGTCGTTAGCCTAGCTGTGGTCTTCTTCCCCTGGGCCACAGCTTGCTTGCACCCAGAGGCAATGAAATAGGGCTGGAGTGTCTGCCCGGCCCAGAGCTGGGATTTTCTCCTTAGCACAGCTCAGGAGTCTCCCCTTCCTTTACACCAGATCAGCTCTGTACCTGTCCCATCTGGCGTACTGCGGACAAAGGTGGGCAGCATTTTCACTTTGGCAGTCTCGTGACTCTTCTTCTTCAGGCCTGCTTCCATCTCCATCCTCATCCTCTTCTTCACCTGCAGCAGCTGCTCGTGGGTGAGCTTGAACTCAGCCAGCGTCTCGTCGATGAGCCGGTGCTGCTCCGACAGCCGGTACGCCACCGCCGTCACCATCGCCGCCCCCTTCCCGCTGCCGCTCTCCGACAGCAGGAACCGCACGTCCGAGTCAGGCACCAGGCGCCGGGTGGTTTTGTGCAAGCGCCGAGCGTACCTGCAGGGAGAGGCTGCACGTCCACTGTCTGCGTTGCCTCCCCCACGGCCCCCCAAAACCTCACTGACTGACTGCAAGGGGAGCAAGGAGCCTCGCCAGCCTGAGCTATCTATGGCCTCCCAAGCATTAAACTGCCAGGGAAGATCAGCTCTTCCTTACAGCCTCTTTTCCCATAAATTTCTAAGAAAAGTCAGCAAAAAACAGGGCAGAGCACTCAGAGTCTCATCCCCTGAATCTGACCCTAGATGGAAGAAACCCCCTGGCTCTGGCACTGCTCCGATCCCCTCTGAGGGTCCTCAGCCGTCCTTTAGATGGCGTGGGGAAACGGTTCAGAAATAAAAATTGCGCACGTATGTTATCTTAACACACCCCAGACCTGACCATCTAGAACAGTTAGTCAAAATAGTATTCCTGGAAACGGTTTTTGCTTCCCAAATGCTATGTTTTTCCTTAATTAATGAAAATGTTTTTTGTTGATTTTTTTTTTAACAAAATAGTGGCAAACTGAAAATTAAATGCTATGTGGTTTTGTTCTTTCATAGATTTCCCCATAAACAACACTCAGTCCTCCCTGCCAGCCCCAATACCAAGGCAGAATCATAGAAAGGTTTGGGTTGGAAGGGACCTTAAAGACCATCTAATTCCAACCCCCTGCCATGTGCAGGGACCCTTCCCAGCAGCCCAGGCTGCCCAAAGCCCCATCCAGCCTGGCCTTGAACACTGCCTTCTCTACTCCAGGCTGAACAACCCCAACTCCCTCAGCCTGTATTCACAGGAGAGGTGCTCCGGCACTCTGAGCATCTTTGTGGCCTCCTCAGGACTCATTCTAATACTTCTGCGTCCTTCTTGTGCTGGGAGCCCCAGAGCTGAACGCAGATATGTCCTGTACGCTGTGCTGCTGTTTCCCTTCTACACCTAGAGATAAATCCTACAGCTGAGACTGAAAAGTCATTACTACCAGCTATTATTTACTAAATAAAATTAAAATTAAATAAAGCAACTGCTCCCAAACATCTGCAGGTCCCATCAAAGCCAAATCCATGTACACAGATTTATATTTTGTACCAAGAAAGTCTCCTTCCAAGAGGAGACCCTCTGAAAGAACGTGTACTCAGAGACCACCATAGTTTTCACTGGTATCCAATTACTTCAGGGTTTGGGTTGTTTTGTTGTGTTTTTTTTCTGATGTGTGTGTGTGCGCTAACGGCAGGAGCCGGGGGACTCACTGTGGATGCATCTTGTAGAGGGAGCCATCGACCCCCACGGTGGTGCGGAGGCGGCCGACCCCCTTGTTGTCCCGCAGCTGGTTGAGGATGGCGCCCAGCGTGGAGGCCACCAGGTTGGCCGAGCGGAAGGACACGATGGTGCAGACGTGCTGGACCGCCACGCAGTCCTCGTGGGACGGCTCCACCCCCAGGCGGGTTAAGATTTCTTTGGCTTTGTTCAAACCTTCTTTGCTCCTACAAAGAGAGGGCGGTAAAGGAACTCCTTAAAGGGGGGGGAGCTATAAAATGCAGGATTGAGACACATCCAAGCACGAATGCCCCTACATGGGGTTTGAGAAAGGGGTTAGAAAGAAAATTTCTTAGAGATATGGACTGAGAGGCTTTATGAGGTTTAAAACAAAATGCTCTAAATATTCATTCATTCACAGATAGAAATAGCTGTCCATTAAAGCCTGGTGCAAATGTGCCACCGCCAAAATATACCATTTCAGCTACCGTAGCAGCCACACTCTGGCTGGGATTCCTCCATCTGTACTCAGCATCCTGCCTTCTTCACATTCCTTTCCCACTGGGCAACAGGTTTATCATGTCACCAGAAACCTATCAAACAATAATCACATACACTTCTCTCTCCAACAGTTTCAGTTGTGTTAGATGGTAAGATCAAATCTCATACCAAGAGAGGTTCCTGTACCCCAAAAGCACAGGCACAAAGCTTGGGACTGGCCCTGTCCTGCTGTACTGGGGCATCTCCCAGGAGCAGATCCCATGACAGCTCCTTCAGCACACCGCAAGGAAGTCAGCAGTGACTCCTCCAAGCATTTTTACAGACCTGGAAGAATTAAATGCTTTTTAATCACACTGATGCATTAGACTTCAAACAGCCTCTCCTCTCCAGAGCAGGAAGCACCAGCCCCACAATTCAGCACAGACCCGAGCGTGCAGCTAATCCCACTCCCAGGTCTCAGTAAATTAAGCTCAGTGTGAAAAACAAAACCCTGAGCAAGGGTTGCCAAAGTGATTTCATCCTAACGGCCCTCTTTTCAGGCTTTTACAGCCTCCCTGACTTTCTGCCTCTTGCACTCAGTTTTCCCACGTTAGCACCCAGGCTGAGAGCAAAGTTTCTGGCAAAACTTACTCACATACCGCTCAGTAATTTCCAAGACAAAAACGGAAGGTGTTTATCTTGCCATCACTAACTGCACTCCCACACATCTTTTTTTTTTAAGGATTCTTGCATCTTGCCAGCATCAGCCAGAAATTTGAAGTGGCACAGGAACATGCTCCCTAGCTGTAACCAAAGTGCTCTTTGGGGAATGAGGTGGAATTTCAGGTCAACTTTTGCTCTCAATAACTGAATTCTGAAATTGGAAAGCTGGCCCAATCCCCACAGCACGAACTACCCCAGTGATGTGAATTTTAAAACCGCAGGGGGCAGAGCCAGTAAGTGCCGACCGAAAGGGTGATGACACCGTAAGGAACCAACTGGCACATAGCTCAGAGGTCACCACGCAGCGCCCAGCACTGCCTACGAGACTGAATGCTCTGCCTTGTCACACTTGTTTTCTTTCTGCCCAGCAATCCCGTGGATACAGCAAGGAGCAACACAAGTATTTGGTAGGAGGCACTAAGCCAATTCACTCCCACGTTTAGCTGCAGGCTAGCAACTTTTAGGTTTTTGCAAGCAGGGTGAGTGGCAGCACAGTGCGTAGCTTGTGGCTGCAGGGACTGGTAGTGTCTCCCAAAGCAGAGGGAAGGAGAAACCTACCACCTCCCAGCTCACAGTAGCTGGTGGCTTGGAGAAGAGGATGCTGGCTGCCTTCTGGGGATCCCCACATGCTGGATGCACACCCCACGGGTTGGAGCCAGCTACCTCCAATGCAGCACATTCCTCCACAAAGCAAAAAAATAGTGCTGGAAAATTAACAGGCAGAGTCATTTGGAACCCAGGGAGGAGGGGAGAGAGGTACTCACTTTTCTATGGCAGAAACATGCTTTGTCTCAAACTTCCCTTTGGTGAGAAGCTCAGGGGTGATTCTCCCTTCAAAGAGCAGCCCCTCCTTGGCCATCTTCACCAGGATGAGCCTCACCAGCTCCCCCATGTACAGCCCGCTGACCATCTTCTCAAACCTGCAGGAGAGGGCAGCAGCAGTCACCCAAGGGGTCAGGCAGCACCAAGAGACAGAGCCCAGCTTTATGCCTGCCCCAGCACAGGTTAAGTCAAGCTTTCTTGAATTCATAGCTTTCTGCTGAATTCATAACATAAGTGGAGAAGAGAATGGTACACAAAAGCAGCAAGAGTTAATTTTAATTGCCTGGCTCCAGCAAGGGCTACGTTGATAAGCTGTGAACTTAAAGCTGATAGAGTAAAAATCAGTAGCCCTAACTGGGACTGTGGCAACCTTTCCTCTGAAAAAGGCTGCTAAGGGAGAAATTTTGAAGCAACGAGCAAACCATTTGTGGCCTAAAGACTCCAGTCCAAGCTGGGCTGCCTGGTCACCAGGCATGGTGCCTGCACAGGGAACAAGCACTCTCCTCCCAGCAGATGGCAAACTGCAGGCAAAATGAGATTCTGCCTGGACCACGCCACCATCCCCTAGCATCAGTGAGAGCAAATATTTCTCCTGAATCATACCACATGTCAGCAAAAGCCAGAGAGCTCATAAATAACCGCCTCACTCACAGCTGCTTCCCAGGATTTAGGGATCCACGGTCAATCTCTCTGTCGAACTCGGTCCTGATGTCTTCTAGCGAACCATCATCTCCAAAGGCCCCCCACTCCGTGTTAATGCACATCCTGCCCTCATCCCCTTCCACCAGGTCTATGTGCCGCATCTCCTCCATGTAACAGGCGTTGGTGCCAGTGCCTTTAGGGAAAGGACATGAAAGTGCTAAGCAAACAGGCCAGGCAAAGGGAAAAAAGCCACATGCACGCTGCTGCAGCAGTGTGTGTTACCAATGATCAAGCCAACTTCACAACGCTGGTCATCAAAGCCACAGGTCATCATCGTCCCGACGGTGTCATTCACAACAGCCATGATGTCTGCATCGTAGTCCTGGTGGGGGAACAAAACGTTACTTGTACCACATGGCTGCTCTGCAAAACACTGCTGGTGTTTATCACCGCTTTGCTTATACCCACTAATTTCCCAGAACAGGAAACGAATCATTTGTCTGAATACCACAGCTCAACTTTTAAATATCACCTGCTCCATCTGACAGTTCTCTATCCCATAAAGCCAGGGCAGGGAGAGCAGACTTAAGGCACCAGGAAAACCAACAAACGGTTGCAGCGTGACTTCTAGAGGGCAAAGACCTGCTCTCACATACCACCCTTAAGTGGGAAAGAGAAGGGGAATGCATGAAGGAGGGAGGAACTATGTAGTTAGAAGATCATGGAGTAATTTCATGTCATTTTTTGGAGATGAATATAGAAAATAGTCCCGAGATAACAAATTTCTCACAGAATTCACTTAAAGCATTCTGGTTTATTTCAAATTAAGACTTTAATAACAAGTGCATAAGCAAATAATGCAATTAAATAAGCTATCCAAGTGACAAGCAGCCATTCCTTTCTAGAGTCTTCAGTGTTACTCTCCCTGGTACTAAGTCTGATCACAGTCACTGACTACAGTAAAGCTACTTGGTGACAGTAAAACTCAGGCTTACGTAAAAATCCACAGCTACCCAAATTGTGCCGATATTGCTCAGTTTCCAACAAATTTAGATGCTGAGTAATCAACATATCACCTGGTTGGAAGAATCATACTAGCCCAAATTCTTCCCATCTCACGCTCAGTGCCTTCTTATTTGCCTAAATCAGCAACCTGGTCACCTTCATCCTCCATAAAATCAGCAGAGAGAAACTGCAGGGAGCAGCACAGCTCAGTGAGCCTGCAATCCCCCTTCTCTTCTCTCTGCTCCTCTCCTGCTCGCGAGTGAGCCAGCTACACAGCTCAGCTGAGCTCCTGGGGAGAGCCCAGACCACCAGAGGCAGTTTCTCAGGAATGGAAGGTGTAGGTATCACTGAAAAGCTGTGGCACTGACGGGCAGCACTTTCTCAGTGTTTGGAGGGTGATAAAATTGCTGTAGTTGCAAGCACCAAAGCAGAACGTAGTTTTGTGCTACAAGGAAAATCACAGCTTCCCCACAGCAACCCCGCAATCACTCCATTTCCCCAGCAAAGAGCAAAACACCCCATCTTCACGCAAGAAAGCAGATCTGCACCATCACTCACATCCCATGCCCAAGCTGGCGATGTAAATGGTGCTCTCTGGCAAAGAACCACAAGTTTGCTATGACAGAGTTTAAAAAAAATAAATAATGTACAATTTACCCCACGTTTCTTGATGGCCTTGTTAAGCAGCTTCACAACATCTGCTCCCTCCACTCCACTTGCTTTGAAGCGCTTTGTCCAGGTTATCAGAACACCCTGATAAAAAAAGAGAGCAATACTCAATACATTGCCACTATAAGACATTTTTTTTTTTTATTTAAAAATAAGATTTTGTACTCAACATCATCTTCAGGTCTCTTTTCTTGTGTGACCTACCAAAACAAATCTGAAGTGACCGAGTCCTTTATTCTCATTACAGTTACCATGTTTTTCTTTGCTCTTCCTTGCTAGCAAAAAACTTTGTTTATATTTTGTATCTTCAGCCCACTCTTATGCCTTCCACTCCCTGACAGCTTTTCTTGGAAAACCATTTAATCCTGTTGGGCCACAGAAATTAGCTCCATTCATAAAAAGCTGAGTGTGCAGGACTGTCTAAAGGAAAGGGACGTGATTTTTGTACGGCCAGGACTTGCCTGCAATGGCCATCCAGCTGCTGCACATTTGCTGCCTGGAGTGCCAGTTGGCCAGGCTTGTTTCACTGTGAGATAATGCTTATGAGTTAGGGTAAATGGAAATATTGGAAACGTAGCAAGGGTTAAAATGCTTAAATATGTATGTGGGTACCTGTGCTAAAAGCTAAGTGCCAGGATTCAGTGTAAATTTAACATCTAATTGGCTATGTACTTGTATAAAAGGTCTATATGCAAGGCTTAGACAAAAAGTCTAAATATGAAAATAATTTCTATGCTGAAAAGGATGAAGAGAAATAAAACTAAGGCAAGACAACAAGATTTAAAAGTTAAATGAAGAAGAACCTAAGCAAAAAGCAGGTGTGAGATTACACTAAAAAAACTGACACACCATGGATCAAATAGAAAGGAAACCCTGGTATTGAATTCCTTGTCTGCAAACTCCCATTCATAAAGAACCTGTAAATATCTCAATGTAATGACTACATCTGATTTTTTTTCTATTCAGATGATGCCTAGCTCATTCAGAACATTCAGTAAATAAGTCAGTGATACTGAAATAAAGATAAGAGCATTGGCAGCAGTCAACAGGAGAGAAAGGACGACTGGGATCAGCTCAGCTTTTCATACCCACCACATTATTCACACCTATCACAACAGGAGTCTGAGAAGCTAAAAACCAGAGAAGCTGAGGCCTATAGGCACAAGCAGCTGTTGCCCAGGTGTATGTTTGTCCATATCTCAGCTTAAAAATCAACCACTTGTCCTGTGAGTGCTCACCCTCCGGGTCGGGAGGGTCCTTAGCTCCAGAGCTACCCGGAAAAAAAATCTAGTCCACAGAACCCAGAAAACCATCAAGCTCCTAAAATATCATGAAAACTCTCAGAAAACCTTCTTATCATAGGACACCCTTGTCTGTCTCTCTTTCCCTCTCCACTCTACCACCACTTTTCTCTGAGTCTCTTTGGGTGTCCCCAGCCCATCCATGTGTTCCCCTCCGCCCCTGCACCACACGAGCCTTAGTTCATCCATTTCATGCAGCTGAACAAGGGTAACTCAGCTTCACACCTACATCCCCAGCATGGCTCTGCTGGGGTCTTCCCACACCCCACAGCCTGATTGCAAAGCTGCACCAAAATGAACTCATCTCTTCTGAATTAATGCAGGAAAAGGCCCTTCTCTGCTCTGAACCACATTCAAACCCCGAGCTAATAAGCACCCTTGGCTTCAGCTCTCAGCATTGCTCAAGACATATGAAACGCAATAAAAACCATTGCCTCACCTGGCCCTGCTCAGCACAACACCTGGGAGCTGTTGCAGCAGGCTACCTAGAACCCCAGCAGCCAGAAAAGCAGGTAATGCTTTAACTGCACCACCTCTTAGGGCTTAGTGTGGGTTTAACTTCCCTGCATGAATTTGCCTCCCCATTGCCATAGCAATGCTGTCCCAGCGGGCTGCTGAGTCACTGGTGCTGAAATGAGCAAAAGAAGGGAAATATTGGGGCACCCTTGTCACAGTAGCCGCGTCAGTGGTTCCATACCACGCTGGTTATTTGCACGCCTTTGTAAAGGAGTTGCTTCCAGGTGTGCTATTCAATTCCTCTTTGCGCTGAGCACCCAGCTGTTGGCACGGCTCAGCACCACTGCTTGCGAGGAAGACCCTGATCTGGATGAGTGTCCACATTCGGGAAGTTCAGCAAAGTCTGAGCAAATGCTGCTGGACCGGGTCCTTCCCAGTTATACTCCATGGAGAGGAGAAAAAGGCTGTACAGAAGCCAGGCAAAATTGCTGCTGTGTTTACACGGTAAACCATAATACCGGAGAGGTCACGCAGAGGCAGCACAAAACATCAGCTGGCGCTTTGTCATCTGTTAATCAGCTCTTTCAAACAGAAACGTAAATACAAACACCAAGCCTCACAGTGAAATGAGACCTGTCTGGGACGCTGCTTTTATAGCTGTGAGTTAATAACATGGTGGCTCTTCTGCATAGTAAGAAAATCGTGAAATCTTCTTACCTCATCTAGCTTGGATTGTCGGCACGGGAAAGAGAACGTAAACCCAACGGGTAACTTCTTGTCTTTGATTTGTTGTTTCTCCATAAAGTCTCCCAGGCATTCAGCAACATGATCAAAAAGCTGTAAGAAAGGGAAGAGGATAAAACCATCATTAGAGTACAGTCTGGGGGAGAAAAGATTTCAAACTGCATATGAAAACCATACGGGATGTTGAGAAAGGGGAAAATATCTGCTCCAGGTTTTTAAGGAGATTTTAATCACAGACATATGAAAATGCTCTCAGTCACTGTATGTTAACATCTTAATAATTAATAAATTATGAAATATGATGTCATTTTATGCACCTAACTCTGCACTGCATCTTTTACATCCACATCAAAATGCTCTTCCTGAAACAAGCAGCACACGGCTCTCCAGCCTGCCATAACACTTCTACTTAACATTTGATGAGAATCTTTTAGCCTTTCCGTAACAGGAAGGACTATCTTAAAAGAACATTTGGGATCTGGTCCCATGTGAGGCTGAGCGCTTTTACAGTGATGCAGAGAAGATCAATGCCTGCTTCACTCAAGCACTGCTGACACCAGAGAAGTCCGCAGTTGCAAGAGCCACCCAGAAGGACATCGCCTCTCAAATCTATTCCAAAAGCACACAGCAAACAAATAAAATGGAAACCTGGGGGATTTGTCTAAATGCTCTGAGAAACAACCCGAAATGGGAGCATTTTCTGTCTTACCTAAGATGCTGAAGCCTGCAGGCAGCCAGTGCCAGGCTGCGGGTACCAATTCCCACCCAGCAGCCCCTCCTGGCCCTGTCGGACAGGCCAGGGAGTGCGTGGCCCCAAAAGGGAGGGATGCCTTTCACACCAAGCTACTCGGGCAACCCCTCGGGTGGGTTGCAACACTCAAAGCCAAAATCAAGCCCTGGCAATAAAAGCAACAAAAATACACATCTGTATCCACCTATAACAAAAAGCCATATGTGAACTGACCTGCACCCCAAATAGGTATCGAGCCTACTAACAAGTTGCCTCCTGCCCCAGAAGATAACTTCACTTTTTGTTTAACTCCTTGCAAACATTAAATAATTACATAATACTGAAAAATAAAAATCTATCTGCAGTGTTGGCAGGCCAAGGCCATGAAAACTGCCCAGAAGACTGGGGATAATTGGGAGAAAGATATCTGTTGATTACAATTAGCCTTTGCAGCTTCATTAAGAATAATTTAGAGTCTCAGAGATAAGGCAGAGCACTACAGACAATTACAAAAATGACGAGGAATATTTTGCTGTTTGAAGCAGGCCAAGAAGTGCTGTGTGTAACGTGACAATTTAACAAATACCTTTAACGAACTCCTACTCTGAGATCGAATTGAATTAAGCAAAAGCACGGTGGTTTCCCAGGAAAATGTTGCCATTCATTGTCCCGGGCAGATCAAGGCCACTTCCCGGAGCACATGCAGTGCAGCAGCATGGAAAGCAACGCACACTGCGCTGCTGCAACACGATTTTCAGCTGTCCCAACGATGGAGAGAGGAAGAGGAGTTAAAAAAATAACTACAGCGAAATAATAAAATACCACAACTTCTCCAAGAGGAACACAAAACTAACAAGAGGGTATGTCTCTATTATGTTTTCCATCTGAATGTATCTTGCTACATGGTGAAGCTTATTAAACTCCCAGCTGCTACCAGGATTACAGATGATAACCAGGGGCCAACTGCAATCCCCTCAGGAATTCAGAGAGCAGGAAACAGCAACATTGACTGAGGACATTGCTGCACAACCCCTCCCTTACGCAACAAACCACAACCACACAGAGACAGGGCCTGCTTTTCAATTCCGATCACAAAAGATCCCTCAGCGATCCCAAATCACTCACTAAAGTCCATACACTTGCTGGCATTTGCCTGTCGAAAACTCCCCTCTGTGGGCTAGCGCACAGCAAGCAGCACACAGCGACTCGTGCACCGTGCACGGGGAATGCCAGTTACCCATTAGCCACGTTCCTCATGTTACGGTAGCTGGGTCTAGTCAGTAATGTCTGGGCTGGCTGTGCTACTGCTTTCAACGAAGTACAGAAGAAAGGCATTGCTCAAAAGGAGGGGAAAAAAGAAAAAAGAAGAGAGTCATTTATTGATTTTGCTGCCGTCAAGTATAGTATGGTTTTTGCCAAGAAGACTCAAAGATGCATGTGTATGTTCCTGTGCCCACCTTAACACCCAAACCCCACAAACAGGGGACAGCAGAAGCACCATTACAAGGTCCTGCGGAAGACATGAAGCAACACAACCGCCAGACACTGAGCAATACACTACCAGGCTTCATTGCGTCCTCTGGCCCTGGCATTGCCTGCTCAGGTTGGGCCCCAAGAAGTTTCCACAAGGATGCATTGGGCTGGCAGCCAGCAGACTTTGGCAAGCAGCTGAAGATTGGAGCTGAGGCTCAGCCTCCTGAATAGGGAAGACTTTAAGGAGCGAGGAGACCATGGCTTCAGATCAGAACAGCCACAAATCTAAACCCTACCTCCAGCAGTGGCAGAACACAAAAAGCTGAAATCAAGCCTCCTGCTTGCTGCGTTGACACAGAAGAAAGGATTCTTACAAGTTTTAGACCTGCTATTACACTGTGGAAGTCAACAAGAGTTTTGCCCTTGACTTTGACAGGAAACTGTCTTTGACCAGCAAAGGTGTCAGCCTGCACCTGACAGGTGAGGGAAAATCGAAGTGTGAATGCAATGAAGTAGAAAATATCAAAATGAACTGTGCCATTGAGGCATGAGGCCATAAATCGCAATCCCTTCCATAAGCTGATTACATATTAGGCTTTAAGAGTATAATTCAGTGAAGTTAATGACACAGCCTGCTGAAAAACATATTAGTAGCCTACCCTGTGCAGGCAGTTCAGTCCAGTCCAAGTATTCCACTAATCTGGCCCAGAGATTTTGCAGTACCTCACCCACAGGCATCAGGCATAAGCATCAAATCACCACCTGCCTGTGCTCCTCCTGGGCATCTGCCATGTTTTCCTGTGAAGTCTAACATCGAGCGTTTTAGTCGAGGTTGCATATTGTCACAGGACAGCTTCAGACCTGGATGCAGTTCTGATGATGTTCATCTTTTTTTTTTTCCTTTTACTTAAATACTGGGAGCGACTGTACACCAAGGGTCACTGGAAACCTTCCTTGCTTCCCTTCCCATTCAAAAGCCATGAAAAAAGCTATCAGCCTGAGCTCCAGGCTGCTGGTTCCCCGACAACCAAATGGCCTTGGGATATTTAAAAATTAAAATACCAACACAACAACACCCGGGAAAGAATGCAGACATGATGTCTCCTCTCCCAGCTTCTCCTCAGTGTCCTTATCACCTCTCCATCACGTCTCACCCTAAATCAGCCTGCGTGCACTGCCTGGGGCAGACGCTTGCCTCCTGGGTGTGCATGCAGCCCTGTTGTTTGTTGGCCTCCAGCCTCTGACCCCCCCCTTCATGGAGGGGCAGCCCCAGGCTCCAAACTTGCCTCCTTGGCAGCCCACCTGACTTCTCTGCTTCCACCAGTAACAAGCAGTGCAGCTTAGCTCCCCTCCAAAATCTTTCCATGGGAAGGCTGCTGCATGACCTGTCACAAAGCAATAATACTAGGAAAAGTCTTTACAAGAAAGGCGTTTTCTTGCTGCAGTTCAGATATTCCAGCAATGCTTCTTACAAGCCACGATTGCCATCTCAAACGCACCTTTACAAAGGTAGCAGCACTTACTAGATACATACCTTAAGGATGCTGAGGTGACTACAGAAAATATATTAAGGATAGAAATGCTGTTGATTTTTTATTATTTATTATTCTTTTGAAAAAAGCTTTAAGTTTTCTGCAAGTCTCTTGTTATACTTTTAAATAGCATCTTATTCTAGTAAAAAGTGTAAAAACCATGCTTTTTCCAACTATGAAATTACCTATTGTATTACACTGAAACAGAGACAAAACTACCCGTAAAATATTCACTGTAATCTGCTTCCTGATTATAAAAAGAAAATAAATTCTTCCAACTAACACAACTTGAAAACCAAGCAAATGGATTCAAATATTTTCTATTCTTGGAACATAAGGGACCAAAAAAAAAAAAAACACATCATTTCTTCAGCAGAAATTAAGTTGAAGTTGTCCCAAAATGTCTTACCAGCTTCCTGTAATGTTTCTAATGTACTTGTACCTTTCATGAATGCTGAGTTGCTCTGACTGCCAGGACAGGTATTTGGTTGTCAGGGGTTTTTCTGTCCCCCATCTAGTGTTAAAATCGCAGGGCTGGTCTGGCTATCTGCTTACAAAGGCCAAGTTGTTTTTCTGCTCTCCATTCCTATCTCCAGAAAGTAAGTTTACTATAAAAGCCAGAATTCTTATTTCTAGGCCAGTTTTCTCCTAACCACGGCAGAAGTCTCCCACACAGTGACAGCAGAGCTGCAGCACCCAGGAATGCCCTGTTACTTATTTATCCTCAGTACTGACAAAGAGCTGTAGCGGGGTCCATGCATGCTATAGGTGCAACTGTTAAGATGATAAGGTCAATCTTGTGCCCTTTTTCTAAAACAGCAATGTGAAAGCAGCCGATCTTTTGAGAGAAGTCATAAGGAGGAGGCACTTACCCGTGTCCCGCTGCCATGTATGATATCTTCAGGCGTGTTATAGATTTCACTTTCCATTTGTACTGTCTGCTTTTTTTCATGCGACACTTTCACCCGCAGAATGCGAAAGTAAGAACCACCGAGATCCAGAGCAATGAAATCTCCTTTCTCTATGTGGAAGACAAGACACAAGCAATTAAAATGTGTAGGCAACACAAATTTGTGAGAAAATAAGCTCTAAGAAGTACAATGCACAGGCAAATGCACAGTGCTTATAGCAAGCAAGTTCTCAGCTGCAGGGCATCCACGTGAAGTCCTGCACCACTGAAGGAGTTATTTGGAATCTGTTAGCCCTTGTAAGCTCCTGAATACGTCCCCAGGAGCCAGGGAAAAAGTTAGGATACCTGCATCTCCCTCTGTAGTGGAAAGGAATTTGTATTTAAAAGATCTGGAGCCAAATCCACTGTCCCCACTCTGTCACAGACTTCAGGGTGTAATTCAGGTGACAGATGTGTGGGCCAGCTACCTGAGAAATGGCACTCAGTACCCCTGGAGAGCAAGGCAAACAGATTTAACTGAACCACCTCTGCTATCTTGTCTTATCAAAGAGGGAGCAAACAAAGACAGCAATCACTGAAGTCTGTGAAAAGATAATATTTAGGAAAGCAGTGTGCACACCTTATCACACAGCCGTGTACATTCCCGCTGCAGTTAATCACTGAGGCTCTTTGCAAGCATTTGCCTCTGCACACAACATCCCCAGGCTCACTCAGAAGCGAAGCACAGGCATGAGGCGCTTTCTCATCCCAATTTCCTCACCAATTTGCACTTTTCTGCAGAGCCAGAATCGCCCTGCACTGCAGGCAGGGTGAGCTGTGTCCCCCGCTTCCTGCACCACTGCTGCATGTTACCAGTCCCATACCATACACTTAGCCCTTTGGGCTCTTTTTCATTCCTGTTCCAACTTTAAGCTATGACTATATGAAGGCCATTCCCAGCATCATCGGTTTTCCATTTCTAACTAAATGCAATGTGGAAAAACCTCTAGCAGTACCTGTTGACACACCGTGTCACCTCAAACTACAGCTCAGCTCCCGGAGCCTTCTGAGGCCATGCTGCCACCAACAAATCGGGTATGCACCTTACCCACGAGGATTTCCTAATGCAGATTTGCCCCTGAGATTACCATGCTCAACCTCAGGCCCAAACTCCTGAAGCCTGACTCAGTGACCCACTCCTCCTCATTGCCCCATGCACCTCCAGAATCCCCATCCCGCTCAGCACAGCTGAGGAGCTGGAGGGGGTGTCCCTCAGGGCAGGATCTCGAACAGGAACAGACAAAACAGAGGCAAACACTCTGCAAAAGTCTTTGTGGTTTTCCAGTGCTGCAGTGCAATACAGCAAACAAGGCACCAGCGAGGGAGAAACTACGACGAACAACAGCCTGCATACAGAAAATGTAACAAGACAGTGGGAGCCCACAACTCCTACCAAGCTTTGTAATTTTACAATGCAACCTTTTCTTTGTGCTGCTTAAGACAGGGGCAAACTCAGAGGTCCCGACCTAAGATCACACAGAGCTTGTCTACCTGTTTCTTAGCTTTAAATACTGCTTAGCTCCAGTACAAATGTCATGTCAAACATGTATGCAGCCAAACTGCAGACGCTGTTCCCTCATTGGATTTTGCATAACGAATTCAGCTCCTCAGCCTTCACTGGGACAGGGCTGGAAGAAAAGCATTTAGCACAAGTACCTCATTAAGCCGAATACCTGAATACGCGTTCTCATCCTGGAGTATCATTTGTCCAATGTAAACCATTACCTTCGATGAATAATGAAAAATCAACACTGGACCAGATGGCCCTTCTTCAAGCCTAAATGCCCCTCAGTAGTACTTCAAACAAAGAGTGCACTTCAGAAATATCTCCCTGGCAGGAAACTAACAGATTAGCGCGTCTGATTTCCACTGCAGTCAAGCTCATTACAAGGTAAAATTTAGCAAGGAGTTATCCTTCTGCATCAAAAAGAAACAACAATTTTAAACGAAATGTAAAGCTTCCTGTATGCAAAGTAACAGTTTTCTTTCCAAGTATTTTGGGAGCAGTATTTAATCTATACTTTATAAGACAAAGATACAATTGAAACTGCTATAAATTAATTTAGGCAGATCCTTTGGAAGTGTTTTGAAATAGCTTCAAACATTGTTCAAGGCACTCTGGACGAAACTTCGTGGCTTTCATAGACTAAACTCCTCTGAATGAAGCAAAAAGCCCTGCCAACAACAACATCTCCACAGTCGCAAAAAATTATCACTCAAAGGCTCCTTGTTAATGGAGTACACGAGCACAGATCGAAACCAAACAAGAGCATTTTGTCTGACCAGCCAGCTCTCAGAACAACGATCACACTCGAAGGGAAGGGCTTAAGAGGCAGAAATCAGAGAGGGGCCAGAGAAAAGGACGGGGTTTCAGCCCTGGGTGTTTACGGAGGGAGAGCTGAAGGAAGAAATTGTGGTCAGCCAAGAGCCACCCTGGGCACTGCAGCACAGACGCATCCAGAGCCCGCCCGGAGCCTTTGGAGGCAGAGGGATTGAGACGGGGACGCTGTGCCTGCCTTGACGTGGCCAGCACGAGCAGGTGAGTCAGGGAAAGCAACACCATGACACCGCCCACAGCAAATATTCCTCCTCAGTGGGGTCAGAACGTGCCTTTCCCAGGAAAATAACGCAATGCTTCTACTTGTGCTTCCAACAGCTAGCCAAGGAGACGCTCACAACCTGTGTACACAGACGACAAGCCAGTCATACAGAGATTATCTGGGGCAAACCACTGCCTTGCCCTAACTCCGTGCTGCAAACACAGCGAGCCTGTCCCTGCGAGGCTGGTGGTGGCCAAACGGGCACGGAACCAAGAGCTGAGCTCCCTGCGCACAACGCAGGGTGACTTTTTCCAGTAGGTGTGTGGCATGTGATCTGAAAGGAATGCCTCAACATGCTCGGCCGGGGCTGCCCACTGCTCTGGTCCATGCCTGGTCCCAGCAGCGTTAGTGAGCGATCTCTCACACCGCTCCTAGCCAGGCACACATCTCCTTTCCTCGTGCCATATCTCCAAATCTCCCCAGTTTGTACCACGGAACAGCCTGCAAAATTATGCGCCTCACTGCAAGCGGCTCTGATTTTTTAACCTGCAGTGCGTGAGGGACCAGGGGACAGGTTTGTACCCAGCTGAACTCAAGCATGCAGGAAGGAAAACCAGGGATTTCAGAAAAAAGGTTGGGATTTCCCACAAAAGCCGCCTGGCAGCACTTGCACGAGGTCGCCTCACCTGCAGTCCCTTAGAGAAAACCCTGCCTGTGACCCAGCAGTGTGCAGCAGCGAAATGGTTGCCTTTCTCAACTGACTGCAAGTTTCAACACATTTCAACACAACAGCTAGCAGTGCTAATTTAAGGGAAACACAGGGTTCAAGCTTGTTCTCCCTTTAGGCAGAAAATAGCATTTCTATTAAAACGCATAAGGTGGCAAAAAGCAACAGCAAAGCAGAACTATCAAAGATTTCCACCTGCCAGACAGCTCCAACTACTGCAGGCTTCTTTTTCCTTCACCCAATCGCTTCTTGATCTTAACTCAAAAAAGCCTCAAAACATGCAAGAACTGTTCAACAGCTAAAGCAGTGTTATTGCTGCACACAGGGACTTAATTTGTGGAGGCACCAAAATATGGTTAACCAACTCATGCTACACAAGATGGAAACCCAGTGTTAATGCTACACAGTAAGCCCTACTGTACAGCGTTCATAAATATATCTATATACTATACATAGAACTTTGGTTTGTTTGCTTGTTTTGTTTGTTTTTATAAATGCTAAAATAAATACTAGGTGTAATTTTGGTCTCAAACACCAACGCAAGATCTTTTTGGTTTCTGATAGCTCTTCTTGCCACTTTCATCAGTGGTCGCTGAAAAATGAATCCTACATCTGGATGGAAAAAGCTCTGTACACCAGAGCAGCAGCTTGCAAGCCACATGCTGCAGCCTCCTTAAGTTCTGCAAATTTGCCCTAAGACAGTCCCCAAGAAGTAGCCTCAAAAAGCAAAATGATTGCCAGGAAGCTGAAATTCAGCAAGTATGGGTTCGTACTTCCACTGGAAAAACTAAGTAGGAGAAGAGAGGTTGAGTCAAGCAGCAAATGACTAAAAGCCGCTATATTTGTTAGGACTAAATCACATGAACGTGAACTGCATAAATCAGAAATCTTATGCGGAGTACTGATTCTTCACAGGCCAATCTCTGTGTAAGTGTATCGGCTGTTGGTGGCGTGATCGACAGGAACGGCTCTTCTGCTGCCATCAAAGCGGGTTTAACACAAGAATCACAAAATCCTCCAGCTTCTATGGGAACAACCCTGAGCACAGAGGGGAGGTTATCTCCAAAATGTTGTCTGGGCTCACCAGGGAGCAAATTGCTCTTGTTCTCAGTAGTGCTTTGGTGTATTTCTAACAGGTTTTCCCACCCTACTTAATAGGGAAAACAATTTCTCAGACCCTTACCTGAACCATCAGGAATGGACCTCACGAAGGTCGGAAGCATTTTCACTGTGGCCGTGGGGTTAAAGTCTCGGGAGAGGCCGTTCTTCATCTCCCTCCTGAAGCGAGCCATAATGTCGATCAGCGTTTCGTCGGAGAGCCGCATGGCGTAAAGGTATTTATCAATCTGGGGAGAAGGACAAACACCACCACAGGGTGAAAGGCTATCCCGAGGTGCCCAAGCAGAGCTATACCACCCTTTAATTACAAGAATAATGTATAGTCCCTGCTTGGCCCTGGGGCTCTGCCCAAGCCAGCAACCCAGCTGAGCGTTTTGTGCCTTGTCTTTTGATACAAAATCAAGGAAAATGTACACGTTATGACTTACATGGCCTATAAGTCCATCTTGCTGCCTTCCCAAGGCAAGGCCCACTCCCCCATCACTCTGCCTTCTCCTTTCCCCAGAAAGACCTCACCCACAGCCTCACACCTTATCTCCAGCCCTCCTCCCACTTCTCATCTCTCCTGGCTATCTGCGAGCTGAGGAGCTGAAGCTAAAAACGTCTCTTTTTGCACCTTGTCCGAGCGGGGGGCATCGCTGCAATCCCCAGAGGTGCCTCGTATTTAAACCTTTCATCACGAAGGACTCGCCAGAGCAGTTCCAGCTCTGTGCTCCCAGCTGAGCCATGATTTCTGTGTACCAGGCCATTTTCCCTGTCCTGCTCCAAAGCAATCACAGCCAGAGACTCAGGAGAGACAGAACGGCACTGTGGGCAGGTTGTGTCTGTCTCCTCCACACACAACATCAAATTAAAAGGTGTTGACTTCTCCCTCGTGGTTTCCCAGGAAGGAACTTTATCTCCCTGTAAAAAGGAGATGGTTCCAGTTTTACGGTAGTAATACTTTCCATAACATTACACCCGTCTTTATCATCAGGAAGAGCGAGAGATGCTTTGATGGCTTGGAAATACAACTTGGCCTTGCGGGGTTCTTGCTAAATGCACGTCCCACCCCTTTCATGTCAGCTGCCAGTCTACTCTTGCCTTGTCTCATTATCTGCCTTGGAAATTTGGTTCTGCAAACAGTTCAGACCGAAGCCACACCTTTGGGATCACTTCTGCTTGCAGCTTAGTGGGATCAAGAAAATAAAACCCTGCCCATGTCCTCCGTCCTCAGCAAAACTGGAAAAGCCACCTCGTTTTAATGGCCTCGTGGGCTATTCCTGCGCCAAGGCTGTCCTACTCTGGAAGCCTGGAGAGCGCTCACCTCTCCCCTGACACCGCACCCGAACACGGCCGATGCCTCAATAAAACACCCCTCATAAAACCTATGCATGCAAATGTTCCATACACCTGGGACTTTGAGACGGGAAGCGATGAATAATGCCGTGGGTGAGCAGAACGCGGACAATCGAGATGCAATTAGACCCTAAAGCTCCCCATAAAAGCAGCTCCCCGGGAAGCAGTGCCGCACGTAGCCGAGGTGTGCAGCGCAGATAGCCTATCTCCCCGCGGCAGGCGCCCTCGCGCCGTGACCCAGCACTTCCACAGCCGGGGAGGAAGGCGGGCATGGGTGGCACCGCGGGGCGCAGCTCCCCGGCCTCATCCTGACCCGCAGCGACGAGGAGACCCAGGCTAACCCGCGGGGTACCCTGTGGGGTTTGGTGCCATTGCTCGCAGAGGGAGAGCAAGAGAGAGGTCAAGTGCAAGTTGAAGGGGATGGGATGGAGCAGCAGTAAGGCAGGGCAGCGTCCATGTGCCCCACGAACTGGTGAGGTGATCAGTGCAAGGGCACAGCTAAAGGGCAGGAGAGCTGGGACAGCATCCTAGGGTCCTGTCCCGTGCCACCCAGCTGGGCCGAGAGCCCCGGCACAGCCCCAGCGCACGACCGGCTGCTTGAGGAGCCGAAGCCCGGACAGGGCAGAGCCTCTCCGCAGCCCCAGTGGGCGCGGGGATGGGCGCAGGGCTGGCGGCAGGCAGGAAGGTCGCTCGGCTCCGCAGCAAGCCCTGCCGGAGCTTTTTTTAGCCGCGACTGTTTAGCAGTGATGTCAGAGCCTGAGGTTATTCCCTTTTAAAGCGGGGAGGGGGGGCAGACTGGGACTGTTAAGGCTGTCGGCAGCCCACGCTGCCACTCAGAGGCCCGCTTACACAAATCCCCCAGGGAAAGCTACGCTAATGCACTGTTCACAGGCAAACCGTGCAGTGAGAGCACCCCCCTACAACGCCCTACACCCTACATCCTCCCAAAGCCGGGGCTGAAGTGCTTACCCCACCAAAAGCCCTGGTATGAGCACAGATTTGGGGGTTTGTGTGCTCGGGACCAGACGTGCCCACGCTCCCCTCCTCTGCAGCAAGGGGAAATAGGAGGGAGGGCTCTTTTTCCTCCTGTGAAAATACAGCAAGAGCCGTCAGCATGCTTACACACGGGTAAGGGACCCTCCTGCACGCAGGGAGCACCGCCAAGCATCACGCTGAGGCCACCTTCAACGCTGAGACTCACTGGGCAGGGAGGACTGGAGATGAGCACTAAACCTTGGCTTGAAACAAAATCACTCCTGCGTGTTACAGTGTGAAACAAACCCCAAAATAAAGCCCACATGTTATTTTCTCCCAGGCAGGAAAAGCGTCAGCCATTAGGGTGTACAGCTGCAAGGGAAAAGCCAGATCTCAGAGGGACAGCAGGCCCCAGAGGAAAACTGGCAGGGAATGGCCACAGAAACCTGGGCTGGGGGAGATGGAGGCCGGATGGCAGGAGGGAGGATTAATTACATCCCGCTCTGCTCATCAGAAAGCCAATCTCGGCCTTATCCAAAGGGAAGTGGCAGGGACAGAGGCACCTGGCCGGACCCAAAGCCCTGCTGAGCTCCAGAGGCCACAGCCCCGGGGGAGTCGGGTGCCAGCCCTCCCCTGGGGCTGGAGGAAAGCAGGAGCGATTTTGGGCAGGCAGCTGCGTGGGCAAGGAGCAGAAAAGGCTCCTTTATTTAGCTGCCACCTCAGAAGGGCATCGTCCCAGCGTGCTGCTGCGGGAGCGCTCCAAGTGCTCAATCAGTTTTTCCTTTTCCATTTTTTTTTAAACAGACAAAATTTGCAAACCAGTTTTTAAAAATAGGATTTCATAATCCAAACCACACGCATGTAAGTTTTCTTGGTCACATAAGAAAGACTCTTTGTACGCGGGGAAAAGAACCTTTTGGAATTCCAAAATCGCAGAAGCCTCCACGGAAGCTGGGAGTACTTCTGAGTGCATAGCGAAACATGCAGCACTCCTGGCCCTTCCTCAGACACGTGGCTAATTCCTGGGACACTGACAACAGGCGGTGGTATCCAAGAGCAGGGCACTCCCATCACAACCCCAGAAATCATTAGCACCTACTCTCCTGACAGCTTTGCACGAACACCCTTCACTGTGTGAAGGCTTTTGTGCAGAGCTGGTCGCGCTCCGCACACCTTTCAGCATCAGGAATATTCACTGGGAGCCAAAGCGTGTTGAAACATGTAGTTTAGGCACCCTGAAACCGCTTGTGCTTGCTTATGATTTATCAGATTGGTTCCTAAAAAGCCTCTGTAGTGGCAGATGCCGTTTCAGGGTTTTTTAATACCAATTATTTCATTTCACACCTCACTCCATCACATTCTTTTCAAGGTTAATGATTAAAGTGTCACTGCTGATTGCAGGACTCTTTGTTTTTTCCTTCTCTCATCAGGTAGCGCGACAAAAAGGTTTTGTTCCCCTGGCAGGCGGACAGAAAGCAGGCAACACCTAGAGGCTCCCTTCTCCGGTGCCAGCCACTGCAGGTCCAAACCTGTTGGAGCCAACAGGCACTCGCTCAGAGTGCACTTTTATAGCAGCTCTCCTGCACCTGGGCCAGCAGCACAGACACCAGGGACGTCCTGTGGTGCTTGCACCCCCGAGGGCACAGATCAGCTTGTAGAGAAAGCGGGGCCAAGGCTCGGGCCGTGTGAGGTCCTCTGTAACAGCAAGGGTGCTGAGCAACCACCGCTGTGGTCCCTGGAGCTGTCAGGGAAGAGGTGTTCTCAAAACCACCTGGGTAATTTGGAGTAAAGCCATATGAATGTTTATATCGTACCTGGCATCGTGCATTGCCAGCTTGGCTTCTGCACAGTGGGGTCGCGTGAGAGTGCACGGACACGGGGCTTCATGCGGCCTTCAACCCTACGCATCCACCCTGCCCCTTCCTCCTGCTCGCCCATCTTGTAAAATGTCCCAGAAACTGCCAAGTGGGGGAAAAATTCATCTCAAACCTAAGAGAGTGCCTAAAATCCAGCCGGACCAATGTGGAGGCAGCAAACACTATTAAGAGCAAGGGTATCCCAAGGGCCTGAAACCCACCGGCCCCACTGCTCCCCGGGGCAGGGTCCCACTGCGGGAAGGCAGCGCTGAGCATTAGTGGGGTGGGAACAGGGTCATGAGGGAATTTGGGCTTTCAGCCTCAGCACAGCAGAGACCCCTGTAACAAATCCATTCCCGAATTCACCTCGTGGGCACGTGTAACCCTTTCTCATCCCTCCCAAGGCCCGCAGAGGCATCCTCAAGGTGACCTGCACCATGGAGGCTGAGCACGTCACCGCCCAAGGAGCGAGGCAGAGCCCCGTGGGACCAACGCCTCGACCTGCAGCCCCCGGCCGGCTGTGAGCACGTAGCAGCAGAAAGCGAGCGCTGCTCTTCCGGCAGCAGAGAGGAGAGGGAGGGACCTGCACCGGAGCCCCGCACGCACGTACTCCAGCGAGCTGAGACAGAGCAAAATCGCACAAGCAGCATGCTGAGATGGAGCCCAAAGGGCCTTGCGGGGTGGCAGGGAGCGGCGTCAGGGCTGCTGACCCTCCTGCAGGATAGCCAAGTGAGGGGTTCGGCATCCGCTCCAAGAGGATACAGACAGGAAAGGACTCCTCACGTCCTCCAACACCACCAGTCTGCTTTTCTTTAATTGGATTTTATTTCGCTCTCCTAATGAAACCAGATTGCTCTATCAGAAGGCTTTGCAGCGCCCTGGCCAAACAGCTTCTTGTGCCGCCAGACAATAGCGGCCTCGTTGTGCCAAGGCAGCCCACAATAAATAACCCCTGGGAACACCACCGAGTTTCCCCCATGCCTGCAGGCCCCCCCGAGCCCTCCCCTCGCAGCCTTCCTGCTGCTCCTCAGGCAGCGTGCAACCTTACGCTTATCTTGGCTTTCTAAATATAACAGGCACAGCGAGACGGAGAAGGCCTTACCCAGGCACACAAGCCTGGCGCGGGCACAGAACGTCCAAATCCCCCAGAAACAGGAAAATAAGGGGCTGGGGGAAAGGCCGAGCCGCTGCGTGGGGACAGAAGAGGCAGAAATCTGCCTGCAGCTCCTCGCGAGAGCTGCTGGGCGGAAAAGCAGAAGACCAGAACCACCGAAGGAGACGGGGAAGGCAGGGGGTGCTGCTTCGGGTTTTATCCGACAGAGGAAGGGGTGCAGGCGGGCTCTGCAGCAGCTGGAGTGAGCGCTGAGGGGCAGGACATGTCTCCCCCAGGAGCCTGGTGCTGTCTGTGGGGTAAGAAGTACAGCACGGCCCTGCTGGGGTGTCCTCCAAGTATTCTAGGGATGCTTCCTTCGGTGGGTGCTCGCCGCGCACCGAGGCGGTCACGTAGCACCACCGGAGGAGGTGGCCGAGGGGAAGCCTCCGCTTCGTGACGTCAGCCCGGCTCCACCGCGGGGCTCGGTGACATTTGCAATTATTTTCCCAATTTGCATCCCCAGCCCTGGGCTCTCGGCTCCCTGCAGCCCCCCTGTAGGCTCAGCCGGGACCCAACTGCCATGTTTTTATTTACCCCGCGCTCCGCACCCGCTCCTCTGGTCGTGCTGAAGCCAGGGCCGTACCACTGGGGCAGCAGCAGTCACCTAGGGCTAAAGGCAAACTGAAAACACCCACAGAAAAACTTCTTTCTGCTCATCGCTCCCTATAAATTCAGGAGCGGCGGCGATACGGAACCCAAAAGCCAGCTGCAGGCCGTCGCGTTATCCCTGCCACCCCCACGCCGGAGCGATGGATCCCAGGGGCAGGAAGGGACATCCATCCTCTTCATCATCCTCCTCCTCCTCCTCCCCGCCGCCATCCCCATCGCCAGACCCCGCAGCCCCTCGCCCCGCAGCCCCCTGGGGGGCTGCAGACAGGATTTATTCCCACTTCTCTCCCTGCGGGGTCGCTATGGGGACACAAAGCAACGCCAGCAGCAAAATTCACCATTTTTTTAAAAAATGGAATAAATAAGGCTATTCGGCCCGGGGCGGGGGGGCAGCCCGTCCGGCGGGGGGGCTCGATCTACCTTTTTGACCTGATCCTCCTTCAGCTCCGTGAAGTAGTAGGCCAGGAGCTGGGCGGCGATCATCCTGCCGGCTGCACGGGCGGCTCCGCGCACGCAGCGATGCGGCGCCCGGGGATGGCCGCGCCGCCAGCCCAGCGCCTCCCCTTCCTCCCCTCCCTCCTCCTCCTCCTCCTCCTCGTCCTCCTCCGGCTCCGCCCGCAGCCCCGGCCCGGCACGAAGCCCCCGCGGTGCTGGCCCCGGCAGCGGCAGCGAGGAAGAAGAGGAGGAGGAAGGAGGAGGGCAATCCACCGCCCTACCCTGCGGGGCTTTTTACAGCAATCCCACAGACACCGAGGGCTGCTGGAGGCTCCCTGCTGCTCGTTAAGCTCTAGTAGGGAAAGGGAAAAGCAAAATAGATTTTTATTTTTTTTTAAATGCTGAGCTAAAGCTGTTTTCAGAAGCAGCCTCTGCACCCAGAAACCTTTGAGAAAACAGCGGAGCTGACCCAGACATCGTCCTCTGCCCCGCGTGTGGGATCATGGCCAGGGCGCCCCGAGCATCCCCTCGCCACAAACCATGGGACCAGAGCAAGCAGGGCACAGCCTCGGCCCCTTGGGGTTGCTGGGAGACCCCCAGGTGGTCCCCTAAAGAAGGAGAATCTCTTGGACTGCTGTGCATTGAGGGATGCCACCTCCTATCTCCTCCATCAGTGAAATCCCTGCTTCAAGGATGCTGATGGCCGGGATGTGCCGCTGCCGCGTGCGGTCCCCAAGGAGGCGTCCACCGCTGCAAAGCCGCCGAGGGCCTGTGCAGCGATGCGATGCCTCTCTGCAAGCCGAAGGATGGACGTGAGCAGACGCCAAGGTGACACGTGTCAGCGGCCCGCAGGGCTCTCCCCCACGCCCTGTCCTTCCACCGGGACAGGAACGCACACCCATCCAAACGGCGGTGATGCTGGAGGCTTGATTTGCATGGAAATTGTCTGCCAAAGTCCAAGTGATTCAAAACCTGTTCCTTGAGTTTCCGGCTTCCTTTTCAATGCTGCTTTAATTCAATGGTTGCACTGGCAAAACTCACGAGCTTCTTTGGCAGACGTGTCCTCCTTCATGCTGCCCTAGTCAGCGCAGGCCGGCCGGACAGGATTTCCTTCTCCACCCCACCATGTCGGCTTTAGCCCTTTCTCAGTGAGATTTTCATCAAGCGATGGTCCTCTGGCTCGTTTGCTTGCCAAGCTAATGAGCAAACCTGCCTGTGCTCCTGGCGCAGGCCTTGCGCACCTGAAGGCACCCGGGGGCTGCCCTGCTGCTGGCATCGCCCTGCGACCAGGCGCAAAGCTCAGGGGTGGCACAGAAACGTGGAGCTGGGCAGCGTCTTCCCAAGCACGTCCTGCAACATCACCCTTGCACAGGCTGACCAAGCTCCCACTCGGGTGCCATTCACCTTTCAGATACTCTCCTCCTCGTCTGCTGGCTAGAAATTATCTTTAATTCCCAGCCCAGGCTTGCTCCTGTTTTCAATCCATCTGTCATCTGCTAAACCTCGCCTTTCAGCTGAAACTGCTCCCCTAACTCCCTGCTGCTCACTTGCTATAAATACCCGGGAAGGTAACCATACACCTCCCGGCTTTTCCTTCATTAAGTACGACAGAGCTAGCTCTTTTTTCAGCTCCTTTCCCAGAAGACGACCAAGCTGGATCAGCAGCCTTTTTCACATGTGCCCCAGCCTGAATCCATCTCTACCAAATGCGGCAGCTAAAGTCAGGGAAATTGTTCAAGAAAGGGCCAAAACAGCTGTGCTGACATGCACAGTTCTCCAACTGGAAATACACCAACCCCCTGCCCGTTCAGGAGCACAAAACCTGGGGCTGCTGAGGTTAACAGGGCCATGACGATTGCCTCGTACCATCAGCCCTGCTCCCAGGGGACAGCACACCTTTCATCCCCCGCCAAAAATCGCCCTGCTTACAGCCCGGCTTGGCCGGCAGCATGCTGGCTGTCAGACGTCCTCGCCAAAAAGCTGCCCTGCAGCAGCCCAGGTTAAAATTTGCAAACAAGAAGTAAGTCATTTTGTGCACGTGTGCATTTACATCTGCCTTTTGCTCCTGTCCGAGGGCAGCCTGGCACTGCTCGGTTCCTGAACGCCTTACGTTCGTGGTGCTGCCTCTACACAAGGTGTACAGGCTGTCCTCATATCCCCGCCAGCTCCAACACCACCTAAACGCATGAAACATCGCTGCAGGAGCGTCTGCCCACTCAGTTAACACACTTGGATGAGCTCAAGTTCTTTTCAGCTAATCTTTGACCAAATGAAGGCAATTCAAACCGCGCCCTCTCAGCTCTCGAGGAATTTGAATCAGCCAGCTAAACCTGAGAGGTACAAAATATCCAAACTGGCTGGGAATAACAAAGGTCTTAAGAGCGATCAAGGGAAGGACAAATTTATTTTTCTTCACCTACCAATTGAATTCTTCACCTACCTAGAAGTGAATTGAAATCACAAATTTCACAAATCATTACAGTGGCTTTTCTCTCCACTGACCATTTGTATTACATATTTCAAAACTCACCAAGAACACCTAGCTCAGGTTTCCTTTAAGCTATAAAAAGCAATAAAAAAGTTCAAAACGATTACTCTAAAGCCTTCCAAGTTCTGTGCAATGAAAATAAGACCCATACACAATATAAACCCCCAAATAAACTAGAGAATAAAGCATACGCTTAAGCAGGAGGTGGTTCATGTGACAAGAGTCAACAGCAATTAATGGAGACGGCACCATGGTTTAATGAGTATTGCAAACAACGTGGTTTGTCTTCAGCTGTTGAGCGTGGCATTCAGGAAGAAATTAACTCTACACCCTAAACGACATTAGAAAAAAAGCAACAGCCCACCTGAAGCAAAACAAGTGCGCTGTTTGAACATCTAGTATCTTTAACCTGCACCTTGTGAGGGAGGATAGGTGAGCGTGTGGGCAGCTTGCGTGCTGTGACCAGCACTGGGATGCAGGAGCAGGGTAGCTAAATACCCCCATGGACACCCAGCCCCCTTGCAAGCCCTCTTTGCACTGCCAGGCATGCTGGTGTTACTTCTGGGGGGCCAGGAGGAGCTGTGCAGAGGCTGCCTGATGCAACCACGCAGCTCCCTGCCTCTGCATACCGGAGAAAGCCGCCTCCTGCGAGGCTCTTGTACCTCCTTACCATCCAGCCCTGGGTTTTTCCTTCTGCTTTACTGGAAAAGATCAATTCAGCAGCCAATTAATTACCGGCACCTAACGTACGCTGCCAGGCATCCAGCAGGCTAATTTTGAAGTCTACCGTGCCTCAAGACAAATCACTGGAGGCTGAAGGTGACACCTGATGACTTGCAGCTATTTTGATGGTGCTCTAATCTTATTGCCCAGGTTTAGCTGTACCAACTGAAGTCATTCAGAATATCAACTCTCCTGGGTGTTCCCCCCATCCCCCCCTGCATGTTTCTTCATTAAGCGTTTACTGTTCTATATTAGTCTGTGTTCAGATGTGACTCCTAGAGAGTTTTTAATCACGTCCATCGCGTAGCTTTGATGTACACAGCTGCTAAATCATTCCTACTTTTGTAAGGAAAAATTCAAGTGGTAGTTGTGGGGTTTTTTTTGGTTGCTGTTGTTTGCTTAAGTGTCTGAAAAATGATCAATCCACATTTATCCACGTTGCATTTTCCCTTCACGATACTTAAAGCAAAGCGAAAGAGAGCAGCATGTCTAAGAAACAGTAATTTACCAGCTCATAGCAGCACGTCCAACTAACAAGAGGATTTTTTAATCTCCTTTGAAGCTCCCGTTCCTCAGTAGGAGACTATGTGCTAGCATGAAAGGAAGCACTGAGCATTTGTGCTGAACTCGGTGCAGAAGCTACTAAGAAAATCTGAAAGCAGCACAGATATCGATTTACTAATGCATTTAACCTCATTCAGCTGAATTGCTTATGCAATTTCACCTTGCCAGGAGGCATGGCAAGCAGGCACTACCACACAGCCGGCCGGGGGCCAGGATGTTTTATCTCATTTTTCCCCTATTAAGAAACACGATTAGCTAGGAGCACCTTGAGGAGATCTCATTCCACGCATGGGAAAGGCCACGCCACACGTGGATGGAGCAGCAGGCACTCAGAAGGTGTTTTTGATGCTCCTGGTACAGCACATGAGAGCATATTTCCTAGGGATGAGTGCTTCCCCTGGTTAACAAAGGGCCAGAACAGGCTCGGCACGTCTCACCGAACCAGACACCCCAGCCAAGAAAGCGCTGCGGGTTTCACCTGCGCCCAAATATCAGCGAGGCCCTCACGCAGGGACCTGGTGGGACTGCCAGGGCTCTGGCAGGAGAGCCCAGAGAAGACAACCACCTCTGGCCCCGAAAGTAGGATCCCTCTCCTGGCCTTCTGGTGACACAGGCTGAGGACTGCCAGTGCTAACAACTGCCTAATAGTTTGTTTTTCTTTTTAATGTATATTATATGTCATCAAAAAAATAATTTAAGTTCTACTACTTTATTTTAAAAGCTAGCATTTTCCATGCCTAGTAGTGTGTCTGGGCTGTCAGGAAGCATCACTGCGATACACACCCCGCTGTCACTGCCTGCAGCGGCCGCTGGTGGGGAGAACGCACATAGGGGAAAAAAATAAACAAAATAAAAAATAAAAACACTATTTGGGAGGTCTAGCTGATGATTTGTTTTTAAACCTTAATGATGGCAAACTTCATTTAACTGGGATCAAAACAATTACTCCACCTTTAGCTAACCAATACCTCCAAAACCCATGGGCTGCACGAGCTGTTCCACAAAGAACTTCCCTCCCCTGCTCCTCACATTTGTGGTTAACGCCAAGAAACATCTCTCCAGAGTCACACCACCACATGACCTCATCTCCAGCTACCGTGCTACACAGCAGAGCTTCTCTTTGCAGCCGTACGACAAAGATGCTAATAATTTTAAGTGGTTTAGTGTCTGCTTGCGCAGTGTTTCAGCAGAGAAAAGCCAACGCAACGGGAGGGCAAAAACTGCAGCAGAGCGGAAGGGCGGAAGGGAGGACAGGCGGCACTGTTAGTGTCCAAGCCTCCCCTGCTGGCTGGAGATGAAGCGGGACGAGGAGAGGCGTTCCCCTGCTGTAGGGAGAGGAAGAGTTCCTGAGGCAGTGGCAGGAGAGGAGCCCGACTTGGCAGCGAGAGCCGGGCCTCAGCCAAGAGCCACCAAGTCCAGGCCTCTCCAGACACAGCTGTGAATGGGGTGATCCAGCACCCTGCTTCAGTAACACTCAAACAGGGAACTCAGCAAAACTGGGAATTTACCTACAACTAAATGCTCTCTTGTCACTCTTTAATCTCAAAGCCCAAACTCAGAAGCTTTATCACCCCATATTTATATAAATACCAATAGTCTAAATCTCCTATCCTCCAGTATTTTATAATATTTAAGAGGAACTTGAAACCCAAATACCGCCCCGAGATGGATTCCCTCCCCATAGCAGCGTACCTGACAGCTCCACCACAGAGCAGCTGCAAAAGGAAGGCACCATCTCCTTAGTGCTACAGACATCCCCTGCAGAACGGGGATTCACCACAGCAACTTCTCTCTCCCCAGTGTCAAAAGATTACAACGACTTTTACATCTCCACAAAGGAAAGCAACAACCACTCTTAGTTTAACACTTTTTCCATTGAGGTGAAAACTGTTGCACCAAGGAAGCACTTTTACTAGTGCATTGGTACCAAGTCACCACTGCAGACCTTACGTGTATACATACACACACACATACATAGCAGCATTTCAGCAAACACAGTTTATAGGGCAAGAGAAGGGCTGAGTTTCTACGCTGATGAACCTAAAATCAATTAATTGCCATTCCTGACCAGGAGGTGAGCATTTGTTTCATTTCATAGAACATCTCTTGACTCCAGCAAATTGAAATGAGCACAAATGCAGACTTCTGATACACTACTTAATCTCTAATGTTAATAGAAATTTTACAGAAATGACAGTGAAAAATTAAGTATAATACAGAGTTCAAACTGTTTTGAAATTCCAGAAGGCAGGACGTAAGTTTAAAATATTTCCATTCAAATCCTTCATCCAGAGCAGAAGCAGCTCAATTAAAGGATGCCTGCATAACCAGCAATTCACTTAAGTGACAAGGCAGTTATGATTACTTTAATGAAGAAAACACAACCTAACTTATTGTACTACATAGAGCTTTTCTAAATCTGCTTTCAGCTCCTCACAGATCATGGAGGCACTTTGTCAAAAGCTCTAACACACCCTCTGTGCTGGATGACTTATAACAACAAAGCCAACCCTTCATCCTTACAAAAAGCGTGCAGGAAAGGGAAGGGTAAAAATGCAGGTAAACTCTGGCAAGCAGCTGGTTACTGTGCACTGGTATGCACTGTCCCAAGAGGGTTTTAATCACACATTCCAAAAATGTGTCTTAACCATATTGTATCTTTTCTACATCAGCAGTAAAACTGTAATGAAGAGCTTGTATTTTACTGTACAGAGAATAAGATCTGTCCCCCTCTTTTGGCTGTCCACTAATAACCAGTTCAAAACAAAGTGCTACCTCTCAGCCCAGTCTGAGACCAGTTTCCATTAAGTGTACATCTTTCTCCTTGATCCAGCATTTGATCCTAGTGAAAATCAGTTTGCATTGCAAGTCCCAAACCCACACTGGTACAGGTATTAATTGCAGAGACTTCAGGGTTGTGCCTCCTTTTCCAGCAACACCCAATGTAAGAGAGCTCTCCTTCCAGGCCGTGTTAAAACACACACGACAGCAAGCTTGCTCCAATACTGTGTTAAGACACCCACCACCCTTTAGCCCAAAAGGGGTGCAAGGCAGTTACTTACTGGGCACAGCAGGGAGCAGCAGTAGCCGGGCACATCCAGGGCATTCAGCTCCTTCCATGTAGCCATAGCGAGAGCACCTCTTGTCATGTCACATTGTCATCACAGGGGGCTGTCAACAAGAAAGGAGACCTGTAGGTTTCCACATCTGCTCCCCCACGCTCAGGATGCCTATGGACACCCCACAGGCTTGTATATACCTTGCAGACAGGTGCTCTATTCAAAACCCATCCAACAGCTGGGGTACAGCAGATGCAGACCCTTGGTTAGTACACCCCAAGAAACAGGGGAAATGGGGGGCATATGGGTTACAGACAGCAAGGGTGACCCAGAGTAATGGTGGAAATGGGGAACGTGTGGGCAAAACATCGACCCTTGCATGGCACCATGCTATGGCAGAGTCGTCTAATTCCTGCTGCGTACAGGGAAGGAGGGCTTAAGCAAACATTGTGAGACAACACTCAAGTCCTGGTAACAGGACTTATCCTAATCAGAAGAACCTGCCAGGCCTTGAAAATATGAAACTTGCACCAAAAATCAGTACAGGAACACAGTCACACAAGCTGGACTTGCAGTCAAGCGTCATCCAGGAGCAACAGCAGATTTTGAGCTGCGCTGTGGCAATTTGGTATTTTTGGCCAACCTCTTCCATCTGCCTCAGGAGATGCTGGAGGAAGATGTCCACAGCTCCTCCCAGCCTACCTCCATGAGCTGAGGAGCAAGGACCAAGGATTTTGGCTTCTGTGATTTTCCAAGTCTTAATCACAAAACCCGCACTTTTTACCCCAAGCAACTAGGGACCAGGCCGAGAGCTTTCTCCGGAGAGCAGAGGTTGATGTACAAAGCTACCTCCAGTGTAAAACCACAGGGGATGAGGGCGGCATGGCAGGCTCAGCTCCCATATGCCTTGCCCCAGGATGGGCACCCTGTTGGATCCCCACCACCATTTTGGCTGCCAAGGGAAGGGGTGACAGGCCCTGCAGAGAGAATCCACCTGCACCTGCCATGGTCAGCCACGTCTGCAGGCGGATTCCCCTCACCTCCCCAGCTCTCACACAGCTTTTGAGGAGCCAGCGAACTCCCTGTGAGGGTGTTTTCCACCCATGTTCATTTTCAGGGTCCAGCTCCAGCCCTGACCAGCCCCCAGGGCACCCACGAAGCCTTTTTGGGGTCCTCCTCTTCCCACCTCAACCTTTGCTCCCTCAAGCCACCCTGACTCTCACAAGGTATTTGCCAGGTGAACAAGGTGCCAGCGGCGGGGCTGAGGGGACTCTGGGGGAGAGGGCATGGCTGCCCAGCTGATTCCAGAATGTTCCAGCAGCCCCACTGCAAGCCACAGCTGACTCCCTCAGGGGAAAACAAATTGAAGAAATGGCAAATTGAAGAAATACCAAACATCAGAGTAGTGAGGGGAAAAAAAGCGTGAGGAACAGTCCTGCAAGCCCCAAAAAGGAGGGGAAGTCTTGGTGCCAGAGCAGAGACTGACAGCCCATCAGGAGACCACAGTGGGGCCGGTCCTCACACTGGTGATATGTCCATGCTGGGGAAGGCATTTTTAATTTTGTCTTTGGTTCTTACAATCCAAATCTACTTTGATTGGCAATGAATTAACTTAATTTTCCCTCAGTCAAGTCTGTTTTGCCTGTGACACCTGAATTTCTCCCCCTATCTTGATGAGGATGATGGGTGAGAGCAGCAGGATGGGTGTCTGGCAGCCAGCCCGTGGCCAACCCAGCACACCAGGTCAAATACAAACCTCAAAGGGATTCTGGGCTGATGTTTTCATTCTCAGATTTTCACACACACAAAAAAATGATAGACGGGGAAGAAAATTTTCAAAATTCATGTAAGTATAAGAAAGTCCTTATTTTAACTAAATAGGTTTCTCAATCTCTCTGACCCATTCCTGACAGAAACTCAAGAGTCTGGGTTCATGAGATATTGATTCTCCATTGCCTGTCTCTTGTAGCATTTTTTTTTCTTTTTTAGTGTAAAACGAGAAGATGAAATACCCAGAATAAAGTAATAACTTGGTTTTGCAGACAGAGGAATTCATGTCTGGAAAGGAGAAACAGTCTGTGGCTACCGGGCAGCATTTGAGACCCAGAAAATCTTCCTCAGTTGCTCTAACACCTGCCCTCAATATAAGATGCTACTGATTCAGGCCTCCAGCACCAATCTGCAGGGATGCGCATCATGCAGAGGTCAGGAGGTCTCAGGCTTTTCAGTACAGGCCCAGACAACCCCTTCCTTCCCCCTGGATAGCAGTGACACCGCACGTGGCTTAAAAAACAGTTTCCTCGGTGGTGGGACAATCACCCTCCTTGCAGTGCTTTGTCAGCACCCCAAGTACTCAGGGAATTTTTGCCTCTCTGAAGCACTACCTATTCAAAACAACAGGCCTCAACTCAGATTCTTTAAACTTTGATCAGAGCTGGGACAATAAGTCTGGTCAATTTCAAACTGCAAAAGAGAAATTTGCGTAAAAATAAAACTGAGTTTTTCACATACTCTTGGCTTTATCTGGAGAGCAATCTGGACGTTAAGAGACAACCAACAGCACAAACAGGATCCAAAATATACTTAAAGAGCAAAAAGTCCCTCTGCAGCCGAGTGACAATGGTGCTTCATTTGGATCTGCTTTCCAAATACTTACAAAGCATCCCCTTCCAATCACAACATGCCACTTTGAAATGCCAGTACCACTTAGCTCCTGAGTCTATTAGACCATGAAACAATAAATCCAGAGATATAAAAATAACCCAGATACCTACTTTAGCACCCAGTTGAGTTGACAGGTGTTATCCCGATGGCTCCGTGGCAAAAGCATCTTCAGAAATGCCATACCTTGACCTTTGCACAACAGGCGTCATGAAGATGGTCTCCAAAACCCAGTGTCTTCCCAAAAGGTGCTAATATTAACTAGAGCTCTTTGTTTCTTTGCACTCAAGGTTTCTCCCTGTCAGCTTTCTGGCATTTGCCAGCGTGGTGCACGCTTTATTGGGCAGATATTGAGCTGCAAATTCCTTCATACTTCTCTATCCGCAGCATTCTGCAGCTAAAGCGCTAACCGGCCAGCAGATGAAAATGCCACTTACTGCTTATTCCTGCTGCAGTTAGTTGAATTAAAACCTCTTTGTTTGCAAGCTGTAAACAAGTTCTTCTTAATCTTTCAATAAAAAAATGTCAATTATGCTCTCTAACAATGTAACTTCATTGTGATGAAAGAAGGCATTGCTATTGCACTAATCATGATAACATATCAGCTGCTTTTAGAGTCAATTCCTTTTTGTGCAAAACTTAATGACCATGCAATTATTCAAATTTCAGACTAACAGACTAGGCTTTAGACCTACAATGCTGCTCCCTTACTCTGAAAACACACACTTGAAAGCAACAGAAAAGTCTCCAAAGTACGATTTCCAAGCTCAGAACACAAAACACCTTTAAAATTCATTCAGCACAGATGAACTCGGGCCCATATTAAGCACAGCTACTTCACTGGAGAGCCAAGAAAGAAAGCCAAATCTTCGGCACGCTATCGCAGGCGCTTCTCAGGCCCATGGCTTTCATTTGGCTTCACTGGGGGCCGTGTTTATCTCCACCTTCCTCGTCTCTCTCTGGTTTCAGTGCATTTCCTGCAGAATCGCTAGCCGCAGCAGATGTGCCCTTCGGGCATTTCAACTTTTTTTTTTCTCATGCCAGTATTTATCCCATTTGTTTCCAGAATCAGCTGCAGCTCCCAAATCAGCATCTGTAACTTTCCGCTTTGAAGTATTTAGGACATGCCTGCTGGGAAAGCATCTTCCTTCTTTACCTGCTCAGACCCTCACAGACTCTGACTCCGTGCCCTTCCGTCATCCATTTTCTCCTCCTGCAGAGAGCTCCCCACTACAACAAAGTTGTCCATCACCAGCTGCTCTGCTCTGTTAACTGCTTATGTCCCAACAACCGTTCTTGTCATCCTAACCATGCTTTATTTGTGTTTTCATGCAGCTGCAGGCAGACGTGGCTGCTGCCACAGGACCTCAGCTCACCCTGTAAGGTGCCTTTCCCCCACTGCTGAGGGAACGCCTGTGCTAAACGCAGCCCCGCAGGACCCATCCCCTCCATGTCACCCTGCTCTCCAGCTCTCCACAGCAGCAGAGTACAGCGTTTTTTCACTCCCAGGAGGGGCCAAAGACTGCAGCAATGAGGACAACCCTCTATACAGCCTCACGGGAGCAGCCCAAGTCCTACAGCTAACCAGATGGCCCAGCATCACCGTATGGTTGCCCTATAGGAACTGGGACTTCCTGCGGCCTTTCCAGGTGCACAGAAACCTCTGCCAAGCTGAATTTCCAAATAGCAAGAGGCAAATTAAGAAAAACAAAAATAGTAAATTGAATCAACATCACTGGTGTTTTGAGAGCTGAACCCTGGCGTTTTTGAAATGCCCAAGGCGAGGAGCTATGTCGTCCCGCCAAGTCCAAAGGAAACAGACACTAGTACAGTAGCCACCCCACTGCCTCCCTTCCCTTTTTATGCTGCTCACAAAATAATAATAAACTGAGACAGTTGATTTACTTATATCCCTAAATAGTCCTTGTAATTCACTGCTTATAACATATCACATCTTGCATTGCTCTTACCCCTCTTCTCCACTACTGTGACTTACTTTAAGATGTTCCAATCTGCAATAACAAATCTATGGGGAAGCTTTGGCTGTTGCTGTGCCATACTCTTCACACATCTCTCCCTTCTTCTGCAAAGTCTTTATCCTTCCCAACAAAAAGGAGAAAAGAAGATATAGTGGCAGTGAAACCATTTTGGTCTTTCCCCTGCCCATCTCCCCCTTCTGCATTTTTTGTTAAAAACATACAGCTTTATTTTTTATTACTTGGGTTTAACTTAATGCTTTGGGGATAAGAATAGGAATTCTGTTACTTGTTTTAAAAATCAGTCAGGAAAAATAAAGAGTGAAAGGACCTTCTTCCACTCCTGGCAAGCTCCAAATTGCTGAGGCTCACCAGCATTTGGGTCTTCAATTCCTTCACAGTAGACAGCCAGCCTGGAGTCTTTCATCTGTTTTCCTGTAGCACATTCCTTGTGCTAGTGGCAAGGGTTTTCTGGAGGAACCCATGTTTACTGGGTTTCTTACCTATTCTGTCCTCTCTTCATGGCACAGTTTGTACAATCTCTAGAGGTGCCAAGGCCATGTGAGGCCCTCAGACACAAGGCACAGACAATATGTAAGACTGGGTAGGGAAGGGGCTGAAATCCAGAAGACATTATAAAGCACACAACAAGATCAAAGTTATTTCGGCATTTCCTTCTCTGATAAATGTGACCACCATTTTTACAGCACTTTCAATGTGCACCTGCAATGCAATAGGATCAACGAGAGAGAGGAAAACATTAATTAAGCTTTCTGTGTTTTTATACCTTGCTTTATATCCACTGAACGGATGCAGTGCTGGGACAAAGTAGACATCTGATTTCCCTGCCTCCCCAGACAGGCTATCCACACTCACGCATAGGAATAGTTCTGTGATGTTTTCTGTTGTTGTTTTTATTTTGTTTGTGTGTTTTGTTGTTGATGATGGCTGTTTTTTCGTGATGTTGTGTTGTGGGTTTTTGTTGTTGTTTTGTTTTTGACTGACAAGCTACCTACTTGACAAGTCTGGGAAATGCTCTGGATGGGCCCTCAGTGACGGTCCAAGGCAGCGGAGGTCCTTACGAGAAAGACTGTGAGTTTACAAAGCTGGACAACACTCATTGAGTCTCCAAAGTCCCTCCTCCCTCTCCATGCACCACTACACTGACATTGTATCTGAGATCCCAAACAAAAGACAGCTCACTTTACAAATGCAAAGAAACAAATGACAACAATACTTTCGTTTCGGTATTACCTACATTTCAGCCCCTGACTTCTTTACACTGATCTGCTAATCCTATATAATACTGACTTCCCAAGGGAGATTATGCTAATCAGGATTTCTGAAAGATTTACAAATGATCCTATATTTACTTTTGCACTGACAAAGGGTGGATGTCACCAACGAGCTGCTACTGCATTTTCTCTGGATTATGAGTCAAGCACCAGCGCTGTCCAAATCTATAGCCACTGAAATGTCTTTTTAGCAGGAATAACGATATATTTAGGATCACCTTTTCCCCACAGTTGAAAGGGTAACTGCAACCTCATACTGGGAGTTTCTAGAAAGCAAAAGCCTTTATACCTCTACCCAGTTAAAACTTTCCAAATCAAATGTATGACTTGGATCTGAAAAAAGATGTTCATGTCTTCAAGAAGCAACAAAACAAAAATCAGTAAATTCAAGAAGCACCAAACACATTGACTGGAGGGAAAACCCACAGAAGTGAAATATCATCAAGGTACCAAAACACAGTAGAAAAGCACATCTAAGACATTAAACTGGAAGAATCCCATTTTATTTTAAATCAACTACCAATGTTATGTGATCAGTTGTACTATGTGTCTTTCAGAATACGGAATACTGTGTCATATTTAATAGAAGGCCTCTACTTTTATTTTAAAATAGGGCTTTTAACCAAATCGCTACATACCACGTGCATAGAAGGGTTTTGGCTCAGGGGCTTGATATCCATACAAAACAGACTGCAAGTTTGCAACACTCCTTGAGTTTCCACACACCATCGTAATCAGCAACATGAATGCTGCATCATTACCCGGATGGAGAATGTTTTGTCTTAGTGTCAGCTGAAAGCCTGTGTGTTTATAGGATCCCTGGGAAACTACTAGGGATGTTTGTAGCCCCCGTAACTCTCACAGCCCTTCCTTCCTCCATGGCTGCCCAAAAAAAATCCTTTCTCAGCAGCCTCCCCAGCCTGGATGCCATCTCCCTCCCCAGCAGACGTGTTATCAAGTCTGTGTAGCAGCTGCCTGGGTTCACAGCAAACCTACAGAAAAGGCAAGAGCGTGTGTGTGCTGGGCCTTAGGGACTACAACAAGAGCTGTAAGTGCCAGGCACTTTGCGAGCAGAGTTTCAGGTTCATGTGACCAGATTCCACAACACCCACAGATTCACTGGAAAAAAAAATGCAGATGCAAATATATATATATATATATTATTGTTGTGTGGGGTTAATCTACTGCAGAAAAGGGACAGCTGCAACAGAGGTGTAAACTGACTGTGTGAATATTTCCCTAAAAAGACTAAAACAAAAATCCAAAGCAATATAGAATTCCTTTCTAAATTTAAAGCAAGAATCTGCACAAGTGGTTTACCTTGTGTTGTTACTGATATGCATTCCAGTTGTGCAGAGCCGCCTTTAGAACAGAAGCGCGATACATTCTCTGCATCATACTCACGTGTCCATCATGAGGCAAGTCCATGTCACCTCTCTCCAGTTGTACAGGGACATATTTCACCCACAGATGTACTTTTGCAGATTAGCACAATCCACGCCCCCAAAAGGACCCAGAAGTACAAAGCTAGTACAAGATCGCAGAATGCCCAGGGGAAAAACAGCCAGTGCAAAAGCACTATTTCTAGGCTCTGCATAGCCCCAACCCTTGATGTGGTTTTTTTTTTCCTGTACCCAGCTACATATAACTTTGCCTCTGCTACACAGCAAGCAGTTTCCGTGACTCTGTGGACTCTGAAATATAATGAAAAAGGAACATATTAAGCTGCATGGCAGGAGGAGGAAAACATTACACGTGAGTTCACAACTTGTCTCTTCTCCGTTGCTCTGCACAGGGAGCTCAGCATCACGAGGAACTCCTTCAGAAACAAAAATGACTTCCAGCTACTATTTTTTACCCATCCTGTGGCTCCAACACTCGGAGAGCTGTTGACTTATTGCTTGTAAAAACTACAAACCAGGAAAAGTATCTTCAAATTTTACATTTGCCATTGCTAAATTTAAACCTGTTGGCCTTATTACAGATAATTATATAAATCCAGCTGCTTATCCCCTGCACGATAGTTACTTTTGACCTATCTAAGGCTTAAAACACATTTCCTGGCCCCACTTTCTGCTGACAGCCTGAGCAGAAGTAAATAGCCAAGAAGAGAGGATTAAAGGAGATACTGCAATACTCCAGATCTGCTGCTTCTCTGTACTGTATTGTTTCAGTTTACTCTGAGATGGGTAAGTTAGTGGAAGGGCATCTGGTGACACAAGAGCATGTTTTTTTTTCCTGGTGTTTGCAGGCCTTTGGATATGCTATAGCCAAATAAAACAGTTCTTTATCAGTGTAGAGAAAGAGGGATATTTGGCTTCAATTTGACAGGCCCTATCCACAAGCCACCTTTGTAATAACGACAATGCTGCTGAATATTGTCAGACGCAGATTTAAAGCTCCCACTTGCCTGCAGGTTCTTCCCACAACTCAGAAGAGGCACTAGACAGAGAAGCAAAGGCTCACAGCACCACAGATTTATTTACAACAAAGTACAGACAGGCAGAACAACAGGCAACAGAAAATGAAAGTCAAGGATAAACTCCCACATAATGGAAGCTATCCTCCCTCAAACGGGCAAGTAGATAGCTGAGGGAAAACAAAGAGGAGAATTTCAGAAATTCAGGTGATTTTTTTTCCTTTCTACAAAACTATTTTGATGACCCGAAAATGAACAAATTTGTTACTCTCTACGTAGCTCTAACGTGCACATAGCAGACCCTGTAGCTGCTCCTACACCCTCTTTTTCCCCCAGAATCAAAAGAATAGCCACAATCAGAGTCCATCCAGCACTGGTTATGTTTATGTGCATTCACGTGCACTGATGTATTTTGATACAAACTGATATTCTGTAGAATCATATTTCTTTTTCATTACATTCATCTATTAAACATGTCTCCTGTACTCACGGAAGTATTACAATACCGATGTAGCTGGGTGTGGGGGGAAAGCATCACTGATCAAAGCCCATTAACTTATTTTACCTGCAGATTTACTGTAAAACCTGTGATGTCTTTGAACAAACATGTCCACTGGATATGTGCAACACCAGATATCAATGTTCCTTGAGACAGGCCAAGTCAAAACTAAAAAACACACAAATCCTAAGAACCTGGTGATAAATTCTGTTGTGGTACAGTAGCTTAATTAAGCCATTGTAAAAAGACACATTTGGGTTTTTGGTTGGTTGGTTGGTTTGGTTTGGGTTTTTCTGTTTGTCTGACTCTTCCATATGCATTATATTATTATTCCACTGCAGGAAGTACAGAACTGAGTAGATTGCAGTGTGCCGAGACATAACAGTGGGGAGCAGAAACACCTGGTCCAAGTGGTGTCCAAAGGACAAAAATCCACAATCCTGGCTGGTCAAAAACCAGCTGCTCCCTGAAAATCAGGTACCTGGGTACTGGTGTCTGGCAAAGCTATCTTCAATCACCGCTCAGCAAATCTCTAGAGCACACGCCTGGCAGTGCTGAAATGACTTCATTTCTCATTTTTACTTCCGTCCAATATTATGCAATCTTTTTGCTACTGCAGTAATGAGAGCAGCTCCCTTCCCACTCCCATCTTCAGAGAGCATGAATGTCACGTCACACTGAGGTGCCAGTTCCCTCACTGTTTCCTGTAGGACCCTAGAAAAACTGAAGGGAAAGAACATTTTAGAAGTCCCTTTCCAGTCTAAGACTGTTGTATTCATATATTAGCAATGAACAATAACCTCAACCAATATCTTCCACTGATTCTCCATAGCATCCTTTTCCATTTGTTTTTCCCCCTATACAGAAAAAGAGAGAAGTTTCTGTACTCTATCAGATTTTAATTGCTGTATCTCTACTTTAATTTTGTTCAGCAAGATGCCAGACAGGCCTCTTGCCTTCAGAGACCACAGAGGAGGTGCTCATCTCCCAGTTAAACCATCTATTTCAAGGCCTTGCTCACAAAATACCGACCCAGCTCTAAATACTCAACATAGCTTTCCTTCTGGGATACCTAGACATCGCGGAAATCCCTTGAAACACTGAAAAATAAATATTAGAAATGTGAGTTTGCTCAGTACACTAGAGAACAAGAGCCTTCCAGTGATAACTGGACTTTTCTTCACAATTTTCAGTCCTTTGCCTAGGCAAAGGAAATGGCAGGATGCAGGAAAACGTATTAGATCTTTATCCCCTCTCCTTTTTGTCTGCCTCAGAAGAAGGCTGATGCAGCTTGCTACATGTTCTCGCTGGAAATGACCTAACAGCAAAGAGAAGGGGTACCAAGGTACTCACTGCGGATGGAGCTTGTACAAGGTCCCATCTACTCCAACAGTAATTTGCAAGTGCTCCACACCTCGGTTTTCTCTCTTCTTCTCTACAATAGCTGCCAGTCCCGCCCCACAGAGTTGGGCAGCTCTCCTGGAAACAGCTCCACACACTTCTTTCACAATGATGCTGTCTTCACATGTGCTGTCCAGGCCAAGCTGCTGCAGAATTCGACGCACTTGGAGGAGGGCGAGCCGGTCGCTGCGTAAAGGCAAACACAGGCAGCAACAGGGCGTTATGGGAAGCTCTGGCAGGCAGGAACCTTTACAAGCCTTACAGATGAGATTCTGAGGTGATTCACAGGAAGTGGGACCACTGCTCCAGCTCTCATACCCTCCATTTGTTTTAAAGCAAATTCCAGCCTGAACTCAGATCAAAATTTTGCTCATGGCACGCTCTTTGCTATGTTAGACTGTATTTCCAGAAGGCACAAACAATAGTTATTCACCTAACTCCCAAAGTCAAGAGGAAGCTGTGCCAGATCAGCCACCTGACCTTGGTTTTTTTTTGATCTGAAGGCTGAGACATTACCTTCAAAGTTTTTCAATAGTGGGAAGGGTTTCAAACAGCCTGAAAGACTGGTTCGATCATGTACAGGTATTTAGGTAAGCACATATTCATGGGATATTTATATATCACTGACTTTTTTTTTTTTTAAAGTACTATCTTAAGTTCTACAAGAACGACTCCAAGTACAATAATGTTTGATAGCTAAGACATCCAATACAACACAGGTGTGTGAAAATGAAATGATAATTCATTCGGGGTAGGGGGGGGCAAAGAAGGAAGCTATAAATGACTTCTTGAAGGAAAAGCCTCCACATTTTTGCAGAAGATTATTTTCTGGAAGTTCCAGAAGACCTTGAGGACTTAAAACATGTAAATTAATTAATTTTACCTTTCAATCTGAGATAGGAATTTTGTCTCAAATATGCCTCTTTTCCTGAGTGATTCTGAAATCTGTCCTCTGAACAGCAGTCCTTGTTTGGTTAAGTCGATCAGAATTTGCCGCACTATTTCACCTAGGTACATTCCACTGGTCATTTTTTCATACCTGTTATGTTATAAAAGAAAAAAAAATGCTTTTAAATGGGTTGCAAGTTAGCTGTATTTAACAAGTGTACATACACACCTGAGCAGTGTAATAAACTTGAAAAAGCAATAAAAACTTGCAGAGTAAGAGACATCTTTCAACCATCAAAAATCTGTTGCAGTGACTTCACGTGCAAACATTAAATACAACATATTTACTCATGTTAAAAGGTAACAGAACTAGAAAAAAACATAATATTAAACAGAAGATAGTGTTAAAGCCAGAGCTGACAGTGAGATGCAACATTTCTGTTGCGTCTTCCCCATGCATTTGCTGGTGAGTCTTATGTAAAGAGTCAGACCAGTTTATCTTCTGGCATGAGTTGTATTTTACCTTTGAAGGCAGAGGAGTATCCAATCCCCAGCAATCAGCATCAATGAAAAAATACTCTAAGAGGAGAATCTGGTCCCAAAGCAAGTGGAACTGAACAAGAGGCAGGAAAGAACAGAGCAAGACCTACATTTTGCTGGGAAATATTAAGAGCTGCACTGTTTGATAAGTGCCCTAAGGTGGAAATAGTGCTCCAGGAAGAGAAACATTGTACATCTTTGCTTTTTTTGTCAGGATATCTGCATTACTTACTATGCAACAAATGAAATCTATTATTAAAATTTCCTTTCCAATTACTCTCATTAAGTACATTTTACAACTAAGTCAGTGTGTCTCAAAGACTTGCTTAATCAGGCTCCTAGGACCAGAACCATCCCATTTACCTCTGTTTCCCTGCATTTAGCGAGCCTTCATCTACTTGTTTATCATATTTGGTTCTGATGTTGTCAATGCAGCCATTGTCACCAAATCCTCCCCATTCTGTATTAATGCACATTTTTCCTTCGTTCCCTTCCACTATTTCTATGTTTTTCATGTCCTCCATGTAGCACACATTGCTGCCGGTTCCTAGGAGGAAAGAAATAACAAGGCTTCAGCCAGAGGAGCAAAGTAGCAGCTTAACACAAGCAAGATGATTATGGCGATCACCTTAAAAGCTCTCTTTTCCCAGTCCCATATTTCAAAGATCTCTCCAGATCTTACAAAGGCAACCATCAGCCAGTAATGCTTCCCTAAGTGCATGTGCTGTTACGGTATCACAACAGAAATTTTCCCCAGTGGGTTCAGCACAGCATATTCCAAGTGCAGAGGAAAAAGGATTCTGTCATAGGTCAGAAATGACTTTGGCAGCCTTTGGCAGATCATTGCTGCCAGTCTGGTTGCATCACAAATCATCTTCTGCATTAGAGCCTGCTTTCTAAAGCAAATCCTGTCTAGCAGCCAGTCAGGCAGAAACCAAGTCTGAAGTGATTTGGTGAACAGGGTCTCGTTGCTTGCAACACAGGTTACACAAGGCACTATAAAGACCATTTCTGCAAATAAAATGAGATGGCTGGTGCACTTAACCAGCCAGCAGAGTTTATTTTCTAACTGGGGCTTCAGATCTTCTATGCTTAGATGTATTTCTGGATGAAAAGTTGGAGGGACCAATTGGGGGGATCATCGAGAAAGTCCACAAAGAATTCAGGTAAGTTTCAAATTCAGATAAATATTCTTGCTCCAAAGCCTATGAACTAGTTACACAGGTCCTATTTGCTAGAACATTAACACACTTGCTAAAACAAAGACTCATGCTGTATCTACTGTTCCCATATTCTTTTACCAGGCACCATCAGATTCTGAATCTGTTGGACTTCTGATTGTATCTGCTACTGGTGCTATTATATTGTTTGTTGAGTACCATACAAATCTGCCAAGAACCCCGAACAACTAGTAATACCATATATCTACCTCAAATAAAGGACATTGTTTTACGAATTCTATAGCAGGGCGTGAAGCCCAGCACCTGCACACAAACTTTCTTCTTACGGGGTGACTTCAGTATCACTGTACCTGCAATAAGGCCAATCTCACAGTTTGGATCCTCGTATCCGCATGTCATCATTGTCCCAACAGTGTCATTCACCACTGCTACAATGTCCAAGTCAAACTCCTAGAACACAAGTCACAATCATTAGTGGGGTGCTGGAGGAAGAGGGAGCGTGCGTTAACACACCAAAAAGAACAAAGAAGAATAGCTCACATTTCTTCTCCTGATAGCCTCCCTCAGCATATCAACAACATCTTCCCCTTCACAGTCTGTTGCCTTAAAACCTTTTGTCCATCCCACAAGCGTACCCTGAAACAGAAGAGGAAATAAAACAGAAAATGAAGATAGAGAGATCGTACACCCCAAGCGTAAGCCTTTTTCTCTGCTCCTCCACCCCCACCCCCTTTTTTTTTCCTAATAATGTTATTTCCCTGTCTAGCAACAGTAAGTTCTAGCAACAGTAATAGACCAAACACATTGGGTGACGTATTATGGGCCTTGACAGTTGGGTCTCACCCACCTTTCCTGTAGTTTTGGAAAGGATATTGAGTGGTCTCCCCACAAACAGACAAATCTTATTACTAAGCGTACAGATCCCAGTTAACATTAAAGGCTGTCTAGATTGGTCTCTAGATTCAGAGACTATTGTGAAAACCACCAGGACAAAAACTTTTGATAAAACAGTAGTCTCTCGTTTCCCCATGTAGTCTATGTATTTGACTAGAAACAGGCAGCAAAACTTCTTTTTCCCCTTTAGGAAAAGAATAATCAAGAATGATTTCTTCCTGAATTTGATTTTTTTTTTATTCTAATTATTTTTCTTACATCAGATGGCTGGAAAGACAAAGAGATGAGATCTGTCAAAAAGCCATATACATCAGATTAACAAATCCAAGTCAGAGAGGTCTAACTCTTCCAAGCTCTGAACAAGCAAACTCAGTTCTGCTCACTGACATTCACCAAGAAGCAGATAATGTAGTACAGAAGTGACACAGTCAGGGCTGTGCAGCAAAGTTAGGAAAACACCCAGGGATTTTAGCTGAAGTAGTACAAGGAGGAGTCTGTTCTCTCTTGGCATTAAAGGGAGAAGGCAGCATAAGAGATTCCTGGGCTATTAAAAATGTGTGGTCATTCAGCCATCATAAGCTAGCACAGCCTCTTTATGGAGTAAAAGCAAGGAACATCTATCTCTTTTCACATACATTATGTGGAAGTTTTACACACACCCTTGTAAAGTCCTACCTGGGGGAAACATTTAGAAGTGTTTTTACCTGCAATCTCCAAACTAACAAGCCATCCTCCCCCAAAATGATATCAGCTCTTATTTGACCCATTTGCTGTTGCAGTCCTTACCTTGTCAATGCTGGCTTGCCTGCATGGGAAGGAGAAGGTGAAGCCCAGAGGCAGCCGGGCACCTTTAATCCCCATATACTCCAGGAAGTCTGCTATGCACTGGACTATATGGTCAAAGAGCTGGAAGAACAGAAAAAGCATGAAAATCTCACTTGCTCTCCTATTAATTGGGTCTTGACTAAATCAATTAAGTGTTCATTAGAAGTTACCTCTTCCCCTGTCCCTTGCATGATCTCCAAAGGAATGGCAAAGATTTTGTTATACATCTGCACAGATCTCCTCCTCCCGCTTCTAATTTTGACCAGCAGAACTCTGAAATTCGTTCCACCAAGATCAAGGGCAAGGAACTTTCCGCTCTCTGTAAGGGAAGATAAGTATTTCATTTTGGTGCTTTTTGCAGCACATTTCCCAGTCAGAATGCCATAGTCTGCCACACATCTGCAGGAAACTTCATCTGGGCCAACGACAGCACGCTGCCCCATGTGGCATTTATTCTCTCAGTTCGTTAGGCTAGGGGCTAAAGGGCCAGCCAGAAAATGCTGCAGGAAGCATTGATTTGCCAACAGAAATCACCCTGGCATTTGCCAGAATAATTGGCATGTTCTCCCCCAAAAAAAAGACAAGCAGCTTTCATGCACCACCAGGTGTGCAGGAAATAAACTTACCTGTTCCATCTGGTGTCCCACAGACATACGTGGGCAACATCTTCACTGTGGCACTGGCTTGCGTCTCTCTCTTGAGCCCATATTCCAGCTCAGCCCTCATTTTGTTCTTTACTTCTCTGAGGGTGTCCAGGGACAACAGGAACGGTGCGAGAACGGCATCGATTTGCTTGCGCTGAGCAGCCAGCCTGTACGCCACCGCTGTAACCATGGCGGCCCCCTTCGAACTGCCGCTCTGAGAGAGGAGGAACCGAACATCACAGCTGGGGACCAGCCTTCTCACTACCTTGTGCAGACGTTTGGGGTATCTACGGGAACAAAGAGTTTCTGTAGACTCCCGCAAGCATTTCACACGTGGCTTACTTCACCTACACTACACTTCTAATACGAATCCAACACCACGAGTATTGAAGCACAGCCAGAGAAGCACAGAAATTAGGACATGTAAGAAATGTAAGCATAGGTTCAAAAATGAAGAGGAAAAAAAGAAGGAAACAACAAACAGCAAGTGCCCTGGATGCTCAGGAGTCACCTGAGAAACCAATTGCTCTCACCCAGACAGCAGTATTGTGTGTCATGTTGTTCCCATCCCACCGCAAGCTCTAAAGCTCTGAAGCAAACCCAGCTTTGCAACAGCGAGGTCAGTCTGACCCTCCACATCCCACCATACCTCATCCCAACCCTGCAGCAAAACAAGCAGCTCTCCAGAAGCCACACAGACGCAGGTGGAAAATCTTTGCAACATCAATACACAGCTAGCAATTCCCAAACCCTCTTTAGTTACTTACTGGGGGTGAGTTTTATAGAGTCCCCCATCAATCCCGACAGTGGTTCGCAGCCTTAACACCTTTTTGTTCTCTCTCAGGCGGGTCAGTATGGCTGCTAGGGCAGCGGCACAGAGATTGGCCGAGCGGAAGGAAACGATGGTGCAGACGTGCTGGACAGCAATGCAGTCCTCTTCAGAAGGAAACAGGTTCAGCTCAGTAAGAATCTCTTTCGTGTTGCTCAGACCTTCCTTGTATCTACCCCAAAACAAAGGAAAGCATTACCTAATGCAAGGGTATTAAGGCAGCACGTAAGTTAATATCTGCACGCTGGCTCAAACAAATGAGAGAAGACCAGGGCACAACCCATCAGGCACTGTCATAATTGGTTCCCATAAACGAGGAGCGCCTTTCCCATGCTATACCCAAAAGCATTAAGAGGCTACTCCCTGGAGTTCAGTTTTCTGCAAGACATACAAATTGGCTGACCAAGTACAGAACAGGATGAAATATTTAGTCTGTAAGAGAGCACAGCAACAGATGTACAGCTTTACTCAGCACAAGAGAAATTATTCCTGAAGTAACAGCGTGGACCAAGATTCCCCTTTAAAAAAACAGAATCTGTCAGCTTTCCATGCGGTCATCCATTAGGTGACCTACAGCATGCACTACCTCTCTGCAGCCCCAGGATTTGGACAACACAGAAGTTGAAAACTGCAAGAATCCTCCCACATGCTCAGGTCTCCAGAGAGACCTTAAACAGCCTGTCTGTGATGGTTAACAAACCGTTTGCTACTGGGGTATTTTGCTAAAACTTCATCTTCCATCACTTCTGCGTACAGAAGGATCAATTTTTCTCCTAGGAAAAGCAAAACCAAGCTGAACAGCTCAGGATCAATTCCCAGTACCCCCTGATTATGAAGAAATGTTAGTTATCATTGCTGTGCATGTGAAATATTAACAGCCCCTCTCAAAGGGCACGTCTTAGACTCTTACTTTTCCATTGCACACACATGCTTCATTTCGATCTTGTCCTTAGTAAGCAGAGCTGTTGACACTTTCCCATTGAAGAGCAGACCTTCCTTTGTCATTTTTAGAAGAATGAGTCTTAAAAGTTCCCCCAAATACAGGCTACTGATCATCTTCTCAAACCTGGAATGGGAAGCAAGAGGGATTACAGGTGTCCACCAGCTCACCAGAGCCAAGGCAAGTTCAAGTATGTTCTTACGCAGGTCAATCACATTTAAGCATCTACAAAAGGGGTTTGGAAGCTAAGATACCTTCCTGAGGTCCTGAGACCCAACCCCAGCCCCTCAAGATAAGAGAGTGATTAAAAAGACTAGTCAAAAACTTGCAAGCAGCTCAGCCAGTAGAAGCAGTTTTGATGAACCAGGCTTTAAATACGCCCTTTATTTATTTTTCTCCTCCTCTTCCCCTCCGCAGCCTCATGCCAGAAGAACCACCTATTTTTAATGACACACAAGCAACTGCAGCAGCAACCCTTTGGCCTGTGAGGCAGGGAGGTGTATCCACCTTTCCAGGTACCCACCATTCCCAGAGGGGAAAGGTCTGAATATGACGGGACCAGGACCAAGTTGGTTCAGGTTCACTCAAGTGGATTCCTGTTCCAAAGGGACTCCTGGGAAACGCCAGAAATGCACTCGAACTTAGATTGCCAAAGCAAAACATCTGGGGAAATCACTTACAATTGTTTTCCAGGATTCAGAGATCCCAGATCGAGCTCCCGATCAAACTCTGTGCGGAGGTCATCCAAAGCACCATCATCTCCAAAGGCACCCCACTCTGTGTTAATGCACATCCTGCCTTCATCACCTTCCACCAAATCGATGTGCCTCATTTCCTCCATGTAGCATGCATTGGTGCCAGTCCCTAGGCATGATAGAGCCAGTGTGGATAGATTACCCATTTGCCTCAGGTTCCCTTTTTGTTTTAAGCCCACATGTTTGGAAATAAATCAATATATTGTCTTTGAAAGAACATATATAACCTTGTGGTAAGGATGCTAATATCAAGCCACCTGTGTTTGTGAAATAATCATTTAACAGTGAGTGAAAGTACAAGAAATTAATCTAAGGCTTGACTTGTTCAATTATTTTTTCCCCTATCTCAAATGTATTTCTATGTGCCTTTAAAAAGCCGCCACAATGTGTAAAGTGGAAGGGTTGTGGAAAACACAGCTGATCCTATCAGACGTGAGAGGAATTCAGCTTTCTCTGGACGACGGACAGTAGTTTTCTACACAGTCAGCAGAAAAGTTTAGTATGCTGGTCACAACTGAACCCAGACAAAATGGGGACTGTGGCATTTGATGGCAATGTGATCAGCATAAAAACAGCTGCTTTACAGAAGGCAGCCAGGCTTGAAAACCTTACCATTGTTTTTTTTTTTCATTTTCTTCCTGCTCTTTCCTGTACTGGGACACTCCCTTCTACTCCAGATTTGTTAGAATTAAACAAATGAGGAAAAAAAGATGCTTAGTGAACAGAAAAACTTACCAATTATGAGTCCAACTTCACAGTGCGGGTCATCATAGCCGCAAGTCATCATGGTTCCTACAGTGTCATTGACCATGGCCAGAACATCAACGTCGATGTCCTAATAGCATGAGGATGAGGGATTAATAGGAAAAAAAGCCTACAAAGCCTTTGTACTTTACTATTACTTTGAAGGCCTGGTTCAGGAAAGCTCTTCAGTTTGAAGACATGCTACTTCCCTTCGTAACACTATCCCCACAACACTGGAAAGTAAGAAATAACTCAGAATTATCAAGCGCTTCGCCAGACAGGATCTATGGCTGCAGGACTTTTTACCCAATCCATCCTTCTTTACCAGAAAGCAATTCTTATTGGTTTGAATCTTGTGATATACTGGCACTAGTGCATCTGTCCTCACAGGCTGAATTCTGGTAGCTTGCTCATGCTAGGATAATGTCCCACCCCATGAGCAGACCCCATGAAACTGGCAGATTGACAAACCGATCCCAGCAAAATTGACAGAAAATATGTATGTAAAGGCAATTACTCAATACAAGGCCATGCACCCGTGTCACATGCAAGTAAAAAGCCTTTCCATCAGAGGTGTGCAGTTGATTTTCCACCCTGAGGTAACTTGATAAAGTGTGATCAAAGTTACCAACAATTCCTGTAGCACAGATGCCAAGACTAGCAGGGAGCTGGACTTCACCCAGGAAGTCTCAGGTCCATCGTTTCTGCCAACCACAGCAAAACTGACGCAGATAAAGAAGTGAACGGAAATCAAGGATGGATTTTTACCATGCAGGAAAACCTAAGAGCTTCCTTTTTACTGCAAAGATGTCAAGACACAGATTTTCTTCACGTTCCCCTTCCGTGGCTTCAGCTCTGAGGGAGAACTCCCCTCAAAGATGGGGCGGCAGAGAATTGCCTTCAGAGGCCTACAGCCAGATCTACTAGACATACAGCCACATCAGACACTGCAGTCCTTGAAGAAAGTCTTAAACTCCCAAAACAACCCAGTTACACCAAGCACAGATCAGCCACTCAGACTGAGGTATAAAACTTGCCTTGTGCTTCTGGAGGGCCTTGCGCAGCGAGCTGACTACATCTGTGCCCTGCACTCCTCGGACCTTGAAGTGTTTCGTCCAGGCAAGGAGAGCCCCCTGAAAAATAAAAGATCAGTGACCCCAAAGTTCCAGCCTCAGAAGGCAAACCTGCCATAAGGTCTGCGGAGAAGCCCACTATCTCTCTCTGCGCATAAAAATCTGGGCCAAAAGAAGTCACAGAAGATCTCACCCTCAGGTGGGTGCCCGTCAGTACCAGCACAACTAAATAGTTCAGTAATAAAGTCCTAACCCTGTAAATGCATCTCCCTGTGCTTTGTTTAAAGCATGCTTGGCTTTACTGATGTTCATTGCACACTGACAGCATTAAGCACAAAGCACTGGCAGGACTGGCACCCAAGGCTTGATCCCTAGAAATAAAAGAGAAGTTGGAATAAGAGGCCACAAAATATTTGCAACCAGCCCTTCAATCCCCCATATGGCCTTTCAAACAGCTCGGCTACAGGTTTACATTAATTAGCACCAACTGTAGAAAGTACTGAATGAGAGGGATTTAAAAAATCATGCTTTAGGACACAAAAGCATGTGATTTAGTGTCCAGCAGCCTTCACACAAGCACATATGGTTACTATGGAATCAGGTATGGATTAAGCCATAATTTTAGCTGAAAGATCCCATTGCCTTCAGATAAGGAATGAGTCCTTGAATGGTAGCCAGCTGTAGCTGAATGGCAATGGTCATCCACCTCACCTTCTTCAGAGCACTGTGGAAAGCTGACCCCACAAAAAGGCCCCGAGGTAGCACTCCCATGCAATAGCTACCCTGGGTTCTGCCAATAATATTCCTTTTTGCATCTTACCTCTTCCAGTTTGGTCTGTTTGCACGGAAAAGAAAACGTAAAGCCAAGAGGTAACTTCTTATGCTGCAGGTTTTTGGATTCCATGAAGTCTAACAGACAGTCAGCAACGTAATTGAAGAGCTGCAGGAGAAAGGAGAGGACAGAGTCAGGCTTCGACCAGCAGACCCTGGCCCAAGCACGGCACCACCACAGAAGACCCTGCATGGCCTACCTCGGTTCCGCTGCCCTGTATGACCTCCTTTGGTGTGGGGTAAAACTTGCTCTCCAGCTGGCTGCTCTGCTTCCCGTCGTTAAACACCTTCACCTCGAGAGCACGGAACTGGGAGCCACCCAGGTCAACAGCGAGGAAGTCACCCTTCTCTGCAACACGAGTGGGCAGCTGTCAGCGGCGATGGCCACCAAGCACGGCTCAGATGCCATGGTGAGGGCCACGGGCTCTCCTGCCCCACTGTGGCAGGTCCTTATGTCCTTGGGCCTGGGAACACCACCAGGAAGTCTAAGACCTGGCTGTGCCCTGTCCAGAACCCAGGCAAGGGTATCAAGTCCCTCCTGTTAGCTTGATATGTGGCAGCTAATTTCATTTTTATTTCACAGTCTGGCTTTGCCCACCCTGCTCCTCCCATAGCAGCATATTTTCAAGCTGGAGAGGGATGAGCTTCTCAGCAAGAGGTCCAAGGACAGTTCATCCTCACTGCTACAATAAAGCACTTATCTAGCACCCACAGCATGCACATGAAAAGGCCCTTCCCCAAAGGAAAATGCAGCAGAATGTCATAGCCCTGCATGATCTTTGTTCCATGGTACAAGCACCTGACTAAATTTTATCAAATCTGACCCTCAAAGGGAAGGAAGCAGGAAATTCTACCTGTAATACCACAGCTACATACGGCAAAGGTGACGAGGCAAATTGGGTTACTCAGTAAACCGTGATATTAGTCAGACCATTAATCCCTAAATGATTAAAAATGGATGATGCTCCACGCAGGTCATTTCAGGTAGTTACACCGCGGGCAGTGAAAAATCTCAAAGTTCATTGGGAAAAATCCAGCCAAGTTTGAGATGTTTGAACATGCTGGAAGTTTTGTCTGGAAACGAAATAACCAATAAGGAACTCATAGGAAGGGAGCAGAAATAGAAAAAATCGATGCAATGCTTAAAATAGGCGGTATGTCAATAAGTCGTAGCCCGACGTGACACCGCTGTCCGGCCTTGGTACAGAGGAAAGGACAGGAGAGCGTTGTCCAAGGCTGACCTTGAGGGGCACAAAGTTTTGTAACAGCGATGACATTACATGCAGCTTGCCAAGTCCCCTTACCTCAGGGGCTCCCTGCAGCTTCCGGACAGGGTCACTGCCAGGTGAGACCTCAGGACCTGGTGGTCACAGGGGTAACGAGAGCTAAGCTAATATTTCTTTTTCTTTGGGGAAGGCAGAGCTGAAAAGAAGGGTACCCAGTTCCAGCCGGGCAGTTTCTGAGCAGTTTGTTTATAATCTCTCTAGCCATCCCTCATTTCAAGGGACTACCTTCCAAATGTTCTCTTTATGCCATTAAAGCTGTTATTTCTCATTTAATTGTGAGCAAATTACCTTCAGAAGGAATAAATTCCTGTGGAAACGAAGTACAAAGCAAACATTTCTCTTAAGATTTCTGTGTGAATGGCTGTTACACACAGTCCTGACCCAGGCCAGACACAGAGGCCCATACAAATGGGGTTGAGACTTGGTTACACTTGGAGAAAACACTCTAAATTTCTGTCAGCCTGCACTGCTAGGAGCCAGCTGAGCCAGGGGCCTTAGGCACACTTCTCCAAGCATGACAGGCTTGTAGATCCTCACCTCACACCCTCCCAGAGGACACCACTCCACTCTCTACCTCTCTAAGTCTTGGGGCAACTGGAAATGAGGATCTAGCTGCAGTAGCAGAGCAGGCCGTTCGCTGGCAGGCTCTATGCAGAATCAGGTTCTTAGTGCAGAAGGCAAGGAAGGGCAGGAGGGGACCGCTTTTTGGTGCGACAGAGAAAGACAAGAGCACAGAATTTGCTGTCAGAAGACTGGAGGAGCATTCTCACAGCTCTGAGAACACGATGTTGCCTCAACTTTGTGATTTGAGGGGTTTCACTGCAGCATCCTGCCCTCCCGTACCTGGCAGTCCCCCAGGAGCAGCGCCGCTTGCATCCCCCCGGCTGCACTGCAGGGGCTGAGCTGTAGAGGCTGCCCTTGCCATGCTCCTGCATAACGCCTGCACTAGGCATGGCCACAATTGCAATAAGAGGCTGCTTTCTAAGATCTAAGCCCTCAAACACTCAGCACTTGGTCAAAATCCACCTGGTGTGGACAAAAAGGCACCTGCCAGCCCCCCTAAGGCTGTTGTCTCCTCTGCTTACTGAGGGGCAGTAACTCAGCCCTCAGGCTGCCCTGCGCTCTTGCTGTGTGATCCTCGAGCACCAGCAGCAAGCCATCGTTTTCCTAAACCAGCCCCGCTGGGACTGAGCAGGGGGAACTCACCCGAGCCGTCGGGAAGGGAGCGCACAAAGGATGGCAGCATTTTCACCGTTGCTGTGGAATTGGTGTCTCTGCCCAGGCCCTTCGCCATCTCGGCCCGGAAGCGCGCCATCACGTCCAGCAGGACATCGTCGGAGAGACGCATGTGGTACAGGTACCTGTCAACCTGGAGACATGCGAGGTGTCACGAGGGAGGCAGGCAGGCTCCTCGGTGCTCAGCACATGGCTGGGATGGACGCTGCCTTCATGCTGCATGTGCCTGGGAGGCTTCCCTCTTCTCTGCAAGCAGGGAAACTGCAGAACCTTCCTAACCACTCGCACTAGTTTTCTAACCATCAGGGGTGTAGTTTGACATGAGGGATCTGAAAATCCTGAGCTCCAATTGCAGCGATATCCCCGCATGGTTAGTTTGTTCATTCCCTCCCATCTGACAGACATGAGGCTAAACACACCGTGAGGAGACACAAGAATCATTTACACGCATAAGAGACTGAAGGTGAACACACCACCTATGCAAACTGCACCTCTCTGATCCTGTATTCATTTCACTTGTAAACTCAGCATATCTAAATTCCCATAAACAGCAGTGAAAGCAAGCTCTGGAATATCATCACATTTACTCTTAAAAAAACTTAGTTTAGAAAGTGATTAATTTTTGAATTACTGTCAAAAAAACATCTTATTTGATAGATCAGTAACTTCCTGACCTACATAAGCCCACAAGACTCTCTAGATCCTGACAGGCTGTTTTTACACTATTTTTTCCTCCTATTTGTTTAATGAACTAAAACTACAAAGTATCTCAAGCTGGTGAGAATTTGACCTCTCTGAGTCAGGTCCAGAAAATGCCGTCAGTGCCCAAGCGTGTCGGCTACAATCTGAAAACATCTATTCAGCTACTGCTTCGCTCCCCAGCCAATTCACTTGGTTGGCACACCAGGCTGGAGCTCAAAGCCCGTTTCTCACCCCAGCTCTGCCCTCTGTTCCCTGTGATTTTAGGATTACATCGAGAAAACATTTCTGAGTGCAATCAATAACCTTCCTTAGGAGTCTGTAATTCACAGGACACAATAAAATAAAAGCCAACTGAATTTAAAGGGAATCAAAAGCATCTATGCCTGGTAGAGAAGCCAATCGGTGTTTCTATTCGGCTTCATCCGAGCAAAACTTAAGGTCTCCTTCAGGACCACCCACTGCTTGAACTGCTATTTACCTGCAGGGCTGGCTACACGGCTGTAAGGAGGACTACAGCTACACAGCTGCATACAACAGAGGATTCATCCAGCAAAATAAGAACCTGTCACCATTTAAATACCTTTCATTTCCACTGGGGAGACAGACTTTGGTGCTGTATGAACAAATATGATGCAAGCATAGTATTTGTGTGCTCCAAAGAGCTGGACATCCTCTGACGTGAGGCTCAGGGCCAGAGGCAGTGGGCAGGGGAGCCCAGTGTTTCATCAGTCCCATATACATAGGGAGGGCTGAGAGATCACGCACAAACCAGGTCCCACCAGCAACAAGCTGGGGTTTAAGAAATAACACTGTTTAAACAGAGAAGGCAGGCTGGGGATAAACTGGCCTCTTCTGTAACTGACTGGCCACCTACGTTAATGATGCCCAAACTAATTACCTAGTTACTCATTCACAGTCCCATTTTAAACGGATGGTCATTAATGACTCATCTGAGCACGCCAGGACCCTGACAATAATACGGGCGCCTACCTAACACCAAACACATGGGAGAAAGTCAAAATATGAGATGTGACTGTAAGTGGCAGCAGCTGCCTTAGGTACAGCTATAAGACCATTATTTAGATATTTCTCTGTAGCCCCAGTTTGCACAACCATTTGATTTTCTCCAGGGCACCTCAGGGCACCTGCAGGAGGTGCCATCTCCGCCCAGGCACCAGCACTGCCTCCTTGGGCACGCCAGAAGAAGAAAACACGACGACTGGAAACACGCGGCTCTCACGCACTCTCACACAGACTCAAACAACCTTGTCAGATAAGCCCTCAAGGAAAGAAAACTAAACAGTAATAAAAGCGGCTGTGTCCGTGTTTGCAGCTGTCACACGGGAACTCTCTGCCCCCACCAAAGCTGCGTTCTCCACCCTGATCAGCTCCAGCCAGAGGAGGAGACAGCCCTTGCCAAGGAGCTAGATAAGGCACAGCCTGACAGCTCCCTAGCCTGATTTACAGCCAGAGCAAGGGCACACAACAAATCACTGGCTTGCAAATGCAGGAATGGCCTGGCTGTGCAACACCAAAACGTGTTGTACTGCCTCCCCCCAACACGCAAGAACAGTCCTTGCTTTTAAGCGTCTTGCCTAACTCATAGAAATACTGTTTTCACAGCAGAGACAAATAAGCCTGGGCAGCTGAGGAAGGAGGTATTCCCTCTAATCAGAGAGGGATCAACCCTGCTCCATACTGCCTACCGTGGGCTTCCTAAAAGAGACCTCTGAAAAGCACTGTTTCCTTGCCTTCGTGTGGGACTAATTTGCACCTCGCAGAAAGATGCTCTTCTTCTAACAGCTTTGCAGACTCTCTCTGCCCCTCCTCTCCCTCACTTCAGGCAAGCCCTCCCTCGACTGCACTCTGCATGTTGCTCTTAGGAGCCCACTGTCAGAGCACTGCCCCACAAGGTCTCTCCCTTTTTTGGTAAAAAGCAGGAAGGAAAAGCACTGTCCGGACGAGAGATCTTAGATCAGATTCTCACAAGGAAAGGGCACTGGGGCCTCTTTCTGGTCATAGTAAACCATGGGGATAAAAGGGCTGTGACAGTCAGAGACAACTGACTTGAGATACCATGACACGTCTTTGGGATCTCCTCTCCAAGGCAGAATTAGCGAAGAAGCCCCTCTAAAAACGAGAACTCATGTTTAACCAAGGGCATGGAGAAGACAACAGGGTGTTGCTGGCTTTGCTGCGGAGGTGGCACTGCCCACGGGGACCTTGGATCACCTGCACTGCCACGCTGCAGGCAGCCCCACCTCCAGCTGCCGGTAAAACAAGAGGACGGGGCTGGGTGGCGATGGCCACCACGAAGCACCCAGTGTAGGTGCCAGGAAAACAGAGGACCCTCAGGGGACATATCTAGAAACCAGAGGCCCTCTGACCCAAGCAGCTTACAGGTCCCATGAGGTCTTACGATGGAGAGAACAACCCACGGCAGCACAGCCACGAAAGCAAGCTGGGGAAGAGCAACCATTAGGCAGCTCACCCTCGGTACTGACAGGTTCTGACCTGGCTGATTTTCAGCTTTTCCACCTTTAGTTCCACCAACACAAGTTGGAACTGTGCGTTGAATCACAGGAGACCTGGCCTAAAGTCCCCAGGAGCTTCTCCTGCCCCTGCTGCAATGGGAGTGAATCAGGCTCCTACTCAGTTTTAAAGACCCCATCCTTCACACTACTCACAAAGCAACTCAGCACGAAGTTCCTTGCTGCCCTCTGGACTACAGACACCACACCAGATAAAGTTCAAACCTCATTTCTCCTTACCAAAGAGCACTTGCTTCATTACTGGAAAAGAACTTACAACTGTGCAGGGAAAAGCACTAACCAAGACCTTCTTCCACAGTCATCAGATGGTTTGTGGTCCAAATCTTTCTTACCCCATTTGGCCCTATGGCTTTAGTAGATAAAGAGCTGCCTAGTTTGCATTACAGACTTTAGACCCCAGAGAGCCCTTGAAAACAGGAATCTCAGCTACTGCTCCATCTTACGTACCTTTTTTATTTGATCCTCTTTTAGCTTTGTAAAATGGAAAGCTAGCAAGTGGACGGCAAACATTTTCTTGAGGCTGATGGATGTGTCAGTAGTGACAGCTGCTGCTGAGTAACTCCAAAGCGATACGTCTTTATTCACGAAGCTGGAGCTAGAGAAACTTCAGCTGAGGCACTTCCCTCAGGGCGAGACAGTGGCGTTCCTGGGAAATTGAGTCCAGAAATAAATCCATCCAGTGTGATCGGTTCAATGATTAAACTCCTGTCTCTTTGTATCTCCCCCGACATCACCCCGAAGTCCCTCCCCCCCCAGCTCCACGCTTCATTGTGCCAAACGCAGGCACCTGGACTGCTGCCAAGCTGAAGGGGAGAAAAATCGATTTTGTTACTGCTCCCCTTGGGAATTGTTACCACTTTGCCATGGAGTTGCCACACAGCCTGCCTGGCTTCACCCCGCTTCGTACCCCCGGGGGCGGAAAAGCTCACACCAGCACAGCGCAAAGTGCTGCGGGGAATTGGGAAAGTTGGAGAGGATTTTAGGTTTCTTCCCTCTGGTCGGCACTCCCACTTGTGCTCTTCTGCATGAATTAACTCCGCTCTAGTTCCACACAGTGCACCCTTATCTACAGCTAAGCCTCAGCTGCGTAAAGGAGAGAAGAGGCACACACAGACCCCTGCCCCCAGCTGAAATACCTCTTGCGCAATTCCCAGCGGAGGAAGGTTTTGCACAGACTATTCTCCCTTCACCCCTCCTGAAGGCAAAGTTTCAGACCTAGGCAGATCCTCCATGTTGCAAAACTTAGGGAGGGGACAGACTTACCTGGCAGCCAGTGCAGAGAGCAGACTGTGGCACTTGATAGAATACGTGCCTCCGGCTGGCAGCACCCAGTGCCTGCTGCAGGAGCTGCTTCCTTGCCACCAGAGCTGAATCTGACAAAGCCTTCAACTATTACTCACAACGTTTATTCTGAATACACGAGCATATCCCAGATTTCGATATGGATATGGACTAATGAAACATCATCCAAAGAAACTGGGTGAGATGTTGACACAAAGGAGAGAAGAGGAAAAGAAAAAGTCATTCTGAGTAATTAGCACTCACTCCCAGCCTACACCTACAGCCAGTGCATTTTCCCCCAGACACTGTTCAGTGTTTCAGCTGGAACAGAGTACACACTGCACTGGCAGACAACCTACACCCAAAATTTTGCTGAAGATTGCAATTAAAAATTATTTTGATAAACCAGAAAAAACAGCCTCGGGACAGGGGGAGAAGTGGTAGATGGAGAGGTGGGAGGTGCCAACAATGGCAGGAAACAGAAAACTACTACACAGATCCACAGCAGGGCAAAAGTGGACAGTTAGCAGAAAAGGATCTCAGGCTGTCAAGTCATAGCCTAAAATGGACACAACAACCTCATGCTATTGTTAAAAATGTGTGTATATACATAGGACTGATCGGTCATCATATTGAGCTGTATGAACAGGAATACAACTCACAGACACAAAAAACAACAATACTTCAACTCTGCCCAGCACAGTTCTCAGGAATAAAACAGTTCTGGCAGCTTCGAGAAAGTGTGGATCAGAGCAGATAGCTCTGCTGAACATCAGGAGCAGTCATAGGTGACATTTTCTCAGCCTCTGATCACAAGGAAAGACTGAAAGAGCTGAGGGAGGGTAAGAGAACTGCAAACAAATCACACAAAAGCTCCACTTGGAAAGGCTGCGGTCTTTTTTGTTCCTTCTGCCTGCCTTGCATCAGGGATGAGCTCCAGACACAGGAGATCCCACCAGCTCTATGTATTTTCCACTTTTCTAAAACGAGAAAAGCGAGAGTAAAGCAGAGTGGATGAACAGTCCATAAATAGGGCTGGTTCTAAAATTAGGCCTTTGATCTTCAAGAGAAAGGGAGAAAAGAAGAAAAAAAGCCGCGCTACCAGCCAGAAAGCACGGTTCACTTCTCCTGTATTCATCTTTTAATAACTGCTGGCTCGTTAAGTCAGAGACTGACTCCCAGAGGGACTGTCTCTCTCCTCATTGTTTACCCATGCCATCCGAGTCACAACCCCTCTGGCCAGCAAAATTGAAAACATCACCTTTCAAGCTCCATCCCACTCTGATCCAGAGCTCATTGTGACTGTAATACAGTAGATTTGTTCCTCATTCTCTCTTTTCTTTTTTTCTCTAACAGATGCCACTGGAAAAGGGTCTCAAAGATCCACGTTACTGAACTGGCAGCAGGCTCTGTTAAATACCTGTCATGTCACATTCACTGCGCTCATCTCTGGTGCTTCCTAGCTTCAAGAAGGCTGTTGTGTAAGAAAAGACAAGACGTTATCCCATTGCCATGCAGACAGCAGCTCAATGCACTAAGGGCCTGATTCCCAGATATGTGACAGCCATTTTGTACTGGCCAGCAAAGGCGAAATGATCCAGAACAGATGAGCTCCAATTGCCTGCTGCTTGGACGTTTAAGGCACTGTTGGTTGCTTTTTCCCCGTGTTAGAGGGGAAAACTGTTCTGCACCCACTGAATACAAACTCTGCACCCAATACTAGTTACAAATCCTCCCTTCCTCTTTTGCAAGGGCCAATAAGACTTCAAATTTACAACACTCCTCTCTCTCTCTCTTCTTCTGCAGCTCTCCCTCCAAACCCTGTCTCTAGGCACAACTGAGTATCCTGAAGAGGCTGGTGCTCACGTGGCCCATCTGCCTTCCCCAGCCTTGCAGCCAAAACACATGCAGAGAAAAGGAGCTCACAGCTACAATCGGGAAATACAGACATGTATCTGCAAGTTCATCAGTTAAATACACATCATTTACCACTAAAAACAGGGGTCATGTTAATGAGGGCTTTGTTACTGGAGAAATACATCTATCTTCGGTGAGGTATCAGGGGCAGTGGCAATGCCAGTTACTGAGTGGCACCCAGGTTAACGAGGCAGCAGACAAAGCTGCACAAGTCATCAGAAGAAATCACTTCTCATTATAATGTATGCTTCCAACACCAATCCTTAGAGAACACTTCCCCTCCCAGCAGCAGCAGCTTTGACTACCTGATATATCCCCACAAGTTCCTGAAAACCAAAACACAAATGGGTCCCCACATTCTTCCCAAAGGACAGGAGCAAAGCCCTTGGGTACCTGAAATGAAAGTATCCCCCCACAGTGTCACACGTCCCCATGAAGCAATGCCAGCATTTTTAGGCAGGCAAGCTCAGGGGAAAGCAAGCCCTTCAAGAACAAGGAAGGCCACCAGAGAACCTCGATGCTGGAGCGTCCCCAGACCAGCACAGCACATGACAGACGGAGTTTTTCTGCAAAATTAAGGCAGAACACCAGAGGGGAACAATTGGAACATCCACCCCAAGGACAGACAACATTGAGAAGAGATGGAGACAGCACAGACAGAAAAGAGCATATGGGCTTAAGAGTAAGAAGGCTTTTTGTTATTGTTTTAACCAAGCAGCACTTATCATTTTCCATCAGAAGCACAACAATCACACACATTCACACAAAAAAATAAATTGTGAAACTAATAAAACTCCAACCATCTGAAACGTGAATGCCTGAAATTAATCTGGAAATCTGAACACCCGAAACAAAAGTTCTGCAAATGTGATTCCCAAATCAAGAGAACAATGTTGGTATTGTTGTTTGGAAAAACAAAGGCTCAGCACAGACCCATGAGGAAGAGCAGCAGGCCACTCCACTCCCCCCCAAGGGCTTGCTTGCCCAGGACATATTAAAAATGTGCAGCCCGTGTAGCTTTGCACCACACCAGTCCAGATTTTACCACATGGGACCAATCTGGCAGCCCCACCACCAAGAGTCAATGACAACCACACCACTAGCTCAGAAGAAAACTTTCATAAAAAGTCAGCCTGGAAACGCCTGAATAAACTTCAGAGCTCCTAACAGTTACTATGGAGTCACTATGGAAACGAGCACTGAATTAAGCCAAACGCTAATCTGGGCAAAATACAAAAAAGAATGCTTAGAGTCATTTAGCTCCCGGGCTGCAAGGCTTGCTGCTCAAACACAAGACTGGCTCACACCTCCAAGTCCCAGCTCCTCTTTCCTTGCTCAAAAGTACACACTAAGAAGCAGCTTAGCATACAGTTAAAGGGTACGTTCACCAAAACAGTCCAGAAGCAAGGTACAGTAGCAGCAGGAGTCTTCTGTGACTTGGGGGACGGAAGGGAGTCGTCCTTGCAGAAGCATTGTGTGAAGCGGTACCTTGCAGATCCAGCAAGGTGTTCGCAGTCCAAGAGGTAAGTGAGCAAACACAGGCTGTCATAACCGGACTGCAGGCACAACCACCTATATCTTCCCTTTGTCAAGTGCAAAGCAAACAAGATCTCAAGGGATACCACTCAGCCACGTAACCCACCTCTCTCAAGCTCTTCCACGAGCATCAAGGGTTATAAATTTGTAAGGGTTAATCACAAGCTTGTGTTCTGTGCCAGTCACGTTGCATTTAAGCAGAGGCTGTCCTGACTCTGGGAAGGAAAGGAGAATTACTCCTCCCCAAAGCAGAAAATGCCCGACATTCACATGGCCATGGCCACACATACATAGCTGCTTGGTTCTTCTTCAAATGGGGCTTTGCAGAAGGACATGAAAATTTCCCTCCTGACCAGCTCGGCCCTAAAGTCAGCAGAGGACATGAACTAGCAACATTTACGCGCTACCTGCATTTCAGTAAGTAACGGGAAAATTGTGTGTGAAATACCCTGAAACAGCTTTTAAAACTGTGTTCAGACTGCTGCAGACTTGCTTCTGAACAGCAGCTTTAAGGTCTGATGCTAGCAGGAAGCAAAGGGGATTCAGACCTCATTTTCCACCCATGGAGATATGCAGTTGAACATTTTAGAAAGTCAGGTATTTGACAGAGAGAAATTCACCCCAGTTTTCACCAGTATCCCAACATTAAGACAAGCAGCATCTGCAGGCTTGTGAATACCCAACCACACACACAGAGTTGCCACAACATAACTCTCCCCATGCAGTCACAGCAACACGTCCTACCACTGAAATCCCTTTCTGTGAGCACACACAGCAGTTTCAGCAGCCAATTTTTCCACTCCCCAGTATCTCTACTAGGAGCTCAACGGTGTACTTGAAACCTTCTTACACTAAAAATAACTGCAAGGGTGACAGAGCACAGTCGTGTATGAAACTGGCTTAGCCTGGTGTTGCACTGCCTTAAACCTTATTCAGTGACCCTATCAGGTAGAGTTTCCTGAAAACTCAGTTCCAACAAACTAAACCTTCCTCCCGGTGGTATGCACATAGGTTTTCCACTTTAAGGTACGTGGGAATACCGCTGGCACAAGCATCAACCCCTGGCTGTTACTTACTCTACCTAACAGCTTACAGTTTAATTAAATATTTCATATCTCCCATCAAAATCCAGATGTCACAAACAAGCTAAAACATGAAGCAAAAAAAATATGAATTGCAACAGAACAAAATCATTTGTATAAAACTGAATTAGAAAAAAAGAATAAGACATCTGAATTTCTCCAAAATAAATAAATTACACCTATACCTCTAAAATCACCTTCCCCCAAAAAACGATACTACCTTTTTTTTCCCCCAAACATTGCCTGAGTTTGTGTGATAAGCATTTCCTGCAGTAAAGAATACAATATAAAGAGCAAGGACAGACTTAATTACCCTTCGGATGACAGAACTGATATTTATCTCAAAATTCCTGTGACCAGAATTACATAATTCCCAAGGCATTAACACAAATGCTTTTTGCCTCCTTACACATTTTCACAAGACCCAAAGGTTAGGGGCACATGATTCCTGTCATCGTTCTGACCAAATTTCCTGCCAGGTTGTTCATTACCTGTTTGTTATCTGCTTAACTCTGCCCTTTGAGAAGGAATGGAATGAGTAGCTCATTCATCACTAGTGAAATATCTGATGTTTATTACAGGTGAGGATATCTTGCAAGAAGGCAGTGGTTTCCGATTTTCACATTGAACAAGTGTACAGCAGAGTGGTAAAAGCAAAGGCATGGCCTCTGAGCTTACAGAAGTCCGCCTCTCTGAGTGCTTCACATAAGTGGTCACAGGAGGAGAACATCATCAAGGAGCTGCAGCAGCGTAAACATGAAATGCCAAAGTAGTTATTAAAATAGTATTTTATTTTATTAATAAAAACTAAACAGAATTATGACATGGATTCTATTTTTTCTTTTTTCCAGTTTCCTTTGAACTACTCTGATCATCTCTTTTTGAGGCAAGGCCGTATCTACCATTCCTGTGCTGATCCTGCCACTCACTCTCCAGCTGTCTCAGCATCTCTTGTGTTAGAAGTCCTTCACGCAGCAATCTGTTGGCAAGTGATCCACGTCCATGGCTTTTCAAATCCTCCTGCCTCGTAGAAGACCTGTAAGCTTTCAAGCTCCTGGCTCTACTTTCTCCTGGAACCTCCAGCGCAACAGAGAGTGGCTCTGTGGATTTTGCACCACGATGGTCTGAAAACATCCTACTATCTCTTTTAGTCCTTGAAAGAGGAAAGTCTTCTGACACAACTTCTGCCGCTCCAGAAGCAGCACTAGACTGTGAAGCTCGGATCAGCTTTGTGATGTTGCAGACACCAATTTGTATAATGTCGTCTAGTTTTTTCTGAATATTCCTTACAAGGGCAGCATCAGGGAACATATCCATGAAGCGGTAACTGAAGAGAGGTGAAACAAAACAAAATACAATTAAACCTTTACACTAAAGGAATGCTGACTGGGACAAAACTGAGATATACATTATGTAAAGTAAAAAAGAAAAATTATTACGTGTTGCATGAGAAGACCACTATATTTTAAGTGGCACTGCAGCTGCTTCAGTCCAGGATCCCCTTGTTTCTAACTTTCTTTCTCTGTCAGTCACAAACTGTTCTCTGCAGAGCCTGCAGCTTGCTCCCACAACATAGCTACACCAGCATTTGTCAAGATCCTCCAAAGAGCCATCAAATGAGCCCATACTGTACCACATACACACTGGCTGGAAACACACTGCTTTCTAGGACAGCAATTCATAAATATTAGCAGGAAAAAAAAGTGATTCCCAAGCACCAAGTGAATACCTTAACCACAGATAGAGGTCAAAAACATCATGAACAGCTTCGAGGTGTACAAGTTCTTTGATGTTCTTTGGTGGGGCTAGTGGCCATTTGGTGTGCCGACAGAGCCAGTCAAACGTCAGAGGCTCATTTCTGCTGAACTGTCTTGCAAACTGAAAGAAAAAAAAGAGGATTCAGTGAAATATGCAATTAGTCAGGGAAGAACAAATAAATTTACAGCACAGCCATTTCTGTAACCAGTTGCATTATTCAAGCAGTTTATAAACAAACAGGCTATTTACATTCTTGTAACTGACAGAAGGGTAGTTTGTAGTTGAGCAGCTGCACGCTAGCTAAGGCCCACTGCAATCCGCAGAGCACGGAACTGATTGAGAGTCAGTACCACAGTCTACTGTTAGATAATGTTTGCAGGCCAGTTTATTATTAAAGAAACAGCCGCTAGCCAACTCAAAATAATCCCAGTGAACTAAATTCCCTTGAGTCTGTATACATACAATATTCCAGAAAATACCTGCTTTGTTTTACACAGCCCAAATGCCACACATTCTTTTAGTTAATTGCTCAACACAGCAGTCATCTCTCCTTTCCCAGGCCTCATTAACACAATTTGTCCATGGGCCGTGCACAGAGTTAAGCAACAGATGTACAGAGCTATCCAGCAAAACCTAACACTGGAGGCATATGATTTCATCTAGCAGAGCACGCAGACTTGGTCTTTTCTTCTCCTCTTGCTCCTATTCTGTTAATTATCTTTTTTTTTTTTTTTCAGAATCTCCAGGATTGAGAAAATTGTATTAAATGTGTTCCCTGACTTATGAAAGGCACTACTCACAACCCAAACAGATTAATCTGCAGTAACAGCTCTTCTGAAACCTAGATATCTCAGCTCTTTTACTAACAGATAAACAAGACAAAAAAGATTTAAATTTTTAAATGTCAGGAGTACTGATGACTTGGATTAACTAGTTCCTAACTGGCTAATACCAGGGTGGTTTTTTTACCAGGGGCTAAAATTCACATCAACATTTAACAACTGATGTGTCAGCTGCTGAATCTACTATCATGTTACGACCTTCTGCACCTCCACTACGTGGGATCTGAATGCTTAGCATTTCCTTAAGAAGGCAAAATTTATTTTTTTAAACTCTTGAAATCAATCACTCAACTTTCAAAGAAAGTTACTTGCCAGTTTTTAAAAGCTTGAGTCTGGTATCTGTGACATAAGGGCACAACAGCAGTTAAATTTTTAGACTATTTTATTAAAAATATTAACACAATCCCTAAAAAAAAGGGAGAAAGATAATAGTGTCTAACAAAGTAAAAGGCCCAAAAGAAATTATTAGTCCTGAAAAACTGAAATCAGCTGACGGAAAATTCCTCAAAATAATCACTCCAGGAGCACTGACAAAAAGAGTTTATCAAGGCCTGCAAACTGAACTGATGTAATTCTGAGATCAATTTTACAGCACCACTTCTTCTGGGAGTTTAATTCTACATAATTGTATTATAACATCAACAGTCACATTCAGTCCCACATTTCTCTGTCTTGTTGACCACCTAACACCCTGAAACAGTGGAGGCAAACAGTGGAAAACTATTCAAATTCTAATTTAATCTCAAAATGGAATCAGTTCTCAGAAGTGAAGAGCTTCCCCCTTCCAGGTGAAGAATACAATTTTTAAAAAATCTCTAATATATATTTTTTACCTATGAGCATGTTAAGAATGCTCTCAAATGAGGCAATGACAATACCCACAATAAGCAGAGCAGCTAGACAAGTCCCACTGCACCACAACCTGCTCAGTTCAATATAAATTCAACATTTTCTAGGAAACAAACAATAACCGACCTTCAACAACGTGGTACACACAAAGGGCTCTTTTCTATTCAAGGGTGCAGTGCAGAAGACATATCGTGATCGCAAATTTAGTGGAATGTGCTGAATCATATCTGCTAGAAATTTGAAGTCATCAATATTGCAGACAAAGTAAAGCCCATCAACTTGTGAGAGACTCACAAAAATATCCTGTGAAAACATAATCAAATGAAGAGGGTGTTATTACAGGAAAGGGTTGACACATTTTATATTAACAAAACAAAATGATTTGGTGTTTTAAATGCTAGTTATACTGAAAGAACAGTTAAAAATACTAATTCGAACCATAGTAATAAGAAAAAGGTCAGAAGAGCTCCCTCTACTCTTTTAAGAGAATTTTAACTAAATTCTCTGACACAGGATCAGAGGGTAAGACATAAAGCACTATGTTTTATTGAAGCATTTTCAACTGGTCTTTTAAGTATCCAATTTTATGTTCTAAAAACATACGTTTTAGCTTCGAAGAACACTATCACAATAATCAATTATTTCCACGTTTCAAACTTATTCCAGGTTTGTCACTTAGCATGACCCAAAAAGCTAACTTTACAACATAAAATTCAACAATTGAGCTATTTTTATACCAATGCCAGGAGCAGATCTATTTTAGGAAGAAAGAAGTCACAAGATAAATCTGGTGTTGCAATAGAGAAGTTCAAAGAATACCTGAAACTTATCCAAGGTCTGGAGTAATAGGAGATGCCACTGCACATTGCAGGTGGAATTTTTATTGGCCCACAAATCTAGTTTCTCTAATGTAAATCTTTTGAAGATTTTTTTTCTTTAAAAGATCTTTAGAGAAGTACTGAGCTTCTTAATTGGATGTGCAACTGAATACTTAGAGAGATTGATAATGACATTTTCTTTTTTTTTTTTAATAAATCTTGATACTGATAAGCTAGCTCAGAAAAACAGATTTTGAAGATGTGCTGTTACCCTACCAGTCTAATCTTCCAGGAGGTCTCCGAGTGTAATCTTCTATCTCAAGGTTAGAAACTGTGTAATTTGCTATGTAACAGCATCTCAGCAGGGAGCTAAATATGCACTCATATCCCTGAAAGCTGCAGACAAGTTCTCATTGTGCTAAAAACAGTGAAACTGTTTTTTAAATACAGCATTGGAAACTTAATTTCTACTTCAAAAACTTCAGGTGCTTCCAGAAATTCTACCATTCTACCATTCACGTAATGATGAGATCAAGTAGATCCCACAGAATCTGTTTACACCAAGCTCAGCAGACTGTTTTACTGTAAAGTCCGCAGAAGCTCTCAGATATACAGAAACCTGACATGACCAGCTCCGTTTCCCAGCAGTTTTCACACACATTTGTTAAAATTTCAATCTAAGATTTTCAGACGCAGACAAAGTCTACATTTAAAATGGAGGAAAGGTGAAATGAAAAGGATCTTGCATGCTCTTTAACACAAGTACACATATTTACACACTTCAAAGGCTTTCAGGTTTATTATAAAATAGAATAAGTAGGCATTCAAAATGTATTTGCAGTCATGGCTGTGGTAGAAAGAAAAACTGAACTAACACACACAAAGCTGTCTGTTACATTTTTAAAGTACACATTTCTAAGAAAGCAGTGACTATAGGCAAAGCTATAGAAGCTAATATTTTGATTGCTCTTACAATTAGATTGGAAAGAGTGGCATCAGGGAGATGATAAGCAAACATTTCTATCTGCTCAGCAGTAGGATGTAGGCCAGCTGCCTAAAGGGAAAAACAAAGACAACATTTTCCATTAATTCTCAACATTGTTCTTAAGTTAGCGCATCAGATGAAGAATCTAGAAAGATAATATGCCAAAACACCCTACAGAGTCCAGTTTTTCGAGAACACTTATATGGACCTTACAAACTTTTGAGCTTGTAATTCTTAAAAAAGCAGTTTCAATATAACTGAAGGTATTGCAAGCCTCCAAATGAGCCATATATTCAAAATCATCCCAGCATGACAAAAAACATTTTTGTCACTGAGTTGTTCATAGACACAAAGAAAAACGATTTGGGATCAGAAGACTGTAACACGGCTCCAGAGCACATCTGTACACACTGGGAACTGAGGCTCTCACCTTCACAGGGCGCACAGGCTCACTCAGAATCTCCTTCAGCTGCACTAGGTCGTCACGATGCATTGTTGTGACTTCTCCTTGCTTGAAAGATGAGCCATAACGCCCAGCTCTGCCCGCGATTTGTAGAGCCTGAGAGGTTGTAATTAAATCTATTTCCTTCTCCCCCTTCTCATTGATAGTTGGCTTTACTATTGAGTTAAAAATTATTCTTTTTATACACCTGAAATATTTGAGAAAAAAAATAGGAATTGGTTTTGCAAATTATTTCCAATACACAACCACCTACAGAAGAATGAAAGCCATATTTTCAAAGGCTTTTTCTCCTCCATAAATTAAATAATCACAGGTACTACTCAGGAATATATCAAATTCAAAAGGGCAGCATAAGACTACAGGTTAGTAGTTACAAGAATCACCATCCCGACATATTTCAATCCTGTTCTAATAGGGTCCCAGTCCACTCCTCATCATCTGCCTTAGCAGTTGATAGCAATATGACTTCATTGCTTTCAGCAGCATAATACCTCTAAAACTGGACTGAACTTCAAAGAATCATAGAATTATTTAGGTTGGAAAGTGCCTGTAAGATCATCAAGTTCAACCATCATGTAACACTACCAAGTCCACCACTAAACCATGTCTCTTAGTGCCACAACCCCATGTCTCTTAAGTGTCTCCAGAGATGGCAATTCCACTACCAAAAACCACGACTAAACAACCCCACATCCCTCAGTTGCTCCTCGTGTATCGTGTTTTCTAGTCCCTTCACCAGTTTCAGTGTTCTCTGAGCACCTTCCAGCACCCCACCATCCTTCTTGCAGTGAGGGGCCCCACGCTGAGCACAGAGCTCAAGCTGCAGTCTCACCAGTGCCAAGTACAGATGCACAAGCACTTCCCCAGCCCTGCTGGCCATACCATTTCCGATGTGGGCCAGGATGTCACCATCCTTCTTGGCCACCTGGGCACACTGATGGCTCCTGTTGATCAGGCTTTCAACCAGCACCCTCAGGCCCTTTTCTGCAGGGCAACTTTACAGGCACTCTTCCCCCAGGCTGTACCACTGCACGGGGTTGTTGTGACCCAGGTGTGGCACCCGGCATTTCACTTGCTCTACATTTCACAAATGCAAGAGACTGACACTAACAACCCTCTGACCCCCACAAATTAGAAGCACCTTAACAGTGCTTACTATAACAGAATTAGATCAAGTAAGCCATTTAATTTTTAGAATCAGCTTTAGAATTAAAGCTCAGTCCTACCCAATCAAATTCATCAGCAGTTCAGAATTAAAACATAAGTACTGTGGTTTTTTAGCCGTAGCAGATATTTAGCCAATCCAGTCAGACTGGCCGGAAAAAAGTGAGCAAACTAATGCAGGTACCAGATCCCAAAAAATCATACCATAACCTGTCAGAGTACTTACAAATTGAGTCCCATTCCAATTGCATCCGTAGCAACTAAAATTTTGCATGGATCATCAGGATCATTGAACTTCTTTGCCTGTTCAAGTTTTGTTCCTAAAGCAAAAAAGCACAAACACTTCACATAGCAAACTGTTCTTAGAAAATAAATACAGCTTATCACTAAGCTTGATGTCTTTATAATAGATTAAGGAAAAAAAAAGAAAAAAAACCTTTGATTGGTATCAGGCTGTGGTTGAGGGTAGAGGGGCAGGAATTTAAAACCAGACCCAGGGCTGTAGATAGATCTCATTTAATTAAGTCTATCTGAAGAACAATATTAAGTACGTAATAAAAGCTCTGACACCAAGATTATAAAAAACACCATTCAACAGAAGTCTTTATATGGAGAAGCAAAACTAGAAAAACTTCATTTTAAGTTTTTTTCTAGAAAAGCAGAAAAATCAGACTGTTCTCTCAAAAATAAAAGCAAGGAAGCTTTACCTGGTGGCAGACTGCCATAAATGACAGCACACTCTAATCCTCGAGCTTCAACCTGCCGACTGACGGAATAAATGTCGTTCTTACTGAAACAAACGATGCAGTCCCCAGGCCGGAGGTTATCCAAAGATTCTAAGGCATAATCCAACACTGTAAGAGGAGTGAGTCTTTTGTAGTTTCGGACCTAGAATTAAAGGAGTTATCAAAGATAATGTGTTTTTTTAATGACAAATTCCTGTGGAAGATCATCGAGCATGGTTATTGTCACAACTGACTAACACTGAGGGACCTCTCACAGTCCTGGAAGGATAACTACCAGAAAGAAGGTGACATACACCTCATGCAGTTGCATACTTGCAACATTTCCCAGGCTGAGAAATAAAAGGCCTTTTCAAGAAGCAGAGGAACTATACATTTTTACATGTCAACTAGTTTCAAGTGAAGAAATACACAGACTACATAATAGCCATTCTTGTAAGAAATGAGTTTGTTTTCCTTATTTCAGTCACCTTCATGTTGTAACTCTTTCACAGCTGCACAGCCCAGCAAGCAGATATACGTAAAGCTACAGATAATTCACCAAGAAATCATGTAGACTACACTTTCTTAGGACCAAATTTTGTTTTTTAATGCTCTTCAGAAAGGAATCTTTTGAAGACAGCAGAATTCATAACAGGAAGGTTGGGTTTCAGAGATTTTTCAATAGCTTTCTTCTGGAGATGAAAACTCTTCAACAGTTTTCGTCACCATATGGAGAGTAAGCATCAACAGATCAAATAACCTGAGCGAACTGAAGGCATGGTTCCGTCCAGGAAGAAGAGAACAGTAAAGAAAGCCACTGAACAGCTACAGCATGCCCTGAGGGGAAGTCAGCAAAACAATTACCTTTCTTTTAAGCAAAAATAATACCATTATATGAAAAAAAAAAAAAAACACTTTATAACATCTCCTTTGGTTTAGCAAAATGGAGAAACATTTTAACAAGAACTCCTGCAAGAGTAACTTTGATCAGTTGTATCCCAGACAAGAGCCTGCATTTCAGTCTGTTTTCCCAGCAAGAAGGTGATACTCTAGCCATAACTTCGTAGAACTAAAAAGCTTACCTCAACTTCCTCCCCTGTAGTGTACATGAGTTCTGTCACCAAGTCAATAGCAGCAGCTTCTCCACAAACATGGATTTCTTCCGCAGAGAGTCCTGAACAAGACCCAGTGAAACAGAATGAAACAGAGTTCAAAAAGTTACATACTTATATCCAACAGCACTTTGGCTAACATTAACAGTTACCCCAAAATCACATTTTGCTCACTAAACACATCAAGGAGTATACTTCACCTCACATTAAATTATGAATTATCGTCATTAGTCAGAACAACCTACGAACCAAAGTTAATTGCCAACATTAACAAGCTTACCTAGAAGGGCTCTTGTCCAAGCCCACCCTCTAGCAGGATCTCGGATCATCTGAATTTCATCAATCACAGCAACTTCATCTTAAAAACAAGAAAAATATGATGAACCAAGGAAGAGCATCCAGAACAGCAATATTACATACGAAAGAACATCACAAAGGCTTTCAAAAATGTTGCTCAAATCAAGTTAAACCTCTGCCACCAAAAAGCTAAGCTAAGATGGTCCAGGTAATAACTCAGAAATTGCTCAAGTAGGAGTGAAAAGGAATAGCTCTGCTACTTCACAGAGTACCAGCAATAACACCCATAAAGATCCCAGAGATGTGACAAACAACTGTATATACGTACAAGGTGTGTTAGTGCTGCACATTTCAATGGTACAAGCAATATGAGAAGCTTGTCTGGCATCTTCATTGGCATACACACGCTCTTCTCCTGTCACCAAATCACATGGCACGTTCTATGGGAATTCAGAAAACTCATGTTACATTTCCTGAATATAATATAATCCTCTTTCCACAGGGGAAAAAAAAATCAGTTTCTTAAAGTAGCTTCTGAGACAGTATAAAGGAAGCTATCCAGAAAATAACTACTCAGCCTTTTGAGACTTGTGGCCTGTATTTAAGTCCTCTCAGACTGAAGGGCATAATGAAGAGGTAATATCTTTAATGAGATGCCCTCCCCCATTCCTGCAAGAGATAACATCTTACTTAGATGTACTCTTACTTAGAAATTCTCAGACTTAACAATATATAGAGAGAAGTGACAAGAACCTTGTTAAACACTACTATATCTACATACTACGCTGCATTAATGTGTGATGTGCTACAGTAATACCTCACAACAGGTATGGTTCTGTGCAGCTGCAAACACCCTGGTGAAAACCCTTCGGAAAGATGTTGGAAACGATAAAAAAAAAGTAAACAACAACAACAAAAAGTACTAAAGAACACCTCCTCTAGGGACCTGTTATAACAGGGCACTGGCTTTCACCAACTCACCCAATCTGAAATTGCAGAACTTTATTAGATGGCCGAGTTAAACGTATTTAAACACTGAAGCAAAAGGTTGATGGGAGTTAAGCGAGGGTAATTACTTGAGTACAAGCTAAAATAAAGGTCAGGATAAAAGAAGCAATGGTTTTGACACAGAAAAATCTAACAGTACAACCAGGCTAACCGAGGGAGAGAAAAAATACCACAGAACAATGAATGCAGGTTACAAGGATGACAACATGGCATATGCTTTGGAGAAAGTGATGTTCCACTCTGCCTAGAGCAGAAATGACCGCTGGTAACTGACACCACCACAGTTCGCCAAAAGCACCCTTCCAAGTACACTGCTTCACAGCCTCCTTTAGGCAACTACAGCACTTAAACATGCATTCATGAGACTGCTCCAATAGTTAGGAAACAGGTAAGTAATACAACATACTGACAGCAGCATTACTCTTTTGGAAGATCTCATGAGCCAGAAGTTTTAATGGACCACAGTATATTCCAGACTTTGCTGACAAAAATCTCTGGATAGCATGGTATGTTTTTCCACTATTTGTAGGGCCAGCATGGAATATTATCTTTCTCTGAATAGCCCTAGCTTCTGGATACCTGAAACACACAAAAAAAAAATAAATTGTTGAACCTGTATCTGGTGTTCTGGATACTGATTTAGGTGAAATTCCAAATTAGCTTAAATATTTGCATATCAGTAAACTTTCATGTGTGTTAAAAGCAGAAAGATCAAGTTCTTAAATACACCCTATAAGACATGAAGTTCCTGTATCTTATACATTCATCTTACTAACCATACAATGCTTTCTAAGATTGAGATTGAAATTCATAAATGGTGTTCAAAATAACTCTCATTACTATGGTCTCTCTTTGGGTGCACTAACATTTTAATGTTCCAACACACTAATTCCCAGATAGAGCCACAAGTCAGCTTTCTGGAAAGAGAATACCAACTCAGCTACTTTCATAGCTGACATGCTCTTGTTTTCCTTTTAATTGATTGCAAAATATCTTGTAACATAGATGAGAGTTTCTGACAAGTTATTCTAAAAAGAGAGAACTGGAACTGAAAACGTAATGCAAATATCCATCAAAGTTCAAATCCACAGACTCAGAAATTATGTGAGGCTAAGAAAACACCACAATCCCTTAAACTCACTGACCAGTTGGGCGGCAGCCTTAAATCACTGATCTTTCGCAGATCATCCATGCAGTCCAGCATCGGAAAGATCTGCTTGGCATGTCTCAAGAAAAATGGAAAGAGATCATCCACGTGACCTAGAAGACAAGAAAGCTTGAATGCCTGTCCGAAGGCATGCATCTTCATAACAAATTTTGAAAAAAATTAATGGTACTTCCACCACCACTCCAGTAATTATTTCAACAAACAAAGTTCTAAAAATTTTAGAGCTAAAAAGCTCTAAACAAAGTTCAATATCACAATCGCCGAAAGGTAAACTAACACGAGTCATGGGCTCATTAAGCAATGTTCTACAAACACAAAGGAGCATGAAAAAAAAACCTCAGTTCAGTAAATTCACTCTTGCTAATCTTCAAGTCTAGAGAACTTCCAAATAAAATGAGAAGCTACGAAAAAGCTGGGTGAGAAATAGCTTTTTCTGTCCTATGAAGATTTTTGTCTTTTATTGCTGAATTCATTTGTGGCCTTGGAATAAAATAAATGAACTACGTGAAAGATTTTATACAAAACTAATATATAAAGATTTCTTAAATTTCCTAAAGAGGAAGATTTCCTAAAGACTTAAAATCAACACATTTACATTTTAAGACAAAGCTTAAGGACACTGTAACCTTTATATTACCATCATTAAAAACATACGTACAATGCCGAAGTCCTAAAGCTCAAACTATGGAGAAAGGTGTTTGTGTTGTTACCAATTAGCATCACCTCTTGGTTAAGTGTCGTTAATTACAACACACAAAGCAGTAAGCAAGCAAACACCACCTTCTCTATTAGTGCCACACAAAAGCAGAACAGTCAGAGTTGTGTTCCCAAGTTTTTCAAGCCACCTGGGCAGGACAACGCTCTCAAAGTGCCCCCTAGTGCCTACTAAATTTTTGAGAGAGGAATAAATCAAACAGTACGGTTTCCATTTCACCAAGGAACAGATGCTATAAAACAATGGGCTTCTACTTGCTAAGACTTCCACCTCTTTTGTTTCCACTTCAGAAGATTTAAAGACAGAACGCTCTGTAGGATGGGCACAAATGGTTCTGAAGAGGAAGCAGAACGATTTTCAACCTCTTTTACAGCACCGTAGGGGGATCCAACAGGTAGACAGGTAAGTACAGCGGTTAAAAACAAGAAAAAAATGCACATTTTATTTTACAAGCACCCCAGATACTTGCCTGCACCACAGCATATATCATTGAGAATAATATGCAAATCAGCACTCACAGAGCTGGATTCCATGATATATTTCCTAAAGCTTATAAAGGCTTGGTGAAACAGGCGAGCTGCAAAAAGACAATGAAAAAGTCAATGTGAGTAGAATCACGACACCCTTATTTGTAAACACAAAACAAACCACTGAAGTGGTCCATTAAAAACGTGTACCTTTACTTGAGCTATTACAAGCAATTAAGGTTATTTAAACCTAATGACAGAGGCAACCTAACAAGCAGTGCTGTGAGAACTGTAAAAAATCCTGTCTACTAATAACATACCCAAATAAAAACAGAGTTCACATAAAAGAAACTCTTAGAATATTTTCTTACCATCTAATCCATTTTCTGTTCCTAGTCTTTGGATTTCTTTTCTTTTGTAGAACTTATTTAAGCTTTTTAGAACTTCAGCTGCAGAAAAAGAAGAACATTTTTTTAGCTTGCTCAAGACTAAATCACATTCTGCTGACCCCAAAATCATGGCTTATAGTCTCATCGCTTCAGAGTGAGGGCATCTTTGCCATGCTGAACAGACTCAAATGGTTTTTCCCCAAATGAAACACAATCAACAACTGAGGCTGTTGTGGAAAAGGACGATTTTAAGTCTGGGGGTGTTTTTTGTTTGCTTTTTATCAGCACTTATCGGTAAACAGCAAGTTTTAATGTGAAAATTAAATCTGCTTAAACCACTCAATGAAAGCTTTCCTAAACCTGCTGAGAGGCCTTCTTCCCTCTACACTGCTTCTAAGACACACACTCAGAGAAATCATGCAAACCAGATGCGGTGTTCTTTCTATTTCTCAGATAAGATAAAAGAAAACTTATCCGACTTTCCTCATACCTGTCACAAATCAAGAGGTTTGATGTGAACACCTGATTATTATAAAGTTATTAATAAACCCATTCTGTCCCCTGAAAGGCAAGTTCTGTGTTTTAACAAAACTGTGTTTATTATTATAAAATACAGAATTCAGTTTATTAAACGTTAGTCAAATCACAACAGCAGAAATGTCAGCTCCTCATCGATAACAAATCAGGAATTCATACCAATCTAGCACGTATCAGCAGCACCTGGCCATAACCTTATGTTATTCTTAAAATTCGAGTCCAGCAGCCCTGTACTACACACTGCCAGAACTGGTACGTAACGCAGTTTGCCAGCAGAACACCACCACGCGCTGCTCTCCTCGGTTATTACCTGACTATCTGAAAGCTCTGTCACGATGGGGAAAGCTTCCCATGAAATCAACGATAAATCACTGAAAAATTGCCTCTTTTTCTGAAAAGCTATACTCTAGAGTAGAGATAGCCCACTTTGAATAATAAAAATCATCGCTTGGCAAGAATTTGGTGAAGTGCAAAACCAGTGCAGCCAAAGCCAGAAGCACAAGAGCAGTGGTTCCATCCATCCTGCACCTGCATGGGACGGAGTAGTGCAGCAGTCTGTTAGGAACTTATTTCAAATGACAGACTGAAAACTATTTCCGAAGCGTTCACACGGGTAACTAAGCAAGATGAAGGCTGTTATCAGCACGCTTACATTTACTGCACAGACATTTGTATTCTCATCAGGAAATGTTTAGGGCCCTGGAAATCAAAGACATGCTGGAAAACACCGCAGTAAAAGAATGGAAGAGGATGAATTTCTCGAGAAGCCTCCATAAGAAGTTACAACAGTTAACACAACATCAGACATATTTAAATCACAACCTACTGGCCTTACTACAAGATGAAAAGGTCAATGCCAGAACATTTGTTACTATCCAAGGCAACATGACGTTGGGACCATCGTAGCCCACTCAAGGTCACGATCCTTCCTAAGCACGAATACCTTAACAATAAGGCGTATCCAAACAAAACGAAGCTGGCATCGCACTCCAACAACGTGTACAGCCACAGCAGTTTAATCTAACTGCCTGTAGCACTATTTCTAAAACAACTAGTAGCAGGGCACAAACTCAGGAGATGTGTCCTACCTCTACCATTAATTCTCCTTTCTACCAGTCACTTCTGTTTTAAGAAATTCCCCTCTTAACTATTTTCTCAGTCTAGAGCACTATTTTAGCTCTGCTTGAGCTAAAATACTTGAGAATTACACATTTCTTAGCACTATTTTCCAGTTAGACTTGCATTGTCCAACCCAAGTGACGTTGTGCATCTAACTAGTCCATTTGTTCAGGCACCTCCTGGTCCTGATGCACGAATTGCTGACAACAGCTCATCTTTCCCAGCTCACATCTCTTAGCAGCAAGCACACGCACACAGTCCGACAGCTGAAGACACTCGAGGGGCAATCAATGACTGAGCATTTGGGCTCCAAATCAACAACTTTATCAAGAATTCTGACCAGCACAAAGTGCTGGTCTTTCATACAGTAGATTTTTCTGTTCAAATTTATTTTAAAATGGTTAACAGATCCTCTCCATGCCAGGAGGCCCACATCCACACCCCGTGCGTGCTGCCTGCTGACTGGCAGCCAGGTACCAATCTTTCTCCCTCTGTACTGCTGGCGGACCACTTATCTTTGCAACATCCCTGTCTTCTCTTGTTGCTCCTCTTTATACGTCTTTCTTTCGATGCTGCATTTGTGAGCGGCCCAGTTACTCCCTTTCGTCCTCCTATCCAAGTTGAGCATCACAGGTCTTGGTTTTTTGTTTTTAAAACACAGCAGCTCCTTAGATATTTCACTGTAACATGCTCATGTATCACCAGCTCGCTCAACAATTAGCTTTTTTGATGAAGCAGTCAGACAAGGGGTTTAGCAAGCATTGACTTAAATTTTAAATCACTCCATCATATAGTAATATCGTATTGTTTTATCATTTCCATATCACTGCACTTAGGCTTTTTGTAACAAGGATGTCACCATCACACAAACCTATCAGTAACCCTACTGATGTAAAAGCAATGAAAGGCTATTAAACAACATATTCTGGCACAATCTCTGTAAGAGAAGCTCAAAAGCAATGCCCCTTCTACTTGTACCTACTTGATACACCAACATGGAAAGCATACGTCACCACTAATGAGGACATCCTAACGAAGTCGAAGTAAAGCATAAAGATGCAGCTGGGAATGAATTCCCCTACTTGGTGTTAAGCAGCAGGTCTGTTATAAAAGTTTTTGCAGAACTGGCTTTGCAAAAGTTATCCAAAAAGGTGTCTGCTATATTGACAAGGTTTGACTAGCATGAAAGGTATGACCACTGTATCTTTCATCTTGTTAGTTTGTTATTTACTGTAATTATGAAAAGTGTAAGTAACAAAGTTTCTTCACAGGCTGTAGTGAGAGAGCTTGTAAATACTCAGCATACAAATTTTTCGTTACTGAACCTAGGACAGTATTTGACAGTAGAATTTGAGAGTATCTTCATTCAAAATACCACAAAAACACATGCGTGATTTGTTTAAGATCTGGTCAGAATTCTGGAGGAAAACTAGAGGATGAGCATTTATTTCATAAAAAAGAATGGATGATATTTGCTAAGGAAGCTAAGGTTGCAAAACATGAAATCACTGACAGCACCACAGAGGGCACCCTGCAGGCCACTATGCCAGACAAGCACCACAGCAGCCACCTGGCTGGCGTTCCTCACACCTTTAGGTTGCTTGAAAGTTAATTTTCATCTGGGAACACACATAATTTTAGCCAATCTGTTCTCTCTTGAAGTTAAGAGAACACACAGGATCTATATGTATTTTCCCATATCATTTTAGTTGTAACTTTGAAGAAATCCACCATAACTGCTAGTCTAATACAGGTGAAAATGAGTTATGTATGCATAAGATACCGCTGTTCATACTTATTGGCACCTGAGGAATACACTCCTAACTTTAGCCAATACTCACAGACCAGCCTGAAGACAACACAGATTTCTTGCCTTACAGCTGTCCAGGATTTCACTCCTAATTACGTTTTTTACCTGTCAGGCCCAAGTATCCTTTTCTCAAAGGCTCCAAACAAATCAGATCACTTTCCCATGCTTCCTATACCTGCGGTTTATAAAAATAAAATGTCCTCCTAATCAAGTCTTCTGATGGCATATAAACAGACGTTCTTTTACACCCTCAGTGCTTGGCATCGCTGAGCACTGAGAGGAGCAGGAACTTGTTTCTTAGCAAGCCTTTAAGGACAGCATCCTAGCAGAGCTAGGTAAAACGTAACTGTTACTGTGCAGAAGCTGTATAGTTTATGATTCAATAAAACGGTGAAAAAGCATTTCCAAATTGCACTCTGTTTCTTGGGATATAATTATACTGATGGACAAAGAAGTGTAGAGCACCTAAAGGTCAACAACGGGATTTCTTTCCTGTTTCCGCTTACATGATAAAGGATGTATCAGGCACGATGCAGGAGAGGCACCTGATATATAAATATATATACACACCGGATACGCAGAAAGGTGCCCACCCCCCGAGAAGGCCGCTGCTTTGCCTCCCGCAGGCCGCAGCCGCGTGCCCCGGCAGGGCAGCACGCCGCGCCAACGGCTGGCCCCGCACCTGCTCCTCCATCCACCTCGGGGCCTGCTCAGCGCCGCCCCGACGGCTTCGTCCCACCCTCGGCCCCGCGGCCAGACCGACGGACGGACGGACGGACGACGGACAGCCCGCACCCACCCTTGTCGAGGGGCCGCGTGAGCTCGGCGCCCACGTCTTCCTCCGCCGCGTCACCCACGGGCTTTAGCGGCACGGGCACGAAGAGGGACGTGTCGGGGGCCCGCGAGCCGCCGCTGCCGTCCGAGGAGGAGGAGAAGGAGGCCGGGAAGGCGGCGGCGGCGCCATGGCGGAGGGGCAGCGCCCGGCGCCCCGCCAGCCGCAGCAGCGGCCCCGCGCAGCGCCTCATCCGCCTCAAGGGCAGCGCCGCCACCGCCCGCCCCGCGCGTGCGCCGTGCCCCGCGGGGCGCCGAGCCGAGATGGCGGCCGCTCCCCTTCCTGGGCGAGGCGGCCCGCGGCCTCGCTGCTTCCGCCGCCAGGCCCTGCTGAGGGGAGGGGAACACCGGCCGTGAGGCAACGAGACCGAGGTAAAAGTGCCCGTCCTGCCCCAGAGGGGATAGATCTAGGCACACAACGCAAAGGGCTCGTCCCCCCTCACGCAGAAGCCCGCAGCTGCGCTCCTATCTCAGCTGTGACACCCTAGAGAAGAACAGCACCACCAGTTACCTCAGTTACATGGCACAAGTATCCCTGTGAAATACAAATCCTTTTTTAAGATCCTTGCACCACCTGAACCCCTTTTGTACGCACTGATTTTTGTACGCACTGATTTAGCTACCCCAGCTTACTTCTCTCACAGCAGTGCTGTCCTGTCATGAGGCAGAGCTGGGAGAAGTTTCAGCATTCCCATCCGTAACAAAGACAACCCAGATGCTTAGTGAGAATACAGCTATTTTAATAATTGAAAGAGCAGCTCAGTATGTTTCTTGTTTATTATACATGGTTGCACAATCTGAGGCTGGTTAAATACAATCAGTTTTCAAAATCTCTTAGAGTAGTCTCCAGATAACAACATGCAAGTGACCATGAAAATATTTGGCTTTTTACTTTATTCTTTTAAATTTCCATACAGGCACTTACATGAGGGAATTAAATTTGCTCTCAAAGATATTCATATTACGAGAAGTATTCTAGCATAAAGTACACAGAATCTTTGTCTGCTTTATCAAAGTGCCACAGTAATAAAACAGTTCTTACAGAAAAGTAATTCAGTAATTTGCTTACTCATAAAGTAAGGTTACCAATGACACTTGCACTGAAGTTGAGAAGTCTTGGTTTAAAGGCCAAGTGAACTACAAGCGCAAGTAGCCTTCCACACAGCAGGCTTCAGTTTATGCCCAAGCCCCATGTCTGATAACAGACTACATGCTCAACTGTGAGTAGATGAAGGCTAACTTCTTTAAGCTATTTCTTCAAACACTAAATGCATACAAGATGATCAAGACAAACAATTTGCTGTGCTAGACAAGCTTCTAACAGTTTTGAGGCTTGCCTGGCTTGAAAATACCTTTCTAGAAGAGCACAAGAAGCATGTTTACCCTCATCACGGGCTTAGATGGATGAGGAAGAGGTTGTCCTTTGAAGATGTTTTGCCTTTCCTATCAAGACAATGAGGAAAAATTGAAGACAATAGAAGCGTGAAACCAGGAGGAACCACATTTTGTGTATTCGCAAAATAATCAATGTTACTAGAGTTTATTTCATCAACGAGAGAAAGAATTACGTTCAGATACTTTACCCACTTGCCACCCAAAGGTGAAATCATGAGAACATCTCCAAAGTCACTCGTTACCGGGCAATGAACCCCCAACAGTCAGGAGCGACTCAGATGAAAGGCTTAAGGGAGGAATGGCAAAGTCAGAACTTGGGGGGAGAGAGAGCAAAGAAATTCAAAGCTTCTTAGAAACCTTGGTAAGGTGTCTGAAGGCTCCAGTTACAGTCATAGTGCATATACATGCAGCTTGAGTTAAACCCTGTCTAATATAGTGATGAGAAGTCTTAGGACAAGTCCACCATAAACCTTTTTAGTGTGATTTAGTCATTTGCCTTACTGCCATTTCAAAACAAAACAAATGCAAATAAGCAACATCGGAAAAAGACATGCAATAAACAACATGAGAAGGGAAATGCTTTTGTTTTCACTGTATAGGTGATCAGCAAAATCAAATACACCAGCCTACCATGCGTGGAAACAACTAGATTTAAGCTTATGCATATCCAAGTGCATATAACATTACCAAATAAAAGTAAATGTGCAGTATAAAATAGCTTAAGAAAGTTCCAGTGTTTGAGAAAGCACTTTATTTTAAAGGTATATACATACTTGAATGTTTAACTGAAGAATGTTTTAGTAGTATGGTAAATGCAGCACTGCAAGACGAAGGAAGACAGTTGTAATGGGAATTTTGGCCTTCTTTCCCCACAGGCTGCCGCCATCTTTAACCTGCTGAAGCATTGCAAAGTTTTTCGCCTCCTACCAGTTCACATTTCAGGTTGTTCAGCAGATGCTTGTGATTCTGGAGATTCAAATCGCTGGTGAAAGTTTGTTCGTTGTTTCCTCAGCTTCTCAGGCGCTTTTCTCCATAAAATTATTTCCTATTGGAGGAAGCAAACACTTTTGAACCAGCCATTTACCATTAAGCCAGTAGTATCAACTATCATCAGGATAAATTCCTAGATGGAATAGGCAAAGGCTTTTGAAAAACCTCTGGATCCCCATTATTTTCCATATGCACTTTCTGTTATGTAGTTAACAGAAAGATAACAATTTACATATTATCCATCATAGCCATTGTACGCTTCAGTTACCTTCTGTTTCCCACATACATCACCTTGTCTATTCTTTAGAAGAAAAATTCTGATATATGTTGTCACAATCCACATGGCTTCATTCCAGTGACCTTTTTCATTATTTCTTTCCCCTAACAGGTCCTCAACTTTTGTTAGTGTTTCAGTCAATTATCTTGACCTTACTACAGTTTTGAACCTGAGATAATGCTGGGAAGGGACGTTATCTGTAGTAGTTAGAAAAGAGCAAGCACGGAAACGCATCTAACTCATTTTAGCCACAAAGTATATTGTCTGGATATTCACAGTACAAAATTCTTTTATGGCACTGAGCATTATATCCTTGCTGAAATAGTATCTGTCATACCTGCCTCCCTCCAGGACTTCCTTCAGCAAGCTAATATTTTCTATATGGCTTCCAATACATTCAACAGCAAAAACATTTATGCCATACATGAAGCATAGCTGAATATACATTCTAATGTATAGAATATCTAAAGCAGAATGTACAACACCCCAGAATTCTGAGGCAAAATCCCTATAGACCATACCTGTTGTTTAAAGTATCGTCTGTCTTCTTCATCCACAAGCACAAGATTTAAGAAGTACCTCACTGAAAATTTCTTGTTCACATCTCTCATTGTAGGAGTTGGGTCATAGCCTGCTAAGAAGAGTCTGATAGGAATCGATTCACCTTGAAAAGGAAAGTTTCAATTAGTTCCTGAAAACTGGGTAATAATCTCAGAAGCCACGCAAAATAAAGGCACCTTCCCAAGTTCTGTGCCTCTTCTTTCTGCAGGGGAAATGGGAACACCAGACTTCCAATATCTGAGGGAAGAGGACAAGAGTCCTCTCACCAGTAAGTCACTTGCACCTCATTAGGTTTCAGATTATTCAAGAGCTTTCCACACAGTCATCAGAACCAGCTCCCACTAGTAGTAGCAAGCAAGTAGGAGTCTAGATTAAAATTTGATCATCACACTTCGATGAGACCTAAGTTACATTACCTTGTGCTACTGAAGCACCTTCACAGTACTGCTGCCACCTGTGGCATCTACAAGCATTTGCATGTCTGAGTCCCGAAGTTATGCAGTTAACTGCTCAGAGCTGGAATGCTTGTTTAAAAAAAAAAAAACACTGGCAAGCATGAAGTCAGAGGTAGAAGTGTTTTTTGTCAGTAGAAGCATGGTAACCAAGCAAGACAAAAAGAAACTGCATCTTGAACTCTCTACAGCTGATCTACATCACAGAGTCGGGTTTAAACTGAAGTGATAAATTGATCAGTCAGAATTTTCAATGTTAAGTGAAAGAATTGCTACGGTCCCAAGTAAAATTCCTTAAGTTAGTGAAAATACCTGTTTTAAATAGGAAAATCCAGCATTATTACAGCAACCTAAGTAGAAAGGTGTTTTCTCCAATAAAAGTTTACACAAGTCACTCTCATAATCCACATATTTTTAGGCAGTTAACTAAGAATGCTTACCCTTCAAAACAGAATCACAAATATTTACCTTTAACTGGTGCACCATCCATTATTTCATACTTGGCAATGGTTTCAGTCTCTGTTGTGGTACTAGGTCCTGATAAAACAAGTTATCACTCTGAGAACACATGCTTCAGTTTTAAACATATCTACAAAGCTTTATCACAGCAATTTCTAGTCTGCAGCATTTAAATTACATACCACCAGATTATTTTTGTGCCTTTATTTTGTATTCACACAGAGTGAGCAAAGCCAGCTCCTAGACAGAGTAACTACTCTTTACTATCTCCTCCTAGCATTGACACAAAAGAGGCAGTAGCCAGTGCTTCAAGGGAGTCCTCAGTATGCAGGCTTTAAATAAAGGACAAGCATGCAGGGTAAGATTTGTGAAACTGTTCTGTTCCGTGGGCAGTGCTCATAACTGACTCTGCTAGGCCATGACCAGACTAGATACTGGAGGAGTTGCCATCCAGCACAAGAGCCACCTTTCTCCAGTGTCTAGGTTAAAGCACTATCTAGTTTAGCCACAAAGCATGCAATCGAGTAGAGCTCTGTGCTATTCCTCTCTTACTACAGAGGCGTTCTTGAATCTCCACACAAACAACTCACTAAGGCCCCAGCCACTTGGGAAGGAAGTCGTGAGCCACAACCTTACTGCCTTCCTAGTCCCACAGTGTGCAAGCCCAACCTGCAACAATCGAGCTGTTTCTGCCTCAAAGCCCCTAGATGTTTTCATCACATCAGTTTTTGGCTGCCTGAAAATAATACATTTCTAGAGCAGAGGAGAGATTTCATGCCACTCTTTACCAAGCCCACTTCACTAGCTTTACTCTGCAGAGGCAGAGAGGTCTTCAGGATGCATTTTACACCTCTTCCCTTGTTTGTTATCTATCAAAGCCGCTTAAGCTTCTGTATATTTTTTTGCAAAGGTTCCATTTACAATGGTTCAAGTTTGTGAGGCCAGCCTAACATCAAAGCCCCAAAACAATGCCACAGACCTCAAGTATGATAATCGCAGCACAAAATGCAAATGGTAGTCAAACATCAGTGAGGAAGAAGCACATCTTTTGGACTTTGTTTCTCTTACCAATTCCAGTAATCTCCTTTTTGATCAGCTGCAACTCCATGTGCTGAATTTTTATTCTCACTAAGAGGAAATAAATTTTCCCAACAATCACGTCCTTTAAGTGATACCTTTGAAACAACAGAACAAGAGGGGTTCATTAAATAAAAAAAAAAAACTTTTACACCTTCTTCAATCAATTTCTAGAGGCAGTTACCTTATCTGCCCCTTCATTACTCAGACCTCACTTCCCCACCAAGCTAAGTATCTCAGCCACACTGGTGATATTAACACCTTTCTATGACTGCAGTATTGGTAAATGAAGTACTGTAGTTTTATTCGAAAATCATAAATGCAGAAATCAAGTCTTAAGCATCTGCAGTGACCTTCCTATTAGTACTGAAGGCAGAACAGGCAAGAAAGGCCATCATAATTAACCAGACAGCTCAATACCATAATCACTGAAAGTGTCGCTTTACTTTTCAACTCCCTAGTGCCACACTGTTCATCGAGTATTCCGTATCCTACCCTTTTCTACCAATTTACCTGAATGTGTTTCATTCTAAGTTACACTTACTTTGACTTATTGTATTCAAACTCTATATGAAGACAGTCTTCAATGCCCACTTCCATTTTAATGGAGTTGTTTACGTCTGGGTAGGTAGCAAGCTGGTGAACAATCAGATCATATTCTTTCACCATGTCTGACAGTCGTCTCACTATTGTCACTTTTAGAAAATATCTAGGAAGAAAGCCATAAAGGTAACAAGAATTACATAAGCAAACACCTTCATGTTCTGATGTACAGGTCATTCTTTCAAAGACCACAGTGCATTCTCTTTAAAACTGAGCAGAAAGGAAAGACACCAAAATATATGGACTATTTTCATTTGATTGAATTGAAAGAGTTTGATCCACATAAACATCATGTTGTAATATTGAGCAATTCCAAATAACATAGAAGAGGCATTCTCAACACTGTGAAAAAAGTCAAACTAGCTATTTGCTGTTATAAACGTGATTTAAAATCCAAGGAGTGTGGGGGCATTTAGCACAATTGCTAAATTATGAAATATCCAGCAGGACAAGAGGGGAGAGAAGACCTAGCAGTTACAAACCTCAGTCGGACGTTGGCACCAATGTATGATTCATATGGCTTCTCAACCTGCATGAATTCAAAGTCATAGTTTCTGCTCTGGGTCAGTTCTCCAGGTAAGGCAAGTTCCTTCACTAAGTTCACAAATTCGTGAGTATTGCTTTTGTCGTTGAAGAGCTCTACAGTTGAGGAAGAGGAAAGTGGGTTTCAGTGTTTATTTTTAGCAAACAAAACTGTCTCTGATTTGCCAAGAGCAGATGGGAGAAGACAAAAGCAAGTAATTTGATTTGAGCAACACATTTGACCAGATGTTTTATCCAGCTTTTCAAAGTTATCTTCTGTTTTAGCAACTTACAGTAAGGATTCCTAAAGAGCCAATTGCAGTGAAAAAGAACACATACTTGAAGCTTCACTAACATGAAATTTATTTTTTCCCCCCCATTTCTTTAAATGACAGTTTAGCTAGATTTTTCAAGTACTTCTTGCCTTGCATCCTTTGTAAATAGCATAGCTCAGTTTTGGCTTCTGACATTTATTGCTGAAAGGACAAAACTTAAGCAAAGCAAGATTAGCCCATTAAGGACATGCCAGTGATCCCAAACGGTATCCCACAGGCCAACACCACCTATCAAATGGTTTATCATTACCGCTGATGTAAGTTGGTCATTTGAAAACAAGTTCTTAAGACATAAACATAAACACACCAGTATCACACAGCAACCACATTTCCAGTCACCAGACTAGACCACTGTGATTATTATTCATCTGTAGGTCTATGCCATGCAATCCTCACATAGATAAAAAGTTAGAGAAATATAACATCGTCATTAAAAGACTACCCACTTTAGTACATTAAAACAGCTGCTCCACAATTCACACCTAAAAACATCAGGTAAGAACGTAAGTGGCAGTTGAAGTGGTTGTGCACAGACTGAAACATTCCAGAAGAGAATAAACAAACATGAACTTCACAGTTTATCACTGCAAATTTGATAGAAACTTATATGTTCACTACTAACTGCTTATTTTCTGCTACAACCAGAAATAAAAGGCGCGCTTTGTTTGCTATGACAAGTGTTAAAATAACAAAAGGTCTGTTTCCTGTTGTATGTCCACTATTTTTTGTGCCAGTCAGAAAAATACTCTGAAGAGTAGGTTTAAAATATGTTTGTGATGTGCAGCTAGAGCTAGTCTCCATGCAGTGCAGAGAGAAGTCACACTAACAGGATGTTGTTTGTATTAACTATATTAAAACTTGAAAGGATACAAAGAATTATGAACAAGTAAAATAAGCAGTAGCTTAAGCCACTCCTGTGCAACTCCTTGAGAATTTCTAAAATTGTAGCACAAGAGAAAGACCCAGAAAGATATAGAGTTTGATAAACTCCATCAAGTTAAAGTCATTCAGAGAATACAAATCATCCATCAGAGTAGATGAACATGTATATACAACTATTAGAGGACAGACAACAGACTAAACAAAGCTGACATATGGGAGCTCTGTTTTTTCTCCTCGGCTTCTCAACACCTCATTTCCTTTGCACTGCTGTTTCACTCTACCAGCCTGCTTTTATGGCTCCACTGATCAGATCCTCGAAGCATAAAGCAGCAGGTGTCAGAACTCAGTCATACTTGCTGCACAACAGTTCACACGAAGGGTAATGAAGCCTACTGACTGAGCAGAAACAGAGCAATCTGTTAAATGCCAACCAAAAAGTCAATTTTATGAGGTTGAAACTTGAAGGTTTACTTCCAAGGGGGACAACAATGCAAACAGCCCTCTAACAGAGAAAGAAGGTATTTCAGCATCAGCCTCAAGAAGCTGAGGTTACTTGGACTGCTAAGAGGTTAGACACAGCCAAGATTCTTCACAGCTCAAAACAAGATTTGGATACAGTTAAGAGATAATTATGTTTATCATGTCAATACCACATCACCTTGCTAAAAAGCACACAGGTCCTGTGAAGCTTCAACGCTACTTTTTGTTAACAATACAAAATTATAGTTATTGCTTCTCTAAAACAAAGAATTATTTCCAGAAGTGTTTTACTGTAGGCTGTCCCATCATTTCCTTTCTCTCTCTTGTCTTTCAGAGCCAGAATTCAAGACTAGAATTAAGAAGTCTAGCACAATAGGTACACCTGGTATTTTGGCTTGAAACCTTAAACATGGACAAAAGGCACAAGCAGGAAAAAAACTAAGTGCTTTGTTTGTAGACTGAAATACATAAAGCTGAAACAATGTGTATCATGGTTCCCAGTTTAGTTTTCAGAAATCTCTAGTGGTTCTTAATCAAGTTCTTAGCCAGTCAGACAAAATACTTGCCAGCCCAGCTCTCCCTCACATGTACACATCCTCCCTTCCAGTGATTTTCTGACTAGCACAAATTAGTATGTCACTTGTGTTAAAATTAGTAGAATATAATCTTCCTTTGGCACTTGTCATCTACTAACCCGATCAGGTTGCAATGGTTCAGCCAAACTGCCGACAGTCGCATATGCAAAGTTCCACACACCACACCCACCTAACATCCCCTTCGTAGTTTCAAAACTCACCGATCTGTCCTACAAATTCAATTCTAATTCCTTGGTGCTCTAGTCTCTTCCCGTGCTGTTTAAAGGAGATGTTCACCTACAAAGGCAAAAAAAAAAATAGAGCAACAGTTAAAAGTTAATACTTTCACTTAATACATGGTCTTAGTAAAGGCATGTAGCAATTTCCTTTTTAAAAACTGCAAACTCTTCTCAACAGCACTACCTGAGCTTGAAAAGAACCGAGTCAAACAGCTCATTAAAAAATTAAGCATAACCAAGGCCCCACTAAAGCCTTTGAGAAAAATCTAGCCATCCATGAGACTGAACTTAGTGAGCAGCCTTGAAACCTTTGAGCCTCACAATTAGGAATCCAACCCCTAGCTTCAGTAGAGCTCACATAAGCCAGCAGTGACCTCCTTGCCATCTTTGAGAGCAGAGAGCTTCAAAACATTTTGAAGTCCAAAAAAGAACTCCCATTAGATGCATTCCTTTCAAGTCAAGTGCACTCAACTCCTTTCCTCAGCAGAAAGCCAAGTATTAGTTTGAGATAAATCAATGTTTCTGCACTAGGCAGCTACTACCAGAGAAAATCCTGTACCTTAAAATCCAATATATCATTGATATCCGAGTAGAAAGCAAACCACTTGAATGACCTACCTCTGTGATGAAAAGAAGGGAAGAGACAGAGGGAAGCTGCCCTATAAATTACTGTTCTCCCAAACCCCCCGATCCCACTGTGCTGGTGTTAGTCAAAACTCAGGCCTCTCTCAGGACTTGCTGATACAAGCAAGAAGTCATTAGGTCAGTGAACACGTAAAAGCCAGTTCCTTCTGTTCGAGTTTGAGGCTTGTCTTGCAAGAGTTTCACATCCCTGAAAGGATCTTTGTAGAGAAGCAAGCTCTTACTGTGGAAAGATAACTTAAGAGCAGGAAGGTGCCCAGTGACAATCAGTCAGTCAAGACTGAACGAGGTATTTAGAAGTCAGTCCTAGAACCCAATAGCTGGCCCAAGCTTCTTGAAGAAAGAGTGAATCCTAACAGAAATATTCAGAGAATGACTCCAGTAAAACCAGTGATAGCAAGGACTTCTTGTGGGGGAATTCTGAGAGATGAGGAATCCCTCTGGTAATTTTAACTACATCTCCCCACCAAGAACTCCTGTTGACTCAACAGCCAGCTGAACGTAACATGCTGCCCCTCTGATGTAGTTCCAGAAACCACTTCAGGGCATGAAACGTAAGGCTTAGCTTCAGGGTATGCAAAGCAGGTTGGCTGCACCAGCCAAAATTACTCTTACACACATGGGAGTTGTGGATTTCAGAGTTCAAGGGGAAGGGCGGGTCCCGTTTGGAATAACTTTCTTGTCAGAAGCAACGACAGGATTGCACATGGTCGCACAAACAGCTTATTCATAAAAACATGAAGACCAGAAAAGATTATCAGAAACAAACATGAACAAAAAATTGAAAAGGCTCAGTTCTGTCGGCTGCCTGAATAACTATGGTTAAAAAGACCAGATACAGGAAAGTAGTGTTTTCTTTCAGTAACAACACAACCTGAAATGGCCACGCTTGCTTATGTTTGTTCATTTCATTTCCTATATGCATTAGCAATCAGCGCAGTAATTAATAGCCACTCAAAAAAAAAAAGTTACCTTTCCTGAAACAGATTCACCATCATAGAAGAGAAAATGCTTTTCCACTTTACCATCTTCTGTTTTGATTTCTGCCGTTTTTCGTGTTTCAGCATCATTGAGAATAACGTCAATCTCACAAACGGGACTAAAGAAGCCTCCAAGAAAACTCTGGAATGACAAGAATTAGGTGAATTACTTCACAGAGGACACCCCATTTTAAATGCAGTATCTACTTGCAGCTGTGCACCTTATACTGGGGAAAAACACATGTGTTTCCATGAAATTACGAAGCCATTCTGCATTAAAGACCCAAGATATAGCAACAACAAAAGAGAGTTGTTCACTTAGCGAGTAACTGCAATCACAGCAACAAGCAGCAGTTGTACTTACAAAAATGTGACGTTTATTATTAAAGTATGCAGCATAGCTACCATTATTACTACTACATTAAAATGCTAATATTTGTTACTGTCGCAAACACAACTCTGGTTTCTGCCACTGCAACATTTCATCGTATTTACTGTTAAACCAGTGATTTCACTTTGAAAAAATTAATCCCTTCTAACCACACCAAAAAAAAAAAAACTTGTTAACAAATTTATTCCACCTGGGTGAGGATTTGAGCTATTATGCCAAAAAATATGCATTGTTTGATACCCACTATAACTTAATGCATAAACAGCAGTAACACGATGACCAGAAGTAAGAGGACTGATGGAGCAAAGCAAGGTGAGAAGAAACAGCTATCAGGGGAATATTACAGAAGGCCTAAAGGAACCTTCTGGCTGACAAAGTTCAATAAGGAACTTTTATTTGCTGCCTCTTCCTACGCCCTGTAATTCTGTTCAGGAACAAAGAGAGCATTAGCAGGCTCAGGAGACAGCAGCTCTTCACACAATCTACCTTAACTACGCAACCCTGACATCAGATGATTCGCGTGTTCCAAGTCTACCTGTAATTCTGCTCCAGGCACCGATGCGCTGTAAGCTTTAAATGTCTGTCCTCACCTTGCAACAGCATTCTCTGGGCATGAACTTTTGAGCGGTTATCAGACAACAGAGCAGGGAAGATCATTCTTTGACCTTGCACTAACATTTCTTACAAGAAACTGAAAAACACGTTTAGCAGTTCTGTGGGAAACTCAACAAGGTTAGTGTGAAATCCCACATTTTTCCTAGGAATTAGGCACTAATCTGCTTTGACGTACTAAAGCAGACAACACTTTGCTAATTCAGGATAACTTTTCTTTTTTTAAGAACACATTTTGGTTTGAGAAGTTACACTTGGTTCTCAATAAGAGCATCCACTTCAGCTAGTGGATTTTGGTATGCACAAAACAGTCATACTCATTTCACCAATTTAACCTCAAAAAGTGAATAAGCACGCACTCAAGGCGTTCTGGGGACCTCAAGTTTTAACTGTTTGATTAATAACCAAAAAAATCTAAAATACAGTTTAATATGAATGCAGCTGCCTAGCAGTAGGAACACTGAGTAACGTATTGCAAGACATGGTGCAACGTGGAGCTATAAAACAGCAATTCACACAAGACTAAACTGACTTGGGGTTTGTTCAAAAAGCAAGCAGCCCTAATTCCATCCACAAAGATGTACCTAGCTCAGTAACTGAAGCCTGGTCACATACACTTCAGATTCTCTGAAGAAAGCAAAAGCAGTCAAGCAGGTAGGTGGTCAATCCTATAACTGAGCGGTCCTCCAAGTTTCTGCCAAGCACATATGTGCATTCACTGCTCAAACAAGAAATTAGGATGTTGTGTTGCTTTTAAAAAGTGACTGCACATTAGAATTGTTCTTGAATTTGGGTCCTTGGAGAGAGGAACAGAGAAAGAAGAAAACTTCACCAAGAATTCCAGATCATTGGGCTATTTTTATCTGTGACAAGTTATTTTATCATACCCATATTTTTTTTCTTTAGTTCTGTACTTGTTGTCCAGATTAGCCTCATAGTTTTGCCCCAAGCTAAGCAGGGAAGCATACTACCTTTCAGTAAGCATTACACGAGATGTTTACATAGCACCTTCCACATTTTGAAGCCCCTCAAAGCAGCGGGCAGACCTGGCACACCACTTCCGAAGGCTCTGTCCGAGTCTATTTCACCCAAATCCTCAGCAATGAGCCACGACCTCATGTGGAGAGGCCGAGAACACACGGAATAAAGGCACCAGCCGCTGCTATCTCCTCCGCTTGCTACCAAAGATACCGCCGCAGGGCAACTGCGCGCGACGAGAAGTTTATTTTCAGAAGCCGTAATAGGGTTTATTAGCATAATAATGACAGAAGCCGGGTTTTACGGAGCTGGCCAAACGCTGCCCTACGCCTCAGGCTTGGTGCCAAAGGGTGGGCAGAGGCTGTGCTCCTGCGGGCCCGCGGCCACCCCGCCGCGCTGAGGGACCCGAGGGGCCCCCGGGGCAGCCCCAACGAGCCTCTGCGGGCCCCCGCACGCCGCAGAAGCCCTCGGGGCGCCCCCCACCCCTCAGCCCTTCCGCTAAGCAGCCCCCAGCCCTCTCTCGGCCGTTTTTAACCCGTTTTTAACCCGTTGCAGCCCGTTCTCCCCCCGCCCCGCCTGAGGCGGCCCCTGAGGGCCGGCGGTTGGTGCCCCGCGGCCCCGCCCCGCCCCCACTCACCATGGCCGCTGCCCGCCGCCGCCGCCGCGCGCCACCAGCCCCCGGCCCGCGCCCCTGTCATGTGACCCTCCGGGCCGCCACGCCACGCCACGCCCACACTCCGCCCCGCCCCCGGCACGTGACCAGCCCGGCCCGCCCGCGGGGCGGGAAGGGGGCGGCGCATGCGCGGAGTGAAGGGGCGGGAAGGGGCGGCTGTGGTGGGCGGGGGGAGGGGCAGGGGGAGGGGATGGCGTCGCTGAGGGGGGGCGGTGGTTGTGCCGGAACAGACCGGTGTTCAGCCCTAATAAACGCTTTTAATGTAGCAAAACAGCCCAGTATTCAGCCCTAATAAACGCTTTTAATGTAGCAAAACAAGACAGCGTCCAGCCCTAATAAAGACATTTAATGAGTGAAAGCCGTAACAGTTATAAGGCAACGGTTTTTATTGAGCGGTGGTAGGGGATGGTCCTGTCATGGCGGCCAGGGCCTTAGAGGAGCAGAGCCTCCTCTGACAGCTGCAGCCCCAGCTCCGGTGGCAGCTCCGGTCTCCGGGCAGCCCGGGGAGCCGGGATGGCCTCGGCTCCTGACCCCGAGGAAGGCTCCATCTCCGGTGCTGTGTCCAAGCCAGAGCCCGATTCCTCCTCGGAGAGTGGGAAGATGTCACTCAGCTCCTGGTAGCTCTTCATCCTGAAACGCCAGGAAGCAGCGGGTTCATTATAATTCACCATTTCCCTCATTATTCACTAAATATCACGCTCATGGGGCCAGACGAGCCATAGCCCTGCACGTCCATGGCACCGTGCGCACTTACAGGGACGGGTCGGCCATGGGAGGGAGGATCCTGTTGGCGCTGTCGTCAGGCAGGTGGAACCAGGGCCCCTTCTCCTCGATGCAGTTGGGGGACCAGGCGTCGGGCCGGCACCTCACCCTCTTGTACCGCGCCTTCTGCATGGGGGCACCTGTGGGAGCAGCCCACGTTAATCGCCCGCACCCACCAATCCCGACTTGGGTGTTGCGTCGCCAAAATTACCCAAACCCACTGCCTCAGCTCAGTGCCCCCCGGGCCAACGCTGATGAACAAGACCTCCAAAATTACCGGAAGGAGAAAATGGGGATGGAAGCAACAGTACAGCATCTTTCTTTCCAGTTTCGTTTAATTAACTTGTTCTGAAGCCTCCTGGCACATCCTCCTCCTTTTGGCACTCTATGTAATTTTTCTCAGTTTCTTGGGAATATCTGTCTGTAATTACGGCTCTCTATTGCTCCATATATTGCCACAATGTGCTAGATGACTTTCAGCTTCCTCCTACACACTTCTGTCAGAGAAAAAGTCTCTCAGGTAAGATTTCCTGCTGCTTTCGCAGCATATTCCCTTTTCTTATTTATTTCTCTTAGCGTCTTATGAAGGTTTTTTATAACAACAGTGGCAACAAAAGAAACAACCGCAGCTGAATACTTTGTAAATAAGCTTTATACAGAAATCAGGCTCTAAGCTCCGAAAGCTCATCCTCAGAGCAGAAACAGCAGTAGGTGCATAATGAAAGCTTCTCACTGCCATAGCCATAGTTTGCCATAGTTTGGCAAGAAATTATACTACACATGGTTGGTAAGTGCCACTCTCTTGCAAGAAGGGAATCCACAGGGCATTTGTCATCATGAATCAACATTTCCTTTTCGTTGTTTTAGTGCTGCGTGTTGCAATTTTTTCTGTACTGAATAAACCGTTTAATTTCCTCACACTTACGTCCGATTTCGTTTCCTGCCCCCCACAAGTAGACCAGCGGAGTTATGACATGGGGACTGCAATAGGCTTACTCTATAGCTGCCTAATGGAATATCAGGACATAACCGGACCCTTGAGAAAGGGCTGGTTAAAAATATCTATATTGGCATATATTGGATATATGTGTACATAGAGTAGCTTATTTTACAAAGTCTTCTTCTTATACGGGCTGGGTGAGGGACGCAGAAATGTTCCACTAGCAAAAGGCATCTTTTCTTCCAATTCTCCCTTCAGAAAACAAGAAGCTAGCAAAGCAGATTTCCTAAGCAGACCTCATTCCTCCCAGAAGAAGGTCAATTTGAAATATTCTCCCTTAAATTTGGAGGCTGCTTCATTGGCCCACACTGCCTCACCCAGAAAGAGGATTACAGAGAGAACAACCGCTCGGCGTTACCTTGTGCTGTGCATCCCACAAAGAGGATTACACAAACAGCCAGGAAAATCCTCCTGCTACATCTGACTGGGAGCTGCATTTTGGCCGGCATTCCTCCTCTCCCCGCCAGCCTCCGCTGCGGCCTCGCGCTTCAGAAATACAGTGAGGCGAGGAGACCGACTTTTAGACAAGGTTTCCGAAACCTCAAACCCAACCCATAACCTGCGTCACTGCTTCCTGATTGACTGAAGTGAGGCATCTGTGGAAAAGCCCAGTGCTCTGGCCCCCCAGTTCCCCACCGGGCACCGAAATCCCCACTCCGGTTCTGCCCGCAGGCAAAGGCAAACCCACGACAAGCCCACCAGGCACACGGTTCAGGCACGCATCCCTGCCCACTGCTCTTTCCTCCAGCCCACCGTGTTTTTGCATTGGCAGCTTTTTCGTTGGGATTAAACCAGCCAGGCTTGAGTTTAGCCAAGAATAAATCAGGCACGAGAAGGCAATGGCAGTGGTGGGGTTTTTCTTACTCATACCACTCCCCACCAGGTTAACCCAGGCAGAGATGTGGGGGCCAGCATGCTGCCAGCACCTCCCGCAGCACCGCGGCCAGCAGCACAAGCTGTCTGTGGTGAATCTATTTTTATGAGGTGGAAAGTCCACCGGGGCCCCAGCGGTGCTTCTGGTGAGCGGTGACTTTCCCTGTGATGCTCCCTTGGATTCACTGCCCGACAAGGGGCTGAGAATTCTTGCCATTTATTTTGCATTTCCACACATGGTTTTTCCAGCATGGGAAAACCAGGAGACTCTAAGCTAGCAAGTACAGACTTGCGGGCAGCAGTTATTTGTACCGACTTTTTCTCTACTTTGTATTTTTAGCATCAACTCTGTGTTGGTTTTTGTTTTCGTTTTTTTTTTTTTTTTTTTTCTTTTGAGGTGGTGCTCAGCATCAATAGGAAATGGAGCAAACACACGCAGGGTCCCACAGCCCCAGCCCACGGAAGTCGTTCCTGCCATCACACCTCTGACTTTCCGCTGGTCACGGGCTCACGGAACCTTCCCAGGTCCCCCACGGGAGCAGGCCCCGCAGGGCTGTGTCCGTGTGGGCAGGGGAACAGATCACAGCCCCCTGTGCAACAGTGATAACCTTGAAACGTGCCATTGTATGGCTATCGGAGTGTCTTACTGCCGCGGTGCTGAAGCACTGCTGCTGCTTTCAAATCACATGTAAAGCAGATTAAGGGCTTTGCATTTTTCTAAGGCATTAATTTGGGGGCAGGGAGAGAGAGGGGGCTGCTTCTGGCCCCTTGCGCAGACACATGGGACTCTTCCTGATGTGCTCGAAATGCCTGGAAATAGCCCCAAAGCAGAGAAGAAACATCTCAAAATCTCAAGTGATGAACCACTCCTCAGTCATAACTCTCAGGGCTGTTTTATCTCCCAGTTTACCTCAGGAGTGATGAGTAATTTGTAACATCACTACATTGGGACCACACTGTTTGAGTGCCCAGCGTGAGAGCAGCTATACTGCCATTGACAACAGGGGATTTAGGGCAAGAAAATTCCCTCCTGGTGGCCCCGTATCATGCAGGTACAGGGGTGAGGCATTGTCCACCCAGATGGGGGTCCTGATAAAGAAGTTTCTCATTCATAACTGCTCAGAAATCAGATAAACCCCAACTGCTGCGGGGTCACTGCATGCTCAGGGGTTGCTGTTATCTACATAAACATATTACACATCGATGCATTACCTGTAGGTCACTGTGCTGGGGATTGGTGGTACAGAAAGGCTACACTCGTGCTGATCAGCACTGGAAAAGAGGCTAAAGGGAGAAGGATGGCCACAGGCATCACAGCTCGACTGAAGGATGCTTTCTCCCACCAGTTCATGTCCAAACAACCAGCCTTTGGGGGCTGAAAGTAAGAGCATGTCCCACCCCAAAATAACAAAGAGCTGATGAACCCAGGAGGTAAATTTGGGTCCCTTGAGGGGATTTCTAAGTCCAGCCCGGAGCCAGGATGGATCCTCAACCCTGGCTGTGCCTGAGCCCAGCGCCTGGGATGCTGGAGCACAGCAGCCCGCACAGCACACGGCATCCCTCTGCCTCTCGTGCCGTAGCCTCTTGCCTCCAAGGGCAGTATCAGGACCTGGCCCATGAAGATAAGAAAGATTCAGATCTCACAAGAAGTCATTACCGCTCACGTGCGTTGCACAGAAATCTGACGTTTGCTGCCATCTAGATTGCGCAGAAGAGCAGCTCCCTGTTTTTTCCCATGATAAAGGCCAACAGACACCCAGAGAGAAATCGTTGCTCAAAAGCCACAGCTGCACGGGCACCGAGTACTACGGATGGTTCACAGGAAGCTGCCACCAGCTATCTTGGCGCTGTCAAAAACATTGGCTGAAGAACAGGCCCTTCCCTCAGAAGGCAAAAAGCAGCTTTCCCCTGTGGTGCAGGCTGTGGTGCTTCCTGCTTTCACATGCTGAAGCCCAAAGCAGCAGGAGGCTTTCGCTGTAGGAATTAAAATGGGTTCAGGATGGAGATAGATTGAAGTTATACATACTCAAGCAACTGAATGGCCAAACCGTATGGAGACGAAATGAGGAACTTGCGCTGGCCTCAGCCTCCCTTGCGGTCAAGAGTGGCTTTTAGGGCAGTTGAGGACCTCAAACAGGGCTCTGCCAGCCTGGGACTGGATTCATCCCATTTGATGCTTCCAGCAAACGGCGCAGTAGGGTTAGAACAGGCTGATGAGGGTGGTCACACTCAAGAGACCCTCATGCTAGCAGAACTTTGTGCCTTTATGGTGTAGAGAGAGGTGTGCTCTTACTAAAGCCCTAAGTAGCATAGGCAGCTTGGCACCATAAAAAATAAGACAAAGCACATGGAGAAGTTCAGAAAAAGGATCTGAGAGTTATTTGCAAATACAGGAGGTTATGTTGTTCTTTATCATCCCCTCCTCTCCCTGAGCCTGCAGACCACACTAGGCTGGTGGTCATCAGGTCCAACATCACCACTTCTGTCCTCTTGTCTTTATCAGACAGAACCTGATGTCATTTTTGGACCATCAGTGCCTCCATCATGTGGAAAGTCCTGGTTTTCTGGCAGAGGGAGGCTCTGGGCCTACCTGACTGCATCCTCTTGTGGGCTGCTCTGAAGCATCTCCAGAGGCTGCTGGACTCCTCTGGAGACGGGCTCCAGGCGAGCAGTTTCATGGCCAACACTCAGAGCAGCTGGAGAGCCTGTTCGGGAATCACTTTCTCTTCCTCTCCTCCAAGAGGGTTAACTTACAGGAAATTGTCTTGCTAATTCCTTCTTTTTCCCCCCGTATTTCAGATGAGGATCTTGGAGCTCTCTGACGCAAACCCTTGCTGTCCTCTCACAGCGTCCAGTGACTAACATCTCGCTCCAACTTGTCCATCGCAACCTTTCACTCATCACTTATCCAATTCCTTTTTGTTTTGTCAGCAAAGTCTACTAATAGCTCTAACAGCGAAATACTTGCATCACTGCTTGACGTCTCTTACAGTGTCAATGAGCATGTGAGGAGACTTTCAGCGTTTTGTGTGCACCAGATGGGAAAAAACTCAAGCACTAAACACGTGAGCATTGCCACAAAACACCTGAACAATTGTGCTCTTCCAAGCTCAGGCGCTGTGCTGCTGTCAGTCACTTCTCCGAACAAAACTCGATATATTTTAGTGGTTGTAAAACGGGCTGTGTTCAGTATTCCCTCCCTGCACAGTCTCTCTGGTACAACGCTCACATCTTTGGTTGTAAATACCCAACTGTACGCTTTTGGAAAAGGGCAGGCAGGCAAATGGTTCTTGTTAGGAAATCACTGATTGCTCATACATCTCGCTGGGATGAGGAAGAGCGAGACGTGATCAACTAAACTGCAAAATTAAAAAGTGCTAGCAGGCACTTTGAAAGAGTTACTTGGAAGCACATGAGCAAAGTTTTTAAACGGAATTCAGAATCTGCCTTAATTATTCCTGGCAAGCTCTAAAGTAACCTAAAATGTTGCAATTGAGGAGGAAAAAGTTGACAAATGCTGCCAGCCACAAATTTACACACTTGATTTTAACATAACAGTCTTCAGTTCTGTAACTGCAAGGCTGTAAAGGGGTCAGCTCCAGGGATGCCAGCCTAGGTAGGGGTCCTGCTTCACTGGTCTGGTTCTGGGCATTTTATAATGAAAAGTTCCATAGAAAACATCAAAGCAACAGTGATTATCTCAATCTTTTAGAAGAAACACACAAGTAAAGCTCATCTTCACTGAGTGCTGAGCAAAAGGAAAAAAAAGAAAAAAAAAAACTGAAATGCCTAAAGCCATAATTTAAGCAGATCAGTCTTGTATCTCGTTGTCTGATGTTGAGCTTAATCAGGCTCCTGCAATGTTTCCGGACGTGGGGCTGCTGCAGTGATCACACCCAGTGCCAGCTCTGCACCGATACATCGAGGCATCTCTGTCTGCAGATAGAGGAGGAAGTCATCCGCCTTGCCAAGACCACGTAAGACTGTGCCCTTTGGGGTGCGGGGGACCCATGTTCCTGATGGGAAAGGGGAAGCGAGGGCTCACTTCTCATTTCCCCCGGTTTCAGCCGGTTTAAGGGAGGAGAATGGCAAAGGACACGACCGTTCTGCCATTCTCCTCAAGGGAAAAAGGGAAAGAGCCTTCTTCCATAGGCTTTGAGGGTGAGGCAGAAAAAGACAGTGGTTTAATTCTCTGTCCTGAACCATTTAACAAGCTTCCTGATCCACCCACTTTGTAACACGTAAAGCGTCTTAGCTAGTATGAGAATTGAGAGCATTTAAATTAAAACGAAACTGTTTTTAAACAAAACAAATTACCTCTAGTTAGTATTATGCACTGTCTGAAGAAGGACGCTGAGGTTATAGCCTCCACGTTTAGGAGATCTGACACTTGATATGCATTCTGCACAAACATGGGCTTCTTGTAAACCTCACTGCTCCATGCTGGGTAAGGAGAAAAAAACAGTAAAACAACAGAAAGGAGTTTTCAGTAGCAAGATTTTTTTGAGGTACAAAAAAGAATAAAACGCGGTTTAAATGGAGTTCACAGGAATCTAATCTTTAATTAATCTTTGAAATAAATGCCTGACCTCACACATACTTCACAGTTAAAACTCAGCATTCCTGAAGGGAGCTTTGCTGCCTAATCCAACAAGTCCCCTCTTGGCCTCCCTCCCTTTTTTTAAGCTACTACACAATCTAAGTCCATTCTATCGAATAGCTTAACAAATAGGAAATATTCAAAAGGTTTCCATAAGAAAGACATGCCTCAGAATACCATAATATAATGTGTTGCAGTGAGAATCTGGCATGAAATAGTCTCAGGAATAAAATATGTTTAGTTGGTAGTAGTCTTCAACTTTTACTGTAGGAGATGAAGAACAGACATGATTGGTTTCTGGAGCTCTAAATGTAATATATAATGAATATATACACTTACATTATACTGCAGTTTTTAAGACCAGTTGAAGCACTCCTGCACAGGCAAGAGGTGTCCAAACCACAGCACCAACCCCACAAGTTGAAAAAAGTGTGAAAAAAGCCCTGTTCTCTTTTATTTCCAGGCCTTTTTAAGTATTGTCCTGTTCTCCACTGAGCTTTGACCAGAATTTTGGTGAATACAAAGCAAAAGCTGCTAACAAGAGGGGTGCTCCTCTACACACCAACTGCTGCCTAAAAGTGACACAGGGCCCTGCACTCCGCTCTGCTTTTGTACGGTGGGTTAGCCCTTGGTCTGTCTTTCCCTGAATTACAAATAAAGCCAAGTTTGACAAGCCCAGCCTTGCTTTAAAAAATTCACTTGAAGGCCCTCAAGGGTGGAATATTTAAAAATGAGGGGAAAAAATCATAAAAGTCCTTTTTCTACCTAGCTATACAAAGCTAGAAGTAATTAGAAAAACATAACCTTATATTTTAAATTATACGAGTTAGCGGTAAAAATGCACACTGCCTTTAACTGAAATCACACACAAGAACACGCAGTACAGCCCTCTGAGAACCTGTGGGCTGTCCTACTGTCAGGTCAAGGGAAAAACTGAACTGAGGTACTGACAGTGGAAAGAAAACTCTTAAAGGCTGACTAGACAATTAGGAAAACAAACAATGCACACACGCATTCGTACACACGTGCACACACACTCTGTGCATGCATGCAAAATAGATGCTCTAGTTTTGAGCTTTGCTACCTCTCATTTCCAGGACCCATGTGTTGGCCTATTTGCTTGTGGTTAGCAGTCAGCCAGCCTGTTCTGCGCAGCAGTCTGCAAACGAGAGGTTTTTACCACACATACACGATGTACTTTCTTGCTTGCATATGCTCCTCCCTCACCCCCTCTCCAGTTACAAATTTTCTCATTTTCTTGAGGTTTCCATAAGAAACCCATTGTTGGGCTGTTCTCATTTAACGCCCTCCATTTCTGTAAAAATCTTCCCCTCAGCTCGATAACGATAAGACTGCCAGTGTGTGGGGCAGCTTGTTACTGCACACCCTTGTCACTTCACTTTCCCAGAGCTGGCTGACCTCTCTGACCGTTCTCTCTACGTATACGGTTTGATTGCGTGCTCAGCCTATGTTTTATCTACAGCACTGGTTTGTAATCCTTCCACAGACACAAGAAATACAAAGACAAGCTCAGTGCGTGTTTTGGGTCGGAAACATAGCCTGGTTTTCCATGAAGGAGTAAATAGGGGGCTAATTCAGAACGGCGCAAAGGTGATGGTTTGTGTAAGACCAGGAACACAGCCAAATCAGCAGGCCCTTAATGAGAATCAGCTCTAGCACAGAATTTGGCAATCCACAGAATCAAGACAGATATTTGAACAGTGCTCCTGAGGATCTGCAGCAACTTCGGAGAGGTGCCTACCTGCAGCTCTGGCTGAGAAAGCTTCTGACCTTCCTGACCTACACAAGGAGCTGTTTATGGCACCTTAGGCCTTGAAGTTTGGAGCACTATCCAACGGCACCTCTACCCTACCACTTTCCAACAGTTGTACTAAGAACATGGCATCTCCTCCCACCTTGAGCAAAAAAGCCTGCTGCTTTCTTGCTTGTCATTCTGGCGCTTCAAATGCTCATGTATTTTGAGCGATGGCACATGGGGAAACACTTTCACAACCATTTATTTTGGTAAAAGTTGTACCGTGTATCATTATCTTAGTAAGACAAAACAAAACAGAATTCTAAGGACTCTAAAAAAACATTTAGCCAAGCTAGTCCATTTATTGAGCCTCTATCAGTTAGGTTTTAATTAACAGGGAAAGAAAACACTGAGCAACACATAAAATAAATAATGAAAATAAAAGTTCCCTTCATATGGATAAGGTTTTCTGGTGACAAAGGTTAGAAGAGAGAAAAAGTTTTCTAAGTGGAAGAATGTGCCTCAAGTTTCTTCAAAAATTCTTCCTAGAGCAACAGATTCTCTTAGAAGAAACCATTTTTGTACAGCACTACATTTAGACCATATCTCAAAGGAAAAAATAGAAGGAGAAAAGGTTTATATTTACATACCGTACAAGCAATACAAAGCATCATCTGGACATTCACTTTACATTTAAGGTTTAGACCATTAGTGTGGGTGAGCTACTAAACTGGAGTGCTCTATTTTTCATAAAGTTGTGTTACTGCAGGCTCTAGTCGGACTGCCAAACCGTGGACACCTTAGTTTTATTAATCGGCACAGAAACTGTCTGGCAGCACTGGTTTTGACAGAGATCATTTTAATAGTGCACATTTCCTTCAAGGCGAGTATTTATACGAATGGCCCCAGTTTCGCTCTTAGCCTCTCCATTCTTGTTGGAAGAAGACCCACCATCTCCTTACTGAGTTCTAGTTCAGTCTCAACAACACGGACAGCTTCTGGGTGCTTCTCACAATAGTCTATCAGAAATGTGTAATATTCCAATGATGTCTGCATATTTTCCAGTTGCTTTTTGCTATCTGAAGTAATAAGCTTACTATAGAGCCGTGCGATATGAAATTTAGCCACCATTGCAGGGCGAAGAACATCTTCGTCAAGCTCCTCAGGAAACACCTTATCTGGGTTCCTCAAAGAATCTAAGAAGAGTTCATAATACTTGATTGCTAACTGAGCCAAGGAATTAACTTTTTTTATCGTGTGGGAGTCAAGCCCCTCTAACCTGTTACCAATAGTTACCTTTAAATCCATCATCTCGTAATAAGTCTCGGCTAGTTCAAACTGAAGCTGCCTACTAATCAATAGGTAGTACTGTGGGTTCAAGTCTGCGTATATAGGCTCCAGCATGTCTATTCTACGCTTGTGCATTTTGCAGCGTCTCTCATAGTCTTCTTCAAAGAAAGCAAGGACCTTAAACAACGCACTGTGATCCTGAACAATCTCAATATGGTCAGTAACATAACCATCAACCTGGAAGAACTCTTTTGCTTCCTGAACATAGTTCTGACCCACTAAAAAGATCTCTCTGGCTTCCTGAAAATCTAACGGATACACGCTGCTCACTTTCTCTTCCATGGCTAAGACAGAGTCACATATATCACTCGTCCCAAAAAGGACAGCTTTTTTCCTGCCGTTCTCCTTTTCATCTTCCTCTTTTTTCCTTTGGGCTTTAAGTTGCATTTGCCTGAATGAATCCATCTCTCCTATGTCATCCTGAAAACACAAAGCATAGTAATTAAAAGTGCACATGCCTTACAAAGACAGGCTTACACTGGATCATTTTATTTAAGAGTTACCTTTCAAATACAAACTAGCTAGCAGCAAAACACAATAGAAGACACACTTGCATATTAAACCTCATTTTCGCTAACAAAAATATAGATTACAATCTTGATTCTGTAAAAACACAAGACAAAAACAATTTAAGTCTGCCTACTCCGTGTGACAATGTAGTCAAACCAATAAATGTAAAGCCATAAGGCCCTGCTTCTGCAGAACATTTCAGCAAATGCTGAGTTTTAAGCATTTAGCATGAAAAAACCAGCACGCTAAAGTGCTGCGTATTAAGAGGATGTTCTTACTGCCAGCTAACTAAGTGACCTGCCAAAATCAAGCCATGAGCAAATTCAAGAGAGGAGAGGAGTTGGTGAAGTTGCTGTACATGCAGCACACTGATCATGTTAGAGAGCTGATCTCCCATCCATGATTATTTCTAAGTACTGCATTAAAGCCAAAACATGCTACGAAATACCCGCTAGATTTCAAGCAGCTATTATATTATTCAGTGGGCAATTGCTTATCATTTGCTACCAACTATGAACTGACTCCTGCTACGAGCATCAAAATAGACTTGTTCTTTTTAACAATCTATTCTACAGAATAGATTTTGAATTACCTCAAGTAATTTCCGAGCACTCTGCAGAAGATTCAAGCAATACTTAATCCAGCATCTTGCAATTTCAGCTTTTCTCTGTCGAAGGTCCTGCTGGTCTTGCTCATTTTCATCTAGTTAGTGGATATAAACGTGTGAGAACCTTAATACTTGAGCACTCCAGTAGTAACCCCAAATGTTACATGCAAAGAAAACATTACTTGTATTTAATTATTTTTTCTTAGTTGTTGGACAGATACATGTTCACTGCATTAAGTTATTATACAACTCTGTAATCAGCTGGTATGCTTCTACATGCCTACTGAAAACATAACCTCATTTTTTAGTTTAATGATCATATTCAAGAACTCTGACAACTGTGCAGACAGGTAGCTACAGAAGCCCATAAACACCGATGCAGACCTCCTGAATATTTTATAACACATGCTGTTTGAAAACCCCTGGGTTTTTACAGGCTTAAGAGATCTGCATAACCCAGCTCTGACAGCCCTGTTCCCCTGAAACTGAAAGTCTTTTGGACACCATCATTTAAGTACATCCTCAAAGGCAACTGCATAGAATTCTGTATTTTTGAGCAAGAAAAAATACTAAAAACAAATTAATGTACTGTCACTGAACTTCAATTAAATAAAATTCATTTGAGTCTATTCAGGCTATAGTTTATGTGAATTAACAACATGGATGGATTGAAGTGCTAGAATCCTAAATAATTCAAACCATTAGAAGTTAAACAATATAATCACCGTTTAAAGTCAGAGTTAGGAACTCACACTGGGACTTCCCTGAGTACTTGCTCATTCTCCATCAGTTAAGCTCTACTGTTTTGCAGCTTTCATTTGCCCAAGACATGGAACATAAAAAGCTGTGCTGTAGATAAGCAAAGCATAATCCTACAACAGACAACTTATGTTGCGTACTGATGCTATCACATAACCACAGGTCCTTAAAACTGCGGTCAGTTCTTTAGAGGTCTTTTATTGATCTTTGTGCTGAACAGTGAAGTTGTTCCTTTACAAAAATACCCCAAACAACAAGGATGCTATCTACAACTTCAAAAATAGCCATTAATGAGGCTGCAGAATTCAGCAACAACAGGCAGTAAAAGTGCCTTCTGAATTTGGGCTTTTTAAGAGCTGCAGTTTCCTTCCCCCTTTAAAAACTATGCCCAGGAAGCACCTGTTTTGGTTCATTGAATCATCATCCTCTGATGGTTTACAAGCAAAGGTAAGCTGGATTTTAAGTACACATACAGTAACAAGTGGGTGAACTGCCACTATTGAAAGCATATTGTTTTAAATTTCAGTTTTTAATCTTTGTCACCTTTACAGTAAATGCAAGTCTTATCTAACTTTCTGGTATGCTTTCTGAAACATCATCAACAAGCACTTGATTTTATTTTCAAAGGGTTTACTCATAGCTAATCTTAAGCTGCAGTAGTAGCAGCTCTTCAGAGATGTTCCAGTTTATTAACAAAAGAGATTTTTGAAAATTAACACTGGAATATGTTTTGTACATATTTATAGGCTTCACTTTCAATGCACGTATTAATGATGCATAATTCACCATATTTTATTGTTGAACACTTATGTGAACTTACTGTCTTCAGCAGATGGCACCTGGCCGGCTTGGCTAAAGATGACACTGGCTGCTGCTAAACAATGTCGGGACTCCATAAAACATTGCTGAGAGAAACAGAAACGGCAGCATTTATCACTGGAACAAGCAACACAAGCACTGCTCTCAACTTGGTTAGACCCCTCACCTTGGGCAGTACGGAGACAGGAGTGCAAAGCAAATTACAGAACTGAGAGGCTGTCAAGAATATTCCCCTGGATGCTGGAAGAAAAGACAATTTTTCCACACCTACTACTGAATGCAGTATTTTCTAACTATTTTCTGTCTACCACAGCCACAAAAGCAAGCCATTCTTTTAATATTCTTTTTTATATTAGATTGTGAACATTTTCAGACTGCTCTGATCTATGCTACTATCACTCCCTGACATCTTCTGGTGAAGACTGTATCAGACGGCATTAGTCAAAAGGAGCTGGACAAACAAGTCAATACATTAAGTCAGATTTAGACTCCTTTACTTATATTTGCCTTGTTTAATGATTACTCTTGTCAATGCATCAAAACCACATGGAAATGACAAGTTACTTTTCAAATGAGCATTAACTGGTTTATGTATAGAAGTTTTTAAGGATCAGGAAAAAGCACCTGAGTGGTCTGGAACTTAAACATTCCTAAACAAAATGGAAGCATTTCCTAACCGAATAGATTATTCAGAGTCCAGACAGATGTGTGGAAATAACAATTACCATCTTACAGTTAGCCTTAATGTTCACATAGGCTCAGTTCTTAAACACGTGCCAAAGTACAAAGGACAATGATTTATATGGAACATACAACATGCAATACCTCAGCCCTAAGACGTCTTTGTTTTCAGATTCTGTATTGTAAGAGAACAATATAAGAAACAATTTAAGATTAAGCAATTATGACCTAGTGAATTTCACTTACAAGCATCATGTCACATCACTGCTGAGATGTTCATTAACTACAGAGCTTTTCTTGTCTACAGCCCTGTCCATTTTCCCTGTTGTCATCACTAAGCCACAGAAAAGCAAGGCTACTATGGCTTCTTCAGAAAAAAATAACAGCTCTACCATGTCAGAAGACAATCCATGGTTTAGTAAGAGGCCATTTTTAATTTAACAAGGAGCCCTACTCCAAACAGATGTTTAAACAATAGTCTTACTTGCTAGCTACGTTTATGATATAATTACAGCAGAAAAACCACTGTATTACCTTAGAGAGATAGTACTGTGACAGCGTAGCAGCGTTGAGTGCCCATTCCACTGGGTAATAGCCACAGTACTCAAGCTGTCGTTTCAGAGTAGTATGGCAATACTGAGCAGCCTTCTCAGTCATCTCCAGGTGTTGGTAGACTTGGGCCAGATAATACAGCGTATGGGTATAAGCTTTCTCAAATCTGAAAAAAGAAACTCCTTAGATTTCTTCTTTTTCGACTCCCTAAATACACCCTCCTAAGTAAGAAAATAAAAATTAAGAAAATTCGAATATGCTGCTATGCACCCACCTTTTTGATCTTTCTTGGTCTGTGAGTTTTTCTTCTTCTGACATGAAATGTTCACTGGGATCCAGGGGAGGATTTCCATCCTGCAGGAATACACGACCTATTCAGTCAACTACATTTCTCCTACTTTGTGACACAGCGCTCCCTCTTCTGGCTGCAGACTGGTTTACCACTTTTCAATCCTAAATTCAACAGAACTTCACATAATGCATCTACAGCTATCTGAGTGTCACATCTCTGCAGCAGTTCTATATAATTCAAGAAATTTGGGGAGGAAGAAGACCACAATTTCACATAGAATTACACTGTGTTCAGCTTGTAAAATATTTCTGCCTGCATACTTCAAAATAATGCATGCTACCTGCACCAGAAATACTCACCCTGTATTTTTACAGGACTGCAATTGGGTGTCTTTAGATTATATAACAACATAATGGCTTTACATCATGTTTTTAAAGCATCAGTTTAACACTAAGCTTGTCTTCAAGTGTGAAATATTCGTTTGCCCAGCAGCACTAATCGGTAACAAGAAAACATCCTGCAGGAAGTACCGCAAAGAACATTACATGCAGAGCGCTCAGCAGACCTGCTGCAGAGACTGCTCTTGCCACTTTGCAATCACTCCCTTTATTCACAAGCTGCTGAGGCTGTTCACACAAACATAGAAATGAGACAACAGCCAATGTCTTTGGAGGATGAAGCTGCTAAATCTTGATCTAAGACACGACCTACATGCAAGTTTATTAATGAAAATGAGTGAATTATTAGTGAAATACTTCGTTGTTTGTTTTTTAAACCAAAAGCTCTGTCATAATCCTCATATATATTGTGATATGTACAAAGTAATTATTTTCTTCATACAAGAAGAAATGAAAGATATTGCTGAGCACATAAGTATTAACTCTGATTTTATATTTATTTTTGTTCATTCTATGACAGTTTGGGAGATTAAAACAGAGTGGTGATTACACATCTTTCAGCAGTGCTCTGTTCAAGCTTGTCTTAAAAACTGTCAGTAAAGTCAGCATAACTGGTGAGGCAGACAGACTAATACTGCTTATGGCATACGTTTGACTATAATGCCCTACTATGTAAGTGGGAAGTAAATAAACGTTGGGGACAATAACGTGACAAATGATCTGATGTGAGGTTATGACAGTTTTGTACGCATACCCTACCCTTTACCTAACGACATACAGATAGCCAACAAAAAATAACCATTTCAGAAAAGTAAAATGTAAAAACATGAAGTATTTGGCAGCATTGTCTAATCCACTGAAATATGTGGTAGTATCCATTCAATACCATAATCACTGGAGCAAGAGACAAACTTTTAGAGGTGCTGTGGAAGCTAACAATATCATGCTTGGCTGGGTATATCACGGATGAACATCAGGAATTAATTAGAGTGAGGGTCTGTAGAGAGGTACAGTATCTCTAGTTAAACCAACTGATTCAGAGGGTGAAAAACAGAGAGGCTTTTTAATACAAATTGTTTTTTATTCCCTATATCCATTACCTCTTCTCTAAGTGTAGACTACCATGGTTACAAAGGCAGTACTGTGGCAGGAATTAACCCATAAAGAATAACCCATCTTAAAATTTCCATAAGAATAACTTATTCTGTAAACCACATTCATGTAAAACTAATTTAATGCATCTAACTTCTGTCTAACCTGAAACACAGCACACTGCTCCTTTAAGTTCACAAATATTTTTAGCTCACTCAGGAACTCTTCTGTCCCTGAGGCAAGTCACTGTAGGAACAGCTTTGCAAAGCACCTAACAATAGCACAAGGGAGCCTTTGTTGATATACAGCAGAATCCACAACTCAAAAGGTTGTTTAATATGCAAGAGGGGTATAACTGCTCGTAAGATTGTCCTCTTTGAAATGAACTGAACTCCTTGCCTCTATGCAATATTATATTGTGCATGGTCAGACCAAGCCATGCAAACATTGCACTTTATTTCCCTTATCAGACTGAAAGTTTGACATTTCACAGCATTCCCAAAACAAGATTAGGACAATCTTAATTAGAAACCAAATTCTACCTGTCTTCAATGTGGAGTATCACCTCAAAAACCTTTCATTCAGGACCTTTTTTTTTTTTTTTTGAGCAGAACTATTTTCCTGAGTAAACCCATTTTGAAACTAGCAAGTGAGCCTCCTCTGCTAGCAGTACAAACCATCCCACTTCTCAAAAGTATCACAGCAGTGAGTACAAAGCTCAGAAACTCAAGTTCCATTGTATGTTTTTTCCAAGACCAATGAAACTGTAAGTGGTGCATGAAAGTAAGACCTGACAGAATATTAATAAACACAGTACCTCTTTCATGTATTGATTATACAAGGCTTCGGCAGATTCCAAGTAAGTTTGTGCAGTTTTAATTTCATCCCTTTCAGACCACAGGATACCTAGATTGTTCTAAATTTAAAAGGAAGTACAAAATAGTTATTTTCCAATTACATCACACGTTTTATCCAAATAACTTATATATATATATGGGGATGAAGACTGATATTTTAAAATCATATATTTCAAAAGGCAACCCATTTTATCACAAGTTGCTCAAAGAGGAAGGTTCCCGCAGGGGCAAATACATACAAATGTCATCTCACAACGTGTAACTTTCTGTGTTTGGTCTCCTAAATTAGGACTGGTGTGTTCAAATAAAGTTTTTCCTACACAGCATGTTCTACATCTGATTCAAGCATGTTTTAAATCATTCGCTATCATATTAGATATTTGTCATCACAACTTTGTGGAAAAATTTAACAGGGGAAAAAAATGCTAGCAATGAATGCTTGTACACTTTGACAACAAGAAGAGACGAAAGGAACTACTAAGATGTAAAAGCTATGGACTACCACCTTTAGATTTATATTACAGGAAAGTTCATAGTAACATGTTACTGCAGCTGTGAACCTACCTTTTACAAAAATAACACGAAGGTATTAATAACAATCCACATCTACTGTGCTAATTTAATTCCTAGCCAGTGTTGTTACAAACTCCAACAAGACTAAAAAAAAAGACCTTCAAAAAAGCTACTATGCATAGTTGTACACCAGCCTCATGGCCCTTTCATTTCCATTCATTTTATTATTTTTAAAAGAAAGCACCACATAGCATGATGTTTATGAACAGAAACATTTTACCCACAGCTGAGCAGTGGGACTAACCAAATTTAGTTAGACAGAAGTTGCCACATATATCCTTACACAAAAGGACAGAAATTACAGGTAGGACTACAGAAACAGGCCCAGCGAGAAAAAGGAATGCCCCTCCTCTCCAAACAGCACAAGTGCAGTGACGACATAATTTGCAGTACCTAGAACATGTTGATGAATTACAGCCATGGTGACTGCTACTGCGTTCATACCCAGGTTTGGTGGCTTTGTGTTTTTTAATTTAAATACTCAAGTCTTTTACAGCACTTGGGATGGAAAGCTGAGGGCACGCTCATTTAACATGACTGCTCACAGCTGCACGCCTTGCACTAGGTGGCAGGTGATGGCAGCCCTGTCTGCTGTTGGACAGAAATTTTGCTAACAGTATTATCTTCTTCAGTTTTAGGGAGTGAATGTTGTTATTTCTAGACTCTCAAAACGGTGTTTACGTCTTGAATAAAATATAATAGATTAAGAGATAATAGGCAATGCTGAAAAGCAAACAAGTAAGCGATTTTAAGAATAATTTACCTTTTCTGGATACTGCATAACTAAAAGCATCCCCCAACTTGACTTTGACAGCAAGTGAGGGTTAAGGAATCACGGTTAAGGTCTGGACACACTGAAATCTTCCACTAATTTATTCTTGCTCAGGCCTTACGAATTTCTGCTTCCCTATCCTGAGGAGGAGGCTGCTTTGCCAACACCCGACGTCTATCAAGAGAACACACCACTAACACTCGGCACAGCAGCGAGCAAGCTCCAAAGCGAGCAGCGCACCTCCGCACCCCTCATGAACTGCCCTGTCAGGCAAAAAGAAAATGGGCTGTACCCCCATGGGGCTGGAGAGGAGCAGATCCCTCCCAGCGCTCCTCTGCCGAGCTCACAGCACCCAGGGCCCCCTCAGAGCCCCTTCAGGACCCCTGCCCACCTGGGCCTGGATGTAGAGGGAAACGCAGTCTCGGGAGAGGCGGTGCGGCTGGAGGAGCTGCGTGCAGCGCTGCAGGTGCTCCTCGCCGGCCGACAGCTCCTCGGTGTCGGTGTGGTTGACGCCCAGCTCGTACTCCAGCACGGCGCGCCTCACGGCCAGCAGCCGCGCCTCGCCTCCCTCCTCGGCGGCGCTCAGCTGCTGCTTCACCTCCTGCAGCAGCGCCCGGGCACTGTACTTGGAGCGGTACGGCTCGCTCTCCGGGTCCTTGCGCGACTCCACGGCCGACAGGGTGCGGGCGCTGCGGAACTTCTCGCAGGCCGCGGCCCACCAGCCGCCCGCCGCCGCCGCCATCTTGCGGCCCCGTCGCCCGGCCGCGTCACGATCGCGCCGCCGGCCGACGGAGGCCCCGTCCCCTCCCTCCGCCCCCTAAGATGGCGGCCGCCGCCTCAGGCGGGCTCAGACCCGCCGCGCTGACAGGAGGCGATGCCCCGACCTCAGTAAACACACGCAGAAGCGCCACATTTATTATTATTATTCTTTTTTTTACTTTTTTTTTTTTTTTTTAAGTTTTTGGTAAAAACCAGCTCAGTCTCATAGCTGTGGCGGAGATTAACTGGACGACTTGTTGAAGCGCTGTCCCCAGCTCCCACTGTTAAACTTGCCGTTGCGCTTGAAACCGCCGTCCCCGAACCTGGTGGGTGCCCGGCTCGCCTCCTGGGGCAGCTCCTCCAGCTCGGGCAGCTCCTTCGCCACCGTCAGCTGCCAGCGCCGGGTGTCCTGCCACCGCTCCTGCAAACACAGCAGCACCATGTCACATCCGCCACTGCCAGCCCAATGGCGTGCCCGCACCAAATGCACCGGCACCTCCAAGCAAGGCCCAGCCATGCCAAAACAGCTCTGCAGAGCCCCACAGGGACAAGCATCAACCTCGGTCTTCCCAAATCATCTCCATACAGAGCGACAAAGGAACAAGAAGAAGTGAAGTCCACAGTAAACTCTTTTAAGTGCTGCTACTCTCCAATACCCCAGAAAGATCAAAACTCAGAGCAGCCAAAAACATATGACTGTGTTTAATAAAAATCAGGTTATAAGATGAGAACTGAAATGAGTATCTTCTCATTGTAATCCCTCCGCGCAATGTCCTTGTTAAATCATAAACCTGATCTTCCTAAACCACCCAATATTCAATCCTATGTATGACAGTCACCAAATGTTTAACTTCATTAACCCTGGAGGTTTCAAAAACAACATACCTGTATGTGATTCAGTTCGTTAACAGGGATATCAAAGCACACCCCCTATAGGAGAAAAAAATAATTAAAAAATAAGGCATTTGCTTTCCAGAAATATAACCAAGACAGCAAAACTCCAGATAGGCAGCACATGCAACTGAGATACAAATATTTCTATAGTGGTATTCCATTATACTTCATTTCTATACTGGTACATTTTTATCCTGGTACTGTCCCAACCCCTGTAGAAATTGGCCCATGTACAGACACACACATGGACCACCACCACCATCCCTCCTTCCCAAAGGATGGGTTATAACTTACCATCTTCCCCTTAAGGAAGCGCATTGCAGATATTTTGTCATCTACTTCTTCACCAAGCTGTTCTTTTAGCCCTCTCCAGGCGTAACTCATGGTACGCATTTCAATCGAGCACTTTAACACCATGGTCACAAAGCCCTTCAGAAGAAACAAACGAAGAAATACATTTGCAAATACATTTCGTTGGACAGCCTGTAACCCACTAACTATAATGAACTATGCAAGAACCTAAGAGAATCCTAAGGGAGCAGTTTCCCAGAAGTAAAGCAACTAAAAGCCTCTTAAGAAGCTAAAGGTATCTATTTAACCTAGGAGTGCCCATTGATGTGAAAGGGCAATAGCATTTCCGTATTTTAGACAGAAGCACAGACGTTTAAACAATAAATAAAGTTACAGCTGCAAAAGGGTTAAAAAATGATACAAGGAGTACAGTCCAGTCACATGCTATTTCCAAAACAGTATTACTACACAATAAACTGGGCCAAGTTCTCCCCAAATACATCAGGAAAAAGAGGGACTGTACTTTTCACCTGTCAGGATTTCTTTGCTATCAGGTAATTGCACGTTAGATCTGCTTGAAATATGCAGAAATGCAAGATGCTTCCTGAGAAAGGAAAACTTCAACAGCAAGAACCAATCTATCAGCCTGTGACATTTCATTAAGTTCTTTTATATCATCAAAGTCTTCTGTTACTTAGATCTCTAGAGCAATTCTTTTAAGTCTCATTACATGAAAATTTACTAACTGATCTCAAGTTTCTCTCACTGCATGCAGTGTGCCAGTAAGAGCTGAGTTCAGTTAAGGAACAAGAAAAAAACCAGAAGGGGATAACAGCTGTAAGAAACCCTACTGAAAGAGCCTTACAAGAAAATGCCACAGTTGCACTGGACTCAAGTGATCTGTTTATTCACTCTTATTAATGCAGGTATAATGCTATTTACCGCAGTTGAGTTGAGAAACGAGCGCTGCTGTATGGAAGATGCTCCAGAAATATGGGCTAGAGCTGCTGCCAGGGCATCAACCGCTCCTTTTTCCGCTATGAGCTCTCGAGCCGACTGTCTGAAGTAGTCTATTGCAAAAGGAGGAATGGCCTCTATACACCTAGGGCATTGATAAAAAAAAAAAGTAAGGAAAGGTTCCGAAATATCAGTATTCTTAAGGCCATAGCCCAGAATCCACAAGGAAGTGTTGCTAGCAGATCCGAGGATCCCTTGTGTTTACTTCACAAGAGGAACAAACCACTACAATGCCACTGCTGGGCTGGAGCAAGGCACTTTCTGCTCTCAGGGAAAGCTGATCAAATTGGTTAGTTCTGGGAGAAGGAATAAGAATAAGCTGGGAAACTGAGAACAGTTACTTCTCCAATGCTGTTTTTGGTACACCAGCACTTCCCACCACTTTTAAGTACAAGGTGAACCCAACACCATGCCAATCATCTCACTAATGACAAAAATCTGTCAATGAAATTTCCACCAATCATGCAGCAAGTGTAAACAGAGCTGCATGGAATAAAAAGCACAACCCTTGGCAATACGTTGACACTGAAAAACACAGGATGATAGATTACTGATGTTCTAAACACAGGTCAATTTCAGCAAGGATTTAACAGAAGATTATGTTCTATGAAAAGGCTGACATTCAAGCACACAGGTTTATTGATATCATCTTAAGAAAACTAGTCAGTGTCCACATGCAAGCAGCTGACTTTTATGACACAGGGAAAGACACGCTCACATACACGTCTGTTCCTTAAAACTGCATTACCAGCATTGCTGCTGGCATGAACCCCAGATGTCTTTTAAGAACAGGCAGAAAAACTTACTTTTTGGCATCATTACTTGACGCTTTAATTATATCTGTAGCAGAGGGAACACCTATCCGCTTAAACGTAATCCCCTGAAATCAAGAAAACAAATTGCAGTTAAAGGTATTTTCAGCACTCCACCGGTTCAACCCTACCTGAGTCACATTACTAGGACCTCTTTCATTTGTTGTTTATAGCAACAACAGTCTTTACTTAAAAAAAGGTATATCTCAAGCTAGAAGAAAGATTTGAAGTCACTGCCTTGGTTAATCCGGAGCTACTTTCCACCAATTTACAAGCAGATTGTAACAAAAGGCATGGTCTCATTCATGCATTCCTGTCACTGTCTGCCTCCTGCCAGTAACAGAGTACTGCCAGCATGGGAAAACTCATGAGACATTAGAATAAGCTGATACAAAATCATTTATCAACACTTAACAAATACCAGCATTTTAGGCCTATCCACACCCATGCTGGCCTCATGCAGCCCTAAGCAGCCCATGGTTACAAAGTCCAAGAGTACCACTGTCTTCTTAGGACCCGAATCATTTCATTAAGAAGTCTAAAGCAGAACTCACCGCTTTCTGCTCAACCTGTTTCAGAAGGTCTTCTTCTCTTCTCTGATAGAAACAAATACAGATCCCAGTCCGGCCAGCTCGACCCGTGCGTCCAGAACGATGGATGTAGGAATCAACATCCTTTGGAAATTCAGATTAACATGAAAAAAACTTGTATAATTTAAACCACCAACATTTACAAATTATAAGAGAGAAGTGAAGTTAAATTTTAATTCGGAAGCCTAAGGAATGATACATTTCTGTACCCGAACTCGTATTTACATGCTAACCACTGGAGATACTATACCTTGGGTTTAACGAATACTATTGATACACATTTTTAAAAGTAAAAAGCTCCAATGGAGTTTCAAAAGAAAAAGGCTATAGGACTATTTTAGTATTGTTACAAAACTCCATCTAAAGGTGTTCAGAAGGGATTCAGAAATACTGAAACAATGTCAAAAGCTACCATAAGACTTTGCAGAGTAACAGAAAAGCCTAGCTTTTACTTTAATCAGAGCTCAGATATAAAAGCTTAACTAGAAAATTGTAGGGCTGCATGTAAAAAAATCCACTTCACTGGTGAATCAGAACATACATATGGCAAAAAAAAAGGAATTGCCCACTATTCTGCCACAAGAAAACAAACAAACAAACAAACAAGGCAATTTCTTTTTCCCCTAATGACTTACTTTTGGTGGTGAGCACTGTATAACCAGGTCAACTTCAGGAATATCCAAACCACGGGCAGCTACATTGGTTGCAATCAGAACTTCAAACACACCATTTCTAAAGCCCTTTAAGGTAATTTCCCTCTGTTTCTGTGGAATGTCACCATGCAACGACTGGGCATCCTGTCAGTGATACAAACCGTTAAGATGTCATTTATTGAGGAAGTCTAGCCTGCAACATCTAAAGATATTTTGTATATGACATTTTTCAAATACTGGGCAAAACATGCCTTCCCACTGCTGGGAAGAGAGACAGTATTTCCTGGTTGTTCAGCATTAGCTGCATATTTTGCATTGATCTGGTCCTGCATGATTTTAAAGCCGAAGTAATAATCACATAACAGCCACAAGTGTATCTTAAATGCACAGCTCTACTTTTCGACCTGGATTTCAGACATCTTAAAAACACAGAAACAACTCCATTCACGCGGTTCCAACCTCATATTTATTTCAGGTCGTTCAATCCCTGAATATCTGTAACTGCTGCTTTCTGTTGATCCCAGTACCTGTTTGAGAGAAGAATTCAAAGCCAACTCGTTTGCCTCCTTTTTGGTCTCACAGAAGACGATAGTTCGCCCACAGCTTCCACTGTAGACTTGAATGATATCCCCAAGGACTTCTGCTCTCTGAGATGAGCGACACTGTATAGCCAAGTGCTGTTTGGGAAAGAAGCATGATAAGTCAAATTTTAAGTGTTAAATCTTAGCCATGCACAAGACAGACACAATTAATTCAATTGTAGTATGTCTGTACTTCATTTTTTAAATTGCCAAGTACTGTCCTAAGTGAAATCTTTGCTTTAAAAACTCATGTGTCAATCAAGGGAAAAGTCATTCCACGCCCCCCACTTTCCACTTTGGAAAGTCACTGCAGAACCCATCTCACCCAGGCCACATGCTCTCAGGACCCATACTGCTCTGCACCAGACTCACTCACTTCCACAGTGGTGGCAGTCCTCTGGGTCTTCTTGCCAATCAGGTCTACCTGTTCATATTCGTCTTTCATGTATTTCTTTGCAACGTCATACACCCAGCGTGGACAAGTTGCAGAGAACAGCAGCGTCTGAGGTTTGTTCTCAGAACCTGGCAGGAAAGACCACCAATTTCAGTCATCATAGCAGACTCAAACTTGAGATCTGATTAAAAAAATCAATTGAATTCTCTCAAGTTGAGAAATTTACATGTGCAGTAAGTCAACTACAACAATAAATCTTAGAAGAGATTAAAATATTTTTAAAGCCCTTCAGAAACAAAAGGCAAGATGACTGTAATTTGAACTTGACTAAGCTGAATCCTTCACCTCACCTAAAAGAAATGCAAGACTCATCCAGATCTTCAGCTAAAATAGTTTGGACCATGCCTGAAGTCCCTCTCTTACCTGAAAAACTCAGTCCCTCTTTGCCCAGTGTTCCAATACTTACTAGTTGTGGACAGTAGGGCTACATACAAAGGGAGAACAGTGGGCTAAAAAGGACACTGCAAATCATGGGAAAAAATATAAAACCAGATAAACTGCTCTTACGAGGAGTCGTCTAACAAGTGGTATCTTCAAAAAGTTTAACCTACCTCCATAGCTCCACAGGGTCAGACAGGTAGAAACACACATTGCAAAAGAATGCTTTATTATTCCCTGCAATTTACTTTCCAGTTGTGAAGAAAGCTTTAAAGGATGAATTACAACTCTTCTAAAATCTATACATATTTCCTTTTTTAGGAGATTGCTTGTACTCCCTGGCTGTCAGCACAAGGATCAACTAACCCTAAACCCAGACATCTCTTTCAGAATGAGGAAAATTAGGGCTTGGAGCAAAACCTAAAACATCAGTGTTTTTTGTTCCTCCCTTACCCCCTCCCCTCCTTTTTTCCCTCTTTCCTCCCAAAGATGCCATTCCAGCCCATCAGCCGTCTGACACCTTGCTCCGAATCTTATCATTTTCTCTGGGCTTTTATACTAACATCACACAAAGGATTCAACTGGTGGGGCACCACCAGTTTTCAGAATAATATAACTGTGTTTTCTACATTGTCCCCTATTCTTTTCCCAGTATCAGCATTTACCTTTTTTATATGCAAATCCTAAGATTTCTTCTACTTGCTCAGCAAAGCCCATGTCTAACATGTGATCAACTTCATCTAAAACAACATGCTTCACATTGGAAAGGTCCAGCTTGCTATTCTCAATGTGGTCTTTGATCCGCCCAGGAGTTCCCACTAGAATATCAATGCCAATTTTAAGGAGATCAACTGCAAGAAAAAAGACAGAACAACAACTGTGTCAGAATACAGAGACAAAAGCTAAAAAGCCACCAATAAATAGCAAAACTTCTAACCTTAGAATCAAAAAGCTGCACTTTCCTGCAGTATTTGTCTCTGAATAAAAGCACTGTGGCATTATTGCCATATGATGGCATTAGAAACCTCCACAGCTTTATCAAAGAAAAAAAAAAGTTTGCTTTTTTTTTTTTTAGCTAAATTATTTATTTCTTTCACTTCTGACTATGGAAATTTATAGAGCCACCTGCACATACAGTCCTTGAAGAGTCATCCAGTCCTAGTGTATGTCCACTTACAACATACACAAATCCACAATAAAGAAGTAATAAGGAGGATTAGACACTTGCAGACCTATAATCATTTTTAATGATGATTTATTGGAAATAATTCAACTCAGGCTGTGTAAATCCTTTAATAGCAATGTCATGGCTGCCTGAAGTGAAACTCTGACAGGGAAAAAAGCCAGTTTTACTCATGAAATACGTTTGGAGGAAGACAACTCCCACCCATGAGTTTTAGCATTTACTTACACTGTGCTTTATATGGAGTTCCTCCATAAAAACAAGCCACTGACAGTTTCTTTGTGAGATTCTTGAAGTCTCTGGCTACCTGAATGGCCAGTTCCCTTGTTGGAACAAGAACCAACACCTGGAGAAAGAGAAAGAAAATACAAAAATACAGCTGTGCTTGGGAGAGGGCGCAAGGAGAACAGGATTTACTTCACGTCAGACAGGGAAACCACGCTGCAGAACTGCTCTGATTTTTTGCCTGTTGCCCTCCAACTCTTGCCAGTTTGTAATCTGCTTTTTATGCTACACTTGTTGCGAGGTGCCACAGCTCCCTAACACCCCAGTAACATTTTCTGCACCTGGAACTTCACATCACAGCCTCAATGCCATCAAGAGGAAACAACGGAAAGTGTTACAAGATAACCAAGATGTAGAATGGTGATGTTTTTTTCTTAACACCAGATAAAACAGACACTTCGTTAACATTACTGAAGGCAACGATGGCACGGTTCAATGTGAAAGGACAAAAACAGTCACTGAACAATCTGGCATAGCAAGATCTGCTATGATACACAGCATGAAATACTCCAGCCACGTACCCTCCTTCTCCATCTACCTGCCCTCCTCCAGTATCTTTCCTTTTAAGAACAAAGTGATAAATGATTTCATTCATTCCTAGAAATCTTTCAGACATTAGTATTTCAAATCTTACATCAACATCATCTTTAAAATAAAGTAGAAGATGAAATAGGCAATGGATCTGTAGACTGTCACAGCTTTTCAGTCACGAGATAAATGCACGCATCTTATTTGTGTGGGAATAGGGTATCTGGTTACAGATATCTGGTTATCGATTCAATTTCATGCTCAAGTAAAAACATAAATACCCCTTGAATCCATTCAGTTGCATCTCCAGACACAGGGGAAAAATAAAATTATCACCACCAAATTTACAGTAAGAAACAACCTCACTGAGTTCTGAAGAGTCCAACTGACACAACCACTATAGAGGCAGGGGACTGAACCGCAAAGCCACACACCAAATTCCTGAAGACAGGAGTCTGGACATTGTAAGGAACCTCAAATATGAAACGTTTTATCACTGAGATGCTACAAAACCTTAGCCACACTGTAGCTCCTGTTCTGAGGAAAGTGTTCAGTATTAGGAACACAAATAAATGAAAAACAAGTCCACAAAGCATTTACAAAATCACTTTTGAAAACTGCCCTACTCAAAGGTTTTGGTGTTAACCCTTAAGTGGTAAGTTACTTTTGGTGAACGTCCTCTTCTCTCATCTTGCGTGACACTCTGAAGTTTTTCAGTCAGCGGAATAGCAAAAGAAAAGGTTTTCCCGGTTCCCGTCCGAGCTTGAGCAATTAGGTCTTTGCCATCATATATGGGCTGAAAAGTCTTCGCTTGCACAGGGAACAGGTACGTTACACCTCGAGCTGCAAGGTAATCCAAAGAGATTTTGTTAAGTACTGCTGAATCTGCTGCAAACTGGACTAACAATTACGAGCCCTCACACAGAACTAGCCTGAGACACATCCTGTCAAATCCTGCACGCCACGGGAGGTACCAAGTTAGAAGAAATACACATGCACCTGTTTGTTTTCACTCCTACTCTAGATCAAGAAGTATTCCACCCCCAAATGCAAAGGTGAGCAGTCACAATGAAATAAGCTTTCTTTGCGACATTTGGAGCAAGACACCAAGGGAAAAATGTATGTATTAATGTTTTTTTTTCGTGATACAGACCAAGATTTTGTTGTAGCTTGGCTTTGAAGGCAGGGGACGAGATGAAGCTGTTTGTTTTAAGAAAACATTCTAAAAATTCAGAGACATTTTGCAGAATGGAAGCGAAACAATGCACCCCAGTGACACTTCTGAGTAAGGAAAATGTAAGGCAACAACAATAATTTTGTCTGGGGAACAAGAACTATACAACTTCCCAGAAAACAGTAAGAATTATACAGCGCTTACTTCCACAAGAAAGCTAATCTAAAGGACAGATGAAAATGCCCAAAAGTATGAGATCAGAGACAATCTTTTCACAGAAGCCAAAAAGCCCTCGAATACAAAACTACACTACGCTTATTTAAGAACTGATATTACAGAGAACAGATAGGAGCATTGAAGACACACAGTAAATCAAATGATGCTAATAAGAAAAAAAAAACTGTCTATAAAATGTATATGCAGTAATAACCATGCTGTCAAAGAATAACTCTACCTTGAAATAAGTACACTTGAAATTGAACCAAAAAAACTTTAGCAGACTACTATTAACAGCAGGTTCTTTGAACCTACAGTGACTGCTGGGGTGCGTATCCTTACTGCATAATAAACGCAAGATGATTTAAGCTTCATTCTCTGCTCATAAGGATATCAGAGCACAATCCCAACAAACATTTACAGATTTTTTTTTGCCACATTAACTAACCTTTGAGAAGGTTGATGGTGTTTTTGGAAAGAGGAAAATTAGAGAAGGCACCTTCTCTTGCCTCCTCTGTCAGCTCCTAAAAGGATAAAAGAAAACTTATTAGTCCTGAAATACGATCAAATAGCATAACCTACATATCCACACAAGAAAAGCTGTGTATTTGCTTTACTGGCACAATTGTACCAGCTACCTCCTTTCTAAATAAAAGAAATGAAAGCCCTTGAGACGCAGGTACTTCACAAACACAAATGTCATCACTGTAAAGCAGGCAACTCAAATCCAGCCATCCTGTATTAGAAGACAAGGTGACACAGGCTGCACCAGTCACAGGGTACAAGGAATTCATACAAGCAAATCGGGTTTTTAAATCAGCATGAACTCCGTGCAGCCAAACCTTCCTGATCGTTACCTGCAACATGTTCAAAACCATCTATACTGTCATCTCATCCTTAATTCAGATACACCTGCACCATATTTTAAAGTCCCATGGCAAAATAATGGGAACGAACACTCCTTCGGTGTATCAGTGACCCATCACATCATACAGATATGCTCAGCAAGTCACAAAAGAGAAACTACTTGCTATCAGTCTCAACTGGCTCCACTGAAATAATAATCAGGAAACTTTTTGTGAGCAAAATTTATTTGGTATCAGAATTTACTATGTTAAGCAGAAACTTCCCAGTAAACCAAATCTCCTTGGTACACCACACAAATAGCTTCTTAACTCTGCATACCATTAGATAGTTACCTAAAGCTCATTATTCAGTTTCTGCTTCAAAGATCAGAGAGATGACATCATTATACCTATGTACAAAAAGCACCCTGGATTAACTTTTCCATCTTAAACACGAGAGAGAAAACTACATGTTGAAAGACCCATACAGAGGGTAGCAAGCTGCAGTGCCCACTCACACGTGTGTACAGGGCCAAGGGGCTCCACATGCCCCAAATCTGGGCAAGGAGATCTCAAGGAGAGGGAATTAGATAACCGTCCTTTCCCGACTCCCTGCCAAATACTTCTTCACAGAGCCTTCCAGAGAGAAAATGCCATCACAGCACAAAGCAGTGCACATTTCTCAGATGGGATCCGCTTGTGTAATCAGGAAGAAACCCTTGTGCTGTAGGACACAGAATGAGTTGCTACACGAAGACAAGCCAACATGTGCAAGCTGCTTCCTGCTAGCGAGTCTCCTCCGCTGCCGGAGGCTCCAAACAGCTTAGCGTTTGCCACGAGGAGGAACGCACGACATGCAAAGAGCTGCCACGTGCTGGTCCATGCACTGCTGCACCTTACTCACCCACCAGAGCTGGGTGCATCACGCTAGGGGCTCCCTAGGGGCTGCTCTGAGTCTGAGGGGAGCAGCAGCAAATGCTACCTATGGCAGCAGCTCCTACAGGCCTCACACACCATGTCTCCACATGGCACCCAGCACATGTTATTAAGCCAGCCCGTTACCACCAGGACACCGACTGGGTGAGACAAGGGCTCTGCGGGCAGTTACTACCTCTGAGTCACCGTCGTGCTCTCCATCCACCACATCGTTGGACGCGCTCTGAGCTGCCTCGCCATCACTTAAAGCCGAGGAAGACTTGCCCAGCCCCATGGTGCCGCTCTCCTCAGCCACACCGTTGCTTTTCTGCCGCTTCTTCGCCTTCTTGGGCAGGGGGGGCTGCAGGTCGCCATCGCCCAGCCCGCTCTCCTCAAGCTGAGCCTGTTCGCCCTCAGCCTTGCCACGGCGCTTCAGCTTCTCCCGGCGCTTCGGCTTCTTCTCTGTGCTCTCATCCTGAGGAGGGAAATCAGCCGTCGGTCGAACGAGTGACGTACCCTCTGCCCTCAGTGCCCTCCATAAGCCCTCAGCGCCCCCCTTCAACCCTCAGCGCCCCCCCTCAGGCCGGGCTGCACAAAATGGCCGCCCCGGGGCGCCACGTGCGGGCAGCCCCGCTCCCTCCTTCCCTCCCTCTCCTACCTTCGCCTTCCTCCTGCGGCCGCGGCGGAGCGGCTCGGCGTCCGCAGGCGCCTGCGGCTCTCCGGGGCTGGCTGCGGGGCCGGCGGCGGGCATGGCGGCGGGGAGCTCCCCGCACAGCTCGGCGCTGGATCGGGCTCCAGCGGGGCAGCACCAGGAGCCGCGCCCCGCCCCGACGCGCAGGAAGGGAGGCGCCCAGCCCCGGGCGGCCGGGCCGCGGGGCAGCGCCGCCGCCAGCAGCAGCAGCGGGCCCGGCCGGGCCGCGGCCGCCCAGCACAGCCCCCGCCGCCGGCCGCAGCTCGGAGCCGCCGCCCGGTAGGCTGCGGGGAAGCCGAGGCGGGCAGCGCGGCCCCACACGCCGCCCATGCAGCCCCAGCGCCCGGCGCTGCCCGCCCCTTCCGCCCGCACCGCCCGCCGGGACGGGTATAAGGGCGTAATTAAGCACGCTTTCCCTCAGACTACTCCAATTTCTACCGTAAAACCCACAGACAATATGAATTCGTAAAATAATATTTTATTTTTTACTTCTTTTTTTTCGGAAAATGTACAGGTTTGGCCAGCAGTTAAGATCTATACATTATACAGTGAGCCAGGCTAGAGGTTTGAATGCAACAGCCGTACTCTGGAATACAGATTTAGGTGTTACACACAGCTGAAATGGCAAATGAGAAAGAAAGGAAACAACACCTGCATTTTCTTCTTTTTCCCCAAAAACGCACATGATCTTGTTTATGACCAAAGTAGTACTGAAGAAAAGAACTGAATGACATATTTCTCAAAGTGGTACAAACACCCAGGAACAGCCTATTTTAACATATTATAAAATACTGCAGTTCCATTTTGGGATTGTCGAAGTTAACGATCAAAGGCTCTATCGTAACTCCGCTTCTGGCCTCTGCTTCTGAATCTGTTTCTTCCAGAGCCGCCCCGCCGCCCACTCCTGGAGCTAGAGAAGCTTCTGCCATTTCCTCCTCCTCGCTGCGTTTCTTCTAACTCAGGTAATTCATTCGCCACACACAAACGGCACTGTTTTGAGTCTTCCCATTTTCCCTATTGCAACGAAGTCACATATGTCAAGTTATATTCCATAAATACAAATACAGTGTATTTCCTAATTGTTATATTTGCTCAATTGGAAAGCAAGGAAAAATCTGTTAGCAAATACAGGGTATTCAAGTTTGTTTGTCAGTACTAGTTTCAAAACTTTAAGCGTAAAAGCTATAAATATCTGACTACGCCTCAGATACTATACAACAGGATCAAAACCCACTTTATAGATTTACAGAGCAGCCCTTACCAGCAAACTCTTTCCCCGCCTTTCACTTATTAGGAATACCACTATAATTATTACTGATTCAACAGTCCCCACCCTCCCATCCATGATCCCCCCTCTAATCCAGAATTAAAAATTGTTTTAGGAACAAATGCTGTGGCACGAGGATATGGAGATGCACTGAGGGATCTCCACAATACCTGAAGGAAAGACAGGAAGTCCAGGGAATTTTGGCATGGAAATGCTAACTCTGCCAGACAAAAACCTGATCTCAAATTCAGTTTTCTGGGGAGAAAATTCTGGGTGAAAAGCAGGGGGCAGAATGAAAAAAAGGGATCTTTAAGCGAAACATGTTGCCTACAAAGAGCAATTCAGCAGCAATAAGAAGGGGTAGATTGTTCATACCACCATTCGTTTCAGTGGAAATGTTTCAAGCTACAGATTTTTGTAGACGGGAATAGTTTAGGAAAAGGACACTATTTGTTCTGTTACTCTGTTCCTTTATGACCAGCCCTTTTGGCCACTAGAAAAGGCAGGATACAAGCTAGATAACATTTTCAGCCTAACCTAGCCAGTTTCATCTACAGTCTGCTGTTACCAGAAACTCCAGTGAAGTACGTACCTCTATTTCCTTTTGGTCTGCCACAGGAATATCAAAGCAAACACCCTACAAAGAGAAAATAATTTCAGTGGATACAAATCTAGCCTTTGAATCGATTGCAACTAAAAGGAAGTATAACAGAACCTACAGACCTACGTATTAAACCAAAGTTTTACATTTCCAAGTTATTTTTATGTTGACTTAAGATTGCTTCAAAACCTTTGAACATTGAAAGAGTTACATCGGTGTTTCACAAAACACCAATACTTGTAATTCCTTAATGTTTTTCTCAGATATATAACATTTTTCCTCTGCATAGCCAGTACTTCATGGATTTTGTTCTTTAACAAGCTTATCACCCTCTCCACTCCGAACTGTGGTCCATTAGCTTCTGCATTACTCATTTTGTAAATTCTTTCCAATCATAAGTTTTTTCTATGCTATGAATTGTATACATCCAGTACATTGAACATTTAGATTCAGACTAAAGATCTCCTGAAGTTAAAACTATATTACAGGTTAAGTACAATAAACTACATACAGATTTAAGTACATACAGGTTAAGTACAATCCATAATTCATATGTTAAAAAGCAATTCTTTGTCTGAAGGAGCAATTTGACTATCAACAATTACAACTCAGGTAGAAAAAGCCATCCGTAGATCGTGTTCCGTACATTAAGACAGCATTGAATACTAAGTACGCATCAAAAATACATCAAAAAACTAAATACATCAAAAAAAAACTCAGACAGAGATAGTAAAATAATTCACTGGAATTAAGAACTGTCCCCTCAAGGTCAAATTTAAAATTAAGCGTCCTGCCAGGAAACCTTATGAAATTCGTGTATAGGAAACCTGTATGAAATTCGTAAGTCAAGACATGCAGGTTAACTTTTACAAAAAGATGTAATGTAAAAGAGAATACACACAGTACCTAAGATTTTTCTTTTATTTTTTAAATAATTTTAAAACTGTTGCTTAAGTGTAGGTTGCCTCTTGTTTCAGGCTTTCTAGTTTATCATGTCTGGGTATCCTCAGTACTGGCATATAGATGTGCTAGGATTTTGATGATTTGCTGAACTAGATACTGCCAACACCTGCCATTTTTACATCTCTCCCCCCTTCTGGTACTTCCAAAATGCACACAGTCAGCTTCCTTTCATATCAATCTTTATGCTTCTGTTACATAGCAACACAATTTGTACCTTTTACGTGTACTGCTATATCTCTCTGGACATGCACAGTTATACTGAACTATCCTACCTCCTTAACGTATCAGGGGAGCAGAGCCCTAAGCTGCTGAGGTGACCACTAAATAAGATAGAGGCCCATTCCTCTGTCAGAGGATCATGTCTTTATCAGAGTCTGGAATGAGGGAAGAAAAGCCCAACTATCCACTCCACCATAACTTTCTTACAGTAGCAGAAATACAAAGAAAAAAAAAAGCTTACCATTCTTCCCTTGATGAAACACATTCTGTTCACCTTTCTATCAACGTCATCACCAAGCTGTTCTCGTAGTCTCCGCCAAGCATAGCTCATATTGTTTATTTCTTCAGAGCAGCGCAGTATCATTGTAACAAATCCCTAAAGAGTAAGAAATTGGGCATGTTCCATTCAGTCAGAGGAATACGCTTTAGCTCATCTATCAGACATGAGAAACCTGCTAATTTACAGTCTATAAACTACATTTTCAAATGGCTCCCGTTACAGGCGAACATGCATATTTATAGTCCCTATATTCTTAGTTCCCATAAGGAGAATGAGGAGACAATTATTTTAAAAAATAGAGGTATTTTTGTAGTTGTTTCGTTTTTTCTTCAAATTCAGGACAAACATTAAGCTATATATACTTACAGCATCAGAGTTCAGCAGGGAGCGCTGTTCAATGGAAGTAGCACCTGAAATATGTGCTAGAGCTGCAGCTAGAGCATTAACTGGTCCCTTTTCTTGTATTAGCAACTGAGCAGATTCTTTGAAATAATCAATAGCGCTTTGAGGAACAGAATCCAGACATCTAAACAAAACCAAACAAAAAAAATTGCTAGTCAAGGAGAAAAAAATTATATACAGAGGTATCTACTTAGCTTTGGAGCATAAATAGAAATGGCAGTCCAGGACTTTAATTAATAGTGATGAGAAATGGCAATGAACAATGCAAAACAGCCCTTTTGAACTAGAAAGATAGGAAGATAAAATAAAGCTTGAGTTACCTGATAGCATCTTTGCTGGAAGCCTTTATTATATCTGTTGCAGTAGGAACACCAACACGCTTGAATGCAATGCCCTGAAATTCATAAAGCAAAATGCAGATGAAAGTTGCAAACTATAAATAATTCAGTTTTAAAGAAACAGTGTTGGACTCCAATGAAAAAAACATTTAAATCTTAATTTTCTCTTGTGCTTTTTCAAAACCCTACTTTGTTAGTAAAAATTACAAGGTTACAATTACAGGAAAATGGGTAACACAAAAAACATTTATGTACCAGGTCAGTTTAAATAATCTACTGGCCTTAAATGGAAGTGAATAGACCATTTTGATATTTTCCAGCAAAAACGAAGGTCTACAAATTCTAAACAGAATTATAAATCCAAGTAAATCAGACTAAAATTAAAGTATGAGTTATGTTGCCTTTCTAAAGGAAAGCCTAAGTTTTACATGCCTGTGACGAAACCATCTCATCTTAACTGAATACTTAATCAGTGAGAAAACTATCGTATGGAACAGTGCTGGGAAGTAACAGTTATCGATAAAGCTGCACATCGGAAAATTATTGATCACATAAACCAGGGTGAACACTAAATGGAAAACCTGCTAGCTTTCTCCCCAGCCTCCCCTTCTCATTTCCACGGGTACAATCTTACGGCATTTCCTGTAAAAGCGTGGGCAAGTAAAACTGCAGTGCAGTGCCTGCTCCACAGCAGCCTACAACCTAGCCAAACTCTGCAAGGTAACTGAACCTCAACGGGATGCTTTAGATGTTGTACTCTGTCATTGAGCTACACGAACAAAACATGACATGAGGATTTTACATGCTGCCTTAACACATTGCATTTGGGTGCTTGTGAACAGAAAAAAAACTATGGTTTACCGCTTTTTGTTCCACATATCTTAACTGATTTTCTTCTTTTCGTTGATAAAAACAGATACATATCCCAGTCCGGCCAGCTCGACCTGTGCGTCCAGAACGATGGATATAGGACTCCACATCCTTCAAAATAAATAGTCTTATGACTTATCTCATTCACTGCAATTTAATCAACTCATTGCCTTCATATAATTTAGAAGTCATTACCATTAAGCCTGAACAATGCACAGTAATTACAAATGAGGATTAAATTAAAAACCATTTTATCACTTAAGTCAGAAGAGTAAGCTTTCCCATAAATCTCTAAAGAGCATGGTCAGAAAGCCAGAATCACGAGCATGGCTCAACTAGGTCTTGTTTTGTCATTACCACGGAGAACACGAGAAAACATTTTAAGTGTGTACACCTCTAACAATTCCATTCCCTGTCCTACATATCAACTTAAGAGCATGGTTATTGAGATATTAATAGTGAATTCACTGAAATATTAGCTCATTTCTTGTAACTCTTAACTTCAGCCAATGTTCTCACTGCTGGGGTCTCCTCCTCACGTGCCCCTACGTTAATCATTCTTGCAAGACAAAAAGCTTTTTTTTTTTCCCCACTGTTCACTGTTTCCAGATTTGCAACTACCATATACGGCCTTGCAGTGAGACGCTTCATACAGCCTTAAAAGGCAGCATTTTAAGAACCATCTTTACATATTCTAGGGACTGATGCACACTGAAAAATCCTCAAATAAACTACTTTTGTATATCAGGACATTCCTTACCCTCAAACGCAATGCTCATAAACTCTGTGGTGAACACCATCACTTGACAACATTTACTATTTGAAAACAGAACTATATATCATTATTACAACGAGACACCCAACTTACCTTTGGTGGTGAACTTTGTACAACCAGGTCAACTTCAGGGATATCTAAACCACGGGCAGCTACATTGGTTGCAACCAGAACTTTAAAGGCACCGTTTCTAAAACCTTTCAGCGTGATCTCCCTTTGCTTCTGAGGAATGTCACCATGCAATGACTGGCAATCCTGAAAAAAAAAAAAACAGTATTATTATAAGACTGTACCAAAATTCAAAACAGTTCTCCCTTTCATGGTCACTTTTGGTTACAGTATCTTGGTATACAGTACTCACTGTATAGCAAGATACAGAAGAACTAAACTGCCAGTTTATACTTTAGATGTCTCACAATACTTCCTCGGTGCTTCTTACTCAGGTACCTCAAATACCTTTAACAAAGGTAGGAAAACACAACAGCAACATATATCTTACGCCTCCACCTCTAACTACTGTGACCTATGAAAATAACTATGCCCCAGCTTTCCACCCACATCCTCTATGCAAGGCGTAGCTGTTTAAAAGCAAGCCATTTCCAATAATGTTCTCAGGCCTTCCACAGTATTTCTTTAGGTATGTTTTCCAAAATGATGTTGCTTTTTAATCCCTCAGTATATTAATTTCCCCCACTACAAATTAAGGGATTAAAACATAAGTACTCCTTAAAAAAATAAACTGTAGGGTGTTTTTATCTAAACATTCTGAAAGTTCTTCTGTATCACAGCAATAACAAGTGTAAAGACTAAAACATACAGAAATCATTTTTTCTTCCACTTCCTTTCACCTCTTGCCCATAGTTGATTTCCATACTTTCCTCATGTAAACAGTGATTTAAAAAAACAGCAACAAAAATACTAAAACAATCCTACAGACACCACAGAATTCAAAAACTTCTTCACAGTTTTAGATTAATGTCACCCCACAAATGGAAGAGGCATGTATTCTGTTAGTGAGCATCAATATGCAAAACCAGAAACATCTAATAATTTCCTCTCTTACCTGCCAAGATCAGAGCTCTGCATTGCCTATGCAAGATTTGATATCACTAACACCACCAGTAACGCAGGATAAGGCTCCACGCTCAGGTTTACCTGTTAGTGAGGTCATCTAGGGGTGTGGGAGAAACACTCCTGAACACAGTTGTGGCAGATGAAAAAGATTCTGCTTTCCCTAGGAATATAATACTCCACAGCTTTTCTAGACATAAGTTAACCCATCTCCCTAGTGAAACCACACAGAGAAAAAGTAGTTGCTGTGATACCACCATCAAAAAGGAGCATGCAGTGCCAGTGCCACAACATATAAACATTGCACCACTACATCAGCGGGTTATTTTCCACCAGTGCTAGTGTGCTCTAGTGTTCTGCACCACAAACCTCAGGAATAAACTAAAGCTCACTCACAGGACACGGCAGATTGAATTCTTCCTGCGCATACATCTTTAAACTCTTCGTAACAGCTAATAAATACCTTAATGAGACACAGATAGAGCCTCTGGTGTACTACTGCTCTAAACCCTAACTGGGGCCCCCTGACTACACTAATTAACATCAGCATCCTAGCTCAGTAACTGCTATTCCAGTACCATGACCTGTCATCCTAGCAGCTCTTCAAGTTTGTTACCATGTTTTAATCCAAGAGAGACAGTTCTCTCTAAAGAAAAACAAAATAGCTCACAGCTGCTTCATTTAACATCAATGAAAAGATGTTTTTTCTTAAGAAAAAAGAATCCTTTGTAGTCCAGTGTCTGTTAGAGCAGCCTAGTCCTGAAAACTATAATGCTGAGAACTTCCAACCATTTGTTTGTTTTAAGGTTTTGTAATTTTGAAACAATCTGACCACCTGCAAAAGCCCACATCATTCACTTTCAAAGTCTCTCCAAAACTTACTCAGCCTAGGTCTAATACCAATACAGGGTCGATCTATCTGTGTTACCTAATACAAATGATGAAATACCTGTTTGATTGAAGCATTCAGAGCCAGTTCGTTTGCATCCTTTTTGGTCTCACAAAATACAATGGTCCTCCCAAGGCTGCCACTGTAGACCTGAATGACATCTCCAATAACTGCAGCTCTCTGAGACCAGTGGCACGCTATAGCCAAATGCTGTGGAAAAGAATTCCAGTTTTTAGCTTACACAAAACCCACAAGATTCTTTAAAGCATTTGAAATTTGAAAATGCAGAAATACTAAAGTTATACAGTTTCTTGATGGGCAAAACGTTCCCGGAACATGCAAAATCCCTATGGCCCTTACATGTACAACACGATCAGTCTAACATTAAGTGAAATAATTACAGTAAAAAGAAAAAATGACAGTCCACAGATCACTTTTTTAAAGCAAGGAAAAAAACTGGTGATTATAAACTGTGTCTCTAGAGAACAGCTAGAGGTGCAGGATTTTATCAAAGTTATATTAGCTACAATCATACGTCAGATAAAATGAAAACACTGCATTACAAGCTTCTTTTGAGCTCAAGATTAACGTTCTTTGAAAACTGCCATTACAATTATGATGTGCCCAACTGATTCATCAGAGTATCTGTTAAGAGGTACCCTACACCTAAACAAAACACCTTTATCAGGTATAGAGAATTAATTCAGGCTTCTAACATACACCTTGTATTCCTTGCCATGGTATTCACCACACAGCAAGCAAAGGCCTAGCAAGCTGTGATACCCCAGGAAATCTGAAAAAGCCTCCTGTGTACAGAATACCAGAATGTGACTGATGCCTGTAATAATTTAAAGGAGCCAGGCTGATGTTAATGCATGCCTTTAGCTCACAACTCAGAGAGATTTAGACACACTGAATTTCTCTCTGAAAATCAACGTAACTGATAACTGAATTGTCACTCTGCTCTAGATGTCTATAAGGTTACTAGGTGCCATGAGTTTCTAAACCTAGCAAGTTTGAGTAGCTGTATTGTGTCCTACACCTAAAAATTCATTCTAAAAACAAACTTTCAACATCACCCCTGATAAAGTACCTTAGATGGCACCATTTATGTCAACAGATGACCATTTGTGTCAAAAAAGGGAAAGGGATGAGGCCTGAAAACATTGACATTAGACAGGTTACTCACTTCTACTGTTGTAGCAGCCTTCTGAGTTCTTTTCCCAATTAGGTCAATCTGCTCATATTTAGACTTCATGTATTTCTTAGCCACATCATACACCCAATGTGGGCAAGTTGCAGAAAACAGTAGCGTCTGGGGATTGTCTTCAGAATCTTAAAACACAGAAAAACATTTCACAACCTTTATATCTTTTCATTTTACGGATGCATACTAGTTCATTACACACTTACTACAAATATAAGGTCAAATTTCATTATCTAAAATATAGAAGGAAAATCTTTTTTTCATTTCATGCATTACTTACACCAGGGAAAAATACTCTTGAAATTAAAAGTATTTTCAAGATTAGAGAAAAAGGTTACTTTGAACAAAAATACAGTCTCTTTTCAAGCGATTAAAAGGGTAAAAAGCTTCTAATTCCTTTAAACTGGAAAAAGTCCAAGTAAAACTTCTATAGAGGTGTCAGAGAAAGTTATCAGGCTCCTAGGTACTGGATTTTAAGCTTTCCAAAGGTCCTATGAATGATTCCCAGTTACACAACACTTCCTCACATACTACATTCATGGTACGTTTCTTCGAATACACTATTCAGTCTTTTCTAAATAAAGCCACATTACAACTTTCAGAAAAACATTCTTCGATTTTAGCAGACCAAAAGACTCCTTGTATGTCCTACTATTTGTTTAAATATTGAGATTACCTTTCTTGTACGCAACTCGTAAAATGTCTTCCACTTGCTCAGCAAATCCCATGTCCAGCATCTGGTCAACTTCATCAAGGACAACGTGTTTCACCTTGCTAAGGTCTAGCTTGCCATTCTGAAGATGGTCTTTGATTCGACCAGGTGTCCCAACCAAAATGTCGATTCCACTTCTAATGAGATCAACTGATAAACAGGAAAGAGCAGAAGAGGAGTTAACAGTGGACTAACGAGCATTCTATACATTAGAGAGACTTGGTAGCCAAGTAATAATGAAACAACAGCTTCTTAAACCACTCATATGTACTTTCCTAACAAACATAACAAGTGATGAAGAGGAGGAGAAAACCGGGGAAAATAAAAAAATTGGTAAGACAGAAGTTCTGCTGCTCTTCCTGAAGGAAAAAAAGAGATTCATCATCTCTCTTCCTTCTCCTCGTGACTTAAATTACGTAGCAAAGAGCTTGTTTGAACATGCTTGGGAAACAGTTAGATCTTTCCAAGTCGTCTGACTAAGTTAACCAGATTAAGAAAAAAACACTTCTGACTATCTGAATTATTCAATACATTTTTTCCACAAAGTTCTGTTGGAAAAAAAAAGTTATCCCTAATGACATCCTATACACACAATATATGTGTATATATTGACTCTCTATACACACGATATAGTAACCTTGGTTAAAAGTACGTCGGTAGACAAGGAACATTAAGACTGTAACTGAGAGCTATAGTTATTTCCCACCATAAAGAGATATTCTGAGCCACTCACCGAATACCCCACGATTGCCCCCCAGAGCTTGAGCTAAAGGTTGCATTTGGTAAGACCTGAATGCGCTTCTTAAACACGCTAGTCAATTGACATTTCAATTATTAGCCATGTGTCACTTACTCTGTCCATTATATGGAGTTCCTCCATAAAAACAAGCTACTGTGAGCTTTCTCGTTATGTCCTTGAAATCTTTGGCAACCTGGTTTGCCAGCTCTCTTGTTGGAGCAAGAACCAGTACCTAGACAGAAGGATGACAAACAGATGTTCTCTCAACATGGCTTCTACCAAAATACGTTAGACTTTTACCCACCAGCTTAGGTCCAACCACTATACCATTAAAAATAACAACAAAAAAAAGGTTTAAAAGTTATCTAGGCAAAGATTAGGGAAACACACTACTTAAGTTTCTCATGACATCATTAACCTCCTTCAGCACATACTCATGTAGGAATTTTTTTTTTTAAATGAGATAGACAGGAGGTACTTAAATTTTAACTTCAGCTTTTGAACACATCAGATCAGCTACAGATCGTCTTCTACATGTGCATATATTGTGTCAGTACAAGACTGAACAAGTTGGTTAAGCTTTTTAGCTTTTTTTTTTTTGATACTGTTCTCAAACCTGGCAACAGAGTCTTGACAGAAGAACCTTTAAAATCCTTGTCCTGTTATATCTTTCATCATTGACACACGTTATAAAAAAGTAAGAAGTGTACTAGGCTGGATTAAGGCCTGAAATCTTTTCTCTTCTGATATTCCTAACTCCCTTGATGAAAGTTTTTCCTTCTCTGCAAGACTGCACTGAATCTTAAGTCAGCATTCCCAGTCAGACAGCCAACACAATGGCCAGATGCAGATAAAAGAGCTAGTAGTAATTTTGGAGTAAACTTCAGGTAGCCTGAGATGGGTGACAAGACGAATTAAGCTGACAAAAATAAATTCCACTACAAAATGAGGATAGGTGTTGGCCTTTCTAGTTTTGGAAGGTATCATGAGAATTTGGTAAAATAAACATATTTCTGAGAAGAATGCAGACAGCTCATAATCAATCTGCATTCTCTGGAGCAGGATTTTTAACATCTGGTGGTGGTCCTACTTAAAAAATAAGTCTATTTTTAAAATCTCCTGCTATTTATGTGCTTAAAAAAAACATGCTTAAAGCAGACAGCTTTTATTGATCAAAAAAAAGTCGTTATTTTGTTCTAACTTGGGAGAAAAAAAATCACCCAGTGACCAGTGGGCCCAAACAGGTAAGACGGCTGGCCAAAATTACCTAGAGATGCAGTGAACCCCTCTAGTTTTTTCTCTCTGTAAGCAGAAAAAGGAATTGTCGAGTAGATAGAGCTACTGTGCTCTTTAATCTTGATTAGAGGGCATGAGGCATAACAGGATGCAGACAAAGCCCCAGTGAACATAACTTTCAAAGAATCTTTCAAAGGTTGCTAAGAATCTGTGCTAGCTTATCCCTGCACAAACGTGAAGAACTTTTCCAGTGGGCTAACACTCTGAATCACTTGGACAGAAGACAAAAGCAAAACCAGCATTCTAAGTTACCTTTGGTGAACGGCCTCTTTTTCTTTCCTGTGAGTCTGCCTGAAGCTTTTCAATTAAGGGAATAGCAAAAGAGAATGTTTTCCCTGTTCCAGTTCGTGCTTGAGCAATTACATCTTTCCCAGAAAACACTGGGTGGAAGGTCTTCACTTGAACGGGGAACAGGTACGTCACTCCTCGAGCTGTGACAATGTGAACAGACTTCCTCAGCACAATCACATTTAAAGCCTTCTCATGCACATTTCAGAGGTCATCCCAAGCAGAATATCCAACAACTCTACAGTAAGTCAGGACTATATCATCACCTCCACTGCTTCGTGTAACCACAGAGCCATTTTTAACGAGCACCCTAAGACTGCCTCTCTTAATCTCCCCTGCATACACCAGAGAGAGCTAGCTGGGACAGAAGAAGTTACTAGCCTTTAATAGAAGTCTTTAAACACCATGATTTTATTCATGTAACGCTCCCCTCCTGGCTACAAAAATTTCTTATCTTCAAATAAAATGCTAGTCAAAATCAATTCTTCTCTCAATCTCATATTAAGTCATACAACTCATGTCAGAGATGCTAAATATACCTGATTTTCTTTTACTTGCAATGATAGAACTTTTAACCAAAAATTTCTCAACGTTTTTTGAACTTGTATCTGTTATTTCAAGTTCCACTGTAATGGCTGAACCAGGCAAAACTGAACACAGACTTCTCTGTGCTCAAAAATGTATTTAAAGTCAGCATTCAATACGCTTTCTGTGTAACATCGGTGCTTGCATACACACAAGTAAAGCCCACCCCAAAGCTCACTGAGCATATTAAGTGTAAAAACACATGACAGATCATTTACTTCCTGTGACCACATCATGCCAAGAAACTTACCTTGAAGAAGCTCAACAGTCACTTTGGAAATAGGGAAATTAGAGAAAGCACCCTCCTTCTGCTCTTCAGTCATCTCCTGTTGGGTAAACAAGAATTCAAGTAACTTAACATGTGAGTATCAGATGACCATCAGAAAGTTTAGGATATGGGCATGCACACTGGTGTCGTAGACAAAGGTCAATTTTTTGGTAACAATATCACAGCCTTCTTTGTTTTACTTGCTTACTATCGTATTTCAGTTAGACGAAAGTGATCTGTAATTTAAATTAAGGCAGTTTCAAATATAATGGTATAATAATGGAAAATATATAAATTAACTCCAATAGCTTTTAATTACATTTTAAGATTATATTTTAAGCAATTACTGACAGCCAAGCAGAGTAGATTGTAATATAGCTCGCTAGCCAACTTCCCACTTCCCAACTAACACAGCACAGTGATTTACATGTACACCAACCGACCCCCAAAAGAGCAACAAATTGAGGCAGATCATCAAATTCGCCTACTTACTAGTGCATCACTTCAATATACACTATAGCAGCACACTGACTAAAACGTTAAGTGTGCTGAAAAAAAACTACCCATGCCAATGCTGGGTGCTTTGTGAAGCATCAATCATCACAGAAAAAAACGCAAGCAACAGTAAACAACATGGCTAAATAGACTTATAAACAAATCCTAGGAATGAAAATATTTCCCCCAACAAAAAAAGTGAATTATGTCAAGCAATTTTAAAAAGACAGAAATCAAACAGAAATAGTCAGATAAAAATACTACCCCAGGAACGCTTAAAAATACTTACAGAACTGGTCCGATGATACACTGTATTACGCTAAGAAACAACACCTTACAAAGTGATATTTAGCAAGATCATAGATAGAAACAAATTAACATTTAATCCTTCTTTTTCAACGAGCTAAAAAAAATAAATGTTACTTTACCCAAGAAATACCCATACTATCAAAAATAAGTCAATTAAAATGTATTTCTGGCCATGACAGTCACATCTAACAATGCTGAATCACATTAAAGTACCCTCTTGCTGCAGCTCACCAACAGCTGCTAACAGCTACAACAGCACTGGACTACTGAAGTGAGGAAACCATGGCGCGCTGATCTGGAACTTCAGCACTTTCAGAATTTAGAACTTTTGCAAATAACTGACAGCAACGGCAGGCCAAGCAACTTGAAAGTTTACAGCAGACTTCCCATTGATTGAAAGAGGAGGAGGAAAGGAAAAAAAAAAGAAATAACGTGTTCTAAATTTAATCTTGTTGTAGCACAGGAGTTGAAAGCTGACCTGATAACTGTTGGTAAATCAGTTATTACTTTTACCTGCTCTTGGTCGCTGTCACAGTCCCCACTTGATGTTTCGCTGGAATTACGGGGCCGCTTTTTGTGGGCAGATTTAAGGGTGAGGGAAGATAACCTGGCGTTCTCCGGGCTATCTCCTCCGGCATCACCGTTTTGCTTCTCTCTGCTCTTTGCTTTCTTGACTTTCGGCGAATCGAGCTCATCCTCCGACTGCTCGCTCTCATCTGTCTGCGATTTCCTCTTCCGAGCCTTGTCGCGCCGCTTGGCTTTCTTTTCTTTCTTCTCCTTCTGGGGAACGACACTCCCGTGAGTACCAACCCGCGCATCACCCGAGCCGCGGGGAACCGAGGCAGCACGAAGAGACGGCTCACAAACGAGCCGGCTCACAAACGGCCGCTCCCCCGGGGGCTCGCGTAACTCGCCAAAACCCTCCCATAAAAAAAGAAAAAATCCCAAATCCCGCCCCCTCCGCGCATGTGCCGCCGGGAGCCGGCTTCCCGACCGCGGCACACGCGGCGCTGTGGCCGAGGGGGCTTAGGAGGACCCGGGAGCCCCCCCGGGCGGCTGCTCCGGCCGGGCCAAGCCTCGGTGCCCCGGCGGGGGCGGCAGGGCCCGGCTGAGGGGTGGCCCCGAGGCCTCCCGGGGGCCTGGCCGAGGCCACGCCGCCGCGCACGTGGCCGGCACGGCCCAGGGGAGCGCGGGGCTCGGCCCCGGCTCGGAGAACGGCGGCGGGGCCCGGCCTAAGGCCGCCGCCGGCACCGGAGGGCTGAGGGGTGGGGAAGGCCCGGCCCGGCCCGGCCCGGCCCGGCCGCACCGGCTGCGGAACCCCCCCGGAGCCGCTCCCCGGTACCTTGCGCCGCCGCCGGCCGTTGCCCGTGGCCGCCTCGCTCTCCATGGGGCTCTCGGAGCCCGCCTCAGCCCCGCTGCCGGCGCACAGCCGGGTGGCCTCGGGCATCGCCGCTCTGCTCCGCGCCTCGCCGCCGCTCCCCGCCGCCGCCGTGACAGGAACGCGCCCCGCCCCGGAAGCCGCCCGCCGTCCCGGCCGGCGGCAGCCAACCGCCTGCCGCCCCGCCCCGCGGACTACAACTCCCGGCGTGCCTCGGGACAGTTCCCGACAGCCCCAGCCAATGACCGTGCGCCGCACCTCGATCGTGAGGCGGCCGCCATTTTGGGAGTGCTCCTGCCCTACCCAGCTCCGCCGCGGGGGGGGAGGGATTGTGTGAGAGGAAAAAATTAAAAAAAAAAAAAAAAAAAAAGGCAGGGCTCCCGCCGGAGGAGGAGGTTTGTGCTCCACCTCGCAGCCAGGGATATTTCCTCAAAATGAGTCTCCTGTGGGTTCAAGGTCGATAAAAGACCGTGCAGGCTGAAAGCAGCGCAGCCTGCCTTTAGCTACAGGAAGAAAGCAGGAATAAGAAATCAGAAGGAGTCTCAAAGACTTAAGTCCTGTGTACCACATAAAACCACGCACAAGCAAGCCTAGGAGGACTGCCGTGATTTATCCCCAAAACAGTGAGAAAGCTTCAGGATTCAAGCAGTGTTTGTGGTAACAAGGTGCGTGCCCAGCTAGTTTCTTTGCGTTGTTTGCTGACAGGAGATGGAGCCTAAAGCCTGCCACTGTTTCTGGTTGTCCACAAAAAAAGAATTACAGCATCAAACAGTCCTGCATGAGTGGTACTGTCCCGCTAGAGCAACACATACCCTTTCCAGATTAACAACGGGATCTGAGTGAAGTATATCAGTCGTCACTTTTATTAGACATAGGGATGCAAAAACTAAAGATGAGAGCAACAGAAATGTTCATTAGATCTCCACACTTCTAACAAACAGCTCTGATTTAGAGGCAGCCTCTCACTGTGACCAGTCATAGTTACAGTATGGTTGTATTGTTACAAAGAAAAAAGTCTACATAGCTCATTAAAAACCTAATCAAACATTCATGACCACAGTTAGCTGAAGCAAGGAATTTTTTGATGATTGTCCTCCCACTCTGTCCTCCTTTTAGCATTATTATTCTTTTAGGATCTGGCAGGAAGCTTCATCTTCTTTTCAGTCCATCTAAAACAACAGAATTATTAGATGTCAGACCTCATACTCTAAAAATAACCTGAATTGGCTTAGCTTCTGGTACCTCAGATGGCACCAATACAATCAGAATGACCCTTTAAATACTTTTTGCTAAAGAACAACCAAGAGGCTTCAAGTGTCCATGTCCAAATAACATTAAAATTCTGCTTGAGAGAGTGCACAGCCAAAAAGCTGCTTAAGAGGGGAGAAAAAAAAAACAAAACAACACTTTAGAAGAATTTCCTTAAAAATGGTAGTATGTGATTTGTTCCTTTGTGTACAAGTTTCTCAAGGTGACAATACATGTCTAATGAGAACTTGAGTGGTTTAATTGTACTTAAATACCAGTCATTTTAGGTCTTAAGAACATATGATGCTATTAAAAATTGATATGATTTTTTTTCCTCACAGCATTTTATCTTACATTCCTGTCACTTTAGTCAACAGTTTTGTAAGTCTTACCCACATGCAACTATGTGAAATATTGTTTCATACTGGTTCGTTTTGTTTACAAATTTTCAAAAATCCACCTGAAAAAGTTACCTAGTTACAAGCAACACCTACCCTATGAAGGGAAGAGAAACCTCTAGGTCAGGTGGTGGACACATTCTCCAGTCTGTTGTGAGCAATTTTGATGATATTTTGTACTTTAAATTATGATTGAACACCTTCATAAAACACTTTTTATTCTTCATCTACAACTGGGAAAACTCTGGCAATATTGGTAACATTATACGGTATGATCAATAGAAGCTGAGTGTTATTGTTAACAGGACCATATTGAGTTTATCCATCACCATGTTGCTTAACATTTCTGCACTTGTCTACATCTCCTTGTGTAAAGTAGAGCTCATAATATGTTCTTGTCTCATGAAAGCAAAATATAAACAGCAGCATTTGTATAGCAGACTTAGGGAGAAAGTTCACATAAAAAGACATGGTAGAACTATGCATTTTAAGTATTTCTGGGTCATAACACTTATGTTTTTAAAGATAATAACAATTTTATTGTTGGGGAGAGGGATCTATGGTGTACAGCAACCGGTCTACCTAAATCCAATTGTTAATTTGAAGATAAAACAACTAAAATAACACAGTCGCATGTGTTTTCTTACCTTGGGGAGTCAATTCCACTGTCTCCTGTTATGCTGTGGTTTTCTGTCCCCTCTGTGTGATTCTGTCCTGATAGCACAGTACATGCATTCTTAAAAAACAGACCTTTCTTTACCAGAGAGTTTCTTGTTTCTTTGGTTTGTGGGCCCAAAGCACGGCACAACACTACTTCTCCTGTCTCACAGGGGGAGTTCAGCAAAGAGTCATCCTCATTGGTGCTGCAGAAATCGGCTACAGCTGAAGCCTTCACATGTTCAGTAAGGCCAGTTTCATCTTCCTTTCTGTAAACTGTCGGAAGAACCTGACTGCACAAACAACTTTCTACTATAAAATCTGGGTTTTGATGCTTTTTTGAGCCATCAATTGATTCTGCAAAAGCAGCACATCCCTTATATCCGTGGTCTCCAGAACCATGTTTATTTACAGTTGCATTGTATTGTGTTGAACAAATATTAACCTTGGAGTTTTTTAGAGCTGTCCCCATCTTTTGCACAGCTTTATTCCAGTCCCTTGTACCTGAAGATGCACAGCCAGGAACCAAGTGACATGGTTCATTGCATTCAGAATTGTCACCCAGATGCAACAAACTACCAGTGTCACAAGGATGCGCTTTCTGGTACGGAAGATGGCCTTTATCAGTAAATCCTTCACTTTCCACCTTCATTGATCCAGGATGGCTGTCGCAGACATATTTAAATATAAGGTCATTCTTTTTATCAGTCTTCTGTCTGTGTTTCACACCAAATTCTTTTACCCAGCTAACATTGGTTGTATAATGTGAAAGACTGACATTCCGAAACTCATTTGCTGTTTGATCTAATAACTCGCATACAGCGTCAGCTTTGTACCTGCAATGGCTGCCTTTCGGATGTAATGAATGTTTTGCTGCTTCTTTGCACGTACCGTTATCCCCAGCAGAGGAGTGGGGGGATTTTTGAATATCCCCATGATTCCTTTCGACTGTTCCTCTGTGGACGTTGTCTTTAGAAATAACACTCTCCACAAAGTATTTACTTTTATCATCTATCCGCAAAGTACTGCTTTGTGGATAACTACAGTTTTCACTTAAACTGTCCTTCTTTAGTTGGAGAGAGGACCTATTAGCTTGAAGAAATTTGCTTTGCTTAACATTGTCAGCCTGCATTTCAGCAACTGGTTGTTCAGCTTCATATTCAAAGGCTTTTGAGGAGTCCAAGAAAAGTGGCCTTTGCAAACCCCTCTCCTGCTTTTGAGTCCTGGGCTTCAGCTGACTATTAACACGATCTCTGTACCCTTTGGAATAAACGTTGTGTCTCCATGAGAGACCCTGAAAAGGGTTCTTGATCTGTTTTTTATATATGACGTGGGATTCCACTGCTACATCCAGTGGCTGGTGGGTCACGGTAGACAGCGAAACGTTCTCGTCCAGTTTCTGGTTTGGGGATGTTAGCTCAGGCATGTGAGATTTCCTATTGCTTCTGCTAATTTGCTTCTCTTTGTCTGATTTGGTTTTCCTGCTGTGTTTTGCTGTTCTAATTTGTGTCTTTGGAACACGCTCCTTTGAAAGATGCTTTTGCCTGAGGATTAACGCTTCAGCAGAGATACCTTCACTAATACTTTTCTTCCTCTCCTCAAACTTTTGCATTAATTTTGTGTGCTTAATCAAATTATCAACCGTGAGAGTAGGGTTAATACGCTTGATGATTTCATGTTCAATATCACGTGGCATATTATCTAAGTTGTCTTCATCTCGGACTGGCCATTCCTTGGGAGGAAACTGGGCTGAAAAAGTAGAAAACTCCTTCTTCTGTTTCTCTTTTTTGGAAGTACTTCTCCAGAAAAGGCCAAGGCCAAATTTTTTGCATTTCAGTTTCTCTTTGACTGATGTCAGGGATTTGATGGTGTCCCAGGAGTGGTTTTCAGCAGATGCAGAGATCACTTGAGTTTGAATTGAAGGCTTCAACTCACTGCAGCCTTTCTTACCTCCCCTGTTAGCTTCAAGGTTCATTAGTTGCTGGTATCTTTGGTCACTGAGCATATTCTGGTCAGAGAAACAATGGCAGGATCTGTAAAAGGATACTGTAGGAATGTTTTCTTTCGCTGGGTCTGCACAGCTCTCAGCATTTACAAGGTAACTGATGGAAGACAAGGAGCAGCAACTGTCCTCCAGCAGGACTCTTTTATTGTCTTCTGGGGCATCATTTGCAATGAAGTAGGTGTTAGGGGTGACGATGAAGTATCCGTTTTCTGTATGATAGATTTTCCTTTCTTTAATTAGAGCACCAAGGATATTGTATAAGATTTTGTGGGAGGGAACTGCAATGCCTACAACAAAGATACAGATATTTCAAATCAAAAATAAATTTTCAAACGAAATGGGAAATGGTTGAAGAATAACTTGCATGTAACAGACCTGGAAACAACTCAACATGAAATACCCAGTGTATTTAGCTTGCAGGATACAGAAATAAGTTTGCAACTGACCTGTGAATGGGAAATACTCAATTTCAACATGAAAATGTCTGGTACCACGGGACAAAGAGCGGGATTTATTATTTTTTTTAATACATCACCAGCAATTGTGCTTTCACCCAGCCACATCCCCGTAGGGCTCCCCGCAGGACAGGGACAGCCCCAGCTCCGCAGCCAGCGGGCTGCAGCCGGTGACGATCCTTGTGTGTCCCTTCCAGCTCGGATATTCCGTGATCATCAGCCCTGAGCCGGGGAGAGGTGAAGCAGCCAGGAGAGGGCAGCACAGAAACGCCATGCCGCCGAGGTGGCTGCAAGCCTGCCAGGGGCTGAAGGATCAGCAAAACCCTTTTAACTCTCTTAAGGCCATTCCTCGCTGATGGGGGAAGCTCGTTGCTGAGGAAGAAGGTGAAGACAGCGGCGTTTCTGGTGGTCACGGTAGTCTCTTTTGAATAAGTAAGGATGTTCCCTTCGCATCTGTCAGGATATGATTTTTGTGAGACCTTCTGCCAGGTAGAAGCCAAGCCATGTGTTGTTCAAAGCATTTGCCTCTGGGCAGGTTATTTAAGAGCATCTTTTATCCCTCTCTCTCAAGCTTCTGGTAAAGTTTTGTCAGGTGACGATTGCTCCCAAAATTTACCTCACTGACACTAGTCTCAGCTGCTGGTTTTCCCTCAGGTGTCACAGTCCCAGCATCATTAGTCTGGTGACATCTGACCAGCTGCCCCAGATGCTGCTGATCTCCTGCCCACAAGAACAAAGACTTCCAGCAAAGAACAAACATAGCAAGAAAAACATTCTCTCCCTCTACAGACTTGGGGAGTACTGCTTCTGGCTGAGCTGAAAATGCTACCTCGTGGTGTCTCAGTACACATATGGACTGCATCACATTCCTGGCAGCTTTTGGAGCCAGTTTATGGGGCTGCATTAAAAATTTTTCCCAGTAGTGAAAATGCTTACCAGATCAACCTGTAACATTTGCAGAGCTATAAGACTGTGAAGAATCAAATGAGGAAGCTCAGTATGAAACCAGGGAACCTCCTGCAAAGGGCTGTAACGAGCCTTTATGGAGACACACATGCACACCCCTCCTTCAATACTGCAGATTTAAGGGACGTTTTTCAGATTAAAAGAAACTGCAGCATTTAAGGCAAGAGACTACTCCCCCATCAGAAGAGCTCATTAAAGCTCATTTGGTGTAATTAATTTGCTTTCAGGAATTTGACCAACAAACCTGATTTTGCAGGCAGCTCCATTTTGGATACCAGCTACCAGATGTAGCTCCCCTACTGTAGACCCTTTTGCCATCAAAATCAAACGTGTTCCTGGCTTAAAGGAGGATTCAAAGCCTCACTGATCTGGCAGTCTGCTTTATGCTTTTCCGGATCTGGCATCTGAATCCCTCATCTATGCTTTCGGACTCTTGAGAAAGGACATGCCCCCAATGTCCTAACGAACCCAGTTTATTAAAATGTGTAAAAAGGATCATCGTCAAATCAATGTTAGTGATGCTCACAGGCTGATAAGGACTCCATACGTATTTGTGCGTTCTCCCAGCCTGATGGTTTGTAATCTTCCACATTGCCAGTTTTACTTGTGAATATTCATTGATGACTTGCCCAATATCACAAACTCAAGCTTGATGGTACAGTCACTTTTAAAAGGAAGAGGAAACGAACACTTTACCTGGATAACTTTTCACTAACTGCTCCACCAAAGTTTTCTGCGTGACCATCATTTGATCTGCATTCATGTCTGATATGGCACAGCAGATTTCTTCTGCCAGAGGAAGAGACTGTGGCAGTGAGCAAGGATTCATGAGAACAGGGAGCACATCACCTGAAGTCCAGAAGGAAGGAAAAAGACAAAGAAGAGAAGGTAGTTTGAATGGAACAGTGCTTCATTTTTCTATTAGCCACGATTATATGGTGTTGTTTCAGAGCAAGCATCTTATCCTCAACTAATTTTATTTCACAAATTACTCATCAGTGTTTCTCAGAGAACACAAATGGCTCTAAATACTTCGTGTTTTTATAATGAAGGCAGCAGAAGGCTACCTTAGGCATGTCAGTTTGTTTGGTATTAAATTCCAGCTTAAACCTTCATTTAGCTCAGTAAACAGGGAGTCAAAAGAGAGAAGTAAATCTGATGACTGACTTTTTGATGACTGTTTACAAACAAAACCATGCAGAACATGTATTTCTCTGAGTAGCTAATGAAAAAGGTCAGCATCCAACATTCTAAGCACAAAATCTTTTCACCGTATCAGAATACAGGAAGAAGAAAGACCAGCAACAGGCTCTAACACACGAATTTGAACAGAAATGGTAAATTTTCCATTTTTAGACTGGGCTCTAGAACTACAGATTATCTACTGGACTGTACAGAGAACAAAAATGCTTGTAACAACTGACTTAGACTGGTTACAATCATAATTTGTACTTCTTCACCAGTGCACACATTTTTTAGGCTATGTCACCTGGTCACATCTCCTGGTCAGAGACAACAACGCTGTCCCCGCTTTGCACAGCGAAAGCAGAGGCTCGGAGGGGCAAGAGCAAAGCCCTGCTCTCCCAGCAGTGCTGCAGCCTCAGCCCATCCCCTGCCCAGCAGGGCACAGCACACCTCCTGCCAGCAGCTCAACAGTTTCAGTTCTGTTTTCCCTCCCTCTCACAAGGACAGGATAGTGCACTTGGAATGAAGTAGAAAAACCTAAAGTAAAGACTTTTCCTGAAAGCTGGTGACAAAGAATGAAGCAGGGACTTACCTGAGGTCTGTGCATACATTAAGACTATGACCGCATACGCCTCAGACAAAACCAGGCGTTTTTCTGTTGTTCAGGTAGACCCACGATCTGTTCTCACTACCTGGTGGTGTTTCATGTTCTCTTCCCTGGTCTCTGTTGCAGAAAGCCCCTGGGTATGCTCAGCTGCCAGCTCGTTACTTCACAAGGCAAAAGCTAGAGTTAAATGCTAACAGCAATTCTCCCGCTAGTGAGAAGTGACAGCTTCGATTAACCGATGTTCAGGTTTAACTAAACTGCAGTTGGGTAGTCTGTTGGACGACTCTGCAACCTGATATTTATCCTTTTGGCAGAAAACTAGAACACAAACATTTCTCTGAGTAAATGAATTAAGCAACGGCACTTGGAAAAGCTTAAATCGCTCTTGACCTTTGTTTTACAACTGCAGTCAGGTTCAACAAAAAGCTCTCAGAGAAAAATCCTGGCACACAGTTTCCCCAGTGACGTTGCTAGGACACTCCTTGCAGGTGCAGGAAGCATTGCAGGGTTTCTTTTTGTATGGGAAAAGACTGCCAGCATTGAGTAATAACTCTTGTGAACACTGCTGCCTCAGCTCTCTGCTGCAGGCACGCAGAGCTACGGCCAGTTTTACCATTTGTTCCTGTAGAGCACCAAACTGCTAGGGAATAAAACACCAAATGTAATGGAAATGTATTAGTGATCTTTATGAATATTAATTATCATGCCATCGTTGTCCGCATCTGTCTCACAGCCTCAAATCCCACGTCTCTTTCACAGGGAAGCCCTTTCAGGTTAATATTTAAAACAAAGTAGTAAGCAAAAACCAGCTTGATACTAAAGGAAAAAAATATTAGAGTCGCATTTATCACAATGCAAGCCTATTTAAAATGCTCATTGTAGATCAATAGTGCTAACAACAGGAATATTAGACATCATTCCCTCCTGACTTCAAAAGAAAATCTGAAATAGTGAAAGCAAAAAATCAGATCATTGGCAACGCTGCTAGGTAGTTGTGGGAAAAGACCCAGGCAGCAGCCTACACGTGTCCATCAATTTCTTATTAAAAGAAGCTCAGGAAAGTTACTCAGTGTTTGTCCCTGAACAGCCCCAAAACAGCCCCTGCAGAACCCCTGCTCCCCTCCCTGCTCTATGTAAGCTGTCTGATTAGGCTCATCTGCTTGATTGCTTTATAGTTTTTATAAGGACTTGCTTACAGTTACATGCAAGGTACCTGTCAGCCCTCAAGGAACTCAGGGTAACCCTCTTGGTTGTTTAAATACATAGCACAGTTCCTATTTCACACTCCGCAGCTCTTACAGAATCACGTTTACCAGGTAGGCACTTTGCCAGTAGTCACGTATTATTGTCCTTCAGTTTCGTTTACCATTCTATTCAACCGCTGCTTATTACCTGGACACCCGAAACCCAAGAATACCCTTTTAGAGCACATTTCGATCACAGTGTGGGCAAGTCACCTGTAATACAAGCACTGGTGCACAGGAAAAGCCTCCAAACTCAGTGTACAGGAAAGTCTCTGGGTATTCTTGACCTGCACAAAGTGATTTTTTTTGTTCCATGTCTGTAACGTGAGCTTTACCACTTTTCACTGGGTTGTTTAACCAGAAAAATGTGTACAACACAAGTTTTTTCTAGGTAAAAAATAGGCTAGTCCTGAGAAAGCGAACAGAGGTGCATTTTATTGCATGAGAGCTCAATTTACTTCTTAAAAGCTGGGGTAAAGAATTTATATAACAATAAAAGGTTAACAGTAACTAATTAATTCTAGGGAAAAATAAATGCAAATCAGCAATGATCTCCACTACGTGATTCCACTTACATCTGCTGAGACAAAACACCTGGAAATTACATTTAGTAGCTGGAAAAGTCTATCTAGGACTGTATAATTGAGCATAAAATCCCACTTATCCTGTGCCTCTTTGCATGAGAGCCCTAATCTGTTTGATTCGCTTCACTTTCTGCAGAAATGCAAGAGGAAAACTATAAGCAAGTACAGTTCTGCTACAACTCCAAGGCTTCTGCTTTTCTGTAGACTAAAGCGCATCCTGGTCACATTTTATAACATTTTAAAATTAAAGACTAGGAAAAGTTTTGAAGAGGAAGAAAGTTAAAAGGAACATAGAAAGTTTGGTAACTTTTGTAAAATCACTTTTTGAACATTTATGGAGATTTTAACTCGTATTAAAGGATAACATTTCTATGTAGATTCCAAAGGCAGAGTTAAGATTCTTAGATCACTTTCAGTTACAGGTATATAACCAGGAAGCTCCATTTTGGCATAACCGTTGTGTACCAGACCCTCTTTTCAGAAACATCCATTTACTGATGCAAAGAGCAAATAGTTCAACTCCATTAAAAACTGTCAACTCTTGCAACATGTTTAATCTGTTATGGAAACAAGCAGAAGCTCTGAAGAACAGCAGTCTATCTTTCTGTTTATTTTGTACAACTCCCTGAGAGAAACAAAATGACTGTCAGTTAAGGTCACTGACACTTTGTCAGCTGGAGCTGAAGGAGCAGCTGTGCACACTTCAAAATGTCAGGTTTCCGTAACCACTGATTCCTGCAAGGGTACTCCCAAATCACAATTAGGCAACGTCCTCCACTTAGTGCCAGTGGCTGACGTTTACAGATGGAGGATGATGCCGTGCCACAAAAAGAGCACTTTGGGTGTTGAAGATAAGCAGGCAACTTGTTCAGTGCTTGGAAATCTGTTTCACCCACAACAGCTGTCAAAGCAGCCACCTAGCAAACCACATAAACGCATCTGCCTCTGGGTCACCCTCGCTGCTTGCAGCGTAACTGGCAGAGAAACTGAGCTATGAGCAACAGCACTTGACAATTATTTTTCAGTATACTTTAACTCGCTTTTCAGTCAACTCGCATACAGCATTGGATATATCCAGCACAGCTGATAGCAAGGAAGGTCATCGTTAACCATTTCAGCATTCAATGTCTGGCATAAAAGGCAAATTGATTCAAAAGTTTCATTGCAAGGAGATAAAAATAACATAAAACAAAATGGTCCCGGGTAAGCTGCAAAACCATGCAAGTAGCCCACAGAGGCAAGCAGTAGCAGAGGAATAAACAAGTCACTGGCAATGTCTCTGGCTCCTGTAATTGTCTGCAGGTGCTGCCAGCCAGAGCTACAGGATTTCGACACAAGCACATCTTTTCCACTTCGCCTGGTCCAAAAAGTCCCTTCACAACCCTGGCATTTCTCCAGTGAAACCGCTCGGTTTTTTCCTTGCTCCCAGACCTGCTATCTCTTCTGCAGTAAATCTCAGCCCATCCAAATAGCTCTTTAACATCAAAATCTTTGGTCTAAGAAGCGTTACTGGGTGCTGGTTAGGTACTTACCCATAGAGTAAAGGACGCTGTAAAAACATCATCATGCTGTTGTGCATTCCTGTGTCTGTTCACCTAAAGGTCAGCTCTAACTGCTGCAGTATTCCCAAGGCTGACTCTTGTGTGACAGCACATTTCCCAGCACAGAAGGCAGTCACAAAAAGTGTACAACTTAAGGCAACAGGCACGGGAGTAAGATGTAACTACGAGCATGTCCCCCCACCCTGAGTGGGGGACCAAAATTCCCTCCTTTGCACGCCCCCTGGCTTCAGCTCACATTCACCCCAGCCAAGGAAAGTCCCACACTGGTCTTTTAGACTAGCAGCACCCACAGAGCTCTTCAAAAGAGAACATAGCCCTCTGCAGAGTGTTCCAGCAAACCATGAATCAGGGGACAAAACAGCTATTGCATCCCACTTGCTCCCAGGCAACCCTTGGCCAAATCCGACCCACAGCAGAAAAAGCTGCCGGAGAGCTTAGTGCAGTTGTAGCAGCCCTCGGACCCAGGGCACTGGCTTTCAGTGAGGGCAGGAGCCACCAGCACACACACAGGTGGAAGGAAGCAGCTCTCAGATCCTGTTTCAGGCCATATTCCACTGCAGGGAGTGTTGTCATTCAACTGAGAACAAAGCTTTGATGGTATATGAGCAATTCGCACCTGTCTGAGAATCCCATGATGTTGAAGGATGTGCACGGCCACTTTTAGCTTCCTCTCTCCTTAAAAAGAAATACAATTTTAAAGACAAACCTTATGCTAAAAAATAAGCTCCTGCACCTGGGCTGCAATTCCGTGAAAACTGGGTTGCAATTTATGGCCAAAAGGAAAAGGAGAATAGCATGTTTGCCATCACAGGAGGTCTCAGAGGAGTTGTTTGGTCACTGCAGAACTAACAGCAGCAGTTTGGATCTGAGGATATTGGCCCAGAGTTCCCAAACCTTTCCCCGTGACTTTGGCACTATCAAACTCCCTTTCCATACTTCAGTTCGTCTGAATTTCAACCAAAAGGAAATGGTACATGACAAACAGAGCAACTGAGCACCTCCACTCTGTTACAGAAGAATCAATAAATGTCTTTTTCAAGAGCCAGTTGTGGAGAACCCTTGCTGTGAAGGCTGCTGGGTCACACATAGCAAGGTGAAGCCTCCCACGGAAGTTACAAAGATGTGCAGGTGCCTGTGGCATACTGAAGATACAGAACAGTTAATGGGGGAAAAGAAAATGGTGCTGTCCATGAAGTACCTAAGCAAGTGTTCTTTATGGCAGGCTAGCTTTATTGCAATATTTTTAGGGGAACAAGGAAAATATTTAATAATATTAGCATAATTTTCAACCTTGGAAGCTCAGCATATAGCTGGCCATAGAGCACAAGGGAGAAATCCAGTATCGGGGTGGGAGTACTAAAAGGCAACAAATAAAACCTCATTTGGGAGTGATTCATTTGTTTTAGAAAAGCAGAATAAAATTCACAGAGGTTCAGATTATTTCAGTTTAAAAACAAAACCAGCATTTTAGCTTTCAAACAGATTGAGGTTGCTAAACAAACAGCATTTGCAGTTGTGCCACTGCCCAGGAAGCTTTCTGCTTCAGTACAAAGCAGGCTGCTCACAGGGAAGCTGTGAGCTGCCAGCAAACGGACCATGGCTTGCCACTGATGCATCAGTGTAAGATAAAACATACTAAGAAAAAAAAAAAAAAGGTTTATATCATGGATTATTTCCAAGGGTTTCACAGTACTCTCACCAGTGTGGGCAGTTCTGCATATTGAGCTCTCTGTTAGCAGTAAACACGGTGTGAGTCACAGCAATGATGCACAGCACTAGCATCTTTGTTTTAGTTCTCCTGGGAGTGTTTTTATAAAATACAGTAAGGAACTGGCAGAGAGTGGCTCTGGGTGGATGTTGTTTTGGCAACGCAGACACCTACATCTCTCTAACCTAATGGTTTAGAGAAAAAAAAAAAAAGTAAGAAAAACCTCTTGTGAGTATCACAGCAGTTTTAACAGGCTAAAGAAAACCATGCTGCCATCATCCTGGTTTGGGGGGACCTGACAGCAGCCCCTCAAGAAGATGATGGAGCCAAGCTCTGTGCAGCTGTGTATGGTGGGAGGATGAAGGACAGCAGGCATCAGCTGGAACAAGAAGGGTTCAGCCTGACTATAAGGAAACCCTTTTCACCCTTCAGGACAGCCCAGCAGTGGAGCAAGCTGCCCAGAGAGGTTGTGCAGTCTCCAGTCCTGGGGAGTTTTCAAGATGTGACTGGACAAAGCCCTGAGCAACCTGGTCCGACCCCACAGCTGTCCCTGCTTTGAGCAGGAGGTGGAATAGGCTCCCAGGAATGAGGTAACAGTCCAGACATCCAGCTTAATTGGACACTGGTGCCTGTGCCTCCCACAGCGGCTCTCAAGACCCACTTTGACCACCCTGTTTTCTGTAACCCAATGCAACAGCACTTTTGACCTCTGCTAGCTGTGAAGTTTTCTTGGGTTACACCAGGTTAAAGAAAAAAGGGGATGGTTACCCTTACATCACGTCAAAACAGCATCTGAATGGAAAACCTATTGGATTTCTTCTCAACCTTCAAAGAGCCACTGTTTTCATAACCTTTCTTTTGTCACAGCCAAACTCCATCAGTATATGCTTGTTGTTAGAGCTGGTGCTCTCTGGTGGTGACGTGGACACATGCTAAAACAAGAAGGCAGTACAGAAAAGCTAAACTAAATGAAGTCTCTGATTTTGAAACCATATCAATATCTATATCAGACTAATAAATGCAGTTCATTTTATTAACTGTGTGATATTAAAATAATAGCAAGTGAGCTCTTCAAATACCCTCATCCTCACTAAAAGTTAAAATCTGCTGTTGAGGATTCAAAGTGCGAGAATGCAAAAAGACAGCTCGGCACAGCTCAGTCTGTGTTCTTGAATTTTGCTTTCTCACTCAAAAGACGAATAAGTTTATTCTGCTGAAAACTTCTAGCACTGAGAAATACACTGTACGTATGAAGTTCTACACAACTGATCTTATTAGAGGTAATGTTTAGAAAAAACAGAGTCAATTGAAATGAATGGAGTTTACCATATGTAAAAAATACACTCCTGTTCAACGGTGCTTGTTAAATTGTGCAACTAGAGAATATTGAATGAAACAGTGGAAAAATATGCGCACACATGTTTTTGCAGATAACACCTTACAGGAAATTCAACCTGAGCAGACGTGGTAAACCCATCAGGATTTTGAAGAGCTTTGCAGTGCCTTGCTGCTGTGAGTTCAAACAGTAGTTCAAATATAGCAGTTGCGTTCAGTGCAAAACACCGAAAAAAGTCTTTTGTAATACAGGATTGATAACTTACTAAGAACTCGACATGGAAAAGCATGAAACATTCAGAGGTATCACTTCATTTGAAGTCAGTGGTAAGGGCTCAATGCCAGCTAAAATTAGGTGCTAAACGTTACGAAATAATGTGAGATTTACACTGAGAGAATTTATTCAGTAAGCTAAAGATAACAAAAGTAGATAAAAAGTTGTCCTTTGAGAAGTACAAATATTTTATTCCCTTTTTCTATCCCAAAGATGTATTGGGCAGTCACCACTGGAACAACTGCGATATCCAGGAGAACCCAATTACAACAGAATATACAAGTTAGTAAGTTCTGAATCAGAGACCTTACTGAAATTAACTTGAGAATAAAAGTTAAAAATGCAACTAAACTGCTCGTGTTCTGACAGCCTATGTGTAGCAGTGCAAAATAAAACATTTCTGTTCATCCACTCTTTTTAAAGCCTGAAGAAAATAAAAAAGGAACAAACTCAAAAAGAACCCTGAACAGTCCAATGCGAAGCACGACCACATACTGAGAGTTACACTTCACAGAAGCCAACTCCATTGAAGTACAAAACTATTCTGCTTTGACTTGCAAACCTACATCCCCACTGGTGAGGCAGGATGAAAGTCCCTGGAAGAAAGGGGCTCCAGAAGAGAGGAATCCCATGCTCCACATCCCAGCCTCTTGCAGAGCCGCCGTCCTCACCGGGACCAGGTGTTCCCATGGCAAAACAGCATCTGCTGCTCACACAGCTGCAATTTCAGCTGTAGTTTCGTTAGACTCTGCAGCAGAATGATGCTGACACTGACACGAATTGCTGTGAACAAATTCAAGGTACTGAAGTGAAAATAGAGAGACAATCTTTGTCCTCTCTTGTGCTTTTTAGCTCTGAGTGCTTCACTTCTCCCTCAGTTCTGGGGAGTATTTACAGGGGAAGGAGGAGATGTTAGGAGCTATGCTATCAGGTAACTCCATCAAGTTCACAAACAATTGGGTGAGGACTTGTTTTATGTTCTTATCTCATTCCAGTTCACTCAATACCTGCAGCAAAAATGGACAAACCTTAGCACTTGACAGAGAAGCGTTCTGTCCTTTCAACATCAGCGTTCAGTAGGATGTTCTCCAGGTGAGATGCCTGGGTGACCCCAGGAAGGCCCCAGCCTGCATTCTGCAGGCCAGCCCCAGCCTCAGCTCACCTGGGAAGCTGCAGGGCTGGTTTTCGCATTCATAGGGAGTAACTTGCAGCCCTGCAGGGAAGATGCTGGACCAGCAGCAATTTCAGGCCTCTGAAGCTTAAACAAACAAACGAAAAAATCTGAATTTTCTGTTGTCTGCCTCTGCCCGATGGGAACCACAGAAAGGGAACCAGGCAGCTCAGCACATGGAATAACTCTGGGAAGACAGAAACGAGCTGGTTACGACCAGGAGAAGCAAGAAGCTACAGCAATGCGTCCTCTTGGGCTGACACCCCCAGCTTCTCTCTTCAAACGCCCTGGAGTGATGCTCCTCAAACCGAGCGCTGCCAACTGTATCGCAGCTCATACCCGTCCTGCTCCTCTCCAGCACCCCGGGGCTGCCCAGGAAGGGGCATGGGGAGCATTTTGCCCCTCATATGGTTAACAACAGACTGAACAAGCACCGGAGATGGGCCCTCAGGGGTGTTAGCATTGTCACTCAGGCCGCTCAGCTATCAGATCGGGAGGACAAGGGGCTTAAAACTAGCCTCCCTACTTAACCCTCTGAGGGAGAAGAGAATTGCCATGATTTTCCCTCTACCCGCCGAGGGGAAGAATATAACAGCTGGCCCCCCATCCCTGGGAGAAGCGTGCAAACCAGACCCTGGCTCCAGGGCACAGGGGGAGAAAGAAAGTTTTTGGGGATTTACCTGGGAACAAATACAGCAGGGCGGTTTGCGATTCCTGATAAGCTTTTGGGACTGCAGTTTCCCCTTATTTGCTAAATCTTCCAGTGGCTGACATCAGTCAGGGTGTAGTTATTTATAAAGCCAAGATGTTCAACCCCCAGTGCGTTTCTCTAGAGCAAACCTCATTTGAACCACAGGGAAAAGGAGCAAAACTAAGACCAGAGGAACACCACATAGTCTTCTGGTGACCAGCAGGAGCCAGGAAGGTTCCTTGAGTTACAGCAGTGAGGAGGCCTCCTGAATGCTCAGGGCTTGAAAAATAGAGTGCATCGGGGCCTGGAGCATGGCAAGACCCTCACACTAATTCCCAAGGATAATTCTTCACTGAAACATGACTTGGCAAAATTACCACTGCAGTGCTGTGTGCCCCTTACTTCTCGTTTACTGTTCAGCAAACAATGGGTTGTGGATTAAAGAGGAAAAAAGAAAAAAACACCTTAAAATTGTTAGCTGATTTTTCTCATGAGTCTGAAAACTCAGTCTTTACCCTTTTGGTGTACTGTGGACATAGGTAAAGATACTGCAACCAGGTATCTGTGAAAATTCATCAAACAGTAATGTAGTTTGCAGACACTGCTACTGCTATGTGCTGCAGTAAAGGGATGTTTCCTAAGAACCACCTCGGACATTTCTTTGTTCCCTACATCCCAGCCACAAGTCACGGAGCACGAGAAACCCATTCTACTTTACTGCAAGTAACAGCTTGAGAGCAGATAGATTAAAACAAGAAATCTATATAAAATAAAGACTGCTAATGTGATTTTTCAATATTGTCAACTCCTTTAAGAAACAAAACCAAGAAAGCTTTGTCCCTTGGGTTTTAATTGTCTAACTTGTTACTTGCTTTCCTGGAACAAGACACATACAAGGAATGGGAGAAAAGCCTTCCAGAGCAGAACACGGTCATTATCACGAGGGATGGAAGAAAAGACACAGTACATCAGCTTTTACCAGAAAATTACCTAAATAAAGACACTAAAATTGCAAATTAGTTTCAGAAGGGAGGGAGGGAGGGAAGGAATCCCTTCAACATCAAATGTTTGAAAATGGGAAATTCACAAAGAAGCTTCTTCAAAGGCATTCGATAGAAGAAACAGTAAGAGAACTTCAACTTGTTAGAACCCCCTTTGGGTATTACTGCAGCGAGAGATAAAACATTAGGGGAAGTTGTGTAATTCATTTACTGAAATAATTTTCATTTGGATTCAGCCAGCCACACTATGCATGAGAAAAGAGGTTACTGGGAAGCAAGAGGATGAAAAACCAAATTAATTGAGGTCTCTAAATCATTTTCAGGAGACTAGCAAATAACAACATATCAATAGTCACAAGTAAAATAAAACAACTATAGCAAGAGGGAATAACCTCCAACATATTTAGAAGTATGATGTCTTTTTAGATGGAGACCAGTAAGTAAAATGCTGGTCTTGCTTATAACGCCCTACCTGGGTTAACAGTGAAGAGGTCAGTAGGCTACTCACAACCAGGAAAAACAAAGCTCTCGCTGGAGCAAGTGCAGACGGTTACCAGAGTGTCCAGAGAAATTAGACTGCGTGAAGAGATTGAAGAGTCAGAAAACAGGGCTGAAACAGAAAAGAGCTATTCTCTGCAAACTATTAGGAAAGCAGTGTAAATACCAGGAAAGGGGGGGGGGGGGGGGGGGGGAATAAAAATCTATGTGATTTAAGCTAAATCCACAGTTAAGAGAAGCATAAACAGGTTGAGCTGGCCAAGGACAACACAGGCTAGGCACCACAAATGTGCACATTGAAAATTTTGAAAGAGGTCATTCTTAAGTCTTCCAAACGGTGACAAAGTTCAGGCTTTGAGAAAGAATTCAAAACTGCTGTTTCATTTGGACTGCTACTTCTCTTCAACACAAAGCTTCTGTTACCTAATCAGATCCAGTTCTGCCTGAGGTAACATGTACTTCTAACTTTAAAATTCATCCCCTGACACAGAGGATTACCGAGCTACCCTCAGGGAAGCATAACAATAAACCTCTCAAAAACGACAGCTATGAAAATTCCTACCTTTGGAAATCCAACTCAGCCAGGATTCATTTGCACTTCAAGTACCTGGTAGTTACAATGGGGCTGAACAGCTGCAAGTCTTCATTTCAGCATCTTCTACTTGGTCTTTGCCACGTTTCTGGTTTGGCTACTGCTGCTTACAATCCTTTAGTTTGGGGCAAGTGGTTCAGATCAAAAGGGTAATGCAGGCACCTGAGCTGACACAACGCAAGAACTAGGCTACCCATTCATCACTTATCGCGGTGTTTCTTGGTAATTGCAACTTGCTGTCTCCTATAATCACCTTCAGTAGACAACAGTCCTAATTAACTACAACAAAACCACATGGAAAATTGCAAAATGTACAGAAGCTTCACTGGCCAAACCAATGGCTCAAGTAAAAAACGAGGAGCTGTGAGGCAGCGTTTGGTACCAAGAGCAGAAATTTAGTTAATGCAACTGCCACATTTCAGAGAATAATTCAGTGGCACCCTTCCAGTAAGAGCACTCAGTAATCTAGCAGCTGTATTTTCATGTATATTCAAAGCCCTTGATTGCAGCCTGGCCTCATTAGACTGAAAAGGTTACTAGCATAATTAATTGAATATGAGCTAATTGCAGGTACTAAATAGCAATGATAAATAAATACAATTTTCACCAGAATGCTCTTAAAAATACACTTTTTTTCCCCCCAGATTACTTTGTCATTGTTCCTATTGCCAGATATGATAGCATGTTCTCTGTGTATCCCCTGAATGCTAATAAATTAAACAAAAGGGGGAACTGAGACACTTACTGGTGCAATATGCTATCTTCTGCAAAACTCTTATCTAAATTTTTCCTGTGAATAATTACATACTTAAGGTAGCAACCTGAATGTGCCCAAGTCTGATTTCTTCTTAGATCTTCCATCAATTTCACTTTTCCTTATTTTTAGAAAAGCTTTCAAAGACCCCTTTGGAGCTTCTTTTTGGTCAGCATTTCCAGAGGAATGAAGACTAAAAGCAGCTGCTGAGATCAGAGCATCGCCTCCACATTAGGTAACAAAATGCCTTCCCCGCCAGGCAGCCATCACCCCACCGAGCTGCAGCACCCCACGGTGCTGAGCACCCTCCGCCTTTACCTGCTTCAGTGGCAGCACACTCTGTAGCTTTTTTTTTTCCACATAAATCTTTGTGCTGATTCAATCCATAACATCCAGCTTCAGTGTTTTTTTCTAGGCATCATTCTTTGTCTGAAGACATTAATGGTGAATGAAACTGAATGAGTCTTCCACTGGTTATGAATGCACCTTCCAGTTGATTAGAGTATCACTCTCTGGACAGTCACCTCCTCCAAAAACACCACTATCTGCAACAAAACACCTAAACCAGCCTGGTTCCTACCACATTTTCCCTAAATGTTGATTGCCCATGTGCACAACTGCACTGCAACAACTCACCGGGTCACGACCAAGTGGGCTTCAAAGCAGACCGCTGGCAGGTGAGACCTGGTTTGCCTCAGTGTCCATAGCGGGGAAAGGCTGCGGTGGTGATGCCCTGCTTGTTCCTTGCTTTCGCAGCAGCCCAACTGCAGGATTTTTGCCCCCCAGGATTCACGCTGATGCTACTAATCATGAAATGACACAGGCAGAAGTCACCTGCCACAAGAGCATGGTTTGGCACTTCCAGTGGATAGTCTCCGATGGCAGCTGAGGACATGCTGCTCAATCAACCAGCGGCTCCACAAAGTGGAGAGGATCTCACCATCGGGATCACACAGGCAGGCAGCGAAGAAGACAAGCAACAGAGTCAAGAAGAAAGGAAATAAATTCAGTGGCACTGGAGGGCTGCCTGCTCCAGCCCCAGCTGCAGCCACTGCAGTCAGTTCTCCCCTCCGTCCCTGCTGCTCCAGCACGGGGCACTCTTCCTCTGGAAAACCCTACTCTGGGCTGAAGGAAACTGCCTCAATTTTGTACTAAAATCCCACCGAGACAAAAGACTCCCTCCTCATCCCACCGCTGTGTTTTCCTCCCCCAGAATCAGCTCTTGCTATGTCTCAGGTTACGCTTTCATGGAGCAAGGCCCCAGCAAAGGAGGCAACAGAGGCACCCCTGCAAGGGCAGCAGGCCTTGCTCCGCACAGAATTTGGGTTAAACACGCAGTTCGTTCCTGTTGTGCAAAGCTGCACAGTGCATCTTCTCATCTACTGTGGAAAATCCTTACCAGATAAGGTAAGAACACTGCTCACTTTGGAATCTGTGCTCAGGGAGATTTTGTATCGGATTGAGAGGGATTCTGGTGTGTTGTTAACTTGCAGGTCACATTAGAATAGTCTTCAAACCATCTTCACTAGAAAAAGTGCCAAAAATGGACTCATTTTCCTTTTCTTAAACTTCAAGCAAAGTAAGTATCCGAATTAATTAACTGCTCAGAATATCTGCACTGCCATCTCTTTCTTATCAACCCTACTTATTCTGAGCCCCTGCCACCCAAAGTCAACGCTATACAGTTTCTGCTTTTGTCAGTGGCTCAGTTATTATCCAGTGTATAATTCCCACAAGTCCCCCTTTGTGCTGTCCATCATTATATCCCAAATCACAAGACTGAAAATGCTGGCTACGCATTCTTTGCAAGAATATTACTGGATCCCATGGATAACCAGGGGAGCTGTAGACATGCTGCCACCAATATGTCCCCCAGAACTAAAAGTCACCTATTTTTCCTCTCATCAGTACAATGAAAAGATACTTCTTCCTTGCCCCCACTGCTCAACAACAACAGAGGTAATTAGCTTGATTTCAGGAAAGATGCTGCAGCAGAAAACCAAGTCCAATATTGGTAAGCAACTACTCGTTTTCATCCCCTTGGTCACATTATACAAGGCTTCTTTGTATTGGAGATAATGACGACTGTAAGTTTCTCTCTGTAGACAAATGATTTAAGGATACTCTCAACCTGTTTGGAAATCCTTCCCCAGGACTTTGCAACTTGTAACATGAATGTCTTCATTGATACCTTATGTTTGACATAATACACTTAACAAAAGTACATTTGCTTGAATAGCTCTTTGGTAAAACAAGGTATCAGGAGACCAGCTGGAGGCTTGGACTGAATGTGTGGATGTTTTATTAGCACACAGTGACAATTGCCTACTTCTGCTCTGACACTGCGTCTGCATGCATGCAGTGGTCTGTTTTACAGTACGTCAGGTTGGTCTAGGAGACAAGTCTTTTCTGAGACTAACAGCACAAAGTACTTTTATCTCCCACTGTTCATTTCTATGACATGACACGTGGCAGCAATTTCCACTTTTATTTGTAAATCTGCTGGCTACCATCCAGCCCTGCTAAAAAGAGATCAGAAATGAGGGCCAATTGCTCTCCAGCTGTTTCAGCCCTTGCATGACAAAACAGGGAGGTAACTGGATGACCCTCTGTCAGGAAGACCAAAAACCATTAAGTGAAATACAAGGGAAAAACCTAACGCGCACACAGACAAATCCTTTTGTATACCACTGAAAAAGTTGCAAGCAACTAATAAAGCAAACTACTACACTAAAAACAGTTGCCGAAACAGAGTGGGGAGAGTTCAGGCTGAGATTCTCTGTACTGCTCCTCCTCTCCACTCTTCCCTTCTCCCCAGTTTCTTCATGATGAAATGTGAGCAATTCAGCCAACAGGATCCTTTCATTTGTGCCCACAATAGACTGAGGGAAAATAATCAGATATGGAAGGGAAGATTATTATTTCTAAATAGAATAACATCACTGAGGTATTTCAACAATAGGGCAAAATAAGGCTCACATGCCTGAGGCTTTACGTGCTCTGTAAACAGTCTCAGTATAATGGTGAAGCACTGCATGAACTAGAAGAAAAACTCCAGCAGTTTAACCTCATAACCCAGCACCAAAAAAAGCAAATGGCCAACATGGAGCAAACAAATCCACTCAACACCACTACCTTACTCTGTCGTTGTTGAGAAAAGAACACAGAGAACCAGACTGATAGTGGGCTAGATACAGTAGCTTGCAGGATTCCTGAATCACACCTGAAGATACCGGTTCTTACATTCACTGTAGTGTAAATGACCTGAACCTCCATATCTATTAGAATCTACTCGTTAAAGAGAACAACACTTGAAAAAACAGCAGATACAAGAAATCAGAAGTGGCATAGAACTGCAGAGTGTAGCAAGATTTCAAAGCAAATTCAGGTTATCAGGTATCTGGAAATTCAAAAGCAAAGCTCCTAACCACAGCTGAAACACTATGAAACGTACAACCTTCAGTGTTTGGTATGTTCCAAAAATCTAAATTTGTATTCCATATCATAATGTCCTGGTTATGGAGTGGATGAACAAAACATAGTTTTGCTTAAAAGTATTTATATTACTATTAATGTTGTATTAATGTTAAATAAACTGTAATTAATTGCTAATGCGACACATCTAATGAGACACAATACACAGAAACGTAAGTTTGTTGGGAAAACACTGGCAGTTTTGATAGCCAAGTAGAGGTATTTATTATTTATGCTGTTTTTATTGTTGTACTACATGGCAATATACAAGTTCCAGCTGAATTTCTATTTGAACCATTTCTGCTTTCTGGAAATGCATTGACCGTGCTACCTACACATTTTGCAATCGATCACTGGCCATGAGACTCAGTCACTAAAAATGAAATATTTTATATTTTTAAATATAAACTGCACTGAACAAATGCACTCAAGATTTTAAAACCTGACCTGGATACACAAAGATTACAGAAGCAAGAGAAAAAACACATTTTGTGCGCAGTCCTGATAAAATTATCAGTGAAAGTTAACTGTGATACATAAATCCAAACAGATACTCAACACAGTACATAATTCAGCAGAAAGATGGACTGAAAGCCATTATCTCTCCCAAAGCAGTTATTTCAGCCTGAACACTGAACATATATTACGTTCATGGACTCAGCTTTATAAAGTTACATTCTGAAATGACTCAATTGTAAATGCTGGATCTGTGGAAACCCATGGTCACCAGACAGCATTCTAACTTCTGCCCCACAGGCCGAGTGAAAGGACGCAGGGAAAACCAAGCAACAGCTGGGAAGTGATTCTGCAGCAGCGCCCTGGTGCTACGGCCACGATACATCAAGCACTGGTGAGTCAGTAAAACGTGTCTCTGTCATGGTAGAACATGGTAGAACCATGGCAGTGGTGCTGGATGCAGCTCCATTATCTCCCATGCAATACTCAGCTCTCCAGAAAGCTTTGGCAAAAATTCTCTGTTCGTCTTTTTGCCACTGTTGCTATGTAGCACTAAAGCTATGCACCTCTACCTTTTTTATTACCAGATCAAGCAAAGGGGCATTATTAGAGTCTACCCCAATGTAGGTCATGTTGCACACAGATGTATCACGCAGAACTTTCTTCCTATCCTTATTCACGGGCATTCACTGGTCTGAGTATCGTGCTATAAAGGTTCAATTCATTAATTTCATCATCCGAGAGCAATATAAAAGGGGAAAAAAGTCTATAAACAGATTCAGTTCTATTTACTGGCTTGTTATAGCAGTGCTTTCTCTACAGAACAAGGCACTCCTAGATTTGCTACTCTGCATAGAGCCTCTAAAATGATTTTAAAACTACAAACAAATTGTGTGCTTCAACACTGAGAGAGCCAGCAAGACCTTGCTTCAGCTTTTTTAGCAGCCTTTTGTCAACAGCTGATACCCAGGGAAAGGCGTAGCAGTGGAAAGCCCATGAGATGTGAAGTGTGGACATTAAATGCAAAAACACTGTTCATAAATTAAAACTGACAGAAGATTACTTCTCCAAACCCCCATTACTGATACTCTATTAATATTTTTTTTTTTTTTAAGAACTGCTTGCATTCCTAGAATATTACCGAGAAGCTTTAGCTAATGACCGGAAGTGATGCAACATATACAGAACTTTGTGCCATTTGATAAAGTGACTTTACGTGCTGTGAAGTTGTCTGTTCTTCCTCAGATTATTTGTCCTTTGGGAGACTGGTCAAGCCCTGTGTAGGTTGTAAAATTTTTCCTTATTTTTTCCCCTTTATTTTTAACCTTTAATTTTCCTTCCAACATAAATGCAGACTGTACATTGTATTTAAAACACTGGTACATCAAAGCAATACAGAGCAAGGTTACACTAATTCAAGCAATTATTTTTCTTAAATACTATAAAAATCTGTATTACTAGCAATTATGTCACAGGGCCACTCAACTCAAACACAAGATGAGGCCTGCTTTTGTGCCAACTGCTTTCATATCACCTGTTTAAGGTAAAAAAAAAAAAAGAAAAAACACGAAGAGATTCCAACAGAAGTTTCACAGTGAACCTACAAAGTTATCTTGTATTCTAAAATTGATCTCTTGCATGTTCACATGTATAGCTGAAAATTCCTCATGAAAAAAGTTATTTCAAAGTCAGTCTTTTCCTTAATATTTTAAATGGTGCTCAACACATACATGCTGTCAGTCTGTACAAATGTAAAGGTGAAAAATATAATTTGATTACAAAAGAATTTCACTTTACACCATCTGTATACCAGACGATGCTTTTCATAGGATTCATTTATGACCATCCTCACTCACTCTAATGAGATGTTACCTCTTAATTCATAACGCATGCATTTTCTGTGTACTTGTACAGAATAAGTAGTGTTTTTATTTTAACTCCTACTTTAGTGTGAACAGTTAAGGTATTACACAGTGACTCAACTGTGATGAATGAGAGGGAAATTTATGCATGTTATTTTAATGAAGAGACTTCACTTGTCTGGCTTCAAAAGAGCCACGGAAGGAAATGATAAAAGCACCACCTCTGAGACTCTTTTGAGCATCAAGTCAGACATTTTAAGGTGTTTCTCAATAAAGCCATGAGAGCTTTCATGTAGGTTATTCATATTATGGCACTTAGACTCTCCTAACAGGTATTTAGTTACCTAGGACATCTAGGTTAAAAAAAAAAAGTCTGCTAAAATTAACTATTTCTGTCAGACAAGATTCCTTTCCCAACCTTCAAAACCCTTAATTTTCCTGGAAGTTGCACCAAAATACCATTGTTCATGCTTCATCTCATGTAAGTAAGTTGCCTTTGACAAATGATATCACATTAAGTTTTAAGCTTAGATCACTGGTTATCTGTGAACACAAAGGAAAGGCAGTCTTCACCTCTTTCAACAAAAATTGTCCTGCTCCTTCATAATTATAACACGGAATATTGATACTTGTGTATCTATTACTTTGTTGGACTAGAGTATTTGAAGTAATTACACATACTAGGAAAGAAGTCCAAATTTAATTAAAGGTGACTTACAATGGTAGCATTTTGTCCATGTAAGGCATTATTCTGACATCTACTGGCCTGGTATCCAACCATACATATTAATACACTGTACTTGTTAAAAAGGAGCATATATATTAATCCAAAGATAAGAACAATTAAGGAAACACAAATGACATACATTTAAAACAGGCCCATATATTTTCATATAAATCTCACAACTCTACCAGTATTGTGGTAGGTTTCTATTGCTTTCTTAACTCATATGCAACTCTGAACTACTGTATCTCAGGAAGCTTTATTACAAGCAGCTTTTGGAAAATTACAGTTGGAAGGGAAAAGAAAGTTGTGACAAGTAAAAAAAAATCCGAGAAGCTTTTAAAAAAATCTTTACTTGCAAAATTAAGCAGCATGCTATTTTGTGATTTATATTTGAATTTAAAAAGACTAATTAGACAGAAATAAAAATAAAAACCTAAAAATGGCAATTCTATAAATAATGAAAATTTTGATTTCACTAAACTTTAATGAAAAACATTTGGTAATTAAATACTTGCTACTGTTCATTACGTTGATGAACTTTATTAGGGTTAAAACAGTAACAAAGTTCATCCTAAAACATTTTGCAACGCAAAATTATTTTCACTCGAGGAGTGTCTCAAATTGAATGCTAAGAATTACAAGCAATCTTCAGAAGCAGACATTCACATTCATAAAACTTTATACATCTTTTGGAACTAAGATATTTATACTACTAAAATCAAACATGCATCACTTCCCATACACTCTGGTATCATGATTTATATTACATTATGTAACACCGTTCTTCTAAACAGCAGCAGTTTTATCATACGTTCGCTCCATTTTCTTTGGATTTCTGATCTCTATCTTCGCTTTTCACAATATCCTTTAAAGAAAAAGAGGGAGAAGACTGTGAGCGCTGGAAATTTTATTTCTCATGTGAACTATAAAGTACTGCAAGACAAAAATACTGCTTAGCTTTAATTTTTAATACCATAGGAACTAGTATCTTACTCAGTTTAGTTAAACCAATTCCAACATCTTCCTGAAAAACTGATGGAGTAGAAATTAAATGTGACAAACAATTGTAAAAAGAAGCACAAAACCGTCCCCAGAAGCCTCACTTTATAGTCTAGGCTTTTTTTTTTTCCTTTTTAAAAAGCAAATGAAAACAGTTTCTGCAAAATCCATTAAATTATGGTAACATGTAACAGCTCTAACATAAAATACTGATATCGGTCAAAGATGTCTGAAAGCACTGGGCACAGAAGACATTTTCAGTTCTATTTTCAGTTCTAAAGTACTAGACAGAATGAACAAGGATATTTAACTATGGCTATTTAAGTGTGGAAACAGAATTATCCAGCTCCCAGGGATTAGTAGGTCTACAACACAGTGGAATAAATGCAGGACTGTTTAATGATATGGATGGCAGTTAGATGGCTGCAAGTTATTGCCAGTTTAATAAGCTACAGCAATTTATCACTTGTATCACACAAGAGAAAAGGTCACAAACATTTGGCATACTTCTTTGTATGTGTGCTTGAGCTTTTGTAGATGTTATATCGCCTTTTCAAAATACATGTAGACAAAGGAAGCAGCAAGGCACCCTGATAGTACCAGTTTGCCACTGAGTAGCCTTCATAACCTCCACCTACTCAGGATTCCCCCAGCATTCCCAGGGAACATGCAAGTATCTTTCCATACAGGGATGGGGATGCTCTGGAGCACTAGACAGGTTGCTTAAAACTCATTTTACTAGAATACTCCTGATAAATTGAAATACCTATATTCTGCTTTGAAAAATTAATAACTGATCAAACAGAATAATGTATTTGGACAAATGGGGATGGACAAGATCAGGACAGGAAAGCATTACAAAATAAACATCTAACCTGTTTAAGAACACTCTGTATTTCATCCATAACAGTAGCTAAATTTTTGATTGTCTTATTCAGCTGACCCTCAAATTGCAAATTTTTATCATCTGAGATTTTCAAGTTCTCTTGCAGTTGACCAAGGTCCTTTTTGACTTCTTTGAGCTCCGTAGACAGACTTTTGTTAGAATTCTCCAGATGCAGTATGGTCTTCTCATCCTCATCTTAAAGAAAAAAAGTCAGTCACTTCTAACACCTTGTACTTTGCATCCTAATCTTCCATTACATTCCAACACCTAACTATTAATTTTGAAAGAACATTAAAGACTGCATTGCATTACCATTTGATAATACTCTAACTACATTTGAGAGTCTTACATTCAAGTTGAATGAGAAGTCAGAGGATTTCAGCATGGTGACAATGGTATTTCAACTACTGTTGGTGTGCAGGTTCAAAGGGTATGGGAAGTAGAAAATTAAGTTTATAGCATGCGACCATCTAAGCAATCTAGATCACAAATTAGTTTATCTACTAAAAAAGTCTTAGCATCTTGCATCCACGTAAATATCACCTTCAAAGCAATGTCACACCTGTTTTTTCTTCTAGTAACTGAAGCTTTTGTTCTATCTCTGCCCGCACTCTTTCACTCTTCTCCAGCTTCTGTAAGAGGCTCCCAACATCCACCATAGCGCCATTGTATACAATAAGGCCAACGTTCTCTTCTATAGCTTTTGATTCTTGCTTTATTGTAGGTGATGGCAACAGTAATCTGTTTCCTAAATTAGATTAAGTAGTATTAATAAATAATCATTAACATTTTCAGTTGCCTACAGTTCCAGTGACTAATGTTAAAAATTACATTTACATTAATTACATTAGTTTAAAAGCAACACCTCATACTAATTCAAAAGCCACACCTTTAATATGACAGAATTATGATCATAATACGGCCTCTTCATATGTAAGGAAAAAATAAAGTTTAGATTCAGTTTGGCTTGTCTATTCCTCAATTCTCTTCTCCCTCCTTACCCCAATCACAGCCCCCCCAAAAGCTCATGTTGTTTCATGACATTGCTTTATTCTTCTTTTCTGCAGTCATTTGTATTCAAAAAAATCACACTCCGTTCTACTACCTGCAGCACTGATACTCCCGACTGCAGAGCTGCTGTGAACAAGAAGTGTTAACATTAACCTCCTCCTTCCTGTTCCAAGATACTAAGATTCATCCTGTAAAAGCAACAAGGTTTGGAAGCCAGAAATACTGAAAGTTATGAACTGTCCAAGATTTACTTTTCAAAATTGGCAGGTTCTCTGCAGATCTGAACTTGTTACTGTGAGAAAGCAAACATCTCGGGGCTCTTATATCATTCCAGAGAACTGTTTCTGCGCAAAGTTTGTGCTATACAAAAAATACTACCTAACATATCTTCCTGTAGTTCTTCCGATTCTTCTTGGTTTTCCTCATCTTTAGAAGTATCTGTTAGTCTTCTGTAAAAGCAGGATTCTCTAAGTACTACTTTATTAAGGAGCTTCTTGACCTAAAACGCAACCACAGACAAAGTACTGTATTACTTAAACACAGAAATTATACTACCTAAACAAGAATGTTTTAACTTTAAAAACTTACTGAAAGAACTTGCATCGATTTTTGGTTTTTAACATACTGGGGATTAAAATAAAAAAAGAAAAAAATAAACGAGACAAAAGCTACATGTGCAATATGGGCATGTTAAAAAGCCACAAATTTTTACTTTTTCATTCCAAAACAGCTTACAAAGTATCAAATTAGTATTTCCTTGTAAATACAAAATGGCTACATAAAAACCAGAGATAAAGTATATAAGCAGTAGCCTTTAGAAGCTGAACTACATTTCTCCCCTCTATAGCATTCCTGAAATAATGAATAAATACAAAACCTGAGCACGTGATAGGTGTAGTCCAAGAGTGTACAGTATCTCCTCCATGTCCTTCTCCAGAAGGTATCCACAATGACTTTGATCGAAATAAACGAAGGCCATCAGAAGGTCCCTATTAACAGTTACCATTTGTGTTTTGTCCTTCTCCTACAGAAAATTAATTATGGGGTCATTAGGAAGTTAAAAATACCACCTTCTCTTCCTCTACAAAAAAAAAAGTAAACTTTTCAGTTAACCAATGTTTTCTTCTGTTCATTTTATCATCCCTTTCAGTAAAGCCACTAATACAGCTAGCATTTACCTATTGAACTCAGATATAACATTAGCAAGCTATTTAGGACAAATAATCTTTCAATTATGTAGAAGATTTGCAGCACAATGCACAGTAACACCTGGTAGACACAGTTTCTTTTTGTTCAAGCTAATGTCCAAAAGTTTGAAAAATAAGCTAAATAAACAAGTGTAATAGGAAAAATCCCTTCTTTCCTCAAATATTTTATCGAACAGCTGTTTTCAAAACAAAATCTCCATAAACATATAATGAATGAGCATCCAGCTCTCACAGCTAAAGCAGTTCTGCAGTGTTTTCCATTATTTCTGTTCCTACCTCTCCTAATATTCCTTGAAAAAAAAAAAAAAAGAGAATCAGACACTTGTTTTATCCTAGCATTTATAAAGAAAATTCAAGCACAACAAATCTAACCTATGCTGTTCCTTAATCTGAACTATGAAGGCTAGCTATTGGTCTCATGACATATAAAGCATCCATTTTCCTGCAGGGAGATGTAGAAACACAGCTAATGATGGCATCCATTTTCCTGCAGGGAAATGTAAAAAAAATTACATAATGATTCCAGGCTTTACAATTTAAAAGCCAGTTTTTATTAATCAAGCTAAGCTTCTGTTTTTGTTATTTATGAATGCAGCAGCTGAAAGCCATAGATAAAATAATCATCCGGCTCTTAGGTCTGCATACAGCATTAGTCTTCAGACTTTTCAGACAAATCAGTATCAGATTGGTATAAGAAAGTTTTTCCAAGAGATTTCACTCAGCAATCTTTAAAATGAAAATAACGGTAGCTTGTATGCACCTAACCCAAAGCTGACACATGTTCCCTTTTATATATGCATAATGTTTCACTCTAGAAGTGCTGAAGGAAACAAGGAGTGCAAATCGGTCTTACAGTGAAAACAAAGGTAAGCTTTCATTAAGACATCTCTAACAAGGCTCTACGTAGTTGTTAAGAAAGGTATTAATTACTTTATCTTTAGACGACCTCTCTTTGCAATGCCTATTTCCCTCTCTTCTGTCCTCCCGTTTGTTCATTTCCTCTTCATCCCGGTCTATAAGACACAAACAAAATTTAACACACCCACAACAAATGATTTGATAAACATTATCTCAAATATACATGTTCATTAAGAAGTTCACATAAGCCCCCTAACACCTGAAAATATTTCCCTCAAAAAGAAAGAACAAATGACAATTATATGAGTCCTGTTAAATTTGTTGTTTCTCTGATCTGTTTTTAACATAAGACGTTTGTCAATTTTATCCTGTAAATTCTTATTTACCTCACACACAGGATGGAAGACCTGAAAGAAACACTAACGAGGCCAAAATAAGTTGCGCCAACAACATCTATTTAAGTTGTGTGTCAGAAATTACCACAATTCTTGCTAATTAGGCTTGGCAGAGTCTGCATTCAGCTATGGTTATTCCTACCAAAAGCAGTACTGTTTACTCTCAAGTATTTTACAATACATTATAAAAACTGTACCAACTGTATAATTAAAACCCAGTGTTTATACTCATGTGTGAGTGAGATATTAGTGGTGTATATGATCCTCTACTTTAGATCAAAGTTATGGTTCATATCACTTGTTAGATATGAAGCACAAACTGCACTTTTTTTTCTTTAAAGGTAGACAGTACAGTAAACCTAAAGATAAAAAGGAGAAAGAGGAACACGACAACTGCAGGGACATATGGCATGCAGCTCTGTACCTTATGTACAAGTTTTTGGTCACAGAATCACGTGCCAAATTCAGCTTTAAGAAACCGCTCACCTTTCTTGTGAGGAAAGCTTTGAAAAAAAACCTACGTATCACAACATTTATCTAATTTTGCCAACACATTTCTGAGAACCACAAGGTTTCTCCTGTACCTCCATGGTACGTTAGATTGTTCTCACCAACCCTGACTGGGAATGGCACAAGGACAGATTATGGGAAGCGGAAGCACTTTACAGAACAGAGAAGTCCAGGGCACACTCTCCAGGGTCAGGTTATGAGCAGTTAAGGGTCATTTTGGAAATAAGAGATTAGCACCAAGTTTTTTAAGGCTGGTGCAGTACTCTGACAAAAATACAACTGAAAACACTTCTTAGGAAGTGCTGGGACTGCAAGTTCAGAACTACATCTCTAGCAAAAACTCTACCTAAGAGGACAAAACTCCACAAAAGTACAAACCAAAGAGTGTCCAGCTGCCTTACACCTTCCCAAATCTCTGAGCCAGGAAAGACTACTGATGCTCCTAGCAGACAGGAAAGTTAATAGTCCCTTTCCCCACTTACTCAGGCAAACAGAACTCCACCCAAACAGAAATCAACTCCTTAGAGCATCAGGTAAAGAATCCCATACTACATTGCAGCCTAACAAAAACAGGATGACATTTTAGAACTGATGAATAGGAAAAGTTAGGCACTTAAAAGTGGCTTGGTTTTTCAGAGGTGCCGAATACTCACATCTCCTACTGACTTCAATGGGAGTTGCGAGTGGTCTGCATTCTGAAAAAAATAAAACCACTTCTATATGCATGCCTTACTTTGAGTACCGCAGCTACAGTTTATATACAGATGATGTTAATAAAACGCCTAGCAGAAAGACACTTACATTTTAAGTAGATCTGGTCAGAATTACTGAAATAAAATTAGTGTAATAATGCAATTTTAGATTTTCTAGTTCCAGTGCCTCTTCCAGCTTGAAAGAAGCTGGTATATGCAGTGGCAATAAAAAAGTTTATCTGGAAGCCACAAAATTCCTAATTCAAGATACCTTCATCCTCATCTTCAGCATCTTCTGCCTCCATTGGATCATATTCTTCTTGGTTATTGTCATCTTCTGTCTCTTCTTCATCTTTACAATCATCTTTCCTTTTATCTTCCCTCTGTAAAAATTCCTAAAAATTAGTCCATTCAGAACTAAAAAAACAGGAAAGTAAAAACATCACACTAGCACTCACTCAAAATTTCAGTATGCTTACATTTCATAGGATCACAGAATGGTCTGGGTTGGAAGTGACCTTAAAGATCATCTAGTTCCACCCGCCTGCCATGGGCAGGGATGCCACTATGATACTTAGTCACATAAAAACACACACACACAAAACTAAGTGATAAAGATGAATTGGGGAAGGTTTGTTTTTTTTTTTAATATAATACTCAAATACACCAGTCAAATTTTTACATGACTGATTATGATAGAAACACTAGCTGATATATAAGTTAGCTACAGACCTTCTTTTCGTCTCTATCTTCTTTTTTATCTTTATCGTCTCCAGATTTTCTCCTCTTAGGTTTTGGTTCATCATTTTCTTCCTCTTTTTCTTCCTTTTTCTCTTTTCGTTCATCTTTTTTGCCTTTTTTGTCTTTTTTGTCCTCCCTCTCTGGGAGAGAAACCAGTGCTTTGTAAATTCTGACACCAAAATCCCTCTGAAGCATTTCATTGAAGAGTTCTGCAAACAATGAAACCTGCACATAAAAAAGAACAAAAAGAGAACTGAAAATGAGTTTCAAAATGCATATTAAGAATTTGTACACTTATGACTAAAAGAAGCCATCAGGTGTTACCTTACCAAGCTTTCACCGTGTTAGCTTTACGCAGTGTTACACTTCTTAACATTTGTTTTGAATTTGCAAACTTTAAAGAACTTTATACATTCTTCTTTCCTGTACTACAGTAGTTTAGGACCTGCACTAGCTGTGTAAGTTATAAATTCAGCTGAAAATATACGCATTTCTTCTAGATATCACACAGTGACTACATTGCTTTTGAAAACCCTGTACCAAATACTGGACTACTTTTTCTAGATATTGCACAAAGAAATTAACCTATTTTACATTAAGTTTTCTTGTGTCATGCTATCATAACTTGCAGAATTTAAGAATACTGCAGTTAGCATAGAATTAAAAAGAAACAAGAATGACTAACTTTACTAACTATAAACGTTTCTATTCACTTGCTAGGCATTAGCTTTTTCTTCAACGCAATGTTTCAATGCAGAAAGCTCACTAAAAAGTAGCTTTAACATGACAGCACGGCTAAATTACCTCAAAGGAATGTTCTTTATTATCCTCTAATCTGTAGTCCAGAAGAACGCTAAGCGACATGATGCTACAGTCAAACTTCCCACTCTTTGCTGCCCAGTTAGGATGCACAATGATGGCTGGTTCATCAGGCAAGATGTATCGTCTCTCCCGCCGCTGACGTTCCACTTCTTCTTGACGTTTTCTTTCCTCTTCCTAAATAGGCAAAACAAAACAACATGCAGCGTATTCCAAAGTTTCAAAATATTCAAGAGTTTCAGCCTATAAGTTAGTTTTTAGGACTCACTGCTTTGTAGGAAGTGAAGAAAAGCCTAAGGCTGCATAATGCAATGAAGATGACAGAAATTAGACCAGAATTTACAGAATGCATAATGCATCCATTGCCAACACTCATGTAAGAGTGAAGACTGGAAACCTGAGCAACACAAAGCAAGGCATACAGTGTTTAACTACACAGCAACGAGCATCTTCCAACAATTTCATGGTGCTAACTGCAGCATGTTTACTTAACATTGGAAGGAATCCAACTAGTTCACTTCAAGAAATGGTATACAAGCTAGTAAAGGAGTCAATGCTCTGGACACGAATTTTGTTTGTCTGGGTGTTTTTAGAGCTGTACGGGGAAGTCCTACTGTAGTTTATTTCTTACATAGGAACAGTCACGGTTTCTACCATCATCATCCCAAAGATATCCAATACTGCTTCAACAACTGACAGGTAACTACTCACCCAGAAATTTTGGTTAGAAGACATGCAATCTATAGATACAACTGATACAGATTTTTTTTAAAAAATGGGGAGTGGTGATGTTAAAAAAAAAAGGTAAAATACTAAGCAGCTTATTAATTGCCAAGACAGGAATATTAAATTCCTATGAATATCAAAGTCACAGCAGAGATTAAGCTTTCTGAAAAGCAAACACGATCAAACCTGCCTGCTCCTAATCTTAAAAGATAGATTTGGCAAGGAACTCCAAGACAGTCTTCTTCCTCCAAGCTATGTGAGAAGGCAGCAGCTGAAATAATTAGCAAGCACATGGCCCCTGCTGCACCAATAAACAAAATGTTTACACAGACAAAATTAAAACTTCAAATTATCCCATACTGGTTTGCAGGTAGGAATACACAAAAAGGCAGGTTTAAAAGCAAGTATGGAGAGAATGTTTTGTTACATTTATGCCCCTTTTCTGTTGTTGGGCTGTGGTGTTATTGCACAGATCTTGTTCACCCTCATGAAATATCAGACCAGACCAAATAGTACTGAAACTATCAACTGCAAAACTGGGAAACCTGCATGTACAAGAATTTTATCCAAATGTAAAAAGTAAGGTTTCATTATACAGAAAAACAAGAATCCAAGCAAAACATTAGCCATGTGAAGAAATCAGACTGTTTGAGATACCAAAACATTTACAGATCAAAACAAACATTGCGACACAAATCCTTTAAGGCTTGCACATCAATAAAAGTAGCTGCTTAGTTGTGTTGGCTTTTCATATAAGTTTAACAAGTTAAGATCTTGTTAAATGCGCTCACCTGTTCACAAATGAGCATATTTTTGCTGGGGAGGTTGGCTTTTTTTTTTCCTTACACTTAAGGTCCAACATTAATTCAAACACCCTTAACAGAGTTGCACATTTCAGCTGACTTTGCTGATACAGGAATTCAAGCTTGCCAAGATTTCATTCCAATTCAGTAGTTCAAGTTACAGCAGGAGTTCCCAGTAGTCATCTGAGAACTACAAAATCTCAGCAAGGCACCATCCTCTACTTTTTAAACTTAAATATTTATTTAAACAAAATTTTATATATAATTATTTATGTATTTATGTACATTTAATAAGACTTAAACCAAGCATGTCCAAAATCTAACCTCTTTGTCATCTTCAGATTTCCTATCCTCCTCCTCTTCCTCTTCTTTCTCAGACTTCTCTAGCTCCTTTTGCTCTTCTTTTTGTTCCTCTACTTTCAGCTGCTTTGTCAGTCGAGCTATCAACTGAGATTTCAGTCCTTTAGAGCTAAGGGTTCGACTTTCTAATTCTTTGCGAAGGTCATTTACCTGGTAAATAAAAGCTCTGTAAGTTATATCAACCAGCGACATTGCAAAACATATGATTAGCAGAAAAGGTGAAGTAAAAATTAAAGAAAGATCACTGGAAACTCAACTGCATTTTTTGAAGCTGTACTGTATTACGCTAGTATTTACTAGTATAAAACACACTACATTTAAAGTCATGTTCTCCCCAAAGAACTCTCTTTTGAGAGACTTCATAGACGCAGGGAAAAGATTTGGCAGTATAAGGCTATTATTTCTTTTGTGGAAACTTTTTATTACATTTTTTGTACCATTATTACTTTTTTAAACTAACATTAAAGTATTTTAGACCCCACATTTTTAATATAAGTAGATATGACCAGATTACCACAGAACTTTCATTTTCCAGTTAAACAGTATCATATGTGATACACTTTAATTGTACAAAGTTCAAAAGTTCAAAATAGTTTTAATTATCTCTATTCAGCTATTAAAATCATAAGTCACATTCTCATACTGTGATGTCATACATAATATCTACAAAATCAACAAGGAATATAAAACACTACTATTTTTTTCCCCTCAGTTAAGGGAAAGACAGCTGTATTTCAGGTCCTGCTTTAAAAAAGAAAACGTATGATGGAAACAAGTTTAAAAATGTATTACCTTCATCGTTTTGGGATCCAGTTTAGACCAGTGTGTAGGCGTAGAGATCTCTTTAGCTTCTCCATCATCCTTTTCCTCTTCATCCTGACAAATGAAATTTAAAAATTATCATTCAGAAAGCTTGAAAGCATTTTAGTCATTTTTAAAATTCTGTTGCTGATCTGTGCAAGGTCACAACTGTTTCAGACAGTCTTCTCCTAAAGTTATTGTTTAGACAAGTTCACACACACATTCTACCACTTTTTAAATGATCAGTGCCACTCAGCCAATACAAGCCAGATCTGTGGAACACAAAAGGGTGAAAAGCAACACCACAAAGAATATCGGGGTTACAAAGACACTGCTGGTCTCCATTAACCACAGTGTGTGATCTTCCCCCGGATTTTAAATCCCCCAAGTTACTCTTTGTTCAGTCAGACTTTCCCTTATTCCAAGATGTTGATCAGCCACATGGCCTGAAATTCAGATGTTTCAGACTAGTGTTCGTTCAATTTCAAATATCGCAATTACAACTGGCCACAAGAGAGAATTTAGAAATTTTAGAAAATGGCAAAATGTTTAAAGACAGCTATTCATAAACTGCATCTCACTCAACAACTGGTCCCAGATTCCAGCAACTATTTCTACGGTAAAAAATTTTCTGCGCATCATAAGCACAATTTTATTCCATTTGTGATATCCGCATACGCATTTAAAGTTAGTAAACTAGCTGAAATAAAAATAAAAAACAACATTCACTACACTGCTGAAAGCTGGTTTACCAGTCATTGTTACCAGTTATGTTCCTCCTATGTATGTATGTTGTGTAGTATGTGATGTGCATTTTGTGCCTGTGTTCCTGTGCCTGTGAGAAGCAGAAATAGAAAAAGGGATTAGCGTTCAGTGCCTGTTCTCCATCAGCCTCCTTGCGTTCACCCTGAAGCTTCTCGACCAGCTGCTGCTTGTATCCTCGGGAGAGGGTTTCCCACTCTGAGCGGGTGGGAAGGCAATGCCAAACATCCGGGAAAAATAAAACCACTGTCTCCACATGAGCTGGAACTGTACGCCCCTTGTGGGTCTCCTCAGGGCGATGGTAGCGAATCTCTGCAAAACGGTACCTGTCGCAAGGGAAGAAGCATGTTGGAAAAAAAATTCTACAATACATTTTAAAGAGCCTAGATCACTTGTAGCACATCAAGTAAAGAAATTTTGCTGCAAGACCTTGAAGTTTATCTAAAGAAAAAAATTATGGAAGCCATATTTTCTCTTTCGGCACATTTGTAAAAACGTATCACAATTGCAAAGGAAAAAGACTACCAAAATCCCATTTTACATTACTTAGCGCACAAAGGTTTAATGCGCAACTAGGAGGCACTGAAGCACTTCAAATTTAGCTTACAATAGACTTTTCTGATGCTAGTAAAATTGCTCTAAGTGTTAATACAGGACAAAAACTCATCAAGAGAAAATATGGCTATATAACCAACAGCTAATTTATAACGAAAGAACAATGAAATGAAGTTCTCTTGACGATCTTCTCCAGCTATGCACGAAATGAGAAATATATTCAACACACATTCATTAAAAATTACAGCATAACACCAAAATAAGTCCAGAATCTTTAATTAGTCCTTAATGCATTATTCAGCACAGTTGGCACCAATCGAGCTTACTATGAAAACAGAACATCCTTTGAGTAGTTTACCTGTGCTACCAACAGCACTGACAAAGAAAAAGATGTTTCTCTTCTTAATTTTTCATAATAGAAAAGTACTTCTATGGTGTACTTTACGTTGCAGTACAGTACTTACCATTGTGTGCACACACTTAAGTCAATCCCTGTAAGAGCCTTGCAACAACGAATAGCCGTCTTTATCAGCACAGAAGGGTCCTTTTCTGGATCAGGTCCATCCAGTGATGGGGACCAGTGTCCTCCAATAGCCATAGCTTCATCTTTGCCTTTCATACCCACTAAAAACTAGACAAAAAGAGTCTTCTGAATGTTCCCCTGCTAGGGGCAAAAAGTCATCTTCCCAAAGCGTAAAGAATATTTCATAGCACACACACTGAAATCCGTGAGCAAATTGTCACGTTATTTTGAAATCTGAAAATGAAAGTCAGTCAAGAAAGAGTTCAGTTATTTTTTTCCACAGAGTATTTCAGAAATGGAATAGGTTAAAACATCATCACTCATTCTTGTTTGCAAGACTTTCCATCAAGTTTCTTTATTGGTAGAGGCTTGTTCCTTCGCAATTAAAAGCCTTCTAACACAGAAGATAAACACATACTATTTTAAATGGCATCTTAATTCCAATAAACAGCTTTGTAGATATTCCTGCTTAAAAGTGACAAAGGACAGCTACAAAAGATAAGACCGCAACAGCATTATATCTATAAATTCATGCACTCCCATTGGCTTTAAGATGATGGAGTTTAATTGAAAAAGAACAAATGTGTTGTCTTGAAACACCACAGCACTTACAGGTTGTTCAACTTAACAACTGTTCAATTTCGATACAATAGTTACTTAACTGTTGCTTCATTTGTATTCTCGTCACAGCTGAACCCTTAAAAAGTTTTAAGTGCTTGTAAAAAAGAGACTAACAGTTAATTAAATAAATAGGTTTCTCCGAATATCTATAGTTTGAGTAAGCGGAAGAAAGCAGTAAATATGAAAGCAATGAAGATAAAGCTCCATTAAATTGAAGAAGTGAAAAACTAGATCTCTGAAGAGTAAAACTGAAGCCATCGCTTAGCTGCCTTCAAACTCTTCCCTTACCAACAAATATTTGAAAGCTCTATAACCAACCTTCATTGCCAAGAGTATCTGGCAGTGAAGCATATTTACCTTTACAAGTCTAGCAGGATGCTGAAATCCATCACGAAGTTCCTGGGGATCTTCAGCCAGAGCACACGACTTGTGGTAGAGATCCTCCATGCTAGGACTAGCCATCAACATCACCTGGTGTGTAAATGAGATGAGTCTTGTGAAGGCCTCCCAGTATAACTGGTAAACAATGACCACAACTTGCAAACACATACATACCAATACTTCTCTTAATGTCACAAAAAAATGAGAATAAGCTAAAAGGAAATTGCAGAACTGAGGCTTAAAGTGTCTGCCAAGGAGACACTTCACTCCCTCACCATTTGATATGCATGCAATGTGCGATCTTACAAAAAGACAAACCAACTGAAAGCATATAAAAGCAACATGCAGAATTGCTACTCTGCTTCGCATGTTACCGCTATGTACCAAATAGCCAAGAAGCACACTGAGTACATTTCTGGTTCCCGTAACTGACTTCTTCCATTTTGTCACAATCACAAGAGAGCCGGCCGACACTCATCTGCATCTTCTTAACATCCCATTGGCCCTGCCAAATCTAACAAGCTTACTTTATAATCTAAACAGCTTAATATTATGAAACTGGATGCTATTTCTTAAGGTACTGAATATATTTTAAAGATCAACTTTCTGAAACAGAGTTCTTGCTCTGCATCAGTAGAATGAAAAAAAAACAACCACAGTACATCTGATACTTGAGCCGAGGCTTCAGACTTTTTATAGACAGTAAAGTAACTCTTCCAAAAATACAAGGGTTAAAGGCAGTTTTGTTTCTAAATTTATCTTTAACATTAAACACTTCTAGAACAGATTGACTTAGAAATCTCAGACCTATTTTAATGGAAGAGCTAACACACAGAAGGGTTTTAGGAAGATTCTTTTTGACCCTAAGGTCCTTTACATGTCATTATGGCTCCCTGTGCAACGTTTTTTGAGATTCCTATAATCCTGCTCAATCTACTTTCCATCAAATGGTAAAGACTAAAATGAATCTGAAAGGAGTAAGAAAGAAAGCATCACTAAGTGGAAAAGCACCAACTGCCCAGAAAGGATCCATAAAGAAAAACAAGACTCCAGTAACTGTTCAGAGTGAATTGCCTAAGAAATACATTCAGAGATCCTGTGGGAGATGTCTTTCTTTCCTGGGTGCAGAGAATGGAAAATAAATCTCAGTAAAAACAAGACATAGGACAGCTCTAGTAACAGGAAAAACTGAATTTCCATCATGATTCTACCGAGCTCTACCTACCTGCTCTTTACACAAAGGATTAAAATACTGTATTTTGCTCAGATCATTGCAAAAAAAATCAGTTCAGTTATACTCAACCTTTTACTCTATTGGCAAAAAAATCTAATGAAGAGTTGTAACACTGGAAACTATACAAACCTTTGCGCTGTACAGATGATCAGCATCAGGTGGATCAAGGACAGCAGCGTTTTTATCTATAGGATCTACTTCTCTATGCATTACGTAGAAATTACAGTAGTTTCCCAGCTGAAATGGTCTAGACATAGGGAAAGCATCCACCCATGTAAACTGAGCATCAAAGAAATCACTTGGGATATACAAGTTCTGGTAACGCCTCCTCAGCTCCATCATGTCACAGCTACGACTGAAATAAACAACATTATTTGAAAGATGCAGCAATAAAAACGATTAAAAAAAAGCACATCATTAAGAGATACATTCATTGGAAACATCTACTGTATATTTAACAGTGTGTACGTGTGTGTACATGTGTGTATGAATTCAGAGTAACATATTTAAAAGGTCATGTATTAAGGATTACAAACACGTAACTACTTAACATTCTTCTAATTAAGGTGTCTACAAATCAGGGAATATTTATTAAACAGGGCTATAAACACATTTTGCAGTAGCACACAAAACCAACAGAGCCTAGAAAGTTTCATATACAAGGTTCTCAGCCATTACATAGTTGAACTTCCTTTAAAGTTATGATCATCATTTAACATTCACTAAACACGTGTGTGCTAACACTGCTCACAGTAGTTCGTGCCTGCTATTAAAGTGAGATCTTTAAGTAAAAAATTGGTTCTATAAACATACCAGTCCAATGAAAACTTGGAAAACTGAACTGTGTAACGAGGAACAACACGTCGCGGTCTTCGAGGTGACCTCTCCCTCTCTCGTCGAGGCGATCTCTCTCTGGAGCGCTTTCTCTGGGGTGATCTTTCCCGAGACCTACGTCTCTCTCGTTCTCTTTCACGACTTAAAAAAATATGTGGACAAGATATAAATATTTTTGTATGCTGCTAACACATAAAGCTTTCTAGTACAACAGAAGCTAGACTTTTCAGAGATGGCTCGCAGAACAGAAAGGAGAAATTCCTCACCGTTTGTTTCAGTATTCTTTACAAGAGAGACAGATAATACAATTCTCTCATTTCAGACAAAAAAGAACTTTTCACTGACATCTAATGGTAAAAACACTTGTGCGTATCACTGACTCAGTCCGGTGCAAGAAGCTCAGCTCTGTTAGACTAGATTATAATCAAAGCATTCTACAAAGACCTGTTCTCAACAGCGTACCTCCTGTCATCTTTTCGATTCGGCATAGGGTCTCCTCCTCTGTCATTCCTCCCAGAAAACCTGGATGGGGGGTCTAGTCTTCGAGCTGGTTGAGGCTGTGAGACTAGACGAACAGGGGGCTGTAACAAACCACCTGAAACAAAAACATACGGCATCAACACATAACAGGGGGCAATTGCCTACTCTCAGTCACCAAAAACACTGCTTCTTTACAGCTGGTTTCCCTTGTGTACATTTTCTAAAATAATTTGAGTAAGTAAGTCTATTATTAATGTCCTCCCCAAGAAACAAGAGACCTACGCTCTTCTTCACTGATACAAACTGAGACTCAACGATATTAAAAACTGAAATTGGTTTGAAAGCATCTTTTTCACATGGATGATGACCCAAATCTAAGCACATAGAAGTTACCTTAGTAAACAACAAAACCCTCTTTTGGAAAAGTAAAGGTTTTAAGATATATATATATGCTACATGCTCACAGAAATAAAATGTAAAATTTCTTCTTGATTCTATTCACAGGTAAAATAATTAGCTTCTTGTAAAAATTACTCTTATTATCCTGCTGCACTAATTCCCCAAAACATATTTCTGCTGTCTCAAGACAGCACACACTTAAATGACTGTTCGTAAACATGGCAAACATTGCCAAAGACTGATGAACACCTAGGACTAAATTAGATTGTAATAAGCATTTATCCAAAACAGTTCTGCTTAGGTTATCTTCTCGCCTTGCTTTTATTGTGGGTGAGAAGACAATGCCTTAACTGCGTCTTATTGTTATCAAATCTATTACTGATTTGTCAGCCATCCAAAGTTCAATTGACATGACAACAGCCTTTGTTTCAGATTTGTTACATTCACCAATATTTATTCTTGCAAATGTCGACTCGGCTGACTAAATAAAACAAAAACAAATACAGAAATAACGGTTTTAAGAACACCACTATGCAAAACCTAATTTTGTTGAACATTCCAAATTATGAAGAGCTACACTGCAATTATTTCTTTCAGCTCTGCAAATTGTCTGTAAAAGCATCCAAATAAAAACTACGTTGAATTTACTTCCAGATTATGAAATCCTAATAGGAATGACAAGAGTCCACAGGAACACCACTAACCAGGTGATTCTTGAGCTAGTGCAGGCAACGGGCCTTGCATATATCTGCAGAAAAGATGCACGCTAAAACTGAAAAATAATGACCCTGCCCTTCTGCAGGATCCTTTCCTCACTACCTCACCTGTTAATTCAGTCAGACTAGGCACAAAAAGGACTTAGTACACTGAAGGAGCACCTTTCTGCTGTGGCTGCTGCAGCAACGGCTGAGGCTGTGTTTGAAGCAAAGGTGTGATTGAAGCTGCCGATATCTGTGCTTGCAACAAGGACTGTGGCTGCGGCTGGGCCTGAACACCGAATGCTGTCTGCTGCGCAATAGGCTGAAGAACTGCCGGCGGTGTCTTGAGTAACGGCTGAGCCTGTGTCTGGTTCTAACAGCAGAAAAGAAAAAGAGTTGTGAACGAGCTTAAACCAGAAGTAGTCAGTACAAGCAAGACCGGGTAAACTCCATATACCTGATTTGGAAGCGTCTGGATCCTCTGTGCGTTCCATTTGAATGGCATATTAGGATTGTAAGTAGCTTCTACCAAAACTCTGTCACCCACCTGAGGTGTTTTTCCTTTAACAGCACTGCAAACATTACAAAAAATGCATTGAGAGAGCTTTATTTAGCTACAGAAGCTATTTTTGCATTTGCAAGCTATGTTTAAACTTGTGGGAAAGTAAACAAAATTCACTAAAAAAGCTTATAGGAAGAGCATCTACCTTCGGTTTGGAATGCAAAGGAATTTAATACCTGTCTTTGGCCCTAACACAGAAGTTCCCTAAACAATATTGAGGTGAGATAGGCAGGTTGCAAAATACATCCATTTAATCACCCATAAATTCTGCAATTTCATATTACAAGGAGCTTACTACCTTCCACATCTCTTAACTTTGGGTTTTGCATTAAGAAAATTCAAAATTCCACAGAAGGAACTCACATCTACTAACTTAACCACCATCTGATTTTCAGTGTTGACAGAGAAAATGTAACTGCAGGAACTACCAGTGGAGTCACAGAATTATAATGCAGCAATCTAAACCTTTTCTCTAGGGAGGAAATCACAGAACACATCTGCAGACAACTATTTACACCTTACCTAAGTTGAAAAAAGACATCTTCATCCACAAAACCAAAGGTATCATGTAGTTTAGTAACCACCCCAGTGAAGACACGCTGCTTTTGTGGCTGCGTTTGCTGCTGACTTGAGCGGGGTGCTGGATAAGAAACTGTTATCTGGGCTGCTGGTTGAGGAGTAGATAGGCTAAGACTGGTAGGTAGCGCAACAGCTGGCTGTAAGCAAAATAAAACAAACTATAAATCTTATAACCAGCTGACATGCCTGCAAGGAACAGATCTTTTACCCGTGTAGAGAGGAGTTGATAATGTCTCTAAAGCAATTATTCTGAATGGAGTCAGAATGTGGGAGTTTGCTTTTTCTAAAAGGTGATCTTTCTTTGCTATTTTGAATGAAGATTGGCTTTTTCTATCCTTTTCTTTTTTTAAAAAAAGTCCCTTTTCCCCACATATGCACATTTTCTAGAAAAAAATTAAGACTTCCTTATTGTTTACAGGTAACTGATACAGTGGGCTGAAGAGGAGATAAATTCCCAACTCTGCTAGGAAAAAGCTTAGAGATTTCTCCACTTGTATCCCAACTGTACTGTTAAATGAGTTAGTAAGGGTTGAGGCTAACAAGAACCCTTCTCTAACTCCATTTCATGTGCTTGCCTTCTTATTAAATCAGAATAAGGAGGCAAAATCTAAGCTTTACACAGTAAAATAGTGAAATTAAGTCAGCTATTTTTACCTCAATTCTTTTCAAAGCATGTTTTTGTAAGTGAACAGTACGAGAGCAGCTTGCAGTGTGTTGAGTGGTTTCGTGTTTTAAGCTTGTCAAGCTCAGCGAGATTCTTTTTAAACCTCTACATATCAGTATTGCAGTAGTGTTAGCAGAAAGTTAAATTCCTTTTTAAAGGAGATTTTTCTTGTTACTTACTGCAAAACAACTGAACACTTGAAGTTCAAACCAAAAAAAAAGCGCTCAACACACATTTCCTTCAAGATTAAGGAAAAGTGGTTGTCATTCAGTTTTTGAAACCAAGGCTAAGCATATTTTAACATCTGGATAAAATAAACCTGTACCAATAAATCGTCCATTCATATTAGTTCTTTTTACAGATTAAAAAGCTCAAGAAGTCACAAATTTGCCCTCTTGCATTATCTGTGTTTGGGGATGAAGACCAAACAATAAAACCAAACTAACCTGCGTTAAAATGGTCTGCTGAGGTTGCTGCAACTTAAAATAAATAAAGTTATAAATTAATTTTATATGGTTAAGGAAATTGTACAATTTTACCTCCTCTTTACAAGTAAGAGTTTTTTTGTTTAATGTGAGTCAGTTAATAGTCCTTTGGGGTTTGGTCATTTCAGTGGTTTGCATATCTATAAAGTTGTGCTCATTTGTTTAATTTCAAGATTGTGTAATCTAGATTTATTCAGTAAGCAGAAATGCTGTTTTCTTGCAACTAAAAGTTAATAGGAATATCAAAAAAAGTTTTGGCAGCTGGAGAAGCTTATGCCTCTAATTTCCATGTCCTTTCTCAAAATCCTGTAAATTCAAAGACCGTAAAATATGTAAAAGGGAACTTTTTTTGGACAGCATCTTTCCAGCAGTTAAAATACACGGCCCTGATTAGAGCAAAGTTTAGAAGGAATTGTGTACACATGGAATAGCATATAGATTTTTGATTTCTTTTTTGCATGAAGGTAGACAGGCTTCCATTCTGGATACATCTCTCCAAGTTTGTAAACTTCAAGCTCTCTTTCACTACAAAAAAATATTAGTTTAACAACTTCCCATGTAAAGATGATTTTGTAGACAAATCCTACAAGGCACATAACCAACAGTATTTTTAAAATTGTGATGTACGCATTAAGAATCAGACAAACCTGTTGCTGTACACTATAGAGAGTCTGCTGAGGTTGTGAATATTGCTGAAACAGATAAAAGCAAAATATCTCATAAACAGAAAGCATTATTGCCCCCAAAACACCAAATACAAGTTAGCTGCTAAGCATGTTTTAGATAAAAAGTATCCACATTTAACAATACAAAACATAACAAATAGTATCAATATGTACTACTTTTACACCAAATATTCCTCTTTAGACTGGACTCTGAAGCACTCTTCCTTGCTAGAACAGATTTTGTTATGCCTGACACATATAGTATCTAGGGCACAGCATGAAATCATGCAATGCTATCACATTACATATGGTGACTGGAGATACTTGGAACTTGAGATAGTCACCTTAGGTGCAGCAGAACTCCTTTTTCCCCAAAGGCTTTCCATAGCAACTCCATAACCATAATTCCCACACCTTCACTGATTAATACAGCTGACGAGAGCTGTAGGCCTACAATCCCACTGTTTTTTTAAACATGTTTATAAAACAACAGTGAGTATTGCCCACTTGCTTTTCTCTTAGATACTTTTGCTTTATAGGGCCACTGTTTTATATTTTGAAAGTTCCTAAAGACAAGAGCAAACGCTCCTTTTTGTTACCTGCTGTAATGCAGCTGCTGCAGCCGCAGCTTGCTGCTGTAAGGCAGCTGTCTGAGTCAGCTGATAGTTGGTCGGGGTCTGGGTAGTGAGGCCTGCTGCTGCCAGGGCCGTCTGCTGGGTGTATATTGTAGGAGAGGCTCCAAGCAGCGACGGCTGCTGCACGCCAAGAGCAGCTGAAACAAGAACACACACGTAAGCACGAAGAGCAGCTTTAAACAGAGGAACTTTCTCCCAGTTATCCGGGATGCAGTATGTGATGCTTCACTCCTGAAGTAGATAAATCCAATTGAAAAATTCAAGATAAAGGATCCCACCTCACCAGCTTCTTTTCCAATTTTAGAAATAGTACACCACAGCAGAGGCAGAGACATATTTCCTTCTCTCAAGTTGCATAGGAGTTTAAAGCTCCAGTAACTGCCTTCCCTGTCTCCCAACACATACATTCAAGAAAAGATGCAGTGTGCATATTTCAGGTTTTGGATGAGCCTGATGAAGATCCCTGCTCTGTTCTGTAAATCAATCATTTCACTCTGAGCAGCCTTCACTCTAGCAGCAGCTATGAAACTGAGGCCTATGGAACGTGTGCTGCTCTGGAAAGGCACATGGCTTAGTTTCACTCAGTACTGTCTTTGTCCCGGAGTGAGCTGTGTTTTGTAGATGTGGGTGCTGGTAAAGGAGGAACAGCCTCGTAACAACTGGGAGTTTAATTAGTCTGCACATATAAAGGGACCAAGTCAAGCTGTCTCCAGCTCTTACTAGGAAGGCTTTATGCTGCACAAGTCCAGACTGTCTGGAAAGAAAAAATAATGTATTTTATTGTCACATCACCTTTCAATTCACTGCAGAAGACTAAGCATATCATGGGCACCAGCTATCCACATGGTTTGCCTCTTATGCATGTGGTACTTCTGAACAAAGAATGATTAAGCCTTACTTAAGAAACTCTGAGGGACAGAAAACACTACACAATGTAAGTCTCAGTAAAGAACTGCAAACCTATCTGGAAACCTGCTCCATCTTTGGCAGGGGGCTTTCAAGTAAGTTATTTGCAGCTGCACGATCAAGTATCACTTCATCAGGCTATCAGTCTACTTCACATGTTCAAATGAAACTAAAAAGAAACTTGGCGCAGAAGCATGTTGCCAGCAAAAACAGGCCAGCCAGCCACCTTCAGAACTGAAGAACACTCAAGTTGAACAGGGTTCCTTTCTTTTCCAAAGTTATTAAAGACACACAACGAAATTAAGAACAGATTTACTGTAATCTTCCTGTGGAGTTTGTGCTCCACACTATTCTTCCTGATCCTAAACGAAACTGCCACCCCCTGACCCATGGATGCAGTAAGATAGCTTTCTTCTCAGTGAACATCACCATAAAATACACAAACTGTAACCAACACGTTCTGAATGAGGTAATCCCCGCCACCACACTGCTCTTTGCAGCAGAGTGAAGATCTTTAGAACTAAACAAGTTGATGGCACTGATCATCTTACAATTTGGAATGAAAACTGCAAGAACTCTGTAAGCAACTGTGAAAATAACGACCATTGCTATGATCTGGGTCAAATCCTGTCGTATTCCAGGAAGTCATACTATTTTAATAGTGAAATCAAGCATTCTACGGTACAGCAGTATTACAGTATTTCCAGTGTTACGTGAGACTTTTTCCCCTGGAAAATTCCAACATTCACTTTGTTTTTAGAAGCCAAGCAAGCCAAATCTGAGGCTTCTCCCGTGACAGGCCCTCCATCGCCTTGATCCTCTCGCCCACTGCTTCTCCCACCACCAGTTCCAATCTGAAGATGAATTTCTGACCATCCAGCAGCACACTCACCTGGAACCTCAACAGTGCCTTACATAACACGCCTCACACAGAACTTGAAATCTAATCTAAATGCTTTGCTGCTGTATCCTGGGACAGCTTTCACTTTTCCTGGCTGCATTACTTTGCTGGCTCATTCAAGGCAAATAACAAATGCATTAGTCTTTCCTCTTAGCTCTTGATGCTGAACAGAAATTCCTATTAGCGAATTCCACAAGTTCACTTAATGCTATTACCTTTGAATCTGTTTGACTATGCTAGTTGCTGTCACTCAGCCTCATGTTCTATTCTACCCCAGCACAGAGGGATGAAATTGGCAAGCAGTGTCATCAAGCAAGTTTCATGAGCCCTCTCCTACTTTTTGTACCAGAATATCCACAAAAATACTAACATGCTCACTCCCACACCCAGATCTTGGGTTACTCTCCTCTTTGGTTTCTATCCTGACAATTTCCCTTCCAGCATAACCAATAATCCTCCCTTTATGCAATTGCCAGCCCACCCTAAGGCTCTTATCCCATTTTCTCCACTAAGAAAAAACCATATTTTCTACCACTACTGCCACTTTATGAGCACTCAGTATCAACTAGGTACCGTGTCACCTACAAGGCTGTGGATCAGCTTACTAACAATGGGCAAGAAGAAAAGACTGCTGAGATTCCCTTACGGACCAACATATATAGTAACAAGTTTCGCAAAGATGCATCTTTTCCCTACTAATTTGCTATGAAGTATTCCAGGAGTTTAATCTGACTGCCTTTCATCCCTACGTACTCACCTTGTTCAAGCAGGCTCTGATCAAATGGATCAAATAGGCGATTGTGGTTGCATTACTACTAGAGTACAAAACAAAAAACAAAAAACTACCACAGGGTGAGGGGAGAGCACAGTCACAGAGCCAAAAGCTTACCGAGTGGGGAGCTGACACCTGACTGCCAGTTATTACTATTATTATTACTGGCAGCACACATCTACAGCAACAATAGCTTCTTAGAATTTACCACGCAGTACAATGATGGAGACACCCCCCTTCAAAGGCAGCCTAAACAACCTGCACCAAATACCACGCGTCAGTCTGAAAGGGCTCGGATATAGGCTGGAGTCCTAGGCTGCAGCTCAAGCATCCTTCTAGGTCACAGAAATTTCTGTTGCAGCAGACAAATAATAAAAAAATGATAATATTTAACAGTTCCTTTTGCTGCTTCTGAATTCCAGAGGTGATTAATACATATTTATGTATTACAATAAAGGAGATTGTAATTGAAAAAAGGAGATGTAATTGTAAACAATTACAATAATCCAAAGTCCTATCCAGGACTTTGGATGCCTCTCAAAATTCACAGAAATTGACTTAGTTTTTTTCTTCAAGCTTAACACCCTTGCAATATAAACTCCATACAACCTGCTCCAAAAAAAAAATCCCTCAACTGGCACACAATAGAAACTAGTCTCAGTGTATTCACCACAAGACATCTATTTAGAGCACGCCAGCAAACTGTGCATCAGCTGCTATTTCTTAGTGGTTCCCAGATGCACTGCAGGCTTGTCTTCCCCTTACACATTTCTCAGTCATCTCCTAGGGGCCACCAGCAACAATAAGAGCATAGCTGAGCTGGAGGGACTTTTGTTTTCATCAGCTGCACTGTTCTCCACTGTAATGCAATTAGGTCTGGATATGGCAAAGACGACAGTGCTCATCAGCCATAACACAGCGCAGCACAGCTAGGACTTCCCCTTAACTACAGCTCCATGAAAACAGGTTTCACACCGCAAGCAGAAATCTCAGTCTTGAAGAGGGCACACGCTAAGCACTGTGCTACACGCTAAGCACTGTGCTACGAACACAACACATGCTGAGAGGACAGCAAGGTATTTCCCTGCGCAGGCATTTGAGGAATCTGCACATCATCAAGCCAAGCCAAAAGGATAAAGTGCACTTAAAGAAGCAGTCTGTGCTATCTAGGAATTTTATTTTTTTTAATGTTCTAACGCTCAAATTTCTGCAGTAGGTATAATTTATACTTGAACTATGCTTAACGAGCGTAACAGGGACCTCATTCTTTTTTCAGTCATGTGATGCACAAAACCGTGAGACGAGGACTACAGAAACAATTTTGCTATAATGCAAGTAGGAGTCTCTCTTCATACACAGGTATTTGCTGGAACCTGGAATTACCTGTTTCTCTTCTACTACCAGAGGCACAGACAGTAATTAGTAAGCAGCCCCGAAACAATCCCAGGAACCCTTCACTACATGGCACGTAACTCCACAACTACCTTAGAGTAAGGCACCTTAATTAAAAAACCTTAACTCATACAGTGACTTCACCAGGAATGGCCAAGACAGCATTTAAGTCAGCAATATGGTTAAAAAACATCCTGAAATTATTTTTCTGCAGTGATCAAATAGGGCTTTAACATAACAGTCACCACTTTTGACTACAGTTTAGGAAAAAGCTACATAACACGTTGCTTGTGCTATGAAAATCAAGATCTTTCCCCCATACATAAGTACCTTGATGCTTTGGAGAAGGAAGAGATAAAACAGCTGGCATGCATAAATATATTTAACAACTTTTGTCAATCCTCTGAAAATATATCACAATTTGGTATATCTTTTAATCTGATTACGAACACTGAGATATACAAGGGTAAATTTACAGTCTGCACAACTTCTCGAGCTCAGCCACAGGTGAGAAGTCCTACGCGGTCAGCATGCCTCAACACCGACAGCTTCTCTCCCCGTCAGGCAAGCAACCCAGCAGGACAGTCATACCTTCCTGGTGAAAGCTGTGTGAGGGAGGACTGCTCATCTGGAACTCAAGTTCTTCAGCTCTCAGCACACCACGTTTTCCAAAGAGGTTTCCTGTGCTCCCTAGCGTAAGCCAGCTCACCGATAAAGAAAGCAGGGAACCAAGTGTGTACATGGGTACTACGACAGGAGCTGGGCGGCAGAATCCCAGGGCCTGACAGAGGCTGCTGAGAAGGATGTAAGAAGCTAAATGCTTTCAAGTGATACTGGAGAGAAGATACTGCAGTGGGAAGATGGTCACTAGGAACAGGAAAAATGGTGTAAATACTGCAGGAAGAAGGCAAAAGTGCAGAAGTGGTGTCTTTAACAGCTCTTATGTTCACGTCAGGTGCCAGAATAGATGAGCAGCTAAGAATCCCTGGAGACACTGTCCTCATTGAGTAGGTGAAACATCTCTCTACTGATGCCAACTAGTCCTATCCCAATTAAGTTTTGCACTTGGCTTAATTTAAGGAGGCTGAGAAGTAGGCTAACCAAAGGCAGAGCTGGAGGAATAGGAGCAGGGGTCAGACTTCGGGGCGTGCTTCTAGCGCCCCCACCCCATCCACCTCTCTTCCAGGGCTCCCTTCTGGTCCTTGCTCAGCGAGGTCTAAGATGGCTGCCAGCTCCTCCCCTCCAGCAGGTTTTTTGCAGCCTTCCCCCCACACCGGGGCCTGCTGCAGTCCTCAGACCACTCGTGTGCCACCACTTGTGGTGTGCCAGCCTGATGAGAGTGCCCCAGCCCAGGGGCTGCCATCCATCCCGTGGCTGCCCCATGCTGCCACCAAGTCAGGCGGCAGAACCAAGCAAAAATTGGTCTCTGCCATCCTCACCCGCTGTTTAGCAACTTCTTACAGAAGGAGAATGGTACCGCTAGGATGAGGGAAGCGTGAGCTACTCAGAGAAACGGGGAAAACCGCACGGTGGTACAGCAATGGTTTAGGCAGAGAGCTGTGGGGAGGTAACCTGGGAGTGAATGTGGGTGAAGAGAAGGCAAAGGCACGTCGGGGCTGAGTTTTGGGAAATGCCGCGGGTGGGGAGGAGACAGGTCCCTGGGCATATGCCCTCAGACTGGATCCGTGCCCAAAGGACAAACAGGAGATGAGTAAGTTAGGGAAGGAAAACCGAGTCAGGAGAAAGATGTCTGTTTGTTTGTCCAGACACGCACCTCCAAAGCATGGCAGGCATTCCCAACTCCTGCTAGGCGCACAGAAAGTAAAACCTCTGACAAAAGACATGTGACAGCAACTCTCTGTCAAACTAGAGAAAGATTCAGAGGACAACTGCGCAAAACCCAGGCAACTCTATCTTAACTCCTCAAAGCACTGCAGCTTTTTTTTTTTTTTAAGCCCTTCCACTTCAGACACCCTACAACATTTAGGCAACATTTCGCACACAAAAGGAGAAAAAGGCAGGCCAGGACTGGAAAAGGAAGCACCAAAATTCGGCACACAGCAAGCCTCACGTTTCTGGCTCTAAACCTCCAACGCTATAAAACAATGCAAAACAATAAAACGCGGCCGGCTAGATTTTTAAAAACACGAAGCTGCAGCCAAGTAAGAGTTCTCGGGTACGTGGAGAGGCACCCTCTGCCAGCAGCAGGGCGATGCCTTTGGTCACAGGGATCTCTAATTCTAAGTCAGCGTTACAGAGGTGGGTACGTGCACACGCACCCCTCCCCGGGCAGGCAGTACATTTCAGAGCCCCTCGCCGCACGAGCGCGTGCTGTGCGTGAACCAAGGCAAGTTATTCTGCCCGCACCGACTGGGGCTGCCCTGGCGACGGCCGCGGGGCAGCCCTGAGGGCCGCGGTTCTGTGCTCCGTGCCGCTGCACGCGGCCGGCTGCACGCACCCGGGGGCCGGTACCTGGGCACGCCGCTCGCCGCCGCCCCCCGCGCCGTGAGGGGGCCCCGCGGGGGGGCCGGGCCGGGCCGGGCCGGCGGCACTGACCTGGCTGCGACACCGCCGTGGCCGTGAACTGCGTCGCCCAGGGGGGGTTCTTCTGTCCGCCGAACTGCGCCATGGCGGCCGGCACGGCACGGCACGGGCACCGCCTACCTCCTGCGACCTGCCGGGGCAAACGGGCTGCAGCCGGGGGCGCGCACGCCGCCGGGCCGCCCCACAGAGCGCCACGAAAGCCCCCGGGGCCGCCGAGCCCCCTCCCTCCCCCCCGTTCCCTCTTCCTCCTCCCCCTCCCCTTCCTCCCCTCCCCCCCCCCCGGGGCTCCCCGCTCCCCCCGCCGGTACCTGCCCGCCCCGCCGCCATCACGCCCGGCCCTCGCCGCCTCCCGCCCGCCCCCACTGCGCACGCGCCCCCCGGCCCCGCCGGCGGCGCGCGCTGCTGCCGTCACGGCCCGCGCCCGGCCGGCTGAGCAGCGCGCACGCGCGGGGCTGGGTGGGGGTAGGGGGGGCGGGGGGTTGGGCGCGCGGACGGCTCGCCGCGTGCTGGGCCGTTAGGCGCGGGGAGGCGGCCTGCCGCCATATTGGCCCCGGCGCCATCTTGCGGGAGGGTTGTGGCGCTGCTGTCCGGGCAGCGCCGTCACCTCCCGCGGTCGCCCGCCGCCGGCTCTGAGCCTTCTCCCTGCCGCACGGGGGTTGTGTGGCCGCCTTCCGTCCCGGCGGCGGCCCGACGCCTGTCACACCGCCCGGCGGAACCTCGTGGGGGGGAAGGGGCAGCCCCCAGCCTGAGACAAAGCCCCCGGGAGCCGCGAGGCGGCTGCCAAGGGAGGAGTCAAAGCTCGCTGGCGGGTCTTGTGTCCCCAAGCACCCAGAAAATAACGTGGGGCATCGCCTGGGGTGAAGGGGGAGTGGGCTCACCACAGAAAGCGCTTTGAAACAGAAATTGCTGCCAGAAACCATTGCAGTAAGTAGTTCAAGGGCAGCAGGGATGTCTCATCCATCGTTATAAAAGATTCTTCTACCCCTTAAATACTTTATTTTACCGAAGTTCGCTTTGAGGTGAAAACACATGCAGGATATTACTCAGTGTTTAAAGTCAACAGGACACGCTCTGTAAATCAAATTGAGATTTTTGAGGTGTTTTATTTGTTGTCGTTAAAAATAAATTTTAGTGGTGGAATAAAATCTCCTTTAGAGGCAAAAACATCAAGCAGATATTCCTGTAAGGGCAACTTGCAGTGGGCTACATTATGTTATAGAGGGGTAACTAGAAAAAAAGCAGGAAAGTGCCACGTGGTGATAAATTCCTGTCAGCATTTGGTGTTCGATACTATACAAAGACAGAGCTGCCTTGGAACTTTAAAGTACAGTGCAACTTACATGAGGGTTTAGATGTTTTACATTGATAAGGATATTTCTTCATCTTTTAAATTTCTGTGCATTTTATATCTTACTCATGTCTCTTATCTCTCTTATTGGCATAACTACATCAAACTCAGTTTGACAAAGAATCTGTACTCTTTCACCTGAAAGTAGGATTTAGAGGCTAAAAAGGTGACAGAGGTCTCTCCCATGATTGAAATTGAAAGGACAGTGGCAAAAATTTATTGAGGGAGAAAATTGTCAGTAAATGTCAGAATTTTATGAAGTAGCTCTATTCTTCAGTCCTTTGGCCTGGGGCCTTTTTAACCAGACGATGTGTAACTCTTAGTGATGCTCTCAGAAATCCTTACAAGTTTGTAGGAAACCCTTGGGTAGAACATGACTTCATGTACTTCCTCCTTTCCATACATATATTGCTACCATTAGTGGGCAAATGTTGATATCGCCCTTTAAAGAATGCTAATTAATCCTTTTGATTTCTTTAGGTTTCTGTATCTTCAAGATCAGCCATGCTGTTGTGACAAGGACCAGTTAAAATGGAAAACAGTGAAAAAATGTAAGCACTTCTAGTCTTTTTTTTTTTTGTAAACAAACCAAGAAAACACTGTAGGCTTAAGTGAATGTGACATGTTCCATCTTCTTTTCCCCAAGCCCTAAATATCTTTCAATTACATTGGACAATTTCAGCCAGAATTGATAAAGGGGCAGAATTCTGACAGGTATGACATTTCTACAAGTTAGCTTAAAATAATTGGGCAAGTTGAGAAAAAGAGAGAAGTTAGAAGGGAAAAAACAAAAACCATAAACCATATGCAGCCTCTAGCATTCCTGGTGGTAACGGGAATTGTTAAGAACAAGATGGGGATATTGTGGAGAGAAAAGATGACTTGTACATCTTATAATTAAAGAACTTCGTATGTATTTTGGCACAATCAGAACATTTAGCAATGATGAATGGGAAAGAACAAAGAAAATACCTTTGGTATCAGGAAATGCTACATAGTAAAGTCTCACAGTGTGAACAGTATTTCAGAGCTCCGGCCTTTAGTAATCATCTGCCTAGCTTTGTCTGGGAAAGCCATGAAGATGGTCTGTGGCACCATCTATGGTGGTGTACGTGTTCTTTATTATCTAGAGTTTTTCTGGAATGAAAACTACATATATATCCCCTTGGAACAGAGGCTTGTTTGGTACTTAATGAAACACAAATTTCAAAAGGTTTAAAACTTACAGCTTTCCTTTTCAAGGATCTGTGTCTAAAAGAGCTCTCAGAAGCTACACCTCTTTATATGTCACAAAACAGTCAATTGAAATAAAGACATTTACCACTATCACAACAGCAGGCAGCTTTACTGATTCAGCACTGTAGAAAGAACAACTAATACACCAAACAGCATAAATACTGAAGTAGCAAGTAGAAGCATGCTGATTGTGGTAGTGAGTGTAAGCAGAGTACGGATCTGGGAGTGGATGTCGCAGCTCTCTAATGAGTGTACTGGATATTTAAAAAGCAAGTGTATGGCTTGCTTTGGGCTAGAGGCTTTCTCCATTGGCCCAAGGATTATGTAATTGTACTGTTCCTGCATATGGTATACATTTTGCATCCACACTGATGTTGATATTGATCAACATTTGCTATATTGTATTTGCTGTTTGGTGCAGTATCCCACCTTCAACTGAAAAAGAAGAAAGAAAAGTCCTGTAATTCATTTTAGCGATACAAACATTTGCCCTTGGTGAAGCTGACTAATGACTCCAACTTCAGATCCCCAAGGTGTTGAAGAAGCAGAAAAACAATTACATTTGTCATTAAATAAATCTTTACTACCTTCAAAGTGCCCCTGAGGTATTTCATAACAGTGGTTGTATCATAAACTTACCACAGACCAAAGTGTTTGGTGCAGAGGTTTTGCAATCTAGAAGGAATGGCTGGGCATCAGCTGCAAATAATTGTCATTACCTTTAGAAGTAAGTTCCACCTGAAAGCCTTGGAAAGCAGAAGTCCTATTTTTGAAATAAAAAGCAACAAGAAACCCATAACATGTTATCCTTCTTTTGAAAATGTGAGCATGGGTAAGGTTGTTTGTAAGGACATGATAAAAAAAACGTGCTTCAGAGGCACTATCGACAGTACCGCAGACTGCTTCAGTACTACTCTTTAATAAATCACTATATATTATTGACACTATACAGAGAGTTCCATGCTATGAACTCAATGATCCTCATGGGTTCCTTCCAACTCGGGATATTCTATGATTCTGTAATAAATACAGTATGGCTGAACAGCTGTTAAATAGCGTCCCTCATACAAAAAATAAGTACTTATCAACCAATCGTCACTATACAGCAGCATCAGGGATACTGTGATATTTTCCTGCATCATGTAGAACAAAACTAGTTTGAGACACCTTAGGAACAGGCTGTGAAAGAAAAAGATGGAAGGGAATGTGTAAGGCTTATCTTCGGTTGGAGAAACAAACAAACCAACAAAAACCAGCAGAAAGCTTGAACTGTATTCACAGTATGTATTTAGGAGAATTAATTGGGGGGGAAATTATAACCTTCTAATAAACATAATTTTGACAACCTGTACAATTGAGAGGACACAGAAATTACCTGTTTCATACTAAACATGAAGCTACAAGACAGCAAACTAATAATGATAAGTAACAGGCCATATTGTATCTCTCCAGACAACGTAAGACATTTGCCAGTCACAGGGAGGTGGTTATTCCATTCCATTTTGATGATGTAAGAACTCTTGACAGTGAAACATCGTTATATTATGTTTTTTTCTTCATGTTGGAAATACATTTCTATGTATCCTGCTCAATCCCTGAATGAACTTTCTGATACATATGTGTTACTACTGGAACTTGCTCTTTGTACCTCTGGATCACTCACATTTAAACTTATTTTTACCTTTCCAGATATCCAGAAATACCTGATGATAACAATGGTTAAGATAATGGCTTTTTTGATGCTTGAATTACAGGAATCAAGTGCAGAATATAACCTTCTGAGCAGATTAACTATTTTTTTTCTTGCACAAAAAAATTATTGTAGTTTTTCCTTGGGATCTCATATGTACTGATGCTTGACATTTCCCCAAACACGTGATATATTCACTATTGTATGTCTATTATATACTGCTATACAAAGTATTTGACAAAAGTGTTTCTGTACAGGCATTACCCCTCAAAAACAAGGAGGGACATCACAGAGTTAAATCAACCTTATTGGGTTTAGCAGATTGCAGGTAACAAATTTACTTACTTTTTTTAAGTGTCTCAAAGTGAGGAGGAAAAGGCTTTTATGGTCTACTATATTGGGACAAAATGGGTTGAGAATAGACTTCTGACAAAGTATGAATTAGTGTAGATTCTGTAACATAAATAAAACAAATTTTAATTATTTTGAAGCTAAGATGCACCAGAAACACAGGGACTATCACAAACAATTTATTTAACTGGTAAAGTTCACTGTCTAAGGGAATTGGTAGTGATTCAATAAAATAACTTAAGATCATGCTTTTGGGGAGCTCATAGGAGATAATCTTACCTCTTGGTGAAAGTCATCGAGATTTATTGATATTGCCAAAGTAGTTGGAGATCCGAGTCTGAGAAAGGTCCCAATGCTGGAATGTTTTATGCAAGGACTGTACTGAATGATTTGTTTGTAGATTGTAATCTGAACATTTACCATTCTGAGTTTGTTTGTTTTTTTTTTAAAAAAAAGCAGTCTTAAAGTACAGAGAAAGGGCAGCACAATCTGTCCATCCATTAAATACTGATTTTCTACCACATTTCTTGTCTGTAGCATATGGCTGGGAGACTGGATGCACTTGTAACTATTTCCTGAAATTTAATTTACATGTATTTAACAAGAGGCTGGTCCTTCTGCAGTTCAAGTGTGACTCTGTGTACTGGAGGGCTGAGTCCTAGAATATTTCACAGAGCTTGACACAGCTGTTTCAGTTGCTGTTATTACATGCAGAGGTTTGTCCCAGTGAAACTATTTGTGATTCTTGATTCAGCATATTTTTGTACCTTGCATGTTCATGCCACTTAAATCTCCATCTTAAGAATAAAGGTTCTTGCATTTTGAAGGACATGCAGGTGTAATTCCCAGCGCTGTGCAGCACAGCGTAGAGATTCAGAGATTTAACTCGCTGTGGCCCATGCAGGCTGCAACTTATAAGAAGAACAGGGAACATCCTCTGAACTTCTGCGTGCAGTAACAGCCCCAAGGAGTGCCTCCTTCAGTGGAGGGGACAAAGGAGAAAGACTTAGAGGCTCTAGTCAATACGCACTTGCTCAGACAGTAGAAATTACATACAAAGGGAATACTTGCCCATACTCTTTGGGGTGATCTAGAGCCTCTGACACTTGCAAGGCTTGTTGGTGTGCCCTCTGGACAGATAAGCAGTCTGCCTTCCACCCCAACCACATCTCTACATGAGCCACAACCAGTGTAGTGGTTAAGCAGTGGCACACCTGAGCCACTGACAGCCTCTTACCCTCACAGAGCAAGGTAATTTGCAACAGTCCAATAGATCTCACCCTGTAAAATTCATAGCAGCTGTGCCCCAGATGGATCCTCACAAGGCTTTCTGCCTTAGTGGAGGTGAGTTAGAGTCTACCACAGAAGTGCTTGCTTGATGAAGCACGAGATTAATGCCTCATTTTCCTGAAGGGATTCTTCAAGTGGAGGAAGTCAAAGTCATCACTGTGCAAAAAACAAAGTCTCAGTGTAAAGCAAAGCAGTGACAACAAGCTGAACTGTTGACTTGTTATGCCACAGGAGGAGGCAAAGCTCCTACTGTTCTGTGCTGACAAGTAAGGCTAAGTCATGATGTCCCCTGCAGGAATTCCAGGCTAATTCACAAGAGCTAATGGGAGCAGTGTAGCCCAATTTTGTTACATACGAATGGAGACATACATGTGATATCGTGGGGATTATGAGTCATTTTTGGCCATGTGAAAAAAGACATCGCCATTTTCAAGAGTTCAGCTGATAAGAATTTTGTATAACTGGTGTATGTTTTAAAAGCAAAAGAGAATCCAGAAGTAAACAGACTGGACGGGGAATTAGAGGCCACTTTAAGAGTCGTGCTCCATCCAATGGTTTTGGAAATAGCTGGGTTTAAATTTCCACATTTTAAATACGATCTCAGTGTGATTTAGATTGAAAACACAAACATGTATCCCTGGTAATTATTTTATTTTAGACAATCTAGGCTATTTCCTGAACCGAAACACTATTAATTGAAGCACTATCTCATTTTCTTTAAAATTACTTTCGAATTTGATGCTTATGTTGATCTAGAGAATCCACAGACTGTCCTATATAATGATTAATTCCACTTTTGAAGATACAAAGTAACAGTATGCAACAGCATATAACAGCAGCAATCAGTATGAGTATTACCTCGCAGCAATCAAGTCGCAACATAATGCCCTGCCATTCTGTGGGGTTTATGGGGTACTGGACTATTGCAGAACAGTGTAACTGTAGTGGGAAAAAAAAAGTTATCTTTAAGTTTAAACTGTTGTTAGCAATGAATACTGTTTTCAATAGGTATTGTAATTTGAGGTCATAACATCTTAAGAATTAAAACCAACTATACTGTATCAATCTTTTATTACTTGTATAGTTTATATAAGAAGTCTAAATTAGGAGAAAGCACTGAAACCACCTCCAGTCATTGAGCCCTACAAAATAAACCGATATTTGGCAGCCTTTCCGGGATGCCAGGGCTGGTAACTTTCGTTTGGCTTTGTTCCCCCAAGTCTGAGGTGGCTCTGACTGGCAACAGCTTGGGCAGTGGCAATGCCAGGAGGGGACAAGATGCAGTTGGCTGGCAGTACCTGAAAAGTAGCTGGAGACAGTTGCTCCGCATTGATGCCTCTCCATCAACAGTGATGTTCTTGGGTCTGCTCCTCAGTCTCTCAGCACCATTCAAAGCCCACGTGCTTTCCTAGACACCTGTGCTACAGGTTACTGACTAAGATCAAACCGTGGGACGCGTACTGCTCGGAGAATTTGTTAGTACTGTTCAGAGTATGCCTGGGGCAGTCTGGGAGATGTGTTGCTATAAAAGCCCATTAATGATTATCCTCTAAAGGAGCAGCAAATTGCACGGCAGGGTAAAGGCCTTCCTCGTGGATTACTACATGCAGCTCCCAGAGACTAGATGCACCGAATCACATGATGTATTTTATATTGCTAGGGAATTACTGTAGCCCGCGGATAGCAGCATTTTTCTGCCTTCTAGGAGATGCCAGTTATCTGGAAGATTGTTTTAATAGACACTTTTTGCTATTGCATTTACTAGAGAAGGAAAAGAAGCAAATGTGAACATTCAGAGAGTTTTCTTCCTTTTCTTCAGATTATAAAAGCAGGAATTCTCCCTAGTACTGTTGTGCACTCAAATGTCACGTACATAGTAAAGCAGACTAGAGCCAAGGGTGTTTTTGTCTTGAGGAAAATCTGTAAACTCTGAGCTGAAGCAAATATAAACAGGACTTTCTCTATTGGATGGGAATTAAGTCACAGTAAAAGACTCCCATAACCCTCCTCTGCCAGACAAAGCTGGTAGAAAAACAAGGCACTGTACAAGTGTTCACAATCTGTGTTTTCAGTCCGAAGATGAAGTTTAGAATTTTCCAATGGCTTTTCGACTTGTTTTACTGACTATAGGGTACACAATATAAACATAGTATACAGAATCTAAAGAATAATATATTTTTTAGAGTAACTCCTTTCTGTTTTCACATCTTTGCTGAGGTTCTTCACAGTCGCAGAAATGCTGCAAGACTAGCCTAGCTTCAGAACCATTTTTTTTATTGTTGTTGTTTCCCTAAAATGTAAAGCCACGTAATGGTTTTAAATGGTAAATAATAAGTTCTTCTACATTTATGTAATGTTATATGCTGTATTATGAAGGGGGGCCTTAACTTTGCTTTAAGTTTTATCGTATAGGCTCTTCAGGCCTTAATTTTCAATCTTTAGTTACCTCAGTATGAGTTTGTCTGGGTATGTATTGGAAAAACAACTTCTTTTTTCCCCCCGAAACCATTTAACAAGAAGATTCACATGAAAAATGCAGGAAAGAAAAATTAGACGACTAAGTGCAAAATAGAAGTATAAAATTTATTTAAAACCACCCACAAAGTTCTGTGTAATCAGGAATGATACAATTTGTAATAGTCTTTTTAAAAACTCATGACAAGATTTAAAATATATTTTCAATTACAGTATTCATTTAGCCTTATTCAGTTAGGACAATAAAAAAATGAAAGTTTACGTTCTAAACAGATGAGACACACAAGAAAAATAGAACAGAACAGACAATTTCCACAACAACAATTTTTACATGTATGTTTCAATACTAGTATCAACATTTCAATGCATCTTGCTACATAAACATGAAATCATGTACAACAACTGCTTGCACCAAAAAACATAGCTTAATTAGATCTTTCAAGTAACATGCAGTCACAACTCACAAGTCTTCAAGTACTGCTGGTAAGGGTTCCCTTGTCTGCAAAGAAGATTTTAAGGTTCAGTTTCTCAGCTAGTCCAACTCCTCATAGCTCCACCAATCTCATGAAGCTATGCTCAGTTATACTAGGAAAGAATCAGGCCCCAAATATTTTTTGAGAAAAGAAGTAATTTTTATACTTTCTCCTGTAAATACTGTGACATAATGAAGTGCTTTTTCTTTCTGATTTTTTTCTCCCTGTACATCATCTTTTGTTTTTTTTTTTTTAAAGTTATGTTTCAGATCTAAATACAGTAGGTTGGTAACTGGAAATAATCCAAAACCTCAAAGTTGAAAAATAAATATCAAATGCATCCCAAAGAAAGAAAGATAAACAAGGAAAGAGATAGGAAGAAAGAGAAGCAAAGAAAGAAAATAGCCTTTTTTTGGCATACTGTCTATCTTTTTTTAAAGTAGGAAAGAATTCATTAGCCGTATCATTTTAGTACAGCATGTCCTTAAAATTTTATGTTTTTACAATAGCAAATTTTGAATAGCATTTATGACCTGGTACAATACTGTCACATTATGAGGAGCTGTCTCTTTTAAACTGAGCAAATTATTTTAGAATAATTAATTGTTAAAGACTGAAATGTCTTAAGTTTTTGTGTTGGTTAGAACTGGATTTCTTTTAGTTGTATTGGTATATTGGATTTGCTTTTCTTGCCTTCAGCTATTTTTAATTTTGAGGACAAGAGATTCATGAAGTTTAGACACTGCCTTTTGCGTTGCATGGATTACAGTCTGGCATTCACAAAGTTTGTATGAAACCAGTTCTCCTTAGGTTCTGCAGTATCATTGCACTTCAGAAATTTAAGAATGAAAATACAACAATTTTTTCCTCAAATCTTTTTGAAAGACAAACATTTAACTGCAATGTTGTGAGGGTATGGGGGGCGGCACTTGATGTTTACAAAAAGCTTCCATAGGCAGCGAGGGAAGCTTTGCATGACTCAAGCATGCAGGGCAGTGCCAGCAGTTTCACTGCTGAGTATCACCACGGTCAGGGCAGTCAGAAAATGTTGGTTTTTAGCTTCGTCTCTCAAGATCTACCTCAGTGTGGCAACACTGAATGGAGTTCAGTAGATTCTCACAACCCCATTTTATGCAATCAAGTAAAAGGGTTCAAGTAATGATAAAAGCAAGGAAATATTTTAAGAAAAACTACCTACGTTTAGAAACAGCGTTACTGACAACTCCATGAGATTTCTGGCCAGGTCATTATCTTGAGGTACAAATCTACCGCATTCTCCTTGTAGACAAGGTTGGGAAAAGGACAGCCAATAGAAATGAATACTTAAAAAGCCAGTTACAAAACAAGGTGGAGGAATTTCTCTTCAATCTGTATTTCTAAGCTAAGAACAATCTAGGTGTTACTGGCCAGTATGCGCAAAATAGGGTTATCGTTGTACACATCAGTCCTTTGGTAAGAATTGTAATTTATACTAATGATCTTTCATACCGTTATCAGTATAATGGGATGCTCCGAACGATGTAAGCTCAGTGGGCATCCATTCACAGCCCCTTTATCCTTCTAATGGGATGCAAAGGACATCAGTATAAATGAGAATCAGGGCCTTCATTCTTACTTTAAGAAGATTCCCAAACCCTAGACCCTTTTCCATTACAATATAATAAAAATACAGACATACATGTAAAATATTGATCAGATCACAAAACTTTCCACAACAGCATTAAAATGTTCTGTAGCAACAACTGCAATACCGAACATCAAACTAGCAGTTCCCTTGCTCCACTGCAACAGCACTTCTTTGGAATACAGTTCATCTGCTGTAACTGGTAACTCTCTGTAGGTTAGCTGACAAATCTCTCCTCCTTCTTACACATGTAGTTTTTTGAGGTCTACAACCTGTGTCCTCTCATTTTATGAGGAAAGCTGGTAGGGTGTGCAAAGTGTTAAAAACAGCACTGTCACACCAAACAGAGCAAGTCACCTTCACGTAAGTTATTTAGCACCCCAGTCTTGCATTCACTGCAAGTACACTGTTGGAAGATTCTAGCATTTTAATATAACTACGTGTGGAAAATGGCATATATAATGGTCCAGTAGAAAAGAGAAGTTGCTGTTGTAGAAGAATTCAGGATACAGCATCAAGAAGCATCTTATATCTTTAAAAGCTGAAGTTACAAGTATGTGGTTAAGCACTGTAAACAATGTTGGGGTGAACTGGGGAACTGGATTGGAAAAAGGATCCTAAAGTCTTTGCATCTCAGAAAGAGAAAAAACAATGCCAACGCTCCTGTACCCTTTTATAAAAGGCAATTACTATTATTTTCTGCTCAAGCTCAATCAGTTCCACTTGCTGCTACAGAGGAAGAACCCAAAAAATCCATTGTTCCTCTCTTTTTTTCCAAGCAGTCCTGTCAGTTAAGGCATGAACTTACACAAAACTAAGGTTTCTCACAAGGACGAGAACTGATCTCTGCACGGGAATATAACCAGAAGATGTAAAGAAATACTCCTGCTCTTGTAATTATGCAGGGTCTGCAGCATCTGTCATGTCAAAATCTGAGCAGAGCTGGTAGAGTAACTCAAAAGAAAAGAAGGCACTCCACAGAGATGCTAGCAACAGGAGTCTTCAACTGTGAGCAAAGGGTCTTTTGTTTAGCTACTTGCAGACACAAGAACAGAGTGTAACAACTACAGCAAGAGATCTGAGAGTTAACTGGAAAAAAATATTTAAAAAAGTAAGAAAATACTGATGAAGAAAGATAATGAAATGTCCTTCTTTCTTGAAATGAAAAAATATCCAATATTATGGGTTCCATATGAGAGAACATGAATTAAAAAAAAAAAAAGAGAGAAAGAAAGAATGAAAAAATGAGAACTGCCTTATATAGAATAAGAGGTGACAAAGAAACAGATTTTGGGACAGTCACAAAGAGAATAAATTCATGTGATATTCCTGAGATGATGAAGACTGGCTGATCTACATAGAAAGTAGCGACAGCTGTGGGGCGTGTTCACGAGCAGGCTGACATCTCTACTCCTACTGCTGAGCACTGAAGTAGATCTGCAGAGAGACAGGAAGAACTTCTGGAGCAGTTTTAAGTGTTTAAAGCATTCAGCAGCAGGTGAGAATGCGATCTAGTGCCGAGTGTGAAAACAGCTAACTACAACAGATGATCCACAAGGAGACTAAGGAATGAGAAAGCTGCCTGTAGTATTTGGTGTCATCTGTATAGAGCAGAAAGCAACACCTACTCATCGACACTAGTCAAATCTAACGTTCTTCAGAGAGATAACACAGCAGCATGTTGAGAATTAAGTTGGCTTAATTTAGGAAGCAAGTATGTAAAGGACAATATTAAGCAAAAAATTTAGCTCACTCCTCTTTTTTGACATGACCAAAAATGTTTTAACAGGGCAATAATAAAATAACTATTAAATCAATTTTCAAACACTTTAGAAAAAATAAGTGACCTATATGCATACTGGTGCCTGCCTGATCAGGTACTATGATTAGAAATCCTTGCTCTCTGAAAAAAAACTCAAGTATAAATCTCTACATTTTTTGCAGCAACATACTGAAGCACCATTTACACAGCTTGTGAAAACTAAGTATCAGGGAAGTCCAGAAGAAACTAGAGCCAGTTTCTGTACTGTTCTACTGAGTAGCCACATCCTCAGGACTTTTGACACTGGCCACTCTATCTAATTAAAGAAGGACAAAAATGTATCATGGACTTTAAAAAGTTTTTGTATTTAAAATTACATACACCAAAAAGTGTCAGTATAAAGAAGCACCCTAGCAACCACAACACGTGTACATGAGAAGGCTGTTTCTGAAGTCCATTGTACCTTTCACAGCTTTGCCTGTGACTGTCTACAAGAGAGTGACCAACTCTCACCCTCTTCTTTGTTTGTTTTGTTGTTCCTTAAAAAAGCCAATATACTTAGGCAGAGAACAAGGGAAAGATTACTGTCCCCGGAGGAACTGTGGAAACAGCTGAATTTGTACGTGTATCCACAGCTGTGTGACACAATGGCACATCCTTACTGGTTCGAAACAATGCTGTAACGCAGACATTGCAGTGCATTATGACACTGTGGTGTCATAATCATCAATGGAAACTTTCTCTGCAATTTAATTTTACACAAAGATATTTCTCTGCACTTTCTCCTGAAAGTCAGATCACCACCTGATGAAAGTAAGAAAGCCAGACTGTATTTCTACATGTGATTGGACTGTTCCTTGTCTCTAACTAATTATTTAAGATCAGATGACAGAAAGTTTCGTGAGGCACGGCTGGACAGATGCTTTTCACACATGAGAAACACAACACCAACAATTTTATGGAAGATACGTCACAAAGACCTTACTTTGTATACAACTGCTCTTAGGTACAGAAAGTGTGAAGTAGACATGTAATTTAGCTTTTTGTAATATCTGAGGATATGGTTATTTCCTATAGGTTAGAAATAAGGAGACATTTCTTCTCAGAAAGAGTAGTCAGGCATTGGAACAGGTTGCTCAGGAAGTGGTGGTGTCACCATCCCTGGGAGTGTTCAAGGAAAGGTTGGACCTGGTGCTTAGGGACATGGTTTAGTGGGTGATACTGGTGGTAGGGGGATGGTTGGACCAGATGATCTTAAAGGTCTTTTACAACCTTAATGATTCTATGAACTTCTATGAACTAAAAGTTACAGGATTTCCATGGGAAAAAAAAGGGCATAATCATATAGTTATAAATTATAAAGCTGATGACTGATTGATAAATGAGCTAATTTCACAGAGAGAAATTTCATAGGAAGTGAAAGGGCGAGATTCAACCTTACATTTTAAATATAAAGTCATGAAGATGCAGTTTGTTAGCATGTTTCAATTAAAATTTGTCATTGGACAACCTATCAATTAAGAAAAAAAATCACAAAAAAACCTTGCCAACATAAGCCTGAATCAGGTCTGAAGGAGACCTGCTTGTATGCCTGAAACTTGACGTGAAGGTATTATGTCTCTCTACACACCACTAATCACTTCTTGTGCTACAAACAATAAAACCTCTGCACTTAATCAAAAGTACATTGATCCCAAATCTTTCTGTGTATGTCCTTGCAAGACTATTAATTGTGGTATTGTTGCAAGGGTCTGAGTCAGCATGGGCTTTGGTCAACTGTATCCATATCCATCCAGTTAAATATGAAAGTTGCATAAAAGCTTGATAAATGAGCACATTGCAGTCAACAGGGCTGCAGCAATGTAAACAGGACCCAAATTTAACCCACCAAATTTAGTGTAATACTGCAATGATATTAAAAACATCTTAAAAAAAAACACAAATGGTTGTACGTTACAAATAATCTTCAGTATTAACGAATGTGTCATTTACCCATGCTTACAATGAAGCGTTGCTTAAGATACTACGATTATTTCCTGTTATAAGTGTAGAGAGGTGCTGTCAGGTAAGATAAAGACTTTTAACAGCAGTTATTCCTAAGTAAAAGAGTTAGCTTAGAAAGTTCTTACAAAAACCAGAACTGCATACAACTGTTAGAGCTAGAAGGTCACAAGTATTTGTAAGTTCTTTCAAAGCTTTTTGGATCTTGTGACTAAAATATTTATAGAAACAATTTTTGCTACTTTCTGTAATACAAGATAGCCTGTTAGAAACAGTAACATGGAGAAATTCTATGAGTAAAATTCAGTATGTAATTGGGCACAGCTGCAGTAACTCCAAGGGGGACTCAGGGACTCACAGAACTGGCTCCTGCAGAAGGCGCTACATTTTCCTTCCTTCACCGTGAAGGAGGAGCGGTGGTGCCGGACCCAGTGGAGAAAGGGGTGAGAGACATCTCTTCTGGAAAATCAAAGGTGTCCCGTGTTGGGTCATGACAGTTTTTGCTAGAGAACTGGGAAAACTGATCAAAAGACCACCACATCCCACCACCAGCCCATACCTGAATCCATTTTGTTTTTTTTTTCCACTGAGTACAATGCCAGCTGTTGGAAACCAAATAAAATGTGTGGGTCTGACCTAGCCAGCTACCTTAACTTTGGATCCAGTTCCTGATCTGGCCATCCCTGAAGGCCTTTGTTAAGGGATAAAAGCAAACTATGCAAGTGGTGGTGTGGGCTGCAAAGGAAAGCAATACACCCACAGATGTACAAATCTTAAGAGACAACTACTGTTATAAAATGATAGCCTTACTCAAAAAAAACCACATAATTTGTGTACAAGACTGATAAATATTCTGAAATGTTACCATAAATAGCACACAGTTGTAAAAACAGTAAAAGGTTGTATTTTCTTTACCGCAGTACAGCAATAGAAAATATTAGCTTCCCAAATCACAACCTGCCGCGTGCCACAGCAGTAACCAGAAGCGGCCAGCTTACCTGCCTGTTAGGTACACACTGAGAAAGTAGTTATGTTATGAACAGCCAAGGAAAGAGCACCTATTGTATAGACGATATATTTTCTCATATAAGTAATCTTAATAAAGTAGTAACTCTGAGCTTTAGCACCTATCAGTTAATAGCATTACTCTTATGTTAAGATAAAACTTTTCTCTTAAAATTGCCTTTTCAAATAAGGTAGACCTGGACTTGCTGAAAGTCTACTGGTGCAGTCACTGGAGCAGTGACTTGCCAGGGGCTATGTTTGGAGGTATCCTTTCAGATCCACCTTTTAGTTTCTCACTTCTTTGAGGGAAGCTGCTGGTTTTTAAATAGAACATTTTCACCTTGAAGTTTCTAACCACACAGAAGTAAAATCTGGACATTTACAGGGGAAGATTCAAGTGAAACTGATCCACTGTACCGATCTGAACATTTCTAAAGGTAGAGATGGCTCTAACATTACTTTGCGTAGAAAACTTGTTACTCACATGGGAGTGCTGAATGATATTTTCAATTTGTATTACACAACCCAAAGCTATCAGCACTGTCAGTGAAACAAACTCATCTTTTCTGCAAATGATCGATCGTGGTGTTGGACAAGGGTTTTCAGATAGCAAATACATGAATGGAATAGCTAGAGAACGTACAGTACTACTTACTGTATGGACAGCTGGAGTTCTTACTAGTCTTAGGCTCACCAAAAATATACAAGTTTCAAAATGGAAATCTAAGGCACACAAAATACCATAATGATTTGATGTATACTGTATATTACGTAGTCAAGAAGCATAAAACTGCTGGTACAAAATGATGGCATAATATTGTTTTTGTTTTATTATTATTTACAATCCCTTCATATCCTCTATTTGAACTAATATTAAGCTTTGAACTAAGATTTGCAGCATACCCGGTTTTTACAAATTTTACTTAAAATAGGTAAGATACAAAGAATGGGTTCAATTCGGCCATCCTCTGCCATCAAAATTTTGTTAATTTTGACAGGAATCTGTGGAATTGAACCCAAGGTCATTACATAGTGATTGCTATTTCAGACCTTGCTCCCGCAAACACTAGGTGTGTATCCATTTGTACAGGAGAACAGTCTCATTGATCAACGGCCGTATTGAAGTATTTGTAGCACCAACGTCCTAACTGGCACTATGTGTTAAAAATACAATTTATGTACTTTTCGTACCAAAACTGTAGATAGAGCATTTACAGTTCAACTTTTCAAGGAAAAAGCACCTTGTCTAGGTTTTAAATAAAGCAGATCTAGATAATTCATATTCCTCTGTTACAGCACCACTACATTATTATATTATCAAGTATATTATTAGTATATTTTCACACTGGAAAAATCTAACCTCGTTATGCCTATGGATTACCCAGCTGGGGAGGACTCCGAGGCAGAATTAAGGTACAGCTTCGTCTCTGGGGCCTGATCCTGCAGCTCTCAGTCACGACAGGAGTCCTGGCTTGAGCGGTGCTCCTAGCTCTGACTGGGCAGGTATGGCTACGCAGAACTGTTCTCATGGAGGAAGTTGCAGGATGAGGTCAGTCCTTAGCTAACGTTGTCATTTGGTAATTTGTTTAAATAAATAAGGTTAAAAAGGAAATACATAGGAGAGGAGAATCAGAAAGAAGAGTGGGATGCTACAGCATTTAAAAGCAATGGAGTGTCTGTTTTTCCTCTGGTCCAGCGAATACTCATTTCATGATATGTCACTTTTTCAACAAAAATGGAGAACATAAATTTCATATGTTTGGAAGGAAGAATACAACCCTTTCTACATGAAACGTAGAAATCAGTTAAAAATTTACCATGCATTTTTGTAAAAAAAACTGAACTTAGAAAGCTGGTGAACTTTATAGATGGGTTCTTCTTAAGGAAAAATTTGCTGTTAAATATTAGAAATTTCATTCTTTTCCAACACTTCCTTTGTATTTTCCTCAAATTAATATTTTTTGTTTCAGAATAGAATAAGGCAACTCTAGGGGGTATTTTTTATCCCAAAACAATCCTACCCCTGAGGCATTAGGAACATTTGGTTGTCATGTTAACTTATAATGCTCCAAACGAATGAGACTTATGCACTTATTGCTCAAAGAAATCATAACATATGCTGCCTTTAAAAAATAAAAATAAAAATCTTAACTCCCCAATAGCAACGCACATATTGATGTCTCCTAATTTCATGTTTGTACACTTTCTTTCAAATAATAAAATGTTTCCATATTTCATAACTGTTGTTTATATGTAACAAAATCTTCCATGAAAAAGGGCAAGTCTAAAAACAATCACATGCTATTAGCATACATACTGCAGCTGTAACAATATGGAACTCTACACAGCAAGAATAAAATGATTTCTTCTGTAGAGTATGCACAAACCTTAGACAATATGATCCTTATACTATACTATTTCAAGTTAATTTTAAAAATAGAAAGTGCTTTTAAAATATATATTTACAGCTTAAAAACAACTTCCAGCCATCATTGCCAATAACTTCATTTCATACATAATGACAAATCTAGAGAAAAAAAAAATCATTGGTTTTCTAAACGATTTATCTGTAATTTGGACTATATAGCAATGGTTGGAAGTTGTTAAAGCAATGGCACCATGAAGTAATAATTCAGCTTATTTATTTTAACTGTTTGATGTGGTTAAGCACCAAGAGCTGTGTAGAGCTACTACTGTAATAACTTGATTTAACACCATAAAATGTGAACCTGTTAAAATCCCTATAAATGATTTCTGTAGTAAACAGACTTGATTTAAAGCACCAAAATATAAATTCCTAAAGGTAATAAACTGAATGATTTCAATCAAGGTTAATAACCTAAACAAAATCTTTTTTAGAATGTATTAAAACTATACAACTTTTTTTTTTTTTGCTTAAAATGTGCTTGAGCACCACCAAATGTTAAAGTCACAGTTTAAGAAGAAATCCCCCCACATTTTTTTTTTTACCTCAGCCTTAAAATGGTTGAGATGAGCAAATAGTAAACGACACGAGACTTGTTCTTTAACAGCACCTTAAAGAAACACTGTGTAATGCTGCACCAAGAGGAGGCATTCGATACTAAAACCTATGCCCAATGGTTGTAAGGCCCTGCAACTCGTGTAAGGGCATAAGAAGATACTGTTATTACGTTATCTTTAGTTACTGTTAATGCTCTGCGTGATGGAATTTGGTTGAACTCATTGTCTTCGTAAAAAATCTCTCTGTTTTCACTTGTTTGCTTTGTTTTCCTGCTGCTAGAGTTCAGTTCAGTATTCTCTGTTCCTAATCGTTCTGCTTCTTTTTCTTTTTCTTTTGCCCTCTCAGCCATCTTTGCTTCCCACATGGCTAACCCATGTTTTGGCTCATTTAAATTTTTGTGTTGGTAGAAAACTAAGGAAATCCGTGTGGGATGATTGCGGTTGGGTTTTTTAATAGGTGTGGTAGCATGGAGTTCACGTCTTGCACATTCAATTAAGATAGAACCATGAGAAGGTGCCACAGCAACACCGCCAATGTCATCATCCAAAAAATTGTGCTCGCTGTCTGACCACAGTTCCTCAGCTTTTTCTTCAGAATCAGTTGGTTGTCCCAGTGCAGTGTTTTGCTTTTCGTCAGCACAGTCAAAATCACACATCTGTTCTTGAAGGGAGCCACCCTTCTCCATTGGGCACCCGTGGGAACAGTCAGCTTCGTTTCCAACTGCGTCCCTTGCTGGAGAGCTCTGCGGTACTGACAAATCGCAAGAGCTGATCATCTGCGAAGAAGGAGAATTGTCTAACTGAGGCTGACAATTCTGCTTGTCTGGCTGATGTTCAAGTATACTGGGCAGGGGGTCTTTATGGGCTGGGGGGCCTGGAGCAGTGACCTCTGGAAGAATTGGTGGCACACCATTCATCTTATCATTCAGCAAAATTCCAGTATAATCTTTGACCGACACATCAAAGTTCTTACAATTAATATAAGGTGTCACGTGAGGTTGCTTACTACTGCATTCAAAATACCCGTAGGGAACTGAAAAATCTTGTTGAATATTAGTCACTGCTGTTAGGCCAGGCTTATGTGCTAACGATGAATAAGGATGTAAACTATCCACCTTGAAAGGGGGGGAAGCCGTATACTGTTTTAATAAGGAGCAATTTTTAGTAGTGTTTGAAGTATGTTTCATGGCATAGAGGTGGTCGGAAGTCTCCATTTTTATTCCAGGTTTTAAAGCATCTGTTTTGTTCCCTAAAAAAAAATGTACACCAAAGTGTAAGTTACTTTTCCTCAGTTAATAAAACATACCTTTTATGGTATTTTCATACGTGCTTTCTAATATGAAAGATATAAATGATGACTACAGATTATTCAACATGGTAATTTTTAACTTTCTAGGAGTATCTGTATGACAAACTACATACATAATTACCTTGCTGAATTACTGCCTTAATCTTTTCCCGTCAGACTGCTGGTATATAAAACAGAAAGGTATTTCACGGAGGGATGAAAAAGCAGATCAAATAAGCATTCAGTTCCGGTTCAGACAGCCCAGTTCTACACAAGTGCTTCCCAGCAGCTGCCTGACTGCACAGTCCAGCAGGAAGCACTGCGTAAAAGATTTTTAGGTAACTGCCAAAATTTAGTCTGTCTGAAATTAAGCCTGTGAAACAACCAAAATTCTTTATCACCTTACCCCAAATTATGACAGAAGGAAAACGCGTGTTTACAGATCCTGTCCCTTGCAGAAAGTACAATTTGTGCATTAGCAAGTAACTGCTCAGAATTAAAAAAAGTATCTGGCAACATACTCCAGGTAGATTCACACTGCTACATGTGACTTGCTCTGTCTTGCACCTAATTGGCAAACACTAGATATTTCAAGTCTTTTGGGGGATTACTTGTTCAGCTTATGTCAGCTCCCAATTTCTAGTCCTGGCACACTGCAGTTGTGCTCATTTGTAGAACAAAACTGCTCTCTTCTCAAATGACTAGTTCTGGTCACAAGTAAGTTTCATCCAGAGTCCGTAAGAGTAATGGGAGATAATTCCGTTGACTTTGATGGACTTTGCATCATGCCTTAAAACTGCTTTACATCTGTTTGCTGGCAAACTAGTACAACACAGAGTTCTTCCATATTCTCACAGAGGACCGTCTCTGTCAGTGTTGTTTCTTTGTTCCATAAATACACAGAATGTCTAACTGCTTTACCAAATATAGAAGAACTATTCTCTCTTCTATTAATTTAGTAATAGTGATGGATTAAAAAACATTCTTTCAACATGCTTTCAGGAATGAGGAAAAAAAAGCAAAGTGGGATAAACTACAGACACAATACATTTAGCATACAAATACTGAAACTGAGGGGTGACGTAAGGAAACTGCATACATTCTTTTAAGGACCTTTTTATGAAAACAAACTCAAAGCATTCCATTTAATTAAGAAAAAAGCCTACACTGAAATTGTATTTAACAGCATTAAGTTGAAATCAGCATTTTCTATATAGGGTATATCCATGTTAGAGAGATACAAAACTCTGTGTGTTCTGGAAACGTACAGAGGTGCACATTCCTCTGAAATTAATACTGAACAAAAGTCAGGGTCGATGTTTTGATTAGGAGGAAAATATTACAGATGTTAAGAAACAGAAGTAAATTCAAATATATGGGTAGAAGGAAATCAGTAATGGTTCAGATAAAGTGGCATCCCGTCCCGGGGCTACTACCTCCTGTTCAAACAGAGTGCAGCCCCACTGGGATCTGCTGGCTGCAGTACTACTGTGCTGCAGCCAGCCGAGAGACTGGCTCCGGGCTGGTGGTTCGTCTCTGCTTCTATCCAATACAGGCCAAGAGGAATTGCCAGTATTTACAGAGAGAAAAAATAACATTTCCATCTCTAAAGTTTATTTGTCCAGAATAATGGGCTTTATGATGAAACTATATAAAGATGCATTTTTTTCATCTTTAATATGTATTTTGTAACAATTTAAGATTTCAATGGCTCTCAGCATTAGCACAAATGTAAAAATTAACAGTTGTGCTGCGTGGTATTGACAAGAGGTGTGTGACAAATGCACCCTATTTAATATATAGTGTTTCTACAAAACACTTGGCACAATTAGGTATCTAGCCAAGTCATCACGTATGCCTGCTCTACCAAGCAGACCTAAGCTGTCTTCAGCACCATAAAGGTCCTCCTCACCATCATCTCTGCTGCTAGGTAAAAACAGAAGATAGTCCTGTCTTAGCACTTTGCAATTTCCAGCTCTCCATACGATGCAGACATGGCAGGTTAGAGGAGTCTCTCAAGGTTTACGGGCTTTCCAGCTGGGGATACAGTAATGGCTTTGAAATGATGGTCAAAGTCTCTTTCAAAGGAAGATCACGAACAATGGACAATACCCAATAGTCAGCCTTGTGACTCCTTCAAAATCCCCCCAGTCTACTCCAAAGAGTGTTAGCCTCACATGGCCTAAAACCTGACTGAATATACAATGCTTATCTCATCTAATTGCACATTCTCCATATTCTTTTTAGTATTTAAAAAGCAAAACCAATGCTTTAAACTCTTGTCCTCATCAGTAAATTGAGTACATTACAGATACCATTTATCAATATTTTTTTTCCTTTCCAGTAGACATAAGCTAGTATTTTATTCCTGTATTAGTAGAAAATTTAACAGCAGTATCTGACATGCTTAAGGTAGCTGTAGCAGAACTCTCTTTACTCACTGCTTACCTAAAACTATACAGTTGGTATTGTTCTTCTCTCCCCCTAGTAAGTTTCTCTGTACTTTGTTTCCATTACCTATTACACAAACCTTTCTGGTTTTTATGTTTAAATGGTATGAGCAGAGCTGATGGCCACTATTAACGTGAAAGGATACCCATTTAAATAATTGTTTCCTCCAGTTTACTGTCAGGAACGATGGCTACTGGATAGTCTAATTTCAACTCCTCTCTTCCACAGGCCATTTGATTTTGTATTGATGTTGAGTCTTGTAATCTTTGCCAGATTAACATTATTAATTTCTCAGGACTAAAATCATACCTACAACTGGCAAAATTAAAAGAACCAACCAAGGACTGATCCCTTATTACAGCAAAAAGTAGTATGTACAGGTTAATACTATAATTTTCTAAATTCATAATCCATGGATCTTTGTGTTTTTGGCAAGGGGCAGGGCAGCGGCCGTTATGGTGACATTCAGCCATTGCGCTGTGTGACTACAGGAAACACATACAATGTGCATAAATGCTTTGAGTCACTAATCTTGGCCAGCTGCAGCAACGTGCCATCTGCAGATTTGGGCTTACTGTGTTGACAGCTTTATTTGAGTCAGAAAGAACGGCATAAACTCGACATGTTTCACTTGCAGAATCTTGAGGGAATTCCACTATCAAAATCTGCATGATAGAGGCTGAACCTTTACGACAGAAAGAAAATGGCTTTATTCAACTCTTTTAATCTTTGAAAAACTTTCTCACTCTTAAAGAGTATTTCTTCATCACTCTGATTTATTTTTATCAGCAGCTCTTTTAGACTGTATTACCTAATTATTTAAAGTCAAGATCAATTATTTAAGTTGGCTGGTTTATGTAGTTATTTTATTATTCTTGCATGTTTAAGGGAATAATGATAAAGACTTACATTTCCAAAGCATACAGCAAAACTCTGGATAGCATACCATTTGTTAAAGGCATGGCTTTCAAATTCAGAAGCCATGCCTGTTTTTAATGACAAGGTCATGCTCAGGTAGACAGTTCCTAACTATTTCAGTGTTTCAGAACAACTTTACAGTGAGATCAAACAATTTCAGAATTCCTTCCCAAGCCAGAGTCTAATCCTTCCAGGACTTCCAGTCCACCTGAAGCACGATGGAAGTTATTAATCATTGCTTTGGAGTTATTGTTGGACATTGTCCTCAGCCTGAGGAGTCCTTTTATATTTGTTTCAGAGCCTGGACTGTCTCCCAAACTTACATGCAGATTAACTCAATGTCTGTCTAATTTCCTAGTAGTGTAATAATTCTTTTCTTATTTCATCCTGCTATACACAAAGTTTTATTTGTTGCCCTGTCTCATCTGAGAGAAACATGTACTCAGGTTGATGAGTACAAATTACAGATGTGTCAAATAGATTCTCGTTTGCAGTGTTTTTTCTTCCCCAGAACATATCCACATTTAATTTTTGTTCCTCAAGTGAAATCTATCACATGTACCTGGATTTCCCTCATGAATTAACATTCAAAGTTTCAGCAGATGGCTAAATTCCCCCTTTTCTTTCCCAGAGCCAGACAGGCTATGCTTTTTATTTTTCTCCCTTCTAATCACAGAATCTACTCTGTGGCTTCCTCCTCATCTTCCTTCTTTTCTACTTTTCATTACTGAGAAGTCCCAGAGAAGAGTTTTATTGTCCAAAAATACTTGTTCAAAACCTGACCCCAGTCAGGTAAAATAGCACGAATCAAAAGCAACTCCGCACAGCTCAGTCAACTAATGACTCTATGCTGCACAAGCACACATTGTTGCAGAAGACTGAGGCCAGTGCAATCTCCCTGTAATAGAGAAAACATACCTTTTACTTAGCTGCTGTCAGATCCCATCTCTCACACCCTCACCAACAGCATTTCAAAGAATTTGAGAAGTACTGTTTTCTTTGATAAAATCTTGCCCCCCCCCCCCCTTTTTTTGGGGCAAGTCTCTTGCTCTGCTGCAGTATCTGTGTCACTAAGTATTAGAAGGAAATTATCATCAACTCAGATTGTCAGAAAGCCATTGTCTCTCATACAAAGTAGGTAATGGTTCTTGTACTTTAAAATGATATAAAATAATGCCCATTGTTTAAATAAACATTCCTACCATTTCAAGATGTTCTTATTACCATTATTTATCAGAATACAGGAACCTGAAAACATTTCATTGGTGCATTAGCATTACTTACGATTACGAAAACACCACCACAAACTTATTTTTGCGTTATCACCTGTCTTCTTCTGTGCCAAGAGAGAATGCTGACTACACTGTCTTGTTCATTAGCTCCTAAAACGCAGGGTAGGGGAATATGTTATAAAAATGAGTATTAGGGAGCTTTTCCTTCCCCTCAGATGGGTAGGACACAACACAGTGTCAGACAAGACCAGTAGAATTTAATGAGCATCACTCACCTAAACAATGCAACGTGTTGCTCAGATTTTCTGGTGCTTCAGTTTTCAGCTTTACTGGTGTTGAATATTTTTTGTCTATTAATGGCTGCTTTTCAGTTGGGGTCCTCCTTGTGTCAGGTTTCTTTTTCTTTGTGGCTCTAAGAGGCTCAGCTAACATTCGTACTTCTCTGGGAAATGCTGTGAGCACCTGTATGGCTCCGGCTTTTATCTTAGCTTCCAATCCTTCCTCAGTGCCGAATTCATCTGTTTGTGAGATTTTGTAGAGAGGTAACACGTGGAGCTGTTCATCACTTGGAATCACCCCCACTCTCCGGTTATCTTCCTTCGTTAATGTACACACCTGGGAGGAACAGGACCATTTACAAATACAACCAGAACACAAACGTTATTTAAATATTTAAGCATTTATCTTGGACTTCATTGTTTTCTTGTATTTTATAGTCTCAGTGCTATAGGTTTTCAAATGTAGACATCTGACACGTAATTTCTTTGATTTATGGTGATGCAGAAAAATTACTGGTACCTGAAGAATAAGGTGAAGGCATGTGTTTTGGACAGGAAAAATTCAGCTTTGGGCTAGCTCACACTATCCACAAACACATGCCAAACTCATTAAATAGGCTGAGCTCTAAGTATACTGGAAATTCCTAAGTATTTTTTTTTAGTATGTATTTGATGTTCAGGTTCATTTTTAAAGGCTAAATATGAAAAAAACAAACAAACAAACAAAAAAAACATGGATTCAACAAGAAGTTTGTAAGACATGGAACTATTTTTTTGTTGTTGTTGTCTGGCAAATGAAGTTATCTATATTGCTCTGTATTTTCAGTAAATCTCAGCTATAACTCTCTAGTTCTGAATCTACGTATCTATACACACACTTTCTTAAATTAACACCCCTCCCCAACTCTGCCTGCTGTAATGAAGTCACGAGACCCAACAAATATTTAGTTTCTCTCATGCCATTGACCTAGTTTCTCTCATTAAATTATGTGTTGCCAAGAGAAGGCTGGCTAGATCCAGTTTGATAAGAAATGTGAATAAATATCCAAAGTTATTGCAACAGTTTTCTTATTAGTTATTCCAAATCACTGCTGAACCTTCGCAGTACTTATGACTTCCAGCATGTCTAGAGTTCCAGCTGTTATTAATATTAAACCTTCACCTTAAAAGAAGAGCTAAAAACACATGCTTGTTTCCTAGGGACAAAAAAAAACACAGAACAAAACAAAAACCACAGACACACACAAAACATTCTTAAAAACAGAGGGGCAAACCACATCTATCTGGTTTCATTCTGTGCTTTCCAAGGGATGGCGACAGTTTTACACATTTGAGCAAGTGTTCAAATAAACCGCACATTAAGTTTCATTCATTAAATTCACAGGAGAATGCTGTTTTTCACAATATACCACATTACTAGAAAGCCATGCATTAATACCATGGCACAGTTAAGCTTCTATTTCATGGGGAGTTGCTAACTACACACACAAAGGAATCTGAGCACCATCCAAGGAGGAGATGATACTCCCTAAATGAGGGCATTCTCTTTCCATCATTGTGTAGATCGAATTTGATGCATATCACCAGTTAATTCAGTTTTCCAGAATATTGTCACCATGCCTAACATTCTGGGGGAGAATAATAATAATATAATTTAGGAAAAACAAACATTTATTTTGTAGCATAGCTTTCACATAAAAGCATCACAGATTTATTTCCAGAATAATAGAATTACAGAATCACAAACTAAAAATCCTAAATAAATAAGGTGGTGGTTAGGGCTTTATAAATAGCTATATGCAAAGCTTGACAGTTGCAGAGCAGCAAGAGGAGAAAATTTGAGGGGCAGAGACAAAGGAGAAGAGCTTTTCAGGTGGCATTTTAAAAGAATCAAGAGAAGGGGTCTTCAGAAGAAAAGGTGAAAGGGCAAGTAGAAGCTGATGAGTAGCATTTACTGATGTGCTTGCTCCATGCGCACTTACCTCCACTGGGCAGCCTTTGGACTACGGGGAAGATTTAGAAAAAACAAGTTGTTCCATGAGCAGCAAATGACGCCTGGTTTCCTACGGACTTGTCCATCCCCACGCTCCCACGTGCCCAGTCCCAGCACCATCATCCCTGCCCCCGTCACACCTTGCTGCCACCTCCGCTGGGTACCAGCCCGCGGGAAGTGGGGCCCGGCTGAAGCTCAGCGCCTCCCGGTGTGCGTGGATTAACCAGGAGCTGCAGCTGGAGCTGACCTGGGTCTGTCTCCCCCGCTCAGCAGTGGGCTTTCACCAAGCTTAGAACAAGAGGTTAAAGGCTCCAAGACAAGTTTCTGCAGAGTTCAGTGGAATCTGGTTGAAATACGCCAGCAGATTCCAAATTATTCAGGAATGGGAGAGAGGGTAGGACATACACAGAGCACAATTACATAGGGCTCAGCACATCCTCCCCTTCTAAATTAAAAACAAAAACAGAAATAAAATAAGCATGGAGGCACCTAGCTCCTGTTTGTTTTCATTAGACGCTGCATGATTCTCACTAGCTGTTAAAAATATTCTGCCCAACCTCTGTCTGGACCCATACGCTAGTCTGAAAAAAGGTCTAAATCTTGAAGATTCAATCTACAATCTCGCTATTTTGAAAATCAAAACCCTCACCCAATTTACAGTTCTGCATTTCCAGGCATTTAATCAGGTATGTTCATAGAAATCTTATCTTGTACAGTTATTAGATTTATTCTTTCCCATAAAGAGATTTTCTCCTAAAAATTTATTACTTTTAATCATCTTTTCATCTGACTTATAATTAGACAAGGATAGATTAGCTCTATATTTTTGCAATGCTTGACCCAGGGGAAAGCATATGAGCAGACAGAAAAAAAAACAAACAAAAAAAACTCCTATCAGGTGAAAGAGAGCTTAACTGTAGGCAGAATGAGTATTAGACAGTATCACAAGAGCAACATCCTCTTTAAAACAAGGAAGTCAAAGAACTCTTTGGAGGAACTAAAGAAGATAATGGCTGTAGGACTCTGGCAGAACTATGTAGAAGGTATAGTCACCTCCAGTACACAATATATTAAATACTCAAATGAGACAAAAATGAAGAAAATTCTAAATTCTCCAGAAAAAAAAATGAATACCTAAATACCCTTAATACACCTAAAGCCTAAATACCATAACAGAAAAGCTAATATATATTATTTCTCAGGGTCATTGTTCCCCCATAATATATTTCATTATAAAAGGAAGAACCCAACTGCAAGTGGATAACTGAAAAGTTAATGTTACCAGGAAAACAGTTTTAAATTTAGATTTTAAATTTAAATAAATTATGGCCCTACAGATGAGCTGGCAATTTACAGCTGAAGCAGAGTAATCCACCTAATGTGAAACATCCGTTTCAAAAGCCCCTCTAATACTGAAATTTGTGCAAAATATTCCATGAGGAAACTTAAGAATCTGAGTAAAAATGGATGGCATATTTATTGACTACAAGGTTCTTCAAAAATTCAATCCATAGGCACTATTCATAAGCTACAGCTGAGAAGTTAAAAGCAGCATTTTCCATTGGTTGTGATACTGTGTGCAAATGGACCAGAATTAAAACTGAACATGAGAAAATCATAGACTCTGTTAAACCCCACTTACGCAGTGAAACTACATATCCTGCTACACTCTATTTTTTCCAGAACATGCAGCTAAATCATCCAGGATGCTGGAAAGCCAAAAAAAATATTGGCCAGGTGGTTTGTTTAGGTTTCCGTGTGCCTGGTGATCAAAACCATTGCCTATTCTGGGTTTAGTGATGTCATGGTAAAACTTGCATATTCATGAAACATTTCCCCCCCCTTCTTTTCACTGAAACGCACCCATGAACTCAGTGACATGCCCTACACATCTGTAGCCATGCAACTGTGAATGAATTATTCTGGGACACCTTCATCTGCCTTTGGCCTCCTGAACTTCACAAGATGTAGCCTTTCGCACCACGATGTAAGAACAGATGTTTTAAATTCAAGATGCAGCAAAGCAGTCAAACAGCATTTCTAGCCTTGAAGGATGAAATCAGATTTCCTATGCTCATCGTCCCTTTGCAGATGGAACGGAGAGAAGGTGCCACGTGGGACTCCGAGGTGCTATGCCATCATTGTTTATCATTACAAATACAAACGACTTTGCTTTCTTTTCTCTTGCAGCTGAGAAACAGTCCTGTTTTGTTGGCCTGTTATAACCTGAATGCGCTTGCATAAGTCTGCAAGTCCGAGAAGGGAGTCCCAGACATTTTTCCTTTTGACCGCTTGAGGTTCAACTAACAGTGCCTTCTCCTGGATACACCCACCTCAGGTGCTGTTTTCATGCCGCATGCTGTAACATGGGTGCAGTGCACAAACCACTGTCTGGGAACTCACGGATTACTAGTGAACTTCTAGTATTTCTCCATTTTCACAATATAAAGAATAACAAAAATCCTTCCGTTAAGGTGCTGTGGAGTTTATCTTTTTTCTGATTTGCTATAATCTGAACCTCCAGCTTAAGCATCTAAGTACTTCTGTAGCTCACAAAGAAGTTGTGGACATGACCTCAAATGCACTCTTCAAGTATTTGCAGACATATTCTGTCATTTATTGCAAAAGTCTGGACATACATATGCAGTGGTAACTTGATGAGCTGTAACTACAGACATACAGTAAGTTACAGGAAGAGCAGAGGATCTTTAAAAAATATATAAGAAGGAAAAAAATCAGGAACAGTTTGTTGATGGATTGCTTATTGACACTAACTACTTACTTAGTTCTGCTGCCAATAATTTTGCATTGCAGCTGCCCTTGAAGCACAGATGTAAGCATAGATGTACCTTCCTCCCCTTCCTTCCGCAGTGCCTGCTACAGACTGTGCAGCTCCGCCACTGCTCTCTCACCTTCCTGCACCCCAGCAAAAAGGGCAACATGCCCCACACAGTGAGCAGCACCCATATACATGGCACACAGCTAGTAAGGTCATCATTAACCATTTTGTTCTAGCTGTTGTGAAACCCCTTATTTCAGTGATTTAAATGGATTCACACAGGTATTAGGAGTGTGATCCTTTGCAGCTAAGCCATTGAAGAAACAGAAATACTTACATTTCACAGAATCCATTAGTAACTATAAAGCCTTTATTTACATGCTGCTCATTTACAGTCTAGCTTCACATCGACAAGGAACACTGCACCCTAACACTGTGTTGCAACATACAGCAATGGCCCTGAGTACAACATTAGAAGATGACAAAAGAATCAGTAGAAATGGATGGCATATTTATTGACTACAAGGTTCTTCAAAAATTCAATCCATAGGCAGAAATTACTTTTGCTTCTTTCAGACAAACATGTTGGTTTACACCTCTGTAGAAATGCCAAGTGTTTTCATTCTATTACAGAGACAAATAGGTAATATTCACTTTTGTCTTCAGCTTTTCTATCAAAATGCAGTTCTGCAAAATTTTCAGATTTTTATAGCCAGGAAAGGTTTTCAGCAAATCAAATCTCCCATGGTAAATCTTGCTTTTTCTAAATTAAAATGTACTATTCTACCTTGTATCTACAAAAGATGTTTCCAAAACTTTTTTTCCTCCCCTGCTAATAAAAATGACAGTCATTTATTTTCAGAAACACATACAAGTAATTTACTTTATCATCAAAACATGTGTATCTGGAAAAATACAGGAATGCTTTTCTGAAAATCTGGCAGGGACAGAGAAAGGAAATTGTTCTTTGCAGCTGATTAGATACAATATTCTTTTAAATATACAGTAAATTCCCTACTTGTCCTTAAGCTCATTTAGTGCTTTGCTGAACTCATATCTGTGTCTGATTTAAATCATTTTAAAAAAATCTGTTTTTCCTTTAATTCCTGTGCACTGTGCAGTATTTCTTTCATATTTGTGGTGAAAGTGATTCACCAGCAACTGAAGGGAGAAATGAAAATGTGTCACTCACGCCATAACTAGTGGTGATAGAGCTGGCAGCATTTTATAAATACCATCTTGTAAGGTATTTATTTATTTCAACCTTTTTAGTCTAGAGGAACTTCAGATTTTATAAATGAACATTTTGTGTCTGGGTAAGAAGGAAGAGAAGCAATCTTACCAACACCAACGATGTGCAAGATGACGAGTATGTTTTGTACAAATTTTAAAAGTGTAAGTTGTAATTATCATTAAAAAAATCAAATAAAGGAAACGAGAAAAAAGGTAAATTCACTTGCATGCCTTTGAGATTTAAAAAGCTGGGCAAGTCATCCCCACTCTGTTTATTAGCACATTATCAGAAAACAATCATCTATACGAAAACTGACAGTCACCTCAGCTAGGTGACTACTTGCTACTTGCACACACTGCATTTTGCATACAGAATATGTCAAAGGTAAGATGCAAATGCCTCCATCATTGCCAGCAGTGACGTGTAAGAAATGCTAATCTATTTTAAACTAAGTAGGTAGCTGGAGTAGCTTCTGAAACTACATGGGAATACAGGAGGTGACCAGACGGACGGTAGAGTCCCACATGGTAATTTCTTTTTGTGTTCTTACCACTAGTTTTCCTGCTTGTTTAAAAGCCAAACTTAACAACCCTTATTTTGATCATCAACAAGCTGATCTAGATTGAAGAAAGCCCAGCATATCCTATTACCTTGTCTGCAGAACAACAAAACTCTCTGCTTTAGGCTTCCAACGTGCATCACTGTAACTACATATCTAAGCACACTAGACGTACTAGACAGCAACTTACATAAGCCTTCTCGCTGTGGAGGTTGTATATAGATCATTAGGTAACTCTGAACTCCAGTTCACCTTCTTGTTAAATTTTGTTACATAAATTGAGTGTTAATATTTGCCACCTACTTATACACAGCCCTTTGTTTCAAGCATATCGGAATAAACAGATTAAATAAAGAGAATATTAAGTGTGCAACTTGTACTTGTATGAGTGAGCTATCTGATGAAGGTCACATTTAAAGGTGAACTTCTCAGCAGTTGTAGTGATTTTATGTTTTGTAAGACTTATAAAATTTATCACCAAAATAACATCAGATGACTGTAGATAAATACACAATCATAGAACTATTCCCTGGTACATTTCTCAAAAAAAAAAAACCACCACCATCACACACACACACACAAAAAAAAAGAGTTAATCATCCCTCCAGCCAACTGTTGGCCATACATTTATGGCTTTTCCAAGAGGATTACTGTATTCTTTATGGGATCCAGTATGGCTGAATGAGTAGTGGGATCAGTTTCCATTTTGTCTTTACATTAAGAGGCAAAGTAGCACTTAAAATATTACTTTGGGAACACCCAAATTAAGTTTCATTTAAAACTATGTCATGCAGTCTGCCATGAAAAGGAAGTCTCATTTCCAAATTTGGGATCTTTAAAAGGTCTGAATTACCACACTTCAGAAGCTTCGAAGTGACTGTACATACACATGAGCTTACTCATAGTAGCTCACTAATATTTTGCAAAGTATGCTTTCAGCATTTTCTTATAAAATATCTGCATATAAGTAGCATTCAGCATTAGGAAGAAAATATTAGTCTATTCAGGACTGACATTCCTGCTGAATTCTGAGGCCTGCTTCCATACTTCAAAGTAGCAGATATTTACCCAACCTACAAGCACACATTTAACATTAACAACCTTTCCAGTCATTTCTCCTTGACATTACATACAAACACCAGTAAGTATATACTTAAATTCAATGCTTTATTGAATCACAGCAACATAATAATTGAATTCTCATTTTCAAATCTTAAAAAATTCAGTTTATAAGAGGGCAGAGATTTTAGATGCATTTCTTTTTTCTGTATACACACCCTTTGGTTGAGAAATTATTCTCAAGTTTTACCTTCACCGATGTACAAGAATTCATCCTAGTTGTTTAGGAAGTATTTACAATGTTCTAACTACTAAAGAAAAAAACTCATATTTACACAAGCATTGTCAGTTTTATTTCATTTTCTTTTGACTGTGTCCCTCTTCATGACTATGGGTCTCAGTTTCTAAAAGACTACTTAACTGAGTAATTCCCAACTGATTTTCTCACTAGCAAACCAGCAAGGTATTTGGTACAATGACCACATAAAAAAAAAAAATACACACTGACGACTGTGGGTTTTCCTTTCATAATGAGATACTCAGATTTAATTTCAAGGACCGTAACAGGCACCTGACTCCACCACCATGACATCATACAATGTACTTTCTGACTAGTAACTTCACCAATGTGAAGTCTGGTAAGTGCACAGTGCAAGGAGAAAGTGAATTTGATGGGCTGGGGGAGGTAAATTAATAACGAGTTTATTTGTTTAAGCTCTTCTACAGATGTCTGTGCAACTCCTTGATTAGACCATTATTACCTGACTTTGAGCATCGAGCTTCTACTCAGAATAGCTTATCTGTCCCATGGACAATCCTGTCTAAAGGGCTTGTGTGTCTTCAAAGAGTTACGGTATTTTGTAGGAAAGATCACTCACATACCTTTCTTGATTTGCTCTATAACAAGATGAACGTATGTCCTCTGTAGACTAATAATAAATAGATCCAAATAACATGAGAATTTATAAATGGCAACGTGCAATTAATTTCATAATCGTTTAAAAAACTTCACGCAAGTGTACCCACTAAATCGAGAAACATTTTAGGACACAGAGTAATCACAGCAGTAAACAGTACAAAAAAATAAAATCCTATGTACATACCACAGTGCTTCCATTGTGCATGTTATGTGTATCCTTATGGGCATGGGCACAGAAATCTATGCAAGCTGTTACACCAGAGAAAGGCCTACCGTCCTTGGATCCAAGCCGACAGTCTGGGCCCATGTGTTCATTTTCCACCTAAAAATGAAATAAACTACAGGTACTTAGGACTGCAAGTGTGTGATGTAGAATGCCCCGAGCCACAAATGCACTTGTGATTGAATAAATACAGCCAGTAAGAATATCAGAAAGCACCTATTTCCCCACGAAACATATAATACTTATTACTGACTGTCAACAAGATTATCAGCTCAGCCAGGATCAAACTGTCTCTGCAAATAAAGTGTTTTTATTTGTAAGACTTTTATAAATGCACAGCTGGGGGCATAACTTAATCACCAGCTGGAATAAAAAAGATTTTAAAACCAACCACATGAAATAACAAATCGAAGTAAGCTGTGGGATTCGTCACATCTGTGAGATCTCCTGCTTCCACCTGTTAACATACTTTGGGGTTGCATCTCATTTTTAAACAATGCTGCCTTGTTGGAGGTACAGCTACATTAGTTGGCTGTCACAGACCTACCTGGTTCTGGAAAGCTTCAGGAGCAAGCTTTTTATAAACCGGAGCCACATCAGTAGCTAAAGTTTGCAAATTATTTTCAAGAAGTTCCTCCTGCAGAGAAAGACAATGTTTAGAGAGCTGCAATTTACTTTAAATGAATCTAATCCAGTTTAGAGATGTCTGACTCAAGTCAGCAAAGCTAATAAGGTCCACCTCTACCTTATTTTATTAATCTGACGTCTGTACTACTGTCTTTTGTCACTGGACATAAATAAGGCTATTTTTACATTACTAGAATACCAAAAGCAATAAATACAAGTCAACCAAATAGCAACAGAGGATGTGTGCTAAGGCAGAGAAACCCAATACACAAGGAATTTATTTTTGCATCGTTTCCTCCTTCTCATCCACAGCCAATCAAGGAAAGAGGTATGTTCCACAGAAAATAGAGAAATACCATCCAGAAGAAAAAAATTATACCACATTCTGGGTGGAGATGGAAACTCATGTCTTCTTTTAGTGTTTTGTTTATGGGGTCTTAAGTCACAATGATAAATTCCTGCTAAAATATAAACTTTGCAACTTCTTTGTCTTTTAATCTGATGAGTTACTCCTAACAGTATTTAACATTGATTTCAGCTTGCAGGGGGAGAGGTATGTTTCTAAAACTGCAACAGAAACTTTAAGAAGATTTGGTATTTTGTTATTTGGGTGTGAAAAAGTCACAGTACTTCATAGAAATATCTACTAGATTTGGAAGTAATATTCAGCTCCCTGGGGAAAGCCATGGACACATAGTGGGCTTCTGTGGCAGTGTGACATTTAACCTCTTATTTAGAGAAACGCAATCCCTAAATTCTTGCTTTTCCTGAATTGTTGCTTTTCCAGGAAAATCACTAGCAACCTGGGAAAGAAAAGGCGACAGATTCATTCTGGGATTACCTATCTCCTACTTTGTTTTCCTCCAAAGGCCAGGCTTTTGGAGACAACTGCAGCTTCAGTTTTGCACACTGGGTAGTGGCAAAAAACAGCAGCTTGCTTCATTTTGTTCTACAAGAAACACTTGTCGCCATATATTATAAACACTTATGCACATAAATGTAAGTATACTTTCACATTTTTCAATGTGATATTACGAAATGATTTTTAACTTGTACTATAGCCAGTTTATTAACTGTTGATTGCTACCACATGTTCTTCCGAACTGCACTGAAGGTAACGCATCCTTAATTATCTGTCCTATGTACTATTCTTACCTAGGTAAATTACACCCTTAACCTCATCTCACTCCATCCAGGGCCTCAAATGATCAACCAATCCAAATCTTTCTGGACTTCGAACTATCTTCTTTTTAATGTGCTATATCTCCTAGCTTTATGTCATCTGCAAAATCATCAATATCCAGTTAGCTAGAAGAAGTATCTGATAGAAAAATTCATGACAAAACCAAATGTAGAGAAAAAATATTCACCAGTAAGTACTCTTTTTTGAGATGTACTGACAGCCTGCACACACACAGAAGTGCCCAGCCAAGCACCACTGGCACCTAGAGCTGGAGGCTTTTGCACAGCAGCAGCCAAAGGGTGCAAACGCTTCCCTCACAGACAAACACCATAACAGAGCGCCTGTGTGCTCTGCAGCCCTCATCCCCTCCCAGCTGCACTCCCCAAGGAGATTTTAAAACTTCAGCAGAAAAGGGGAAATAAGACTATACGCTTTCAGATCACACATCTAGAAAACATCCCATTACTGGTTAAGTAATCTCGCTCAGACGACTGCTAATATACTGTGGTGGAAAGTATTCTCCTACAAAAACCTGCAGGTTACCTGTTAAATCAACAGGCAACCCAAGACAGCTCTCATTAGTGGGGCACCATTTCTAGATGCCACTATGAACGCCATCGTGCTTGACCGAATGGAGCTCAAGGTGGCCTTTCACAGACACAGGGGAAGCGATGCCACCAACATAGCCTGCAGTCTCATGGAACATGGTGTGATCAGCGGAGAAGAATCTATTTGAGCCGCCTTTTAAGAGATTAAGATGCAGACTAATATTTCATTAGACAGTGCATAAGAAGATTGCCACCTTGCTGATCTCCCAGCTAATGCTACTAAAAGCATTAGAAACCTGCAGAGGAAAAACACGCACAGGATGCTCCATGTGCAACACCAAGCAGGGAAGAACCTAAGTCAGGGTAATAGAAAACGGAAAGGGAGAAAGCGACAAAGAAGGGGAACAGGACTACTAAAACGAATGAACACCCAAACATAGGCAGTTTTCTGTAAATTGAAAATTTATAAAACAAACTCCTTCAAGACATTTTAGACAAGCAGAGATAATTTCAGCTTGTATTGCCTGAAGTCACGTATTCACTGAGAAACAAGGAGAGAGAGGCTGTGTGTGCCCTGGACTGCTTAGGCAGAAGTCCCATTAGCACTTTAAGTGCTAATGAAGTTCGTGAATACCCACAATGCGAGCAGACAGCGCAAGTCAAAGGAGAATGAGGGTTTTGCATTGTGCACATGAGCATAGAATGCGCTTAATCAGGTCTTTTGTGGAAAAAAATAGGACTTGGGAGGAGTATTTAGCTCCAGTGAATAAACTGACATCACTTTTCCAAGACACATTGTGTGCACACACGTGTACACTACACATTAAAAATGCACAACACTTCTACTACTGTCTGGCCTTCAACCAGTGAGGTCTTTTCTGTATCTGGCAGCAGTGGAGTTCAGGAGCTGAGAAAGACTAATGGCAGGATAACCCAGAAGGAGAACTAGGTAACAGACTGCTCTGTATGTGTCTTTTAAAGCATGTCAGATGTGCTAGTGAAGACCTAATTCATTTATCTGGGAGCTCCACAAGGAAAAGGAGTTATAGAGTCAGAGCAAAAGGAACTTTTGAGTTAGCCCAAGTGATCTTTTTGCTGTATGTCCCTCAGGCAGTGGCTATCAGTTTATACCACATTTATTCCTTCATCACAAAATAACTTTGTTTTTTAGAGGTACATTACTTGGCATAATCCATCATCATATTTTCTGCGCTGAGCTTTATGTCACCACAAATGCTCATAATCAGCAATTAAGACTATCAGTTGGATGCATCATATCTTACTGTAATTCATTCCCTTAAGTGTTTCAAAAACATGTTGTCCGAGGAAATAACAGTTTATTCCCGATGTCAGACAGATACCAGGTTGTCTGCTGGTCAGACATCAATGCGAAAGGCATGCAATCCAAGGCACAAACGTTTCTATAACAGGACAAGAGAACTGAATCTGTTGAGGTGCAGTCTTGGTGCTTAGAAAACCCTTTTTCTCTATTTTATAATTACAAAGAATCAACATTTCATATCAAGTTACACAGTGGAGCTAAATATGTTTAAAAAAAACATTTAAGGATAATTTCAGAGTATTTAAGGAGATAATAAGAGAGCACTTTCATGCGGTGGAAAAGTTATAAATGCTACAGCTCCAAAACATTTAGTTGGATGCCCGTATGATAAGCAATGCATACGTATGTGTGGGGGATATCTGCAGATCCCATTTCTAGTTCTGAAAATCATCTAAATAAATAGTTGGAGGAAAAAAAAAACCAACAAAATGAAGTCTTACTTGTTTAGGGTCATCAGTGAGAAGCCTAAATTTCCTGGGGTTTTTGCTTCTTGCAAATTTACATCCATTGAAATACATACTCCATGAACAGCCGAATGAGAATGATGCTCCGCAAGTTTCTGGATCAAGTCCTTGACATGCACAAGTACGACTATGAACAGAAATAAAGACAAGTCACGTCAGCTGATGATGCAGCTTGTTTTTTTTAATTATCAGTGATATTTGCTATTTCTTCTATAATACATAGCAAAATAACACAGTTTAACTGGGTATTTTCTGTTAATATTTGTGTGTAGAGGATTTTTTTCCCCATGAAGACAGTCCCAACTCCCAAAAGTCCCACAAGTTCTACTGCTACAACACTTAGTTATAGCTACGTAAATATATATCCATGCTTCTTTGATTTTGACTTCTCCAACTGGGTAAAATTTTTTGAAGTACAAGAAAATACCACTCCTATTGAGGGTTACCCATAAATACAGTAAATACATCATGTGCAACAATGCCATTATCGTCAAATTGATCCAACTTCTAAAATGGAACAACCCTACTTAGCCTAACCATTTAAGAACATAAGCATTAGATTCAGGTCACTGCACAGCTGTTAGATATTGGTTAAATGTAGGTAACAAAAAATCAGCACAAAGACAGCTCTGCTCCACAGCCTCAGTTTCAATGAGGTTCAATCTCTCGTTTATTTAAAAAGATCGAGTATTTTAATTTTACACCTATGTAGAATTACAGCAACGGTAGCTGAAGAACATGAGGCAGCTGACAGTACTACTACTGCTTCTCTCATTTAATTAATATAATTGAAAACAAAGCACATTTGCAGTTGTCCTGGCCAGACTCGAGATGCTGGGCAGATGTGTACTGCCGGGAAGAGACAGTCCTCAGAAGATCTCTCAAAGGCCTCATGCTGTATACTCATGTGCAGGAGGAAAGGCAGCACACGTTCCTCTCATGACCAGCCAGCTTTGCTCACGAGCACAGTACAAGTCACATCCTGGCAGCTCCTTACCATGCCTGCACACGTAAAGTGTGTGCAAAGACGAGGGAGAAGTTGCCACCCGCCTCCCTGGGCTTTCCTTGCGCAACTGTCCCTTGGAGCCTGGTCTCTAGAAAAAGCCAGGAGCTAAATTTTATACTGAAATGACACCTAGTGGTTTGTAACTTTAAATAAGCTTTTCTGTATTTTTCAGTCACACTACCAGTGAATTCTCATGCTATTTATTACAGAACAACATTCAAAGGGTGACACAACAATCATTTACAATTAAAGTGACATACTCTTCGTTTAATGCACATCTGCGGCTTGTGGGACAGCCGTATTTTCTGAGGCTCTGCGTCAGTTCTTTGTACAGCGTGTCTGCCAGGAGATGAGGGATCCCTTCCCAGGCCAGTATGAGAATCACTATGACGGCGGTTTGACAGTGGTGTCCTGCACGCTGACGTACCAAGCACAGCAACTTTTCCTCATCGCTACTTCTTCGTATCACCTGGAAGAATCATTTTGTTTATTCTCAGATAAAAGTAAGAAACACATAACGTGTTGTTCTTCTGAGACATGTCAGGCCTGGAAGAGAATGAAAAATCGCTGCCTGAAGTGTCCGTCAGCAAGCAGGAGCGGGAAAGCATCACGCAAGTGGTCTCTGATGTAAAACATGATTTCACATTGCTTCTCTATCTGTAGAAATAGCGTATTTTACAGGAGGAATATCCTAGGTGTTCTACACAAACAATGAAGATGGATTAAGAAGAAAATAACCACTAGAAGTGAATAATCATCTCAAAGTAACAGATCCACTGCTAATAGTTACCTTGAAAGTACTACTGAAAATGTACTGCCAAAACCCAGAATGCAGGTACATAAAAGCACACCCCAAAATCAAACAGCCTCGTGTTAAGATGGTTACCACAGTTACACATCAGCATATAAAACGGTTCCTATCTTGGAAAAGAATATTACAAGAAAGTGATGAAAATAAATGTTGTTCTTAGTGAAGGAAGCAAGGAGATTTTTCATAACATATCCCTAAATGACCCACATTACAGTACTTAGCAGAATGCTGATTTTTTTTACTGAACTGTGTGATATACAAAGCATTCTGTCAACTTTATCCATGCAACAACACACCAAAGGCCAACATGATACAGAACACTACAATGGTTTTCAATATACCATGGAATTAAAGGAAAAAAAAAAAAAACAACATATCTTGTTTTTTGGCATAATTTGAAACAAAGCTGCATTGTAAGAGGACCAAAAATGCATTAACACTAGGTAATACTAGAACATAGGCTTTGAAAATATGTTTATCTATTTGTCAAACATGTTTTACCCACCATAGCCTCTATGAGGCTCCAACAAAAGTTCCAAGACTTCAGTGTTAAGCTTCAACAAAGGTATTGGACCTGGACCTCTCAGGCATTAGAGGCCAAATCTTGCTCCTCGGCTCGGTCATACACAGGATGAGGACTGGTGGGTTGCTCTTCTGTGCTCCATGCAGACAGTGAGCCTGTATGTTGTAGACGGGCTCTGCCAGCCCCGCAGCAAACACGCTTGCTCAGAGTGAGCAGCCAGTCATCCTGGCTTTCCACCCAACAACCCCTATCCATTAGCAGAAACCCCACAGCTAAGTTACTAATCATGGACTATAAAAGCAGGAAGGCAACAGTTTCACCTATTCTTTGGATACCCCCAAATGGCTGAATTTTCATGCAGATTCCCTATCAGACTGATGTCAAAGCTTCTTTGTTGCCAGACTTGCAGCTAGCTATCATTAATAATGTGAGCGCTAGCCTGATCAACTGTGAATATCTGAATTATTTGAATTAATTCAAAGTGGGGACCAAAGTACCCTCGCAATTAAACTGCAAATGAAAGGATCTTCATCAGACTAACAGTTTCAGAGCAAATCGGTTCAGGCTGAGAAGAAAGAAGCAAGCTTCAAGTTAGTTTGTGTCAAGGGAGAAAGCATCACCCTTTTAAAGTTGATTACGCAACCTTAAAATCAGCCTTAAATTGAGTGAGAAAACAAGTAACTGCATCTGAGGTACCATTTCTCAAAAGGAGTCTTGGTTGTGACTGACCAACCGGTACAGTATTTTCTGTAAAGAAAGAAAAATAATGCAACTCATTTACATTTGAGTGAGCTTTACAGAAAACCTATTAAGGCTGATACACAATACAGGTTATTCATGTTGGTGTGAGTTTTACATTCCCAAGGCAGCACAGTTCCTTCGAGTCAGAAAGAGGAATTTGATTTTGTTACTCAGAATGAAGGGTGATGTTTTTAATCTCTTTTTTTCTTTCTTGGTTTTCTAGACCTCCTAACTTCAATAAGGAAATCTGGTATCTCTTAGTTTCTCAGTACATCATCAGGTCGCCCTTTGTGAGCACTCAGAGTTATAAACTGGAAATACAGGGTCCAGGAAAAATGACAAATGGACAGGAAGGTAATTCATAGTTTGCTTTGAACAAACATCACACCACCCTGGAGTTAAACCCAGCTGGAATTTGCTTTGTTGTGCAAGCATCAGATATTGCAATATTCTTACTGGACCCCAGAACATTTTACAATCCATTGTCTTGCAGGCCACAAAGGTGGCTAAGGGATTTATCAGTTGCCTGAATTTTATTTCTGCACCTCTTAAGATGTTACATCATATGCTCACATCTGACTACTGCAGCTGCAGTACTCCTGTCCTTTGGTAACTGGGGATAAGGCACTTTTCTCACCTGTCTCAGAAGAGCACAACTCACACCGAAGTAATCACGGATCCTCTGGGCTCACGGCCAGCGGCAGTGCAGGCAGAGCTGGAGCCATACTGCTTTGCCCATGTAAACTGATGGTGCCCGCTCACGGTACAGCTGACTTTCTCAAAGCAGTAATAAGTGGAGACTCTCTTTGCAGTAATAATAAGTTTACAGCAACACAACACTCAGCTTTAATTCACAAAAAAGCACATTTGAGGGAGACAACTGAAAAACTATAGAACAAATCCAGGCAGAAACACCATGTAAATTCCTGATGATTTAACAATTTTTCTCATGAGGAAAATCCCCACTGCACTCCTTGACTTGGTGACTTATTAGTTACATTAACACTCATGTACTTTCATTAATTTCCAGCTTGTCATTTGTTTTTCAGTACCACATTATATCCACTATGTTTCTGAACTCTGTAAGTAGTTACATATTAAGCTAAAGAAAAAATTACCATATCTGCTTTTCTTCCTGAATTTGTGTTTATCTGAGTAACTGGTAAAGCCCAAATTGTGAATACAAGCTGTGTACTGCTTATCAAGATTTGTCTGATACGCTAACAGACCAGATTTCTTACCGTTTGTAGTGGGCCTCGTAAAGTTTTACTTGATTGATCATTTCCTGAATTATTCTTAAATTCGGATATCTCCAATATATTTATTTCCATCCCAGTTTCTGCAGCTTGAAATGACCAGGGATGATTCCAAGACCTCTTAACCCTTAAAGTTCCCCAAACCACAGTGTTTTAACCCACTACTCCCCCCACACACACACACATTGTGGAAAACATCCTGCTTGTTTTAAATTTATGCAACGACAACATCTTAAAGTCATCATTAGAGTAGCATACAAAGCCTCAGCCTACACTCTGAATAACCTTTTGTTCTTTGGGCATGTGCTTGATATAGTGGTCTTTCTCACTAAGGCAAATTGAATTCATGCACTGTCACAGCCACAGAGAATACAATACTAACATAACTTATGAATCAATTCTTCATGCAATGATTTAAAACATATATGGATGTGTTATTGGAAATTTGTAGACTATTCCCAGTGTACTTATTGTTTCCCTATGAAACACTCAGATGCTAGCATTAAGTTAAATATGCAGCAGAGCAAGTCACTTAATGTTTCTCAGACTGTAAACAATGCACAAATCAGCTGGCAAATCTCATCTCCAATAGTTGTTGATACTACCCATGATTTCTGTGATGTAGTTGTTAAAAATGGTAAAGTAAGCAATTAAATACTTCAGTTTGGTTAATTTGGGTCCCTAATGCACTTAAAAGGAATGAGAAAATAATCATTTGTAAACTGGTAAAATTTTAAAGATAGCTTTTTAAGACAGCAAAATAAAAACTTTTCCCTGCAATTATTTTTTCACACCCAAATCCCCACCACCATTTCTCAGTGACTCACACAGACAAATAATATAACAACAGAAAAAACAGACCTGTAGTAAGTTTGTAAAGTATTATATAACACTTAAATGTGGTACGATCATCTTTTTTGCAGGCACATAGGCCCAGATTATCCCTGAGTTCATTTTAGCAAGCAGTAACTGTCATCAGTACTAAGCATCCATCAAAAAATTCCTACATTTACAACAAAATCTGTTTCAGCTGCAACACAGCCCTTCTGGAAAGCCACAGACCTGACAGAGTCCCCTGCAATGCTTGACCTGGGCATGAAGTTCCAGGCAACCTGCTCCTTCACCTGATCACTAACGTAAGCACATCTAGGACAAGAGGAAAAACTGAAGTGGGACAAACACCTCCTGCCTAACAGCTTTCTTATACACATACGTATTTGGACACACAGCAACACAACTATCACCCTTGTAGGTTGCCAGTTTGGGCAGAACGTTTATTTGTTTTTGTCTTTTTCAAAACCTCATTTTGTACATTCCTCCTGCGCTGCAGTCTGGCACCCACCACCATCACTTTGTGCACCATGCCTGTTCTGCATTATTACGGCTCTCCATGTGTTCTTGTTTATGCATGCAACTTAAAAAGACAGCAATTCAACTCATTTCTTTTATTAACTAGTCCAGATATTCTGAAGTGGCAGAATCAGCTAATACAAATAAGCCTTCAGGGTAAGCCACAAACTGCCAGCTAGGACAGAAAGACCCTCAACGGCAATTATGGCAACATACCACAGCCAAACCTCTGATTCTACAAGCCACAAAGGCAGAAATTAACCCAATTTTCCTAACAGAAAATATGAGCCCCGAACTAGATTATTAAAGAAGTGCCATACACTGCGCAATTCACTCCAGCAGTTTAACAAGGCGTTATGGGACAAATAAGAAGCTTCTCAATCCCTCACATACAAGGATACCAAAGAGACAGAGAGGGATAAGAGGACTTCCTGGGATTACTTTACTGCATTCATTTTGCCTTCAACTAAACACTGTAAGGGCAGGACCAGGTCAGAGAAGCTGACTGTCCAGCCTTATCCCAATCCTGGCAGTGGCTACCAGCAGTTGCCTAGGGATGAGTAGTAAGAGAGGCACCTGGACACAGAGATGCTTCTCATCAACTGTTGCTTCACAGCATCCACAGGCAAAGCTTAATTCCAGGTCATGTGGAGGAAAAAACAACCCCTTTTCTTTGTTTTGAGCTCATCTTCCCCAAACACTAGTGCTTTTGGTATAGGATGAGACTGGATAATAATAGATAGCTATTCGTCTCTCCATGCCACAAAGACCAAGAGAAGTGTGCTTTCTCCCTTTCCCACCTGCCAGGCGGAGAAGCCTTCCCTTGTTTTGCTGTGCTTTCCTGAGCTGGGGGACCATAACTGCTGACAGCATTTAAGATTGGCGTGCAGCATGCATTCACACAGAGGCATAATCATACTTCTTGTTTTCTTCATTCTTTCCCAGCAATTCTCACTGGCTTCTTTTGCTGTTTTCATCACTACTGAACACCAAAGCTGATGTCTTACGTGCTTTTATCCCAAGCAGTAACACTCAGACTGGGGTCCATCACTGTATATAAAACTCCACTCTGCTATTTGCATTGCTTCACATTTATCAACAGCAAGACTTATCTAACATTTTACTGGCCATTCATTCTGGACACCAAGTTCTTCCTGTAGGTGATGACAGCTGGCCCTCTTTTCTTTGTTATCCCGAGCAACTCTCATTGGCAACTTGTCACCTCAGTGTTTCCCACTTTTTTCAAATAATTCCTGAATATAATGAACAGCATAGATAAAGTTTACCAACAAAACTTGCTCCAGCTGTCCAAGTGCTTGAGTTCTACTTACTTGAATTATTTCTTTTAGATTGTTGAAGCAACTGTCTCAACCCTTGGCAGGAGCTCTAGAACAAGGAATAATTACACTGTGAATAAAAATTACTTGATGTCCTTAAACATAAGCCAGTCTATCTAAATTAGCACGTACATGACTTATGTAACTTGCTAAGAATCAGACTGCAGAAGCTCAGCACACCAGATGCTGAGTTACCATATGGATGAGAAATTACTTTCATATTTAGGGTAACCAGAATAGTCGTGTGAACTTTGGTACAATATAAACCAGATACTACTAGCAAATAAGTACAAAACTTTAACTGTGAGTTAAATGCAACAAATTACTGGATGAAAATTGAACAGAACTAACCAAAAGGCCCTTTTTAGACTTATTTCATCACCATGTGGTTCCACTGCAGTAACTGTCCAGTCCATTCTGAATTTCTTCAGCAAAATAGCTGTGTCTCCTTTGCAGAGCATCAACAGATGATTTTAAAGTGAGAATGCAGCCTAAGTGCTCACAGTAATTTCCTGAAATAGGCAACTCATTCAGAACAGCTTGCCTCTACATTTTCTAACCTGTAGATTTTGCCTCTGGGGGAAGTTCACCTATTGGAGTCCCTTCTACATACGATGAAATCTTCTGCTAGGATACAATTCTATAATAACCTACACCAGCACAGAGTACAACGCTGCTAAAAACTGCTGCTGTTCTAGTAGGTGAGGCTGTATAACAGAGAAAGCGGGAGAAGTGCTCTTGTTTGCAGCAGAAGAGAGTCTGCCCTGTTTTCCAAATTCACTCCCCATATATACAGGCACAATAAATGACATCAGACTTTTTTCTCACTGCAAAGTGATATATCCTTTTATTTTCAGTATGTCTAAGAGATATTAAAATGCAAATCAATTCCACAACTTCTCTCTTCTCAATAGTACTAGCAGACTACATCAGGTAAGTTAAAACAGAACAGTCACCATCAATAAAGCTATAGCTATTAAGTTACTTATCTAATTTTACAGAAATATCACTGAAGTGTTTCACAAGAATTATCAGCCAACACCACTTCCAAATTGCTACTAGAAGCAGTACTGTACACTTAGAAATGAGTAAACAGCAATACAGATGCTGTTTTTCTATAACCACATAGCCAGTGCTGCAGAAATGAGGCCAAAATTCACGTCTCAACTCCCAGTGCCCTCTTACCCTCTGCAGTCTCACAAACTTCCCCTTCTGTTACATCATATCAATGGTAAACAGTGCTTCATATGATACGGATGACAAACGAGAACCTACACCCCCTGTTTGTTCAGATATTGCTATTTGTTCTGATGTGGTGATAACAGCAACTTAAATGTTTAGTCTTTCATAATACTTAATTTTCTTTATCTTAACGTGGCTTTTTTGTTTGATATTTACTCTAATAGTTGAGTTTGATATTAAAGAAATGAGAATACCTCTGTTTCCTTCAGAAGCCATGTAAAAATTTCTAATCATTTTGAACCTCAAAGCATTGTACCACTTAGAGAACAGCTTGACTTTGGGTATTACAAACATTTTTCATCCAAAATAATCTCCTCTATGTTTAATGGATAAGTGTTCCTGCAAACACTAAAACAGTACGTGTAAGGGGTACCATAGGTATGGAGGCACTAACTTCAATGTGTGTTGACAGATGGCAACAAAGTCCTGCTCTAACATAATGGTGCCCAAAAACATGACTAAAACCCCAGCCAACCACCCCACTGTGCGCCAAAATTCACTTCCTTCTAGACTTCTATGGAGATCATCATCCAGACTGGCTGGATGGCAGCAGCCCGAGAGCTGTGGTCAATGGCTGTGTCCACCCTGCCATTCTCCACCCCGCAGCCAGCTGGGCCGTGCTGTGCCAGACCTGCCCCTCCCACTGCCAAGCAGCGGACAGGGACATAAGCATCTGGGAGTCTGCTCACGGGTGCTTGACCTCCTGGTAGAGCAGTCCTCTGGTTGGTTGGTAATGATCACCTACCCCAAAGCACAGTGCCATGCTCGTTTGCCACCTCCTTTTCTTTAATAAATTACACATCTCTTCTAGCACTAACTTACATGTATATACCCTAGAAGTTGGAGTAACTTCTCACTTTTCTTGCTTTTTCTATTTCCCATCACTTTCTCAAGCAAAGCTAGCAAACTGGAAAAAATAATCATCTCGCATCTGCAGAAGAAATATTTGTTACCAAAACTCATTCAGCACTCAACAAACTGTAGTTTTTAGCATTGAGGCACAAATTCCTAACAGGTCAATGATCTATAAAGTCTCGGTTATAACAGTGAATTATCTAAGTATTACTTTTTGAAAACTTGATGAATTTCAGTGGCTAATATTAAATCCAGGTCTTTAAAAGAAGACTGTCACTTAAATATATTTATATTGTAAAAGTATTTATATGTGCTTCTTTTTTATCTGCTTCCTGTTTTTTTTAATATTTATACAACCTACCGATCTATGACCAACACTAAAAGATCATAAAGCTCCGTCAAGCTATAAACATAAAATCCCAAGAGGTAGAAAGTACAAAACAAAAGTGAAAGAGTTTGACAAAGGCATAAAAATTCCATAATACTAAATTTTTCAACAATTAGGGCTGCCAATAGGATATCAGAATCTGAAGGGTCCACAGATCATCCAGGGGAAAAATAACAAAGCGCTTAGAGAAAATAAGGCCAGAGATGCAAAAACTGCTTCTTCTGTGTTCACAAAAAGGTATTTGGGAAGATTCCCACTTCAGAACACTTCTTTGGAGAAAAACCCTCAGCTGTGTACCTTATCAAGGTAAAGCCCCCCAAAAAGTGGTTATAGGACAACAGGAACCATTGAAAAACATCACTCACTCTCCTCCCCAAAGACAGTAACAATTTGCCACGATCAGGTAACATCCACCCCGGAAACTCAAGGATGAACAACCAAACTGTTACATCTGATAGGCACTGTTCTGGTTTATAATACACCAGTACCAGAAGGCATGAAGATAACTAAGAGTATGGCAGCTTGTAAAATGGGCCTAGGAGAAATCTGGCAATTTAATGATAACGTTGGCCCAGTATCTGTGCAGGGCACATTTGTAGCTCTGAAGGACAGAAGTAGTGATCACACAGATAACCGTGATGCACAGGGTGAAGTCAAATGTTTGTGAAGAGAAGTCACAGCTCGGTCACACTGCAGGTCCTTCTAAGCCACTCAGTAAGGTCCCTTAAAAAAACAAACACCAATGTGTGTTGGGACAAAGGGAAAGACCACCCAGGAATAACTGGTGAGAAGACAAAGGCTGGTATGTCTCTGATGGGAGCTCTGTAGAACTGTGTTCAAGCCTGTGCTCTCCAGCATGTTTGTCAAGGGTAAATAAAAGGATGACAACAGTTGTGGATGACAGCAAGTAATTCAGAGGAGTGAAGACAAGCACAATCTGCAAACAAATGAAGGAGGAGTTCGTACTGCTGAGTGGGCAGTAAAAGTGGCAGATAAAATTCGCCGTAGTGTGCATACTTAATGCACGTGGATAAAACTATTCCGTTTTGAGACAGAGAGGGACTGACTGCAGGTTGGCCATTACCATGCAGAAATGAGAATCTGGCATAATGATAGAAAGCTCTAAGAAAATGCCAAATCACTGCTCTGCGATGGAGTTAAAAAGGAAAAGCAACTGCTAGGAATTACTGGAAATAGAGCACATGGCTGAAAACATTTTGCTTACCAGTTTAATACCAAGCGTAAAAGAAGAGGAAGGAAAGGAAGGAATAAAGGCAACATTTTTATGAAAGACAACTGAGCACAAAGACACTGCCTCCATCCTAGGGAACCTCAGAGCTAGGAATTACTGGAAAGTGAGTGAGTCTTCTGGGGCCCCACTGCCCTGCTCTTACACCTTTCTGCTATCAGGCAGCGCTGGAGACAGGATATCAGCAAGAAGGACCTCTGCCCCAACCTGGCTGTTCTTATCAGTTCTTATCTCCTGTCTTTATTCAGAGCTGGAGCCTTAGAAATTACATTGCATCTCTGAATGAAGACAGACAGCAATGATAGCTTAGCTGATCCAAGCCAACATCCACAGAAACCAGGAGAAGGAACCCAAAGGAAATCGGTGTAATCCAGAAACGTTAAGACCTGAAGCTGCCCTCTGAGGTCAGCGACATCATCTTTGATTTCAGCGCAGCAGGATTATGCCATGAGTGAGGCTACTTACAGATAACAGGTTTATAAACCATTTCACTTAAATGATGTGAGGTAATCTTTATTTCCCATCAGACATACTGAGAACAGAAAAAAAGAGACCACATCAAACAAAGCACTGATGAAACAGTAGGACTGATATGAATCACTGATCACTGGCTGCTTATGGGGGATGCACTGCAACATGATTATATGAATGGGCTAACCCAGGAAGACATACTGGCAATTCGAGTACTGCAAAGCTTTTCTTTTTTTCTTTTTCTTTAACTCGTTACACAGAAACATGAAGAACTTGGACAAAACAAAAATGTCAAAGTAATCCAAACAAAAAAGGAAAGAAGAGTACGTGTACTCCAGCATGCATCACAGAATGGTTATTTTCTAATCATGCAATTAACACCTACACAGATTTTCCAAGTTTATAGCACCCAAAAAATAAGGAGAAAATGTCAGCTTGTTTAGGGAAAAGGAGCCTTTCTCAGTAAGTGTTTAAAACAACATGCACATGTTTGGAGCAACTTAAGTAAAAACAATTTTGGAGGACATCAGTATTATGAAACAGTCATTAACAGAAGACTGTATGGACCCAAGTATTTTACAAAGCCTCCTTTGATCCTAAAATGTATCTAAGGAACTGGTAAAGGACAAATTTAACTCGTGGAAATAGGGAAATTAACTGGGGAAAATAGCTAAATATTATCAATAGATACATTCATTTTTTTTCTCCTCACATTTGCTTCAGCAGAGCTCCATCGTGGTGCTCTTGCCAGCAAGTTTCTCAAGAGCCCTAAGGGCAATAGCTTGTCCATCTGCAAAGCAGGAATGAGTCTGTCCCAACGTACAGTGTACATGAATAAGTGAAAGTCTCTGTGCAGCTGACAGAACCTTGTGACTGCAATTATCAGAGAGCACAGCAAACTTTTTCCATATGCTTTCAAACAAATTTCACAATTACGCTTCTTTGGTCAGAGCCAAAAGCCAAATACGCAGTTTTAAGGATTAAAATTAGTATTGTCAATGAGAAGTTAACTCACACATTAAGAATACCAACCAAAAAAAAGGCAAATTTTATACAAGATGAAGCATCCTGTACAAAGATGACGACTTCGGTGATTTCCTTCCCTCTCTTGTATTAAGCAGTCACACAGTAACAGCAGACTTGGAAAAGCATTCACCCTCTTTTTGTCTGAGCTTACACACAGAAAGCCACCATTGCACAAAACAAGTTTGGAATTTAGTTAAATTAACATTAAAGCTTACTCTTGTAAACACTTTACATATAGCAATGTGACAGTCTAATTGAACAGCAGGTCCACTGTACCTTTACGGAGCCTTTTCTATATGCAGCTGAGTGCTTCCTGGCTGTCATATTGTACACACGTGTTGGACACCTATGGCCACGCAGACACACAATAAAACCTATCATTTCTGTTTTATATAAAAGGCAGCATGTTGATACTGGCAACAGAAAAATCAATTTTAAGAGTTAGCTTTAAATCTCTTCTTCCTTTCAAAGGCTCACAACTTTTTCTAAGATAAGATTTTTAGCTGTGTTAAAATGTAAGGTTTTTGTTTAGCTGAAATGCTAAGAAAAATAATTCCATTCTTTTTGGGTCAGCTGTTTCTGAAATTCGTTTGACCATCTCTATTTCTTGGATGCTTATTTGTTATTATGTATTATCTGAAGCAACACGCACATATGGGAGTCCCTTCTGAATAATAGCTTATGTGCTGAGTATGAAAACCACATTCGGACTGTTCCAAACATGTAAGCAATAAATACACATGCAGTACCGTTCACGTACATTATGTACTATCATCATTTTTGTCGTGTAGTTACCAATGCTAGTCTACCAAGTGTGCAGTTAACTTCATCAGGTTTTCAGTTAAGTCTGAAACTCCTACATACAGCAACAATAAAAAAATATATTTTAACAAACAAATTCTTTTTATTTCCAAAACTTAGTTTACAAGATTTCCAGTCTACTTTTTACCTCCCTTGGTGGTTTCAGCAAAGATTAAGGACAATCAATTATTTCCAAGCTCTTTCCTGGAGCTTGTCTGTTACCTCATTTCCTGGCTCCTATGAAGCAATGTGAGACAAGACTTTGGTGACACTATCACCGTAACATTTACATTTCCAAATAGGGAGTTCAGCACCTCAAAGAGAGGAACAAACTCCATGGTATATGAAACTGAATTTCCTTATCCAGCACATGCTCTTTTCTTCAGATGTTCATAAAATTAAGAAGAGTTTAAAAAAAAAAATACTGTATTGTTTTCCAACTCTCCCAAGCGATCACCCCTTCTTTTCTTTCAAGCTTCCCAATAGCTTACTTTACTAGACACTCCAGCTTCCAGACACTGTCAAGAATTTCTTACCCTTGATTTGGTCATCTCTGCCAGCTCTATTAAGCACTTCTCTTTCTAACTCATGCAAACCACAGCACAGCAAACAGCATCACAGCTTAAGAAGTGTTTTCCTTAGCTTCATCATTCAGGCAGATTTGTAGATAAATGGAAAAACAGACCTTCATTAAAGACCAGATTATATTTAAGCTCAAAGACTATACACATCATTTGATATTTAAAAGCCACACAAAACAATCTTACTGCTGTAACATAAAAACTTACCCACTTGGCAATCGGACACCCCTGAGAGCTTTTTCCTTCCTTTCCTGTATAAACCACTACCTCTATTCTTACAGCGCTTCCTTTTGCTCCATACCTGCATTGAGAAAGTTCATGAGTAAAACTAAAGCCTCCGTAGACCACTTTAAAACAGTAAACACTTTCTACAAGAACAACAACTTTATTTTTTCCTTGCTTTACTAAGAATAGAAGAAAACCAAAATATTTAAGATGTCAAAAAATACTTTTAAATTCAACACCCTACTTGCAAAAGTCATTTTGAAATATCTCATGAAGGAGTAAGCTTCTGCCAAACATTACTTGGAAAGAAAATGTTATCTGCATGCAAATCCTAGTGACCTTTCTGTCCAACTTGCAGCAGGTTGTTTGTATGCATGACACCAGGAAGCGTAATCCTGCCAGCTGGTAATCTTTGTTATCCCTACTGAGTTCAACAGCACCTAAGAGCATACCACTCCTGGTGTAATTGAACCCTAAAACTGCAGGAGCTCAGAAAAGACACACAAATTTGGAACTGGAATGTGAGAGCTTACCTCATGCACAGATGAACAGGAAAAGGCTTTACAAATGAGTAGAGCAAAATCTTAGAAAAACAAAGCAAAACATAGCACCTGATTTCTCCTAGTTGCTCTTGTTTCCTGTTTATACAGTCAAAAATATTGGGTTTTGTACATTTTGTACATTTCCTTACCTGTTCTCCATTATTTCTCTCACAGCAGCAACACTTGGTCCTGTCCCGAGGTGGGTGTAATACGGGCCTTCATCTTTCTCTATAATTTGCTCTGTAAGCAGGTTGAGAAAATTAAGTTTGCACATCCAAATTTTATTTACACTGCTATAAGTAAGCTTAGAAATGGTTTACAGAAACATCTTCCAAATTAAATATGTAAAATCTGCCCCTGAAATGCAATAAATAAGTAGTATGACAGATTTTTCTCCTCAGAGAAATTATTTTATATTTGCTTTCTCCTATTAACCTTCTAGTACTTTTTTTTTCTTGATATTACAGAGAAATCATAATTATATTTTGCATTCTTCAGCAGTTTTCCATTTCAGTACCTGGCACGCATTGACTAAGTTTCCCAACGCCCTTGTGAGTAGGAAAACATTATTAATTCATATTAGACAACGGAGAAATGAGACCAAAAAGTATCAACTGAGTCATATACTACAGATCAGAACACATAATCCAGGCCACTTCACCAGCAGTTTGTTGATTCAGAACATTTAAGCAACGATGAAAAAAGTCTGTCTGTGTACAACCTTAAGTCTCTGAGGTGATTTTTTTTCCCCTCCCAATCTGGTGCTTTGATAGCCTGAAACACAGCATGTCCAACACCATCAGTCAAGCTGTATTTGGAAAGTTCTCAGGACCGAGTTTGATCCAACACCCCACACCACACTGCCAACTACTACATATCTGGCTTTATCACCTCAACTCCAGCTCACCTCTCATCTCTGAGACGAGACACGTCAGAAGCCTTTGACAGGACACCTCAAGGCAAACTCTCCTCAGGAGCATCAGTGACAGCAACAAGACAGCCCACAACTACACCCTGCTGCTCAACTAACAGCATTCAGGCAACAATGAAAATGTATTGGGAATCTTTTGCCCAGCTCATCTCAAACAGAAACTAGTTCTAGACCATAATAATCATGATCTGATATTCTCGGATAAATTTACATGGCATTCAAGGCAGCAATGACAAAACAAGTGAAACAATTCCTTTCCCTCAACTTGAATTTAAACCCTGCAGAATTTACACTGGTCAGTTGCAAGGCCAAAAACACCAAATTTTGCTGGGCTTTGCAGGCCTGAGGAACACCAGGCTAAAGTTACAGAAAGGGAAAAAATAATTTTCTCTGATTCCCTAATGGCAAAATGCTGATCCTTTTTCAACAGCTCAATGGCAAGTACACTTCCTCGCATTAAAGGAAGCAACACAAACACACCCGTCCGAAAGGTACTGGCAGAAGTTAGCCAAAGGACTTACCAACACAGTCACAAGTTGGCAATTCAGATTGTCCTTTTTTTGTAGGCGTATCTATTAGATTTTTCGTAGGAGTATCAAGAAACTTCATAGGTGATTCAAGAAAGCTGCTGAGTGTGTTTTTTACTGGAGAACACCCTGAGTCCCCTGTGCTCGGAGGGTGGTCAGCACCCAAACTCGTTGACGTCAGAACAGTAATTTCACCTGCACACTCCATCGTCCTGAGAGCTTCCGCAGCACCTGGCACCGGAGCCCCACTGCAGGGACCAGGCAGCACCTGCGCCTTTGCATCCCCTTGTTCGGCGGCACCCTGCGGAACATAGGCTCTGTCTTCGCTGCGCGTTTCATTAGCTCTCAGGTTAGACTGATTAAAGGTCTGAGGCAAAGGATGTGCCTGGCTGACATTCACTGCTTGCTGTACCTGAGAATTGCATTTTTCTGTAAACATCTGTATGTTTTCACTTGGTCTGTTCAACGCGGATGCTGTTTTCAGCTGTGAAACAGCCAGAAGATTACGGGAGGGCAGATGACCGTACTGGTTACATGCAACATCATTTTTCAGCGGATCGACGCCTAGTGGGTCACCGGAGCCTGCAGTTTTGATTTGCTCATTCATCACTTCAGAGCCAAACAACCTGTCTTTTTTTTTCTCCTGGGGTACCTCAGGTAAGCACCTATGGAATTTTATCTGTGTTTGTGGGAGAAATAACCGAGGTTTTTCCTGTGATGATAAAGTATTTTGATTCAGTGCTTTATGTACTTTGGTTCTTGGAGATTTTTTTTCAGATGGAGCTATTCTGGAGTCCTGTGGCACGGTTTGACCAAGCTTGTGCAGTTTTGATGATATCCACATGTCCTGTAACTCACTATGTTGGCATGACAGCAACTCTAGCTGGTTTTGATTAATTTGCTGATAGCGTGCTTCTTGAGGCTTTTTTTTGTGTCTTGGTTTCCATGGTACAGCATTGCCTTTTTTATTTGATGATTGTTTTTGCTTTAACAGTAAGGAACTATAATTATGCCTAAAAAATACAGACTCCTTTCTCTGCAACAGATCTTGGTTATGTTTTGGCTGCCTCTCATGTGATATTAGGTTAAGTAGCGACGCCTTTATGTCATTCTTCTGCTCTGGATTTGTCCGGTTTGATTCAATTAATGCTGCGAGTTGAGTTAGTTGTGTAGCTACATCCTCTTCATCCTGGCTGTGAATTCCTCCTTCTTTAATCAAAGAACTCGTTTCCAAGCTCAAATCATTACAGACTGGCTTTTGGTCTAACTGGCCAAGAGCATCCAAGTTGTTACCTGCGTGTTGGACATTATGTGAAGCGTTGCAATACCGCACGAGGGTGACTGGATCATAGTTCTTCTTGGTAGCGTGTCCTGAAAATGATTTTGCATTACATGTTAAATCAGATAAAGTTTTGGTATCTCTTGAGGATAACTGTAATTTATACATCTCACTAGCCAGATTGACAGGTTTATCGTGCGACTCAGAAATTGAACTTTGGCCATTGTATAACACAGCCTTATTAGGGAGCTGCTTCTGTGAGTGAGCACAGTGAGCCAAGAGCTGTTGTTCATTCTGCAAGTAAGTGTCTTTGATTTCTTTTAATGTAGAAGATGTGAAGGAGGATGAAATATCCCTTTTATAACTGTGGAGCAAGTTGGAAGTTGTTTCTTCTGTATGTTCAGTACTTTGAGTTTTAGGTGGTGAAGTTGTTTCCAAAGGGGCTTCAGATAACTGTGTTAAAGCTTCAATAGCTACAACCTGCTCTACAGTTAAATTTCTGTTTTTAATCAGGGACAAGAAAGTTGGCTGGAGTGAAGAGTTCTCATGCTGTGTCTCTGCATTAGGTACTTTAAAGCCATCCTTCTGTACATGTGCTCCCTGTTCAAGCAGCAGAGGACAGCACGAGCTTTCTCGTAGATCCAAAATGGAACCAGTGGGCAACACCGATTTGTCAGAATTCTGGAGGACACTGCAAGCACAGTTTTCCTCTTTCATGAAAAGGTTCCCGTGTTTGTCTGGGTGAACACAGCTAACGCCCGTCGCCAGAGTGTTTACTATGTTATTCAGATTGGTAGCCTTGGTCCATGGGGCATGGGAGTTGCTCGTCACATCTGCCCTTTCCTCTACAGATGCTTTTTTCAGTGAAGCAACTGCTTCTGTTGGTGAATAATGTAAAGTTTTTATGCCATTTTTGATGGTCTGTGCAAATGATTTTTTTGGCTCAGCTAACTGACTGGGAGAGACTGCTCTTTCACCTCCTTCAGCATTTTTCAAGTGTTCATGGCCTGTCACAGTTCCGTGGATATCTCCGTTGACATGGACACCAAAGGATGGCTTCTCATTATGTGCCCACTTCTCTGCTTCTAAGCCTGTCATTCTTTCTTTCTCCTTAGACTGTACATTTTCAAAGGGTTGTGTTTGGTTTGTTTTCACCCTGTATTTTTCACCATGACCACATATACTGCATTCCATGAGTTCTGGTCTGCGGCCATTTACTGGTTTGTTTTCTAAATTTGCCTATGAAATAATAATAAAAAAATTGTTGTAACAGCTGCTCGAAAACATTAAAAATAAGCATAAGATTTACAACAATTAAACCCTACTTTGACAGATACAAGGAATATCTTAATTAAACTCAGGCACAGATGTTGGGGGAAAAAAAAAGTCTTAAAGAAGACCTGCAGCCTAAAAACCTTATTCATATTTACAGCAAGTATTGCCTTACCTCAAGTTGGGAGGTATGCAGAGAATCACAGAACAGCTCGGGATGGAAGGGACCTTAAAGATAATCCAGTTTTAATCCCCCTGCCATAGGCAGGGACACTTCCCGCCAGATCAGGCTGGCAGGAACAAAGCATGTGCATTTGGTAGTGTTGGCAAACTAAAGAAATGAATTAACACATAAAGAACTTCACTATTTAGACTCAAATCTAAGGATTCCTTTTTTTTTTTTTAAACTGAATTTGCATAAGCAGATGAAAGTCTCCCTTGAATTCAAAGCAGGACTGAAATCTAATGGCTTGTGCCTCAGAAAGTTTATAATTATGCTCTTTATAATTATGCTTTCACAGCTACACCACTAAACTGATGCACCACCTGGTTGGATGCATGTAAGAATGGCTGGTTTTCAGGTTAGCTGCACCAACTCCTTCAGAAACAACAAAAGCTGCAGTGAAAAGGCTAACAAGCCAACAACTCTGTCAGCTCATATGGAAGTTACCATGTAAACATTTGGTTGGCTTGTATGTTTAGATGGTAACTTTCAGGTTTCTGAACAGTCCCTCTTGTAATTGAGCTATCACTAGCACTCTTACAGTGAACTCTTAATATTTAGTTTGTTGCAGCCACATAATATCTGTGAAGATGAAGAATGTATCAATGTCAGAATACCATGTCCTGCAGAGGATACTTATATAGGCTTCATTTAAGACAGTATTATGGCTATGAGGTAAGGAGTTACGCAGTTAAAAAAAATAAATAAATTTAAGGCAAGAACTCAGGCAGAGACAGCAATAAAGAGTGAAATCCAAGTTTTATTACCTTAATTAAATTTTATTTCTATTTATATTACATTTTCTTTTAAAAATCAAATTTGCAGTCACAATGGACAGTACTGGTACTTAATCTTATTGTAGTATCTAAGACTTATTTAAATATTCTGTAGCTTTAAGCCCTACTTAGCACAAAAAACAGAACTGCTTTTCAGATTAGACAGAAGCGATGCATCTGGTTAATTAACCATACATTAACCATACACAGAAAATCTTAATAGTTTGCTGAAAATAGCACCCAAATTAAAGTATTTAGTTAAATTTAACGTGTTTTAGTGGCCACAGCCAAAATGCATAGAGTTCTCTGAGAAATGAAGTAAAAATGGAAAATAGATCTACGATTAATCATAACCATCAAGGCAATATTGCCAGCCACCCCCAGGCAAAAGGAGGCATGTGGACCTAACTCCATCTAGAACCCAGTATTCACCTTAAAACTGACTCTTAATTGATGAAAAATCTAACAGGGAATTCATAGCATGCCTTAAACATTACCTGATGCACCAAACTCTCATGGAAATGCTATGTAAAAATATATCCAGCACCTACATATCTAAGCCAAATCTATAGAAATCTCATTAAGAAATAAAGATACCTTTTTTTTTTCCTTTCCTTTTCTTTTTTTTTTTTTTTATTACACACAGGTACTGAC